>NC_089219.1:78889039-79537171 GCF_963924675.1 Phocoena phocoena | reverse complement strand
CCGCAACGGGAGAGGCCACAACAGTGAGAGGCCCGTGTACCGCAAAAAAAAAAAAAAAAAAAAAAAAAAAAAAACAATAGCTCTGTTCTTCAAAGACTCTTCAAAGCATAAACGTCAAATATTTTATCAAAACTTTGTTTAGGAGTGTTCTACCTTAGAGCCTAAGAGGGACTCAAATTAAACTAAGAATCATCCTGAAACAAACTAATCCGGAGGGGAAAAGCAAGAAGGGCCCATTAAGAAAATAATTGTCAGGGAAGATTTCAGTGTGATTATCACTTAGATATGTCTCCTGCTCTAGTCTATTGGTTCTATGTCTAAAGAGAACTGTGAGAGACAAGTGAAAGATGTGTGTGATCGTTTGGGTTACCATTCAGCAAAAACTCAATCCCCCCACCTCCCACTGCAGGTGGTATATTTCCCCGCCCTTTGACTTTGGTCTTGGCCATGTGTCTTGCTTTTTCAATGATATGTTTGAGAATATGACAGAAGCAGAAGCTTGAAATACACTAACACGATTGGGTTTCCCCTTTTGCACATCTCCTTTTCATCATGAGTGGACTCAGGTGGCCATTGACCCAAGGAAAATGAGAGATATCTGGAACAGACTGGATCAAATCTGCAGCTTGAAGCCAAACCTAGCCCAGCCCAACCAATATTATACCAATCCCAGGCAAACTGCAGGCACATGACAAATACAAAACAAAACAGAATATGTATATCGCTGCACACCACTGAGTTTTGGGTACATTACTTAGCGTTATTATAAAAATGACCATAACAAACTATATCTCCAAAAACTCTGTAAGACATAGATGTTCAAGTTTCCCAGCTTTGGATCTCTTTAATAAAGTGGTTTTCAACCGGAGGCGATTTTTCCCCCAGGCAGATATTTGGCAATGTCTGGGGACATTTTTGCTTGTCTTAAATTGGGGAGGGGTGGCATCCAGTGGGTAGAGTCCAGGGATGCTCCTGAACATCCTACAATGCAGGACAGCCCCACAACAAAGAATTATCCTGTCCAAAGTGTCAGTAGTGCTGAAGTTGAGAAACCTTGTCCTAATAAAATAAGATGCTAATAAGGATGACATATTCTTTCCCTTTGTGCCACACACCTCGGCTCAGCCATAAGAACTCCTGTGTGTGTGTGGCAGCACTGACTGCTTAACTAGTTATGTCAATAGGTACTTACTGAGTGCCTGCCAGCATTCCAGGTGCCAAGGATCTAGTGCTGAATTAAAAGAAAAAATTCCTGTGCTCATGGGGCTTACACTCTAGTGAAGGAGACAGGGGATGAACAAATAAATAAAATGATTCTAGATCTAGTGAGTAGTAAAAGGGTAAAGGGATAGACAATGACTACATGGGAAGTCCTCTCTGAGAAAGTTGTGGTTTAACCTCGCTGGATGAGGAAAGAGACCCAGTCATGCCATGGTTTGGGCAAAGAGCATTCTGGGCAGAGAAAACACTAAACACAACGGCCAGGAGACAGGAGCAAAGTGTGATGTATCGGAGGAGCAGAAAGAAGGCCAGTATACCTGTGGCATAATGAGTAAGGTAAGAGATGTGGTCGGAAAGACATCTTCAGGATCACATATGGAACTGCTGGCATGGTACCAAAGGTAGATTCAAATGAAGCTTTCAGAGATGTCCTGCAGAGGGAGAGCTCAGTGTCTGGCAGTGACTGAAAGCAGTGTGAACAAATATTCACGAACATGTGGGTTACTCCCTGGTGTATGTGGAAAGCTGGAGTCGGGGTGAGGACTTTACAAGGGAACTAGAGAGAATAAGTTAGCAAGCAGGTAGGGGTGAGAGCAGGAGAATTTGAATTATGTTTGTTACTGTATCCCATCAGTACCCACAGATGGCTGACTGAGCCTAAGGAAACTTAGGGATGCATCTGTAACTAGAGGAGAAAGCAAGCTATTCAGCACTTTCTTTTCTCACTCAAAATCTTGTGCTTCCTTGGAATGCTGCCTCTCTAGGTTCCTGGCAGGCCCCCCCGTGCTCTGAAGAACAGAGCTTTGACTCTTCATTACTTCCCAAAGATAACCCCACCGCTGTTGACTCCAGATTTCCTCCTCTGGTGTTTTGGAGTGTGGGAAAAGCTAGAAGAAATAATTCAGGATCTCTGAAGCAGAAGGGAAACCCTGGAAGTCTACAGACCACGTTTCTAACATGCCATGTATCCAGAGGTGGTTTCTAGGCATGTACAGTTGTGATTTCTTTGGAAAACAGTGCCGTCAGACAGAGCTAAGTGAGTAGGTCACTCCTGAATTGTAATCACCGCTTAGCCCTCTGTAAGACTCCTGAGGACAGGATTATGTCTGTTTGTTTATAAATGTATCCTCAGCTCCTAGTATTAATGTCTGGCACCTAGTAAGCACTCAGTAGATGTGAGGTGAATAGATAATGTTTCATGAACATTCAGACTTATGAAAAGTAGGTAACACAAAACAAAATAAAAGAGTTCAACACATCTATTCTCAAAAAGGTCTATATATTTATAGACATACACTTCCAAGAGAAAAATAACTAGAACATTCATTCATACAATCAGTTCATTTATTTTTTGAGCGCCTACCATGTGCAAGGCATTGTGTTGGAATCTGGAGGTGGAAGAAAGAGTATGACACTGACCTTTCTGGGAAGTGGAGGACTCCAGGATAGGGTGGAGAAAGAAATATCTACAGCATATCTATTGGTGAGTAGAGGGAGAAAAGGTCAAAAAGCCTGCGAATGCTTCCTAGAGCCACTGAATCTAAGGAGGATTTTTTTTTTTAAGGAGGCTTTTTTTTCAATCCTAATACATTCAAGCAAAACATTTAGAGTTCAAATTCCACACCCAACTGTTTTTAATATATCTAGACCAGTGGTTCTCAACTGGGAGAGATTTTGCCTCCAAAGAGACATTTGTCAATGACTGGAAACATTTTTGACTGTCACGACAGGCAGTATGCTACTGGAATCTATGAAGCAGAGGCCATGGATGTTGCTAACCATCCTATAATGCACAGGACAGCCTTCCACAACAAAGAATTAGACTCTCCAGAATGTCAACACTGCCAAGATTAAGAATCCCTGATCTCGAATGACAGAAGAATTAGGAAGTACCATGCAAATAAAAACACAAGTATATAATTTAGTCAAGATTTCTCTAACGTAATTAATGTGATAATAGGATCATTTAATAGCTGCCTCAAATGTAAGTCAATAAAACACAAATAATATAACAATAATTAGGGCTTCCCTGGTGGCGCAGTGGTTGAGAGTCCGCCTGCCGATGCAGGGGAGGCGGGTTCGTGCCCCGGTCCGGGAAGATCCCACATGCCGCGGAGCGGCTGGGCCCGTGAGCCATGGCCGCTGAGCCTGCGCGTCTGGAGCCTGTTCTCCGCAACTGGAGAGGCCACAACAGTGAGAGGCCCGCGTACCGAAAAAATAAATAAATAAATAAAACAATAGATTTTTGTGATAACTATGAATAAAGTCTCATGATATGCACAATTCAAATATTTATATTAATCAGTCATATTCCTAGCACCGCATACCAAACACAGGGTCTTAGGAACACATTGCTTGATTAGAATTCCAAATTGAAGAATGTCACTCTTAAATAGAAACTGTAGGTTCTTTTATAGCTTTCAGCTTCTAGGATGGAAAAGACTTAGCCCATTCCTTTTGGGTTTAAAATTACATTACATAGTCATATGTTCAGCATCCTTTAGCTGGATACGTTTTTTCCCTGTAGAAAGTTTATAACTTGTAAAAGGAGTTTTATGCAGAATACAAATTGGGAGTATTACATGACTACCTCTTGAGAACACTGAGTTGTACAAACAGCATCACTTTATCTGACGTAGTAGCTCTGGATTGGTCTGTCTCTTCACTCTAGGGCTGTCTGAAATTATAGATCAGGGACATCACTGTCATACCCCAGCTGCTGCAGAAAGCTACTGAAAGAAAAGGAGATTTATGAGTATTTTGATTATGCTGAACCAAGGATACGGGAGCTATACAACAGGGAGTTTAGTGGCTCTAAATTGTAGGCATTATGCAAAAAGAAAATGCAGAGTTGGGTGTCAAGGGAGTCCTCCAGGAGCCATAGGACATCTTTGTAAAATCTCTAAAGAATAAATTTAACAGTTATTAAAGAACACCACCCTGTTGTTGCAGGCACTGAACTTTATATCGCAAGAAGAGATACAAGGCATTCGCAGGCAAACATCTGTCATTTAACAGTGAGAGTGACCTCAGCTCTGACAAGCAATTCAAACCCCAGTTGAGGAGAGTTATTTAACTCTTTGTGGTGGCTGAGTTTGGAGCTCCAACATTAGCAGGTTATGAATATCCTTGACAGTTGAGGAACTCTGATGCCGAAGGAGAAAATTATTGGGAATAATTATGATTGGTTCTGTTATATGAGCCATTTATTAATTATTTCCCTTTAATTATATCAGATTATCAGGTCATGATTAATTTTGACCAAAGGCCTGTGCAAACGTTATGGAGAAAAGAGTAGATATAATGTAATCTTCAAAACACATTATGAAAGATCAAGACAGTCAAAATAAATGTGAAAAAAACTAAATTTCTGTATTAATTTTACATAAAGGCTTACCAAGCCAATACGTCCTTTTCTCTTTTATCTCTAATTAAAAATAAATAGATAAATGAACTCTGACATTTAGGTAACAGTAAGAAAACTAAAATGTAAATGTTGAAAGCCAACTAAGCACCCCAGACAGTACTAGGTGTTTACTTACACTCATTTAATCTTTGCTTCAATCATACAGGGAAGATAACAGTATCTTCATTTTATATATGAGAAAATTGGGGCTTTTCTTAATTTAAATGTTTTTCCCAAGATGGACAAAACTAGAACATGGTACAGCTGGGATAGAGAGTGGGGAACAGCGGGGAAGAAAGATCTGTTGAATCCCAAGGCTAAGAAGCTGTGTTACACTATGTTGCTACAAGAAATTATATTTTTATTTTTGTCAGACACATGAATATTAAAACTCATCACTTGAAAGAGAAAGCATTAATACTATAAAAGTTGATCATGAGTTCCCCATAGCTCCATGCCTATATTTCCAGTTGCTTATTTGATATCACCATTCCAATGTTCCACAGGGAATAGCAACTTAACATGCCCCCAGTCCGTTTATCATCTACCTCACCTAAACTTGCTCTTCTTGCTTCTCCTACCTCAAGGAACAGTATTAACATCTACCTAGTTGCAAAGAAAAATAGATTAGAAGGAAATACACAAAAACTGCTAATTGTGCTGTTATTTGGGTGGTTGGATTCTAGGTGTTTTTTATTTTATTTTATTTTTTTTTGCGGTATGCGGGCCTCTCACCGTTGTGGCCTCTCCCGTTGCAGAGCACAGGCTCTGGACGTGCAGGCTCAGCGGTCATGGCTCACGGGCCTAGCAGCTCCACGGCATGTGGGATCTTCCCGGACCGGGGCACGAACCCGTGTTCCCTGCATCGGCAGGCAGACTCTCAACCACTGCGCCACCAGGGCAGCCCTATTTTATTCTTTATACTGCTCTGATTTTCCAGATTCGTTTAAAACATTTACATTATACACATGACATATGATTATATCCTTGTTTAAAAAACAAAAAAGAAAAAACAAATATGTTAAATGAAAAACAGAAAGTTACCACTTTCCCAATGCAACTTCCCACTTTACGTGTAAACACTGTTTGTGTATTCTTTCAGACTTTTTCTATGTAAATACATTACTTTTACTTTTATGCACTTCTATACAAATATATAGTTTGGAATTTATATATTTATATATACACACATGTAGTTTTTCCAAGTAAAATTCTAACATATACATTATATTGTAACTTGCTTTTATCTTCTTAACAGTATGTCTTGGAGATTCTTCCATGTCAAAGCATACAGGTCTCTCTCATTCTTTGTAATGGCTATATAGTATTCAACTGTTGTGCTTGTACAGTAATTTAATTATTCCCCTGTTGCTAAGTATTTAGGTTGTTTCCAATTTCTTATTGTTACAAATAATATTGCAAAGATCATTCCTTCAGATATATTCTGCTTCAGCAATTTTTAGACACACTCTTTCCCTCCACATTTTATCGTCTCTGGGACTGGAATGCATCTTACAGTTTATGACATCTTATAGACTGCTGTCAGCCAGGTGGTATTTTTTTGATACCTTCTGGTAATAGTAAAAAAGCATCAACCTCAATACATTTTAGATTAGATGAAATAAGTTATCTTTGCATTCACATGCATTTCAGATTTCAGGCGAATGTATAGCTATTTATAGGTAAGATGGCTGGATCAAATTATATGTGCATTTAAAATTTTGCAAGTTACTTCCAAATTTCCCTCCTAAATAAGGCGAATCAATTTATTCAGCCATCAGCCATCTGAGAGAGGGCCTACTTTCCTCACCCATAGTGGCTATTATAAATATTTGAATATTTATCAACACAATGGTTGACAAATTAGAGCTCTTTCACTTAATCTTTGATCTCTTATACATATTGCAAATATTTTCTCCCCTTCTGTCACTCTTCTTTCAACTTCATTTAGTGTGTCTTTCACCCTGCAATACTTTCTTTCATGTCCCAAATTTGTCAATATTTTTCCTTATGTCTTCTGGGCTTTATACCTTGCTTAGAAACACCTCCACCCCAAAATTATAAATGATTTTCATACATTTTATTTTAGTACTTGTGTAGTTTTTTTTTTAACCTTTGTCTCTTTAATCCATTTGAAATTTATTTTGTGTATAGAGTGACATAGGCATTTACTTTCCTCCAATGTAACTATTCTACTGTCTCCAAATCATTCAGTGTATTTTATTTTTTACCCATGGCTCAAAATGATATCTTTATCGTATACTATGTATCTGCATAGTATAGTCTGTTTCATTAATCTGTTCCATTGATCTACTGATCTTTAATATATTATTGTAGTTTTTTGTTCATCTCTGGTGAGAAATATAAGCCAAATTTTCCTCATCGCTCTTTTTTCAAGTTTGTTTTTCTTGGTTATTTACTTTGTGTATGAATTTCTGAATCAGCTTAAATGGCACATGCTGCTCATAGTACCCCAATATCCATTTTCACCTTTCCTATTAATAGACCCCTGCTTTTTACTGGAAACATGACCATATAGAATATATACAATTCCCTGCCTTTTTGGCAGGTGTGTTCACGTGGGTGTTTTAAGCAGTGGGATCAATGGAAGTAATTTTCACATACTGAGGTATGGGGAAGTTATTCTGGCTTATACATGATTTAACTTGAACTTTAGGCTAATCAAAACTGCCAGTTTGCAGCCTATTAAACATGCATTGTACATCCGCTTTAAACATTACACAAAAAAATGCATTTAAAAATCAAAATGGAGTAACTGTGGTTCAAGCATTCAAAATGGAGGTGGTGGCATTGTAGATGTGGTATCGGACATGTTTCTTCATCACTGAGAACTTGAATTTTCGGAACTGTATCATACTAAAGGAACTGTATCATACTCCAGGACACCACCAGCCATTCTCAAAACAATATCTGCTAGCAGCTGCCAACTGCAACCTTGTGGTCTCAAGCTCTCCTGTTGTAACTATGCAACCCTTTTGGCCCCTAATCAATCCTTGCTTAAAAAACAGTTACTTCTTGCCAGCTCCAATTGTAATTTTTGACAATTTATGCAATTTTGTGTTTTTTGCCTTTATAAACCTCCCTCTATTTTGCAGTTCAGTGGAACACAATTCAAATGCTTCTTGAGGAGTGGCAGGATATATTTTAAATGATAAAAGGGAAAAAACTACAACCAAGATTACTCTACCCAGCAAGGATCTCATTCACATTTGATGGAGAAATCCAAAGCTTTACAGACAAGCAAAAGCTAAGAGAATTCAGCACCACCAAACCAGCTTTACAAAAAATGCTAAAGGAACTTCTCTAGGCAGGAAACACTAGAGAAGGCAAAGACCTATAATAACAAACCCAAAACAATTAAGAAAATGGGAATAGGAACATACATATCAATAATTACCTTAAATGTAAATGGATTAAATAAATGCTCCCACCAAAAGACACAGACTGGCTGAAGATACAAAACCAAGACCCATATATATGCTGTCTACAAGAGACCCACTTCAGACCTAGAGACACATACAGACTGAAAGTGAGGGGATGGAAAAAGATATTCCATGCAAATGGAAATCAAAAGAAAGCTGGAGTAGCAATTCTCATGTCAGACAAAATAGACTTTAAAATAAAGACTATTACAAGAGACAAAGAAAGACACTACATAATGATCAAGGGATCGATCCAAGAAGATACAATAATTGTAAATATTTATGCACCCAACATAGGAGCACCTCAATACATAAGGCAAATATTAACAGCCAAAAAAGGGGAAATTGACAGTAACACATTCATAGTAGGGGACTTTAACACCCCACTTTCATTAATGGACATATCATCCAAAATGAAAATAAATAAGGAAACACAAGCTTTAAATGATACACTAAACAAGATGGACTTAATTGATATTTATAGGACATTCTATCCAAAACAACAGAATACACATTCTTTTCAAGTGCTCATGGAACATTCTCCAGGATAGATCATATCTTGGGTCCCAAATCAAGCCTCGGTAAATTTAAGAAAATTGAAATTGTATCAAGTATCTTTTCCGACCACAACGCTATGAGACTAGATATCAATTACAGGAAAAAATCTGTAAAATATACAAACAAGTGGAGGCTAAACAACACACTACTTAATAACCAAGAGCTCACTGAAGAAATCAAAGAGGAAATTTAAAAATACCTAGAAACAAATGACAATGAAAACACGATGACCCAAAACCTATGGGATGCAGCAACAGCAGTTCTAAGAGGGAAGTTTATAGCAATACAATCCTACCTTAAGAAACAAGAAACATCTCAAATAAACAACCTAACCTTACATCTAAAGCAATTAGAGAAAGAACAAAAAAACGCCCAAAGTTAGCAGAAGGAAAGAAATCATAAAGATCAGATCAGAAATAAATGTAAAAGAAATGAAGGAAATGATAGGAAAGATCAATAAAACTAAAAGCTGTTTTTTTGAGAAGATAAATAAAACTGATAAACCATTAGGAGGACTCATCAAGAAAAAAAGGAAGAAGACTGAAATCAATAGAATGAAAAAGGAGAAGTAACAACTGACACTGCAGAAATACAAAGGATCATGAGAGATTACGACAAGCGAGTCTATGCCAATAAAATGGACAACCTGGAAGGAATGGACAAATTCTTAGAAATGCACAATCTGCCAAGACTGAACCAGGAAGAAACAAAAAATATGAACAGACCAATCACAAGCACTGAAATTGAAACTGTGATTAAAAATCTTCCAACAAACGAAAGCCCAGGACCAGATGGCTTCACAAATTCTATCAAACATTTAGAGAAGAGCTAACACCTATCCTTCTCAAACTCTTCCAAAATATAGCAGAGGGAGGAACACTCCCAAACTCATTCTACGAAGGCACCATCACCCTGATACCAAAACCAGACAAAGATGTCACAAAGAAAGAAAACTACAGGCCAATATCACTGATGGACGTAGATGCAAAAATCCTCAACAAAACACTAACAAACAGAATCCAACAGCACATTAAAACAATCATAAGCCATGATCGGGGGTGGGGGGGGCGTTTATCCCAGGAATGCAAGGATTCTTCAATATACGCAAATCAATCAATGTGATACACCATATTAACAAACTCAAGGAGAAAAACCATATGATCATCTTAATAGATGCAGAGAAAGCTTTCGACAAAATTCAACACCGATTTATGATAAAAACCCTACAGAAAACAGGCATAGAGGGAACTTTCCTCAACATAATAAAGTCCATATATGACAAACCCACAGCCAACATCGTCCTCAATGGTGGAAAACTGAAACCATTTCCACTAAGATCAGGAACAAGACAAGGTTGCCCACTCTCACCACAATTATTCAACATAGTTTTGGAAGTCCTAGCCACAGCAATCAGAGAAGAAAAAGAAATAAAAGGAATCCAACTCAGCAAAGAAGAAGTAAAGCTGTCACTGTTTGCAGATGACATGATACTATACATAGAGAATCCTAAAGATGCTACCAGAAAACTACTAGAGCTAATCAATGAATTCGGTAAAGTAGCAGGATACAAAATTAATGCACATAAATCTTTGGCATTGCTATACACTAATGATGAAAAATCTGAAATTGAAATTAAGAAAACACTCCCATTTACCACTGCAACAAAAAGAATAAAATATCTAGGAATAAACCTACCTAAGGAGACAAAAGACCTGTATGCAGAAAATTATAAGACACTGATGAAAGAAATTAAAGATACAAATAGATGGAGAGATATACCATGTTCTTGGATTGGAAGAATCAACATTGTGAAAATGACTCTACTATCCAAAAGCAATCTACAGATTCAATGCAATCCCTATGAAACTACCACTGGCATTTTTCACAGAACTAGAACAAAAATTTCACAATTTGTATGGAAACACAAAAGACCCCAAATAGCCAAAGCAATCTTGAGAAAGAAAAACGGAGCTGGAGGAATCAGGCTCCCAGACTTCAGACTATACTACAAAGCTACAGTAATCAAGATAGTATGGTACTAGTACAAAACAGAAATATGGATCAATGGAACAGGATAGAAAGCCCAGAGATAAACCCATACACATATGGTCACCTTATTTTTGATAAAGAATGCAAAAATATATAATGGAGAAAAGACAGTGTCTTCAATACATGGTGCTGGGAAAACTGGACAGCTACATGTAAAAGAATGAAATTAGAACACTCCCTAACACCATACACAAAAATAAACTCAAAATTGATTAAAGACCTAAATATAAGGTCAGACACTATCAAACTCTTAGAGGAAAACAGAGGCAGAACACTCTATGACATAAATCACAGCAAGATCCTTTTTGACCCACCTCCTAGAGAAATGGAAATAAAAACAAAAATTAAAAAATGGGACCTAATGAAATGTAAAAGCTTTTTGTACAGCAAAGGAAACCATAAACAAAACAAAAAGACAATCCTCAGAATGGGAATAAATACTTGCAAATGAAGCATCTGACAAAGCATTAATCTCCAAAATTTGCAAGCAGCTCATGCAGCTCAATATCAGAAAAACAAACAACCCAATCCAAAAATGGGCAGATGACCTAAATAGACATTTCTTCAAAGAAGATATACAGATTGCCAACAAACACAAGAAAGAATGCTCAACATCATTAATCATTAGAGAAATACAAATAAAAACTACAATGAGATATCATCTCACACCAGTCAGAATGTCCATCATCAAAAAATCTACAAACAATAAATGCTGGAGAGGGTGTGGAGAAAAGGGAAACCCTCTTGCACTGTTGGTGGGAATGTAAATTGATACAGCCACTATGGAGAACAGTATGGAGGTTCCTTAAAAAACTAAAAATAGAACTACCATACAACCCAGCAATCCCATTACTGGGCATATACCCTGAGAAAACCATCATTCAAAAAGAGTCATGTACCAAAATGTTCAATGCAGCTCTATTTACAATAGCCTGGAGATGGAAACAACCTAAGTGTCCATCATCGGATGAATGGATAAAGAAGATGGGGCACATATATACAATGGAATATTACTCAGCCATAAAAAGAAACAAAATTTAGTTATTTGTAGTGAGGTGGATGGACCTAGAGTCTGTCGTACAGAGTGAAGTAAGTCAGAAAGAGAAAAACAAATACCGTACGCTAACACATATATATGGAATCTAAGGAAAAAAAAAAAGTCATGAAGAACCTAGGGGCAAGACGGGAATAAAGACAGACAGACCTAGTAGAGAATGGACTTGAGGATATGGGGAGGGGGAAGGGTAAGCTGTGACAAAGTGAGAGTGTGGCATGAACATATATACACTACCAAACATAAAATAGCTAGCTAGTGGGAAGCAGCCGCATAGCACAAGGAGATCAGCTTGGTGCTTTGTGACCACCTGGAAGGGTGGGATAGGGAGGGTGGGAGGGAGGGAGATGCAAGAGGGAAGAGATATGGGAACATATGTATAACTGATTCAGTTTGTTATAAAGCAGAAACTAACACACCATTGTAGAGCAATTATACTCCAATAAAGATGTTTTTTTAAAAAAAATGTCATACTATAGCCACCCACTCTCACAGCTGCCTCTAAAAATAAAGGTAATTCCTTAACTGTCATCTGTATGTGGCTGTAGCTCTCTTCTTTTCACCAAAATCTGGTTCCTTATATCTTCTAGAAATGCCTCACAGCACCCTAATTGTGTTTCCAGTGTGGTTATGGGTTTCTTATTATAATTTTTTATCATTGTATATCTTCAGTAATTTTAATAGAACTTTAGAAGACAGTAACTTAAATCCAGTATGCATTTTGATCTGGAACTCTACCCAAATTCATACTTTATATTCATCTAATAACGAAGCTACTTGTAGTTCCCTTCCATATTCCCAGTCACCAGGGAGACCATCTCCCATCTCCATTAACACCGCCTCACCTCTACCCCAATATACTAACTTAAAAAAATTTTTTTTAACGGAAACAGATGAACAATAACTAGGAAAATCAAGAGAGAAAAGTGGGAAGAGACTAGCATGACTGCTTCCAAGGAGCCCTCAAATGGTGGCAGCGCAGACTGAATTCACCACAGCCAAAAATCTGCCCCCAGCCTTGCAGGCTCCCTGATTTTGTTTGCACGCCAAGTAGAGATCCAGCTATCAGGGTAGGAACTATAACTATCAAATAAAGTCAAATTATTAATTTATAACATGAACTGTAAGTCCAAACACTTCTGCCAGCATGACTACTCCATTTTCTGTCCATCAGCATAACGACAATGGATAGCAAACTGTAATAAAAAGTTTGCTTGTCGTTAATGCCCCTGAATTGTACACTCAAAAATGGTTAAAGTGGTAAATTTTATGGTATGTATATTTTACATATATAGAGAAAAAAGTCTGTATTCAAAACAAGGACAATTTGGTAGGTGAAGCAAATGTTAAAGAATTTAAGTCTAATAACATGATAACTTGATACTATCTATCTCTATAGTAAAAACAATCTTGTCAATAAAAATAGAATTCTCAAGTATGTTTTAACATGTAATACTACCAATACTGCCTTTGTAGTTCTTTTATCTATATGTATGTCTGTGACTTTTAGGATACAAATTTCTGTAGATATTTTCAGTTATTTTTATCTCAATCTCATTCTTAGAAAGGATATTATATAATTATATATTATACTACTATAAAATATAAGATATAAATGAGTATATTTTATAATAGTGTGATATTATAAAATACAAATATAATATCTAGATGTTATAATATAGTCTTGGCAACTCTAAGAACCACTCCTGTCTCCTGAAGTAGGATCATAAATTAAAATGTTTATGGGAACAGGCAGTTAATATAAATATGTTAAGGCTGATATATAAGGCCAGAGAAGCAGACAAGGAACAAAACAAAACACGGATGCCACACTAAAAGGATGTGAATATTATACTAGCTGGTAATGAAAGCCAATGAAGGATTTCAAGTAGGAGAATGAAACAAGAGAAAGCTTGTTATATGGAAGAACTACTATTCCTATGACTACAAAATGCTTGTAAGAATTAAATAATCCAGTAAGAGGGGAAAGAACAAAAACAAGGCCCTTTTCTGACGCCTCAGAAGTCTATAACAGGTCATTCCAATGCTTTTGCAAAATATAATGGAGTCTCTCCCAAACTTATATCAGCTTATTAAAGGACAAAAGCTCCTGCTTTGATATGAGAGTTGCAGGCACTTAAATTTGTTTGAAGGCACTATAAATATTCTCAAATGCAATCACTGACCACTATCATCAGAATCACCTGGGATATTTGTTAAAAACATATCATCACCAAAGAATATGATTTAGTACATCTGGAACACAAATGGTCCCAAACTCTTTTACAAAAATCTAAGAACTAATATCCTTCTTTCCTCAGAAAAGCCTTTTCTAACATTTACGGTACCCATAAATGTTAGAAAGGATGAAGTGTCTGCTAAAGAAAGCTGACAGGTATAGGTTACAGAAAATGCAAAGGTCTGGAGATAGGCAAGAGTTTCATTAAAAACCAACAAAAAGTCATCGTACCTAGTGGGGAAAATGACATGATATTAAGTCGGAAAGCTAAACCAGGCCTGCATGCCATGATAAGGAGTTTGGACTGACTGTACGGGAACCAAAAAAAAAAAAAACCTCAGGAGACTAACATTATCTGAATTAACATTTTTAAAAGACTATACTTCTGTGTGGAAAACTGAATCCTAGCAGGGTAAGAGTGGAAGCAAGATTAGTTAATAAGCTATTTCAATAGTTCAGGAAAGAGATGATGGTGAATTGAACTGGGGTTGGTAGCAGCAGAGGTAGAAGAGTGGGCAGATAAATTTTGGAAGTAGAAAACATAGACTTTCTTATAGATTGGAGGTAGTGATAAAAAGAGAAGACTACAGGATAGTCCCTAGGCTTCTGGCTTAAACAACTGTGTGTGTTGTATATAAATTTCTTTGGTTATTAGAACTACATGCTTAGCCTTTTCATAAAGAAAACAAATAATACTTGGGTAAGAGAAGTTGAAAGGGTTTTACAGATATTACATAAATCCTTATCACAAAAATATTGAAAATATAAACACTAAGGATCACAAAAATTAGTCTGCCAGCAAACTAAACTGCCCATCTACGAATTATCTGATGATATATAAAATTTAAATCTCTGAATAAAGTACAATAATAAAATACTTTATTAATACCCTGCAAATAAGCTAGTCTGAATAAAGGTTTTTACATTTCTGACAAAAATTAATACTTAGGTATTCTTCATCTCTCATTCTAAAACATTTACTTAGAAGCTGTTACACAGATTCTTGTTATGCAGAATTCCAAAAGTTTCACATATCAATCAAATTACTTGGGACACTTTTTTTTTTTTTAAAGCACTCTACTAGTTCCAAAACTGGTTCTATGACCCACACAGATACCAAAATCCACAGATGCTCAAGTCCGTTATATAAAATGGACATAGTATTTGCATATAACCTACGCATATCCTTCCCTACACTTTAAATCATCTCTAGATTACTTTAATGCCTAATTACAATGTGAGTGCTATATAAAATATAAGTGCTATGTAAATTTTTGCCAGTGCTTGGCAAATTCAAGTTTTGCTTTTAGGAAGTTTCTGAAATTCTTTTTTCCCGAATATTTTCGATCTGCAGTTGGTTGAATCTGGGGATGTGAAACCTGGGAATACAGAGGGCTGCCTGCAATTCTAATCTCAAAGGGATCTATTCTCCTTTTACCTTAGCCCTTCCCCCAAATTTTAAAATAAAAGAGAAACAGGAAGGTCCACCAAATCCTATTAGCTTTAAAATCTGAACTCCTGAGCACAAAGGTTCTCTGCAGCCTATTTAAGTAAATACAGACTCCTAGATAGGATCCAAATTTCTCCCGTTTTCAACTAAACTTCTCTTACTTGGCTCCAAATCCCTACAAGTGGATATAAATGTCTACTGGATTTTCCAGCTTAAAGATAAGCAAATCTAGCCCACAACAATAAACCCAAATTGACCTCAAAAATCTATTTTTAAAAGCTTTGTTGTAGGCAAAAGAGAAATTATCTGTGAAATTCTACAAATGCCCATATATTCATCCCCTTAATGCCTTAAAATTACTTGATACATAACCATACGTTCATCCATTCAATGCCTCAAAATTTTGAGAAGATAATTTCACTGAAAGAGTCCCCCTCTCAAAAGAGACCAGAGTAAAGATTCAAATAAGAGCACACTACTTTTTTTAGTGACATAGATGGTCACTTGAAAATAGATAATCTATCAATCTTATTTTCTCTTTTAAGTATGAAGCATACAAGCTATAAAAAGGAGAGATAGATTCAAGAGAGAAGTAATTCTTTTTAAAAAAGTGATAGTTTGCTTCTTGCTTCTTCAGCCAAAAACAGGCATGACAAAAGAACTAATAAAGCTATGAAAAATTATTTGTATTCAAATGTATTTCCAAGAAGATTTCAAGATCTGACACAGGCACAGAGAAAAGGAATGAATTAAAACAAATATAGAAAGGTCAGTTACAGACTGACTTCTATTTGAAACATGTTTTAAAATATTTTAATCATACAAAAAGTGAAGTACATTTTTTTAATTCAAGTCTTCCAATTATCTTAAAACACTTATAAGCTGAACTCATACATTAAGGCAATTCCTGATTTTATATATTCATTTAATTGATGAATTCTGTTTCATTTTAAATTGCTAATCCAGGGAGAGAGTTTTTGTAAAAACATTTTATTGCTACAAAGGGAAACATGGTCACAAAAAGGCTTCAAGCGTATCTTAACGCAAATTACTATATTCAATGTCCAATGCAGTAAAAAATACACAGAGCACAAAATACTTGCCCAATTTATCTCTTCTAGGGTAAGTATTCAAAACATTAATGCATACTTGAATATACACTCCCAAGAGCAGCATTTAAGTTCAAATGATTAGAATAGATACACTAACAATACACATCTGTTATCCTCAACACCAATAAAGTAATAAAAATTAAGCTATAAAAATTATACAAACAATTTATTGAATCTATGTTAGGTAGCTATAAAAACTAAAATAGTCTTACCTTCATTTTATTAAACAAATGCCAAACATTTAGAAATTATATAAAACGAATTGTAATCTGTGGAATGCATGCAACATGGGTGTTAACTCTCATTTTAAACTACTGATATTCTTACCCTTTTCCTCATTGGGACAGAAATTTAAAGCTTCTTTTAAAACTGACTAATACCTTATAGTTAATTTTCTTCTGGTTGGTCAACGGGGAAGCTGACAGGGCTCTTCCTTTGCTTCTTCTTCCTCTACTTCCCCTACTCCCTCTCCTTCTCCCTCTCCTTCCTCCACTGCCCCTACTTCCCCCTCTCCCTCTACGTCCCCTCCTTCCTCTGTGTCCCCCACTCCTTCTACTCCTCCACCATCTCCCACTTCCTCTACTTCCTCCACTTCTTCTACTTCCTCTACTTCCCCCACTTCCTCTTCTTCTTCCTCCTCTTCCTCTTCCTCTTCTTCAATAGGTTCATCAATCTTTTCTCCTCCTCCTCCATCTCCTTCTATTTGCTGATCTTGAGAATGATCTTGAATTTCAAGGGATTCTCACCCTAAAAACATGAAAACAACAGCTTTTAAAGTCAGCACATTCATTTTTTATCAGTGAGATTTTTATTTGCTATACCATTAAAATAAACAATATTTTAAACTTTAATTTCAATTTATAACAAATTCATTTAATATTTGTTGAGTACTTATTTCATACCAATGTGGGTATATAAATTCCTGAAGTCATTACTTTATACTCCATAAAACAAAGCAGATGAAGATTTATGTTCTACTTAATTACATCAATATTCAATGCACTACTGTTACAAGTTCTCTTTACAAAATTCAAATGAAAATCAAGCACTTTTAAAAACTCAAATGAAAATCAGAAACGTATTAGGTATCATGCCTTACTTTTTTAAAAAAAACAGACATCTTTAATTCACTAAATGTTCACAGATACAATTTTAATATTTTAATTTATTTAAATACTTAAATTATGTGTCTGGATGATGTCTCATAAATTGGAGCATATTAGAAGGCTATATTAATGATGTAAGAAATGAAGAGGCAATGAAGGTTTTTAAAGCAGGAAAGTATAAGATGGTACTACACTTTAAGATATCCCAGGTAGGAAGATGCAGGATGAATGGAAGTAGCAAGAGAAGAAATACTAGTGAGGGGGCTACTCTAATAGCCCAGGAAAGGAAAGGGTAAAAGATGTAGTGACACTATTACCAGAATGGATAAATTAAGATGGGGAAAGAGAAGCAGGTATATGCTATATATAATTGGAATTTAAGATGTCTAAATGTCCAATAAGCCACGATAAATCTACAACTAAAAAAGAGAAGAGACTTCAAAATAAGATATTTAGATTTGTGAATTGCCTGAACAGAGTGAATAGTGAAGCCAGGTCTTAAATAGGAAAGCCCAGGGTAGGGCTGAGGAAGTAAGTAGAAAAAAAGGGCTGAGAATAAAACCTATGGAAAAGGCTTGTACATGGGGACAGAAGTTAGAAAAGGAATACTCAATGCGGGAAGAAACCCAGGATAGTAAAATATCTGGCAAAACAAAGTTTCAAGAGTAAGTCAACAGATCAACAGTGTCAAATGATTCAAACAGGTAACAGAAAAGAACTGAAAAAGTTCACTAAAGCTGATAAATATTAAACTGAGTAAGGGTACTTAAAGGATTTATTATACTATTCCCTTTACTTTTGTATGTTTAAAATAATAAACAATAAAATGTTAAAATTTTTTATTTGAAAATTAAGTCACTAGTAATCTTAGAAAGAAGAGTTTCAAAAGTATGATGTAAATGGAAGTTGGACAGCAATGACTGCCCAAGAATGAATCTGCACAATTTCCTCCTAAGCTCTCAAAACATACAGGCCCAGACCCCATACTCAATATTTTAATTTAATCAAGTACTGGAGCTCTTGCTAAAAGCACAAATTCCTGAATTAGTTTCAGACCTAAACTTTCTGAATCAAAGTGTCCAGGAAAGAAGTCTGGTAATCTGCATATTTAAGAAAGATTTAGGGAGATCTTTATCGGAGAAGTTTGAGAAACCCTAATTCAGAAGGTCTTTTATAAGGGGCCTGGGTAGCTTTTTTATTTGATTTTAGCTTCACAGGGAATTCTAATCACACATCTCCAGTTGGGAAATACTAGATTAAAGAGTGAATAATATATAGGAAGCAAAGAGCATAATGCAGGTTAATTACCTTTTCAAATATGATAGTAAGAAAAGAGATAAGATAAGAAGGGCTAGAGTCTAGGAAAAGTCAAGTCACTTTTAGTTTAGGGAACTCATAAGCATGTCTCTTTGGGGAAGAATAGTAAGATAATAAACAGGAAAAAAAATCAGATGAAAGTAAGGAGAGAGATAACTGATGAAACAACAACACAGATGAAGGGCAAAAAAAGAGTGTTTTCCTTCACAGACAACAGTAAGGGTGAGAAAAAAGATACATAATTCTAAAGTAAAAAGGAGAAAAGTTATAGAGTTCACATCTAACGGTCCAATCTCCCTAAAGCAAGAGAAGAGATAAGAATATGGTAAGTGAAGGGAGTAAGAATGAAATCCGGATATGTGAAGAGTGGAAAGTTTGAAATAGTCACTACGGGAAGCATGTTACATTGACTGATAATAAGTAAAATTATTGTGAATTGCAGTGAAAATCTGGCAAACATAGTACTGGCATAATTCCATATTTTTAGCAAGAAAGACAGTAAAGCTAACCATAAATGGCAGAGTTAGAACTGGTAAGTGGTAGAACAATTAAGTAAAGAATTTTAGAATGGCAGCACTGCATTGTCGTAAGGGCTCACCATGAGTGTCCAGGCCAGGGAGTGAAGGCAAAATAAGATGATATAGCTGGAGAAGTGGGAGAAATTGATGAACTGATTATTTCACGGGGCAGATTAAAAAAGGTATTTTGTCATTCTGAGAGCACTTACAGATGAAAGTGTTTTAAAGCCATGACCAGAGATGATTATGAGCAGAGGATTTCTGCAGACATCTAGAACAGCTAGAAACAGAGCAGACAGCAGGGAACAGAGCAGACAGGAACGCTGGACAAAAAATGCTGGACAAAGGACATCACTGAGTCATGTGACACCAGTGCGTCTTGAATTTTAACATGTATATAAATCAACTGGGATCTTGTTAAAATGAAGATTCTTATTCAACAGGCCCGGATATGAACTGGAACTGTACTTCTAATGAGCTCCCAGGTGATGTCAATACTGCTGGATCCTTGGATCATATGGAGTAACAAGGTTCTAGAAGAGTTCTCCTCAGTTCAGGTACTTTCTCCACAAGATGCACATGAGCAAGACACTCCCACTTAATGATGTCTCCCATTCCATGAAGTGACTCTAAAGTGTAGCCTGAAAACCCTACATAGAAATTCTAATTTGTATTCTTCTCTCATTAAAAATTACTTTCATACATCAATAGAAACCATTAACTTCTCAAAAGTTTATGATACAGCAAGGATAAAAAATTTAATATTTCCTAATTTAGCTATGGTGCTTTAATCTTTCTGATGCCATATCTCCCACAAAATTGGATTTCAATTAGGGCTGCATTCACCTTTTAAAAGTGGTATCAAGAGTGCAGTAAACAGTGCCAAATAGGACAAATCAGAAAACAGGGCCCTCACGAACAAGCTGAAAGAATTGAGATTTATTCAGCTTGGAAGTCATCTGGTTGAGGAATAATTTAATGATCACTGAATATATATATTTATATTAGATACACATATATAACAATTTAATGATCATCAAATAGTACCTATTAATCACAAGAGCCAAAATAAAACTTCTCTAATTTATAAAATATTTAGTTACTAATGTAAATAACACTTTTGTAAATCTTCAACATAACAGGCTCACTTCAGTGCAGGATGATTTTAAATGAGGTATTATTTTATAAAGACTCAAAAACTAACCTTTAAAAATTTCTATTAATTTCCTGAATAATAAGTTTCTTATTTATACAATAAGTACTCATAATATATAAAGAAGGATTACTGGAATAATATATGTCAAAAATCCTGAGATGCAGTAGGCCAGGTATACCTAACTGTTCACCTCTGAGTTTCCTAACATGAGAAGCAAACCTCTTTCTTCCTGGCCTCCTGATTCTATGAGGGAGCTTTCTTCTGAAGCAACATATCTGATCTTCCTATGAAAAACAGAACACAAGGAAGAGGAATGACTTATCTAATTGGTATGCTTAGAAAAAGAAATACAAATTGGATACATCATTCCTCTTTGGAATTTCTCTTTGCTCGGAAGACCCAAAAGAGGGGAAAGAAGGGACTGAGTTGAGCATCAAGACCCTCTTTTGCGTCTTCTTAGCAACAGAAAGGGTACATTCTACTCTGTTCTATGCCATGTGATAGACTAGGAGAACCCTGTTGCTGTCCAGCTGAACCAGTAACAGAAGTTGGGGGAAGGTGAGTCTGTCTAGGAGTGAAATACTAGACTATCTAAGACATATCCACCAAATAACTCTTTTTTTTTTAAAATCAAGGATAATATTGGGTCTGACATTTGGGTCTTCTATCAGACTCCTGTGTATCTCTCAAATGACCCAGAGCTAGAAAGGCGATGAGAAAGGAATGGCTTATTGCTCCCTCCCCCAATAAATCCCAATAATTAGGAAAAAAGGTATTTTTTTACCTATATGTACAATATTAAGTAAAATTCTCCTCATTTTGTACTATATTAAACATCACAAAGAGTTACCATATCATCATTTAACTATTACAATACTACAATATAACCTAAAGTTTTTGCACTAAAATCTTACCTTAATAAAACGTTCATATCGTGCCTTCACTATTGGATTATTTAAAATGCTTGTAGCAGTCAAGACACTCTCTCTTTTTATTTGTTCCTTATAAGCCTATGAAAAACAGAACACAGAGATACTTGAAAGCCATGCCATGAAAAATACTTCCTTAATTAAAATGACTGCATGCTCGAATCCTTAGTATTAAATGACTTATTTTCTGGCAAATTAAGCTATAAAGCAACAACAGCTACTGTGACCACAATCTAAATCATCTATGAATTAAAACAATGAAGATTCAAAAAGCCAATCAACTTCAGCAAAAAACACTTAGTCACTAAACACTCTAAGTCTGGGTCTACTAAACAGTTGCTTTCTCTCCTTTTCACTCTACATCCAACTCCCCCAGCCCCAGCTACTCCAACTATTCATTTTCATGCTATCAAAAAAAAGAAAGACTAATTTTTCATACTGCTAGAGTAATTAGTCTTTCTCTGGGCTGTAAATAGTACAAGAATGTATTATACAAAGGAGGAAAGGTAATAAAATGGAATGTCTAATTGCCAAAAAGGTGTCAAGGGAATATCAAAAAAGAGAAAGGACAAAGATTTAAAAAAAGATTGTACGTGCTCAAAGTGGCTAAAAAAATCTGAGTTAAATGAGGTTCACGTCAATACAAAATATGAATTTAAGACTCAGGAATGCTCTATTTAAAACTTAAGTCTTTAATATTTGAATTTTTAAATTTGCTTTTCAAATAAACTAATTTCTCACAAAGTAAATATTTTTATTTGAAATAAATCTGACTAAATAAAACCAACACAGAAGCAGAAATATACTAATCAAGAAGAAAATAGTAAATTTTTCCTAGAATTTTTGAGGAAATTCTACTAAAAACATAACAATACATAGTAACTGGTAATCCTACTTTTTAAATTTATTTTTCCCAGTCATCAAAATGTATGCTATAATCAAGTCTTTCTTTTTTGTTCTAAAATACACAAACACACACTCATAAAATCATTTTGTACCACGTTAAAAAAATGTTAACAAAAAAAAAAACGTTCAACAGCTATGATTTCCTGAATACTTACTATGTGCCAGGCACTACTTTAAGTGCCTTTTATATTTTAATTAACCTAATCTTTAATCAGTCACATAAGAGAAGAGAGATTATCCATCCTCATTTTATAGATAAGGAAACTTAGACAAAGAAAAGTTTATTACTTGCTTAACACATGTATGTACTGAACCAGGATTCAGAGAAGTCTTGCTCCAGAGCCCACAATACTACACTTAACCACTATATCACACTAAGTACCTTTACAGTAATTCACTCATGAGATTAACTGGATTGTACACAAGTAGGTAGGTGTGAAACAACAGCCTTTAAACAGCAATAAGGGATTAATGAACAATTCAATGACTTCAATAAGACAAATTAAAACTTGCCTGCTTCCCTTTGATATGATCAGGAGATTTTAAGTGCTGCTGAACTGAGCTATGTAAAGCAGGGATATACACACTGCAAGCACTGCAGTGAACAGTCTCTACTTTCATCATGTGATCATCTGCAGTAACACCTACAAAAGAAATACAACTATTAATAAGAAAAGTAATGATTCACATACTTCTGACAAATTAAGTTTTCACTATTTCATTTCCATGATTATTTATGCCCCTTATTCCAAAAAAAGGATCAGAGTATATAGGTAGAGTTCTTTTGCCATATCTCATTCATCTGCATATATAGATTGAAAACTATATGGATAAAAGATTAAAATTATAAAGTATAATTACATTATATTTCCTAATCATGTTATATACACTGATGCTCTGAGGTCTATAAGTCCAACCCCCAAAAATATAATATATAAAAAAAAAAGCTGATTTTCTAGTAAAATAAGAATTTCCATGCTTATGAATGTGGGTGGGTAGGGATCGTAAAAATATGTCAAAATTGTATTCATAAGGAACAAAAACATATGTTAGATCTTAAAAATGGTGACTGAGGTGTATTACAGGTGAAGGCTACTTTATATGCTTTTAACACCTATTTTGTTGATTTCTGCACATCCCAATAGAGAGTAGCAGCTTTGGCTACCTGGCTTATCACTGCATGTTTGGCTCTTAGCAACAGTGCCTGACACATAATAGGACCTCAGTAAATATGTTAAATTAATAAGTTATATGTATATTCACAGGAATTTTCTTTAAACACTGCACATGAAAAACTGTTGGGAACACACCAGTCTCCTTGGAATTATATCACTTTTAAAGAACCATGTATTTTTTTATGTTGAAAAAATTGACTTGGCTCTTCCTTTGGGCAACTGAACTTATCATGTCATTCGATTAAGAAAACAGTAGACAACATGTAGCTTCAATTCAATAAAAAGATCCCCATGATCTTATATTTCATTCTTGAAGTAACATTTTAAGGTACTAGTTACTGTGACCATCTGTATCTGCTGGTTGCACATCTGCAGATTCAACCAACCATGGCTGAATTTTTTTTTTTTTTTTGCGATATGCGGGCCTCTCACTGTTGTGGCCTCTCCCATTGCGGAGCACAGGCTCCGGACGCGCAGGCTCAGCGGCTATGGCTCACGGGCCCAGCCACTCCGCGGCATGTGGGATCTTCCAGGACCAGGGCACGAACCCGTGTCCTCTGCATTGGCAGGCGGACTCTCAACCACTGCGCCACCAGGAAAGCCCCATGGCTGAATTTTTAAAATAGAAAATATTTAATACGCCAATAAAGATGTTAATATATATATATATTTAAAAATAAAAAGGTAGAAAATATTAAAAAAAAAATTCCAGAAAGTTGCATAAAGCAGAATTCCATGCTGACAATTATTTACACAGCATTTATATTGTATTAAGTATCATAAGTAATCCAGAGATGATTTAAAGTATATAAGAGGACATGTATAGTTTATATGCAAATACTACACCCATTTTATATAAGGGACTTGAGCATGATGGACTTTGTTATCTGCAGTGAAGTCCTAGAACCAATCTCTGTCAGATACATAAAGACAACTGTCTATGCAAGGGAAGGATATAAGAGAAAATGGCACTTTCCAGGAATTACAAGTAATTCAATATGGCTGGGGCACAGACTATAAAGAAGGGATGACAGGGAAAAACAGCAGGGCCTAGATCATGAACAGCTTTGTGTGCCATGTCTAGGAATCTGAACTTTATTCTGTGGAGGATGGGGAAGCCACTGAAAATTCCTGAAGTAATAAAATCATGCAGTAAAATTAAAGATAAGACTAAAAGTAAGGAAACTGGTTAGAAGGATACTGTAACTGCCAAAAGAACAGATAAAGCTTTGAACAAATTCAATATTTAAAGAGGAAATAAAGAAACAGACTTGGTACATATTTAAAAGATAGAACCGACAGAACACAATGCTACAGACATAGTAAAGGTGAGTACTAAGATTAACTTCAAAGTTCTGGTTTTGATGATGGGGCCACTTTCCAAGATAAATGAGGAGATATTTGTTAAGTTTTTGTTTTGCTTTCTTTTGGGGGTGGAGGACGCTCAAGGGGAGGATAAATTGTTTGGATATGTTCACTTTGTGAGACTGCTAAAGAGAGATATCAGTAGGCAGTTACATGTAGGAGATTAGAGTTAGAAGAGAACTGTGCTTAAGATATAGGTCTATAAATAATCAACATATAGATGTTGATTTAAACTCTGTATGTAAATTAATTCATCAGGAAGATATATAAAGAGAGATGATAATGGGACTGACAATACTGAAAAATACCAACTTCCAAAAGCTCAGTAGAGAAAGAAAAGCACAAAGAATAAAAATGACAAGGGGGGCTTCCCTGGTGGCGCAGTGGTTGAGAGTCCGCCTGCCGATGCAGGGGACACGGGTTCGTGCCCCGGTCCGGGAAGATCCCACATGCCGCAGAGCAGCTGGGCCCGTGAGCAATGGCCGCTGAGCCTGCGCATCCGGAGCCTGTGCTCCACAACGGGAGAGGCCACAACAGTGAGAGGCCCGTACCGCAAAACAAAAACAAAAACAAAAAAAAAAAATGACAAGGGAATAAAGAAAACATCAGGGCACTGAGATACCACAGAAACCAAGGGAGGAAACAGATTCACAAAGAATACAGTTATCAGTGTAAAATGCTGCAGAAGAAAGATAATGATTCAAAAGAACATACTGAAGTTGGTGTTGGTAACCTCTGTCATAGCAGTTTCAGTAGACTAATGGTAGCAGAAACTTGTCTGCTGTGAGTAAAGTAATAAATGAGAATGAAAAAAGAGAGACCAGTGTGGACTATGCTTAAAGAAGTGTGGTTGTTTAAACAGAAAGGCAGGTTTTAGAGGAACTAGTGTCTATGCTTTTTTCTTCTCCTTTGGGGCTTATGAGAAGGGATAAGAAAGACAGAGGACATACAGAAGTACAGGTGGCCCTCTGTATCCATGGCTTTTGCATCCATGGACACTGGAGAGCCAACTATGGGACTTGAGCATCTGCAGATTTTGGTACCCGAAGCAGGTCCTGAAACCAATCTCTCTTGGAACCTAGGGACAACTGTATCTTCCATGTGGAGGCAAAGCTGTTTTCCTCTATGAAGGAAATGAAGTGAAAGATGTAAGGGCAGGTAGTGATAAATTTGTAAGCATGAGAACAGGAATCAAAGGATTCCATTTCTGATAACCCAATCAGGCCTACCACATATGACTATGTACTATATCACTCTATTGCAGCGGTCCCCAACCTTTTTGGCACCAGGGACCGGTTTTATGGAAGGTAATTTTTCCATGGACGGGGTGGAGGGGGGGATGGTTTTGGGATGTTTCATGTAATACATTTATTGTGCACTTTATTTCTATTACTATTACATTGTAATATATAATGAAATTATATAACTCACCATAATGCAGAAACAGTGGGAGCCCTGAGCTTGTTTTTGCTTGTCACTCACTGATAGGGTTTTGATATGTCTGCAAGCAATTGATTTATTATGGTCTCTGTGCAGTCAAACCTCTCTGCTAATGATAATCGGTACTTGCAGCTGCTCCCCAGCACTAGCATCACCGCCTCAGCTCCCCCTCAGATCATCAGGCATTAGATTCTCACAAAGAGCGTGCAACCTAGATCCCTCGCATGCGTAGCTCACTGTAGGGTTCGAGCTCCTATGAGAATCTAATGCCGCTGCTGATCTAACAGGAGGAGGAGCTCAAGCGATAACGCAAGCGATGGGGAATAGCTGTAAATACAGATGAAACTTTGCTCACTTGCCCGCCGCTCACCTCCTGCTATGCAACCTGGTTCCTAACAGGACACAGACCAGTACTGGTCCATGGCCCAGGGGCTGGGGACCCCTGCTCTAATGGGCATCATTTACACTGAAATAGGTTATGGTATGTAAAATATATAAGTAAATTTCTAAATTAATTTGTTTAAATACTTACCTTCCATAACATCTTTTTCAATTATTTTGACTACTTCTGTTTGATTATTTGTCTGTTGCTTACGAATAGATGTTTTCTTGAATTTATTTACCATACATTCCTAGAAAACAAAATAGAAAGAATCCAAAAAGTTTTCACTGAGCACATAGTATAGGCCTAGCACCATGCTTGGCCTATGGAAGATAACAATATCTGTTATATAAGAACTAGTAAATGTTCTCAAGGAGCTTACAATTTAGTTGGAAAGACTAATATAAAGTACCAGGAAACTACAAAAAGTATTTACTTTTCAAGATGTATTTTAGGTACATAGAGAGAGAGAGATCGAAGACAGCTGATAGGCAAGAGATCGTCTCAGGACAGGTGAATATGAAAGTCCTAAATAACAGTTAGGAACCAGTTAAACAAAATTACAGAAAGAAATTTTAATTAAGGTACACAATTCTGCAAGGATATAGAGGAGTAAATGATCCCTGTACTTCTGACCTTCTAACAACTCCATCTCTTTTGCCCAAACTAATTCTTTGTTCAGTTAGCAGTCCAGATCCAGCCCTGGACCCAACTATCCACCCCTTCTCCAAGCCACTTCTGCCTACACCATCACGCTGGGGCCTTCCACTCAATAGTGTCATCTGTTTAAGTGTGAGTGTGTTCAATTACCAATTATTGTTAGTTCACTGAGGGGAGTGTCTTTGTCTTCAGTGCCTGAACAGCACCTTCCGTAAGTATTCAAGAAAAACTTGAACTGATGACCACATTCTGATAATATAAAGGACACTAATCAAACACCAGGCTCTCTGGCTCTGAATTCAGACTTCCATTTATTGAAAGTCACTGAACTGCTCTGAGCATGATCTTTTAGAATAAAGAGGAGCTAGCATAAGGCTGAAATGAAATATGAAGAAAAGTACCCAGCACAACACCAGGTACACGGAAGACTGTTAATAGATGATAGCTGATTCTGTATCAATAAACAGCTGTTAAAGGAATTTTTTCCTGACACCTCTGCCAGAAACTACTGTGAAAAATGTACTCTCAAATAACAAATCTAAAATCTATGAAAGAGGAATTCACATATACTTCTGAGCTAATTTTAAAACAACTTTTTCTTTAACTGAATAGTAAATTAAATTCTTAGAAACATAAAATGGGAGAAAGATGGGAAACTATGAAAATATAAGAAATTCAAATGTCAGATAAAGTGCTTCTCACTTCAAAAACAGCTACTTACATGCAAAAATTCCATAACTACTTTATCGAATTTGGTTTGTTTTTGAATATGATCTAATGTTTCCTGGTGTGAAGAACTTTCCAGATGTAGTTCAATATCTTTTTCTTCAAACGTTCGAAATTTACAAAATGAACAAGTGAATGCCATTCTGTAAGGGAAAAAAAAAGTTTTTCTTTAAATATTACCTTATTTACTTAGAAAGAGTTCATAAGACTATACCAATGAAATTAATTTTCCCAGCATAAATGATTTCCTCTCTTCCATTTAATGGTTGATTTAAATTTAGCTTAAGTCAGAAAAAGATAGTATCTAAGTACCTGTCTGGACACCGTTATTATACCAATTGGCATCGCTGGCCCACACTGGAGCTTCTGGGTATGAAAGATGGATCAATGAATCTACTTAATCTAATCCTAAACTATCCACTTCAAGTCTAGATCAGTTAGAAAGCCAGAGCAAACTTCAAGCAGTATCAAGTTCCGAAGTTCTGCTACTTATTTTACACTCTGTTCCATCCTCAAGCTTCCAAACCACTAAAGTAGTGACAACAAAGCCAGGTGGAACATCAGACAACCATAATTCTCTCTGTTAGAGCTCTTGGATGATCAAAAGTCCTGCCCTGTAAAAATCACTTCAGGATGACTAATCAGCCTGGACTGGACAAATGCACTCATTTAGAAGCTCAGGAGCCACTCCAGAATGAATTTTCCCTTTTTCTGCCATTTAATTATTCCTACCTCATATATTCTTGTTACTTCCTTTTCCTCGAATTACGACACTAGTTTCCTAATTGGTTTCTTTGCCTCTAGTCTCCATTTTCCAACTAATTCCTTACAGTACTATTGTATTTATTTTCCTGAGTAAGAGTACAGGATCTGATATCTACTGCTGGGTTTATTTCCTAGCACCCTTATGTGACCTCAGGCAACTTAACTTATCTGGGCCTTGGTTTTCTTATCTTAGTAAGATGAAAACCCTCAGAGGTGTTTGAGCATCCTCAGATTTTGGTATTTGAGGGTCGGGTGGGGGTCGGGTAGGAGGGGTGGTGGTCCTAGAATCAATCCACTGTGTGATGACTGTAAATATTAAAAAATCAAAATCATTCCTATATATCTTTTGTTTTTTTTTGGCTCTGTTGTGTCTTTGTTGCTGCGTGCATGCTTTCTCTAGTTGCGGTGAGCAGGGGCTACTACTCTTCATTGCAGTGCGTGGGCTTCTCATCGTGGTGGCTTCTCTTGTTGCAGAGCACAGGGCTCTAGGCATGCGGGCTTCAGTAGTTGTGGCACACGGGCTCAGTAGTTGTGGCACACGGGCTCAGTAGTTGTGGCTCGCGGGCTCTAGAGCACAGGCTCAGTAGTTGTGGCGCACAGGCCTAGTTGTTCCACGCCATGAGAGATCTTCCCGGACCAGGGTTCGAACCTGTGTCCCCCACACTGGCAGGTGGATTCCTAACCACTGCGCCACCAGGGAAGTCCTATTCCTATATATCTTTGATCAAACCTTTTCATTTGACTCTCAGGAATTTTTTCACATCCGAATTGATGTATCTGCTTTTTCAAGGAAACAGGTTTTTGTCTTTGTTTGCTTAAACACAATACTTTATCGATTCTAAGACATATTTTTCCTTATTGCATCTCGGAAATCAGTCTGTATCATAAAATTAATGACATATCACAATCTCTTTTGGCCAGATAGATTATTGCTTGTGCACGTAAAAAATCAGGAATTCCAGTTTTAAAATCTGTAGAGTGATTGTCAGTGGCTTGAAAGTCCCAAGGACAATTATACAGCATTCTTTTAGACCCTGACAACCAAATAGCTATGGGAGAGGTGGAGAGCAGCAAACTGAATATGTCAATATCCTTGAGACAGGAATCAAACATAGGCTAACTCTACACAACTACAGCACCAGCTTAAGACACCAATAATAGCAGCTTTTTAAAAAATATCTTTTCTTATTTTACTTTTTTCCAGTTTTATTGAGATTGACATATAACATTGTGTAAGTTTAAGATGCACAACATAATTATTTGATACATCTATCTATTGTGAAATGATGAGCACAATGAGTTTAGTTAATGTCCAACACTTCACTAGTTATATTTTTTTCTTGTGCTGAGAACTTTGAAGATCTACTCTCTTAGCAACTTCAAATATATATACAGTATTGTTAACAATAGTCACCATGCTGTACAATATATCCCCAGAACTTATTTATCTTGTAATTGGAAGTTTGAACCTTTTGGCCATCTACTCAATTTTTCAACCCCCAAACCCCGGAAACAGTGTTTTTATGAGTCCAATTTTCAGACTCTACTAAGCACAAACCTGTATCCATCTCCATATTTCTCACTGTTTTTTTCTCTTCTGCGCCTTTGTTTCTCTCGCCGAGCCTCAATTCGTCGCTTTTCTTCTTCTTCATTTTTAGGATCTGTTTTTGCTAGGGGATCAGACAAAAGAAAAATCATTTTTCCATTCTCCTTTTCCAGTCCCCAGTTCATAAACTATAGACATACAAGATTTACTTGACGGTCATTATCTAAATTGAACTCACCACAAAAATCAGAATTTGAGATTACCCAGCATTTCTGAAACTTCATTCATGTGAATAACATCATCATGAACTTTGCCTATTTACTTCTCACCTATGTTATTATCTGCTACATATTTTTCTGTAGATCTGCTCATTTTTTCTTATCCTCATTTTAAGCAATAATATCCACATCACCTAAAATAATTTTGAATACCACACTCTGGGAAACACAGAAATAACCTGACCTTGCATGAATGTGGAAAAACAATGAGCACTAGAAAGAGAGCCTTGGATACAAAAACTCATTTATTATAGCAGCTCTCCCAAAATTTCTTAAAATGTATAAACTCTAAAACAAAAGCAGATTCTTCCTCTTTTTCTCCAAACATGCCTTAATGCGAATACACAGTACAAAATGCACTATTTTAACCATTTCAAAGTGTACCATTTAGTGGCTTTAAGTGCATCACAATGTTGTGCAACCATCACCACTATTTAGTTCCAGAACTTTTTAATCACTCCAAAGAGAAACCCCATACCCATTAAGCAGTCACTAAAGCACCTGGTAAAACTACCAATCTGCTTTCTGTCTCTACAGATTTTCCTATTCTGGATATTTTATCAATTTATTTATTTATTTATTTATTTGCGGTATGCGGGCCTCTCACTGTTGTGGCCTCTCCAGTTGCGGAGTACAGGCTCCGGCCACGCAGGCTCAACGGCCATGGCTCACGGGTCCAGCCACTCCGCGGCATGTGGGATCTTCCCGGACCGGGGCATGAACCCACGTCCCCTGCATCGACAGGCGGATTCTCAACCACTGCGCCACCAGGGAAGCCCTGGATATTTTATATAAACAAAGGATACAATACGTGGCATTTTTTTGTCTGGCTTCTTTTATTTAGCATAATGTTTTCAAGGTTCACCCATGTGTTGTACCATGTATCAGTACCTCCTTCCTTTTTATGGCTGAATAATTTTCCATTGTGCGAATACACCATATTTTTTTTCATCCATTCATCTGCTGATGAACATTTGGATTGTTTCCACCTTTTAACACTTGTGAATGATGCTGCTATGAACATTTATATACAAGTTTTTGATTGAATACTTCTTTTCAATTCTTTGAAGTATGTATCTAGGAGTGGAATTGTTGGTTCATATGGTCAGTCTACGTTTAATCATTTGAGGAACCATCAAATTGTTCCCCACGGCAGCTGCACCACTTTATATTCCCACCAGTACTGTGTGAGGGTTCTAATTTCTCCACATCCTCGTCAATACTTGTTATTTTCCTTTTTTTTATATTCTTTTTGCGGTACACGGGCCTCTCACTGCTGTGCCCTCTCCCGTTGCGGAGCACAGGCTCCGGACGCTCAAGCTCAGAGGCCATGGCTCACGGGCCTAGCCGCTCCATGGCATGTGGGATCTTCCCGGACCAGGGCACAAACCCGTGTCCCCTGCATCGGCAGGCGGACTCTCAACCACTGCGCCACCAGGGAAGCCCTCCTTTTTTTATTTTTAAGACCATCGACTTCACATGGTGTGAAGTGATATCTCATTGTATTAAAAGAAAAAGGTTCTTTCTTATGATACAATTAACTTTAGACTTAAAAAAAAACCTCATCTGCCCTCAAACTTTTTGTTTTATACATTGTTTATCCTTTTGGATTACCTTTGGAAAAATATCTAATACGAAATAATGAACACCTGGGGATTTCATAAACTTAACAGTAAACAAATATTAAGTACTTGCTATGCATACAGTGGGATGTTTCAAAACTATATAAAATACCTTAAAATTCAATATCTAGATTATTTTTCATCTTTTTTTGTTTTTTTGGGTTTTTTTTTTTGTGGTACGCGGGCCTCTCACTGTTGTGGCCTCTCCCGTTGTGGAGCACAGGTTCCGGACGCGCAGGCTCAGCGGCCACGGCTCATGGGCCCAGCCGCTCCACGGCATGTGGGATCTTCCCAGACCCGGGCACGAACCCGTGTCCCCTGCATCGGCAGGTGGACTCTCAACCACTGCGCCACCAGGGAAGCCCTATTTTTCATCATTTTATAAGAGCTTAAATGTACATTATTATTTTATTAACCATTTTCAATATCCTCCTTCAGTTCCCCTCAAATCCTCACTCTGTATAAAATCCACTTGTACATGACGTTAAACTAGAAGCAGTTCCATTTCCCTTCATGTGCTAAAACTACGATATATGTTGTACCTCTATCCAAATGACTGATTACGGTTCCTTTCCTACTGCTTTTCAAAAAATCATATAGTCTATATACTACAGTGTAGCAAGACTTCTTATTCCTAAATATTCAGCAGACATCTTTCAGAATGCCCACCTCATGCCTAACAGTGAAAGCCTGATTTGACTACAGGATTTTGGCTTCATTGTTATACTACACTGCTCTCTCAAGTTTTGCTAAAAAGAAAAAAAAAAGTTGGGTCACATATAGCTGCTTTAGTGGCAAATCAGTTTCTGATTCAAACTTTGCAATATTTATTTAACTATACTTGCAAAATATATCTTTGAAATCTATTCCAAGAGGATCAACTGAATTGCCTAGTCTAGAAATATTTAGAGTACACAATTCAGTAAACAGCAATCTATCAACTAACACAGTATAAAAGTTATCCTTACTAACACATACTCTACCTATTAGCAGGTTTCCTGAATTCCAGAATATTGCTATTTTTTACTAAATAATACAGATGTCCCACGCAAAGCATGGCAGGAAAGTAGATTTAAGAATAGTATTTAAACCGTTCCTGAGTCTTGTATTATAACTTATAATTTTAGGGAAAAAAAATCCAACATTTGCAATATCAATTATTTTTTCAAATATGATACATTAAAATGTCTGTAATGTTGTAATTAGATGAAAAAGGACACTATCAAACTCTCAGAGGAAAACATAGGCAGAACACTCTATGACATAAATCACAGCAAGATCCTTTCTGACCCACCTCCTATAGAAATGGAAATAAAAACAAAAATAAACAAATGGGACCTAATGAAACTTCAAAGCTTTTGCATAGCAAAGGAAACTATAAACAAGACGAAAAGACAACCCTCAGAATGGGAGAAAATATCTGCAAATGAAGCAACTGACAAAAGATTAATCTCCAAAATTTACAAGCAGCTCATGCAGCTCAATATCAAAAAAACAAACAACCCAATCCAAAAATGGATTCCAAAAACAAACAACCCAATTCCAAAAAAATAAGATATACATATATATCTTATTTTTAAAACTGGATGTAAAAAATTTGAAAAACTAGACCAGAAAAATTTGGAATATTCATTCATTACAATGATCTTAACCTCCTCCAGTCCCAACAAGATTAGGCAATCAAATATTAATTCTAAGGAAGAGAGTAATTTTTGCCCGCTTGCAATATCACCTAACTTGGAAAGATAAAATGCTTTTCAGTCATCAAGGCAAAAGTAAAATAAATATAAAAAAAACAAAAAATAATTCAGTGTACAGTCAAAAACAGGCAAAGTATCTGTTGTATATTATTTTGTTATTATGTTTTCACAAAGAATGCTGAGAAAGGCATCTCCTTACCTTTTATTTATGTATCCTCTTGACAATCTAATTTGGTCAAATGTACTTGATTTCATTTAGAGATACATTACAAAGTTAAGTAAAATACAATGACGGAGAAAAGAAACAGAGTAATCTGGCTCTGAACTTTTTTTTAAAGATTTATTGAGATATAATTCAGTATAAACCATACGATCCACCCATTTAAAGTATGTAATCCAATGTTTTTTAGAACATTCACAGGTATGTGCAAACATTACTATAATCAATTCTAGAACATTTTCATCACCTTACAAAGATATCTGGTACCCTGGTATTACTCCCTACACACCCCACAGTCCAAAGCAACCACTAATCTACTTTCTATCCCTACAGACTTCTGTATTCTACACTTTCAAATGAAAAGAATCATATTATGTGGACTTTTGTGACTGGCTTCTTTCACTTCATTAATCTTTTCAAAGTTCATCCAAGTTGTAGCATGTATCAGTACTTCACTCCATTTTTATGGCTGGAAAATATTCTACCATTCTATTCTGTATGGATGTACCACATTTTGTTTATCCATTTATCCATTGATGAGCATTTGGGTTGTTTCTACCTTTTGGCTACTATGAACAATGATGTTATATGTATCCGTACACAAATTTCTGTGCAGACATATGTTTTCATTTTTCTTGGTATATACCTGGGAGTGGAACTGCTGGATCATATGGTAGTTTAACCATTTGAGGAACTGTTTTCCAAAGTGCCTGGACCATTTTACATTCCCAACAGTGGTATAAGAAGGTTCTGATTTCTCCTCATCCTCGCTAAGACTTGTTACTATCTTTTTGATTCTAGCCATCCAGGTGAGTATGAAGTGGTATCTCATCGTGGTCCTGATTTAAATTTCCCTGCTAACTAATTGTTGGGCACTTTTTCATGTGCTTATTGGCTATCTGTATATCTTTTGGGGGAAAATGTCTGTTCAGATGCTCTGCTCACTTTTTTCAATTGGGCTATTTGTCTTTTTATTGAGTTTAAAAATTCTATATATTCTAGATGCCAAGTCCCTTATCAGATATGTAATTTGCAAATATTTTCTCCTACTCTGTGAGCTGTCTTTTCACTCTCTTGATGGTGTCCTTTGAAGCACAGAAGTTTTTAATTTTGATAAAGTCCAATTTACCTATTTTTTATTTGGTTGTTCATTCTTTTAGTGTCACATCTAAGAATTCCTTGCCAAATCCAAAGCCATGAAGACTTACCCCTGTTTTCTTCTGAGAGTTTTATAGTTTCAGTCCTTGCATTTAGGTGTTGCATTTTAGCTTGTGCATGTGGCAATCCAGTTGGTTCCAGCACCATTTGTTGAAAAGACTATTCTCTCCTCATTGAATAATTTTAGCATTTTTGCTAAAATAAATTTGACCACAGATTTATGAGTTTATTTCTGGACTCTCAATTCTCTTCCACTGATCTATATGTCTGGCCTTGTGCCAGTACCACTCTGTCTTGATTACTGTGGCTTTGTAGTAAGTTTTGAAATCATGAAGTAATGAGTCTTTCTATTTTGTTCTTTTTTTAGGATTGTTTTGGCTATTTTAGGTCCCTTGCTATTCCCTATGAATTTTAGAATCAACTTGTCAATTTTTGCAAAGAAGTTAGGTGGCATTCTGATAGGGATTGGGCTGAATCAGTAGATCAGTTTGGAGAGTATTACGATCTTAATAATGTTAAGTCTTCTGATCTATGAACATTTATTTAGTATTCCATTTATTTAGATCCTTAATTTCTTTCAACGTTTTATAGTTTTCAAAGTATAAGTTTTTTTAATTTATTTATTTTATTTATTTTTGGTTGTGTCGGGTCTTCATTGCTGCACATGGGCTTTCTCTAGTTGCAGCGAGAGGGGGCTACTCTTCATTGCAGTGTGCGGGCTTCTCATTGTGGTGGCTTCTCTTGCTGTGGAGCACAGGCTCTAGGTGCGCAGGCTTCAGTAGTTGTGGCATGCGGGCTCAGTAGTCGTGGCTCGTGGGCTCTGGAGCGCAGGCTCAGTAGTTGTGGCGTACGGGCTTAGTTACTCCACGGCATGTGTGATCTTCCTGGACCAGGGCTCGAACCCGTGTCCCCTGCATTGGCAGGCTGATTCTTAACCACTGCACCACCAGGGAAGCCCTGCACTTCTTTTGTTAAATTTATTTCTGAGTATTCAATTCTTCTTGATGCTAACTGAATTAAATTGTTTTCTTAATTTCATTTTCAGACTGGCTCTCAATTTTTAACACTGTAAAAATGGAAATATGATTACCTCTAAGAATAATCATGTCCAGAAGATAAAAAACAAATTAATTTTCTAGAAGAATGCACAGCTTTTCCTGGTACCAAGGACCATGAAAAATTTCTTGCCTTTGACCTTATGAAGGGGATTCTATGTAATGTAACATACCACTTCTTCAATAATATATCCAACAATAAATATAACACCCAAGAAAGGAGTCTGAATCAAAATCATGTGTGAGGTCTTTTTAAAAATATAGACATTCTAGCTCCACCCTAAATCAAGATTTAGCGAAGAGGGGTGAACCAGGGCATGTGAATTTAAAAAGTATCTTTCGGTAATTTTGATATCCATGACTGATTAGGGCATCTGCAGATCTGATTTCTACAACTGTAATTATTATACTGTTTCTCTATATAAACGTGAAAAATTATCTAAATGCACTGAGTTAAAAAAAATAAAAAGTACCTTGAACCATAGCAAGGTTATGTTTTCTTACTTACTGGGTGATTTGCTGAGGCTCATCTTCTCCACAGGTTTTGCTAGCTTGGGTTTCTTGATAAAGGTTCCACCAGGCTTATTAAATGGTTGCATCATTTTTCTCTTTATTCCTCTTGCAGCAGTAACTGTCACATTGGTGGGTTTGTTTTGATAGTCAACAACAATTCCAGGTCTATGAATGCTTCCAAAATCACTCATATGCTGCAAATTTGTGAAATCAAGAAATATTAGCACAATATCCAATGATAACGTATGAATTCATATATAATTTATGTTACCTATCTAAAAGTTTTCACCTTAAAATTCCTCAGAATGTAACTAAATTTTACAAGTCCACTCTGAATACACTGAAAAACTTTGTGAATTATTACATGAGCTCAAATCCATTGAATTAGTATTTTTATTTCCAGAAGAACAAATATGAATATTTCCTGTTTTTTGATTCTTACAATTCAAAATTACTTGAGATCATAAACAACATATGTGCCTGTCAGAATATTACCACTTGTACAACTCTCTGACAACTCCTCTTCAGAGTTCCTAATCGATGTTTTCCCATGAAAAGACCTTAAAAGAAATCTTTATTTTACTAAAACCTGGCTTAAAACTAAGATACACAAAGAAGACCATATTTGAAGTTTGAAGTAAAAAAAGATCCAGAAATGATTTAGGATTTCTCCCTGTTGAAAAAGGGATGAGAAGGCGAGATGGAACATTAGTATGAAATAGGAGAGTTAAAGCATAACCATGCATCAACTTCCAAGACACACTTCAGATAAAGAATTGCATCTGACGTTCCATTCACATTCTTACCTAGAGAAACATATTCTGACCCAGAAGCCCAAGAAGCAAAAGTTTACAGACGAAGAGTCATGCAACCAAACGACTCTTTGTGTCCCTTCCTCTTCTCCTGTCGTTAACAAAATCCACTACACCAAAAGGCCACATGTTCATAGAAATTTACTCTACTAACCCTACTTTTAGAAGATAAAGATTGAGGAGTAATCTGAAGAGAAGGATCCAATGGGAATTGTACAAGTGAAGATTAAAAAAGAAAGCCCTATTGGTTCATCTATGTCATTAACAGGAAGAAAGAAAGAAAAGTCCATTCCGACTAGAATGGTGGAAACAAAGAACAGGAATACCTGTTTTTCTATCATGAAAACAAAATTGATATTTGAAGTCTCATTGAGAAAAAAATCATTTGCCTAATGGAAAACGTTAAGAGTTTTCCAAATTTTCCAACTGGAATAGATTTTCAATTTCAAAACCCAAAGCCTATTATCCCAACTATTTTCAGTTAATCTACAATCATGAAGCATGGTAGAATAGCAACATATCAGTTGCTTACATTTGTATATTATGCTTAGGAATACCTATCTAACCTAGTAGACTTGAATAAATTAGTGTTTCCAGGTAATTTACATAGTCACATCAGAAAAATCTTCATCAATTATCCATTAAAGGTGCAATGCATTTTACATAAGTAAAGAGTAACTGTTATAAATGCAAAATTTCTACACAAGTATGACAAACTACACTGATGTACCAAAGGCTAGTGAGCAGTTAAAAATATGTGCCCTACAGCATTTTTTATCAGAAGTACTTTCCTCTGCAAACAGAATATTAAGAGCAACTGACTTAAAAAAAATAAAACACTCCTCATGTTATAGCAAAAATACAATATTCTTTATAGGATCAAAGTGCATAGTAACTCCACAATCTACATACCCTTACTAGGTAAAATTTCATGTCAGTCAAGTTACCTGAGAATGTAAGGCATAATCTTTATACTATAATATCCTGAAATTAAATACTTGAAGACTAGTATATTTACTCATTTAAGCAGTAATTTACAAAATATTACTTCCTAGGAAGAAGCCGTAGACATGTTTATACAGGGAGGAAATTATTTCTCAATAGTAAAGCTAGTGACACAGGTAAAACAGAACACCCAGCAATAGGACATACTGTAAGAGAGTAAGTTAGCAAAATTATACTGACCACAAATCATCTACAACCTATTATACATATCAACTTCTTCACCATGTAAACATGGCTAAGCTACCCTCAACTATCACCGACTTTTAGTCTCTTGTGTTTAATGTGAAATATGAAGCTTTGAAGAAATTCTACGTGCTAGAGTTTAGCAGCAAAGTATACACATTTTATCATACATTGCACCTTTAACCTACTCAAAAACTCCAGAAGGGTTCATTACCTTTACATAATCCAAGAACTGTCCCACTAGCAAAATTGCTAGTGTTTACAAGGAAAAATGCAACTCCTTTTAACCCCTTTTAGACCAAACCTAATATCCTCACCTTTTTAATAAAGGGAGATTTGGCAAAACTTTATGAACAGTCATCTCACACTGCCACGTATTTTCTGAGGTGGAAAAACTTTTATAGGCAACCTAAAAATTATGCTTAGGACTCAGCTTTTCTTCAAAATACACTGGGATGAACAGTGTTTATTCTAGTTGAAAACCATGGTCTTGAAAGGGTTTAAAAGAGTGACTAGTGAAAAGAATCTGAAAAGATTCTGTTGTACTTACTCCTCGGCCTCGGCCTCTGCCTGTTGATGGTCCTCCAAAAGCATCATAGTTTCTGCTTCCAAACGTACTTTCAGGATAAGCAGGCGTTCCTCTCCCCCGAGAGCCTACAGGTGCAGGCTTCATATGGGGTGAAGAAAAACTGCTGTAGGAAGAGTAATTCTCTCTTCCTCTGTCCTCCATAAACCCAGGCCTCAATTTTGAACGGGAGTAAGGTGCTTCCCAGCTAGACCCGCCCTGGTTTCTACCTCCGAAAGAGTCAAGGCTATTCCGGTAGGAGCTCTCAAATCGACCACCATAACTACCTCCGAAGCGGCTTTGTTCGGGTTCATTAAAACCATAGCCAGATCTGTACAGATCTCGCCCACCCAGAGAAGACCTGGAGTCGTAAGACTCATAAGGTCCAAACCTGGAAGAGTTGCACAGTGAGGGAAAAAACAAAAGTAAGCTTACTAATGTTAGACAATTCAAAAGACAAATTATCAGATGACATTTATCAACTAAAATTCATTTATACCATACTGGTTTGCACAGTTCTACTTTTGTTCACACCTGATTAGGGCTGGGCAGTTCAACATGAGACCAGATAGAAAGCTATCTGAGTCAGTGTTTAAATATGAATTGAGTTAAGTAAACCTTAGCTTAAAAATCTGCTTTTTGGCAGCTTTCTATTTTATTAGAAAGAAAAGATTTGTCTGTCATTATTTAAGCCCAGCCCTAGTCTTGGGAAAAGTCATTTGTTAAAGTTCACAAACTACTCAAACTTTCTTTGAATCCATCCCTAATACTGGAAAATACAAAATATTTACAACATTTTGGCTTTCAATGGGGACACAAATTGAAGACTACACAGATGTAGGCTACTTGTGACACAGAAGAGATCCATTTGCACCCCCAATAATCTATATGACAAAACTGCTTCATTGTGTCTACAGCAGTCAAAATTGGGAGAGTTATCTGGTTATAAAGTTTGGCAACCTGCCAAACTTTGGTTAAGGTCAATAATCAATCCTCAGTCACTTTTTACTTGTAGACTAATAAATCTAACAAATCTAGAAGGATAAGCACATAAAATAGAACATAAAAGTAAAAGACCACCAACATATACCCTCTGCATATGAATTTTCAAGGCAGATTAGAAAGAATACATTTTATAAGGTCTTCAATTGTTTGAAAAATTATTCCCTATTATCAAAAAATTATTCCCTAGTATCACATAAAATTATCACATAAAGCTACTCTAAAAAAGGGAGTGTACAGTCTCCTCAAGGTTTTAATAGAGTCAACAGAAGAAACAAATCATCTTACTTCTCACCAAAGCATGGATTACAGAAGTCGCTTATCTTACAACATAGTTTTATAAAGGCCCACAATTACACGAGATAAATGATAACATCTAAATAGTTTACGCACATTACATTTACAATGTAATAGGGCAGGAAGAGATATGGTAAAACATTTAAATGTGTTACATTACTTCAATTATTTACAGATCACTAAATAGAAGGTAATATTTACTTCTGAATCCTAGTAACCATATAAAAATTATTCCTCTTTTCAACTACATTTTTCAAAACATCTATCACGTAAGCAAAATTGTTGTAACTATTTTATTGATTTTTCTCTACTATAAACCATAATGGCACACTTGAAGCAGAAAAAAGAAAAGTAAGCATCATTCAGTCCATCCTTAAGGAATCCAGATCCTTCAATTTATGAAGAAGGACAATACTTTCAAATGTTTCCTAACTAGTTTTACTTATATCTAGTAGGAATCTTTGTGCCTCAAAAAGTAGACCCCCCTTGACCTGAAATGTGGTCAACCCTAAAGCCTGTAGGAGTTCAACTAGGTTTAAGCTTTACACAGCACTGACAGTGAAACATAAGTACAACCTAAATTCTACTGCATTAAAATAAGAAAAGGTATCATACTCATGGCTTTAATATAATGTTCCTAGTCTAGAGCACAAGTGTTTCTGGTATAAGCAGTACCTGCCAATAAATAATCTAGACATGATTTAAAGAACACTTTTATTATTACAATATGCTCTTGTACCTTACTTTAAAATTAAAATTAAAAGAATAACTATTTTAAATGTTTCTTAGAAACTGAATGTTGCTAGACTGGTTCAGTTAAACCCATTCTAGTCAAAGACTGCTTTGCTGCTTTATAGAGTACCCCACAGTAGTAAAGATTTTTGGAAATTCATAAGAAAAAGCTTCACAAATAATATTTCCAATAACATTTTTATATCATTTGTTCAGGACATTCTGATTGATAAGCAGTTAAAAGTAAAAGAAGAAAAAAAAATGCTCACTGCTAAAGACAGAAAATCTTACGCTATTATAATGAAATGATAAAGGTTTTCCTGAGATTTTCCTAATGTCTGCCAGTGATGCTAAGATAATTTTTAGAACCATTAACACCTTTCAACATTTAAGGTGATTCTAAATAGCAAAGTTCAAGTAGCGTCACATGCCTAAGGAATAGGAAATTAGAATATCCAGAATCTTACAGTCATCTAATTATTTGGCCAAGTGATGAAGCAATTTACCTGCTACCCCCACCACCACCACTGTGACTGTCCATGCCATATGACTGGTTTAGGTAGGAGTCCATGGATCTTTGACCCCCACAGGATCCATGGCCATAGTCACGATCCATCCCTACAAAGAGTTTAAAAAGAAAAAAATTAAATGACGCTCACCTTTACTGGCACTCAAAAGAAGAATTTTTAGATAAATATCCTTGAATGTCAGACCTCCATAAGATCCGGGGCCATAATCACGATCCATTCCTAAAAGAGTCAATAGCAAAAGGTCAGTAAGATACCATTCTCTTCAGGAATTTTTGCATAAAACACAAGATATTCATATCAATCATCTGAGATGATAATTCATCATTAACGTTTAAGCTAAAGTCACAATAGACACTGAAGGAAAAAACAAACAGATTATAATCTACTGAAAAATCAGATTTGCTAATGAAACCTAATTTTTCAAAGAAAAACATTATCAACTAAAAAGTTCTATATTAAAATTATCTTCAATATAGCCAATGTTTATTTGACTAGGGTACTACCATAAGGCCCTGTGTTAGGTGCTACATGGTACATAATTAATAATTCCTATTCTTAAGAAAAGTCAGTATTTAATAACAACAAAAAGAAAAATTTTTGTTACAAGTATAGTCTTCTACATCTAACTCCTCTCAAAATGTCTGAAAACTCAGAAGCAGCCTCATTTTAAGTTAGCCCAATTGAAATTAGTTCATACAGTAACTGAAATAGGTATCTTTAAAAAGTAAAATCAGAGTAGGGCCAATCTGTGGTACTGTGCCTATAAATATTTAAATCCTCAAATACTTTGAATAAAGGGAATGAATGTGAATTCTAGCAATGCAGACACTAAAAAAATTATGATACAATCGAGGCACTTAAGTATATTTTATTACACTGTAATTCCACTTACATCCCAACCTCTGACATGAAAAACAAATACAACAAAAGAGGTAATAAAATGAATTTACTATGATTATAAAATTGAAAAACTTTAAAAACCATTCAGAATGTGTTTCCTATAAAGTCCTTTAAGATCCTTCATTTATCATCCTCTCCAAGTTTTATGCACTAATAAATGTAAGAATATACACGGAGCAAATACATTAATTTTTATTTTTTAAAAATGCTAAATTTTAATTATAAACACATAAATATGATTTCAGGTCCTAATAACAAAATCTTGCAACTTTAAACCTGAAAGCAACCTAAATGATCAAATTTAATCATTTCATTTTATAGATTATGGAACTAAAAAGTCCAAAGAGATGAAATGATTTTCCCAAAGTCTCATAAATAACCACCCCTCTAGTTTCGTGCTGTCGCTTCTACATGAAACACTCTCTTCTACCACCCCAAATATCAGCTTGTTGAAATTTTCTAATCTTTTAAAGTCCATTTCAAATACTAATCCTTTCAAGAACATTTTTACTGATGTTGTCTCAGTTGATTATCATCTTTCTTTTGAATGTCTACAAAACTCTGTAGCTCTTACATGGTATTTATGATACTCTGCCTTATACAGTATTCTACTATTTGTGGCCTCATTTTTTTTTTTTTTTTGGCTGCGCCACACAGCATATGGAGATCTTAGTTCCCCAACCAGGGATGGAACCTGTGTCCCCTGGAAGCGTGAAGTCTTAACCACTGGACTGCCAGGGAAGTCCTGTGGCCGCATTTTAAATGTACACTAGACTTGTGGTTAGGGTCTGATTTTTCACAAATTTTTTATGCACCCTAGGACAGCAGTTTTCAATAGCCTGTTGACTACTAAGAGTTGCCAGGACCCCTTCAGAGGGTACACAAGGTCAAACTATTTTTATATAAAATGCATTTGTATGCCTTGCAATATAACAAAAAGTTTATCAATATACAGAAAGTACTGAGATATTTTACATTGTTTTTTGTTCATACTAAGACTTCAAGTCAAGTTCATACTAAGACTAAGACAGCATACCTCAATTCAGACTCTCCACACTGCAAGTGCTCAATAGTCATACGTGGTTAGTGTCTACCATATCAGATAACACAGTTCTAGACTGATAAAATAGTTATCTGTCTTTAGAGTTGGTAATTATACAATATAATTTGCTCACATCTCACATAGGGGACAATTTCAACATTAAAATAAAGTTTTCAAAATAAAAAGCTTTCCTCTGAAGGCCTCATATTAAAATGTAATTTTAGAGTTAGGTTCAGTTAGGTACACAAAACAAAAAAACTTGTATTTTGTTATTTCTGCTCATTTCTATTTTGAGTCAGCAGAGGCTGCCTTTAGATACTAAATCTTTCAGTTTTTTGATTCTGTGTGTTTTTATTTCACTACAGAGTCATAAATTACTAACATTTATTGAACACTCACCTTGTGCCAGGCACTGTGGAGTACACAAAAATTAATAGAGCTATCCTTATATAGCAATGACTTGGGCTTACTGTTCATACTACTGTTACTATTCAGTTAATTAAAAAGGAAAAGAGGAAAAGTCTTTATACGTATTGCATATAATCAGTGTGATTATAGGGATATAGATTCTATACGATGACCATTTATATATAAACGATACTCTTCCAGGTTACCAAAGGAATTTAAAAATCACTTTAAAAATAAAGTTGTAAGACTATAACATAACTTTACTATTAATATTAAATGAGAACAAGGATATACTGTACAACACAGGGAATACAGCCAGTATTTTACAATAACTATAAATGGAATGTAACCTTTAAAAATTGTGAATCACTATGTTATACACCTGAAACATATAGTATTCCATCAACTATTTCTGAATAAAAAAACATATTAAATGAAAGTAACTCACTCAAAAATTAAACGGACACATTTTAAATCAAATCTGTTCTATTGCTTTGATTATGCTATCATATAAATGATAAGCTCAACAAATGTTAAAACTCATGTATAATTAAATCAAAAGATAAAAGCTGTGGAGTAGTATAAAAAAAAACAACTGACTTATGATCAAAATAACTAACAAGTTGTATGACACTAAGTCATGAATGAGACCACTTTTTACCACCTCCACACTAGCATCATGATGCAGGCCACCAGCATCTCTCACCTACATTATTGCAACAGCCTCCCAACTGGTTTTCCTGCTTCCACTTTTGCTCCCTTTCTGTTTATTGTGAAGAAAATAGCTAGAAGAATTCTGTTAAAATGTAAGTTAAATTGTTCAATGCTCAGTACTTTCCAATGGCTTCCCATCTTACTCCAAGTAAAAGCTAAAGCCTTAAGATAATCTATAAGGCCCTACACCAGTGGCCCTTACTCACGGGCAATTTTGCCCCCCAGAGGACATTTGGTAATGTCTGAAAACATTTTTGGCTGTTACCTAAATGGGTAGTGGGTGCTACCTGCATCAAATGACACAGGCCAAGGATGCTGCTAAAACATTCCACAATGCACAGCACATTCCCCCAACAACGAAAAATTATCTAGTCCAAAATGTCAACAGTGCCAAAGTTGAGAAATCCTGCCCATTACCTCTTAACTTTATCTACCCCATTGCCTCTTAATTTCATCATCTATGGTCTCCCCTTACTCCACTCTAGCTATACTAGGTCCCTTGCTGTTCCTAGACTACAACAGGCATATATCCATTTTTGCACCTGCTATTCCCTCTGCCTGGAATGCTCTTCTTCTGTATCTGTGTTGCTCACACCCTCAACTCTTTCAGGTCTTCACTTTCTATTGCTTCCTAGATATAAGCAAATTGTCTTTGACTTTCAATGCCTTCTGGCTACACCTCACTATTCTTACCTTGTTTTAAGATTACTCAGCAAAAATCATCTGCTGTAGTCAAGCTCATCTTCTTAAGTCTCTCTGAAGCACAGTGTACTCAGCCCTACCTTTGTTCCTGCTTTCCCTCTACCCAAAATGTTTTCCCTTTTTTTGTCTGCTATTTATATAAGAAGAATTATTTTAAAGCAAGACGGAAATATGAAGACACTGGAAATACAACTTCCTTCCAAGAAATTTGTAGCTTGACATGTTTTCCAGTGTCTTCTACTTCATTTCAGTCGCTGGAAAATACAACACTAACAATCAATGCATTGTTGGCTTCAACTGGTAACTACTACACACCTTTTATTTCCTGAAGTCTACAGCATTCTTCCCCTAGATAGCTTCATGGCTCGCACCCTCATCTCCCTCAAATCTATGCTCAAAAGTTACCCTTTTAGTGAGGCTTTCCCTAGCTAATCTCTTTAAAATTGTAACACATGGGCGTGCGTGCGCGCGCGTGCACACACACACACACACACACACACACACCCTGCCCTGTGTTATTATTCTCCTAGCAATTGCAATAGTACAATATATATTACTTCTTGTTTACTGTCTATTTCACCCCACTAGACTGTACACTTCACAAAGGCAGGAATATTTGTCCATTTTGTTCACTGCTATACTGATAGCTCCAAGAACAATATCTGATACATAGCACTCAATAAATATCTGTTGAAGTCAAATTACATCCCTGAAATTAAGTTCCTCATTTATAAAATGTAGATAACTCAGACCTCAAAGTGGTGTCAAGCAGTGATGTTTACCTAAAGGTGCATTCCAAAATCATTCAAAGTAGTTCTTTAAAACTTACATAGTTGGGACCATTTACCCTAAAAATTAAGATTCAAGGGGACTAGAGTATGACCTAAACAGATACACTTTGAAACAGCTCCACAGGGAAGTCTAACAATCACCCTTAAATGAGAACCACTGTTGGAACTAAATTAAGAGAAAAATAAGTCATAACATTAGTAAAAAACTAATTTGAAAAGATATATGCACCCCCATTTTCACTGCAGCATTATTTACAATAGCTAAGATATGGAATAACCCAAGTGCCCATCTATAGATTAATGGATAAGATAATGTGATGTGATATATATGTATGTATATGCATGAAATATTACTTAGCCATGAAAAAGAATGGAATCTTGCCATTTGCAACATGGATAGACCTTGAGGGCATATGCTAAGTGAAATAAATCAGACAAAGAAAGATAAATATTGTATGATTTCACTTATATGTAGAATCTAAAAAAACCAAATCAAATCAAAACAAAACAAACAAAAAAGCCAAGCTCGTGGATATAACAGATTGGTGGTTGCCAGAGAAGGGGGGGTAGGTATAGAAGTGGGTGAAATGGGTGAAGGGAGTCAGAAGGTACAAACTTCCAGTTATAAAATAAACAAGTCATGGGGATGTAATGTATAGCACAGTGACTATAGTTAGTAATAGTGTATTGCATATTTGACAGTTGCTAAGAAAGTAAATCTTAAAAGTTCTCATTACAGGAAAACTATGTGTGGTGATAGATGGTAACTAGACTTATTGTGATCATTTCACAATGTATACAAATATGGGATCATGATGTTGTACACCTGAAATATAATGTTATATGTCAATTACACTTCAATTAAAAATAAAGTGCATGTTTTAAAAAGAAGGTCATAACAGTAGTAACAAATTTCTGAAACTCTTTTTGCAACACTGTACATTAAGAAAATAAACTTCTGGCCCTCTATGATTCTGCATCTCAAAGCCCTATATTTAGGCATTAAATTCAACTCTCTCTTACATCCTACTGGAGATCATGGCCTTCTATTATTCCAAGCCTCTTTGGTGAAAGTACTAGTCCTACTGACTCCAGTTTAAAATCCTGGATTCATTTTTATTCATCCTTCTCAATTTTCTACTCACTACTAGGCAGCCTGAAAGTTCTGCTAATTTTCTCAAGAAATAGCTTAATATTTTTTAAATTACTATCATCACCTCCCAAGTTCAAGGTCTAAAATCCTTACACCTGAATTTACGAAACAGCCTTCTTGATAATTTTCTAGTTTTCAATCTAACCTACATGTGGATGCAAATTAAACTTCTTCTGGTAATTTTATTATATCACTCTGCTGCTCGAAAATATATTTTTCAGCACTCAATATACATTGACTACTTCCTGTATGTTTAACCTTTTTAGTCAACATCAAATTCAAAGTTTCTCTAAATTCTTAGAGACGATAAATAGAAATTAACTCAATGTTAATTATTCCCATAAAATGACATGGTCTTCTTTACGTAGTAGTACATTTACTTCAGTTTTATTTAGTGAATATATTACATCCTGTACAACAGTTGAATTGCATTTCTCTGGCAATTAGGATATTTAATTCCACTCCCTGGTGTCATTCATATAATGCTTTTTAATAACCTCTTTGAATTGTTCCATGTTCTTTTTGTGTTATTATCCTGACTGGTAAAACCTTAACTCTAATAACTATCAAAACCCCACCCCAATTGTATGCTGCATACCTCTTATGATTTTACCTAGCTCTGTAGTCACAACTCATATGTCAATAAACAATCAGGCTTCTTTATGTGCTCCCCTAGACAGTTCTTTATATACTAATACATTTGGACACATTAAAGCAAATGACCTCAAAAACAAGGTCAAAATGTTACAAAAGAAGCAGTATAAAACAAAGCCAATAATCCACTTAATCTACTTTACTCAATACCAAAACCTCTAATTCAACAAAAATAACTCAGCTAGCTGCTTGTTAAGTCCTCACTCAGTGCAGTCAGGATTTTGGAATAAATTAAAGGATTCATAATTCAAATAAAACAGAGTCAAATTAATCTCAATAGCCCTAAGTTTTTCTGATCCCAAATTATCTAACTCAAATAATATATATAGTATAACAACATTAACGCTGATACATGAAGAGACCAAACAATGCCTGAAACAAGGCACAATTCCCTTTTTACACTGGTACTTTATATGGATGAAAAGAAAAACTGAAATGCATTCCCTTAACTTATTTCAGAGCAAATGAAAGAGGATACTCACCATTAAAGCTCTGATAAGTATTTCTGCAAGCAGAGTGAGTGTAATCTATGAAGACACATTTAACAGAAAGGAATTAGTTCAATATTAGCAAAAATCTGAAATTATATACCCATCTACTAAAAACAAACACTATTTTTAAAATGCCATTAATGCAATTATCTGCAAAATAGGGTGTAAATAATTATAAATATTTCATATGGGAAAATACATATCCCTTTCTTTTCACTATCTCCCCAAATGGTAAGTTTATCATCCAAATCATGGTAATGTAAAAATTAGTTTATAAAACCTAATATATAATAATATCCAAAAAAGGGGATCCAGTACTGATTTATATGGAGTAACAAAAAGGAAGGCAAATATGTATCAAATAATGCAAAAAGCAGGGACATCTGAGAATTGATTCTATGTAATATATAATTTTTTCCAAGTTAATATTTCTTTTAGCACTTAATTTGCTCTCTAAAGATTTCAAGATCTTATCTGAGAAATGTATATACATATATGTATATATATGTGGTGCTATATCTACCCAGGATGTGGTATCATCACCAAAAAATCATATTGATAATTTCTCTGTCAAAACGAATTCGGCAATTGTTAAATCCTTTAGTTAATTTTACTAATAAATACTGAAAAGAATTTAACAGAGCGGTCATTTGGATACAAGAGAATCCAACTACACTACACAGGATTAGTCAAAGTCCAACTAAAACAAAAAAAAACACCAGAGTGTGCTACTGTTAATACCTAAACTTCCTGTTTCAAAGTAACTTAAAACTATCCACAAAAAGGTTATTCCAATCCCCTTTCATATACTTAGATTTGATATCTTTAACTCTTTGTGGCATGAAATCAAAATCAAAGATCAAAAGATCATTTAGTCGGACTCACAGCACATTCAAAGATAATTCTGGGGGTTGGGTTAGAGGCTTAGAACTAGGTAGTGAACTGATTTTATTTAGAAATGCCTGGCTACTCAGGACTAAATTCAGTTTATTCACACCCCTTCTCATGTCTCCCTAAAGCTGTCATTACGTGCTCATTTTACCTTGACACCCGTTCCTATAAAGCTGGCCAAGATTTGAAGACAAGTTGAAAACCAAATTAATTTTACTTCGTGAGCCTATGAAAATGCTTTAAAGAACTGGCCTGAGAGACGACTGAAAGGTACTGCTAAAATACGGTTTATTTAAACAGCAAGTCCAACACAGGCGGTTGTGCACAGGTCTGAATTTGAAGGGCATGTGATACTGTGCCAGAATTCTGACTAATTTAAGTCCCATCCATACACCGTCCAGAGAAAAATGCTTTGGTTCACAGACATATTTCAAATTATGGATTAAGGCCCGGGCAATGTTTGTTGGTGGATAAATATCCCAGTTTGCTAACCAGAAATACCTTACTTTCCATTCTGGATAGAGATCTACTTATACTTATCACTTACAGATGCCCTTTAAACTCATCTTAAACTAAGACAACCAGGCACACGACCGTGAACAAGCCTCTGAAAATCCTATCTGGCGAGAAGTAACCTGGGTTTGGGGATTGACTAAAAGGACGATCTGGGTCGCTGCCCACGTCGCGAGTGCGAGCCGCGGCAAGGGAGGCCCGCTCGCCGCTTAGCCCGAGACCGGGAAGTTGGAAGCGTCCGGGCAATTTCCACGCAGCGGGGCGGGGACCAGTCTGGGGCCGAGTCCGGAGGCCGCGGCGCTTTAGGCGCGTCCTTACCCACACCGAGGCCGGCGCGGAACTCCAGGGTCGCGGGCCACAGCGGGCGCCGGGCCGGAAGATCGGGCGCGCGGGTCCCCACAGAGGCCGACTCCGGGCACCGGGCCCGCGGCGAGCGGGCGGCCTCCGGGCCCACAGAACAAAGCCCACACGGCCATCTTGAGACGGTAAACAGACCCCCGGGGCAGGCCACCCCGCCTCCCGCCGCCGCGGCGACGAGCCAGAGGCCGCGCTTACCGTCCTCGAAGTCCATGGCGGAGGCTCGGGGCCGACGGCCTCGGCGGCGCTGGGCTGAGCTGTGGCGGAAGGCGAGCGCCCGTGACCCGCGGTTTCACACAGCCAGTAAACGCGACCAAGAGCGGCGCTACCGGCCCGGGAGCCGCAGGCCACAGCGAGGCTGGGAGGCGGGGCCGGCCGTCGCTGCCGGCCGTCGCAGCGCGGCCTGCGATTGGCTGGCGCGGGCTGGTGGGCGGGCCCTGGAGTGGGGGCGGGAAGCAGGTCTGCTGTCACGCTCCCAGGTGCTGACCCTCTAGGAGCGGACGAGGGGTAAGGAAGGTGGAAAAAAAAGGAGCCCCACAGACTGGCCGGGGTCGTGGGAAAGAGAGCTGGGTGTTCTGGAAGGTCTGGCTGCGGCCCGCCATGTTTGATTCTGGCAAGAGCGAAAGGATCTGGTTGGAATACCTTCCTCCAGCCCGAACTAATATATTATACCACGTGCCGACATTTTGCTTTTTATTGGTTGGTGGTGACTGATCGGAAAATGTTAAAATCCTTATGGAGTTTCTGTCGTGGAGACGCAGAAGTCCAGGACGTTTTTAGAACTCTGTGAGCAGAGGAGAACAGATTGCTAAATAGGAAACAATTATGAGTATGATCCAAGACAGGCCATGATCAAGTTCTGAGTTTCAAGGTGCAAAATAAAAGTAAAAGTTAACAGACAGGGAAGATTTGTGGCAGGAGTCATCCAGAACTGGAAGAACAACAACGGGCAAACACACATACTTATTAACATTGTATTATTGTCACTTTGGAAATAGTGTTGGGGACAGTGGGCAAAGTCATTCACTCACCCACAAGGCAATGTGGAAAAAGACGACTGTTAGATCATTCTAACCCTGGAGCAGCTTGAACTCCAGGTTAGAAAACATTTTTTTCATAGCGCAAATGGTGTTAACAATGAGTTGATCACAGGATAGGAAATCATGAATCAAGCCCTTTGCCCTTCTTTGGGGTCCAAGCAATTGCGGGAACCAAGTTCCGAGAAAGCAGCCCCTAGAAACAGGACTGAAGGAAAAACTCACAGGTATACTATGTTGCATTACTGTAGCCCCAAATCTGGGCAGGGCACTGTTTCTTCCTCATCACTTTCCTTCTCCACCCTGATTGATTCACCCAGTTCTCCACCCTTTTATTGTTTTCTTCTTTTTTTTTTTTCCTCCTATACATGTTTTCTATTCACCGGAGTAGAACATGTTGAAAACTGAACTCATGATTTCCTTCCTCAAACCTGTTCATCCTCCTTTATTCTTTCATCTGTGTTAGTGGCGTCATGAGCAACCACCCACTACTAATCCCAGCCAGAAGCCTGCGACTCATCCAGGCTACTCCCCTTCTCCCATCCTCAATCCGTACTGAAGTCTCTCATCTGCTTACTACCTCCTAAAATGTCTTAAATTTGCCCCCTGCTCTCCAACTCACTGCACTACCTGAGTTAGACTCTCATTATCTCTCTCCCAAACTATTGCCATAGCTTCCTAAGTAATTTCTCTGCCTTTCCACCTTGACCTTCTCAGGCTCCTCAGGGCCACGGTGATCTAAAGGCAAATCTGAACATATCATGCGTCTCTATCATGGATTAGGTGAAGGCAAAGCTCCTTAACATAGAGCACATCCAGCAGGATCTAGCCACTGCCTGACCTGCCATCTTCCTACATTTCTCCCTCCTCCTCTCTCTCTCCCCTACTCTTTCCGTTTTGATTGGCAATTTTAAGCTACTTGCAGTTCCCAAAACACCCCAATGCTTTTTTTTTTTGCGGTACGCGGGCCTCTCACTGTTGTGACCTCTTCCGTTGCGGAGCACAGGCTCCGGACGCGCAGGCTCAGCGGCCATGGCTCACGGGCCCAGCCGCTCCGCGGCATGTGGGATCTTCCCGGACCGGGGCACGAACCGGTGTCTCCTGCATCGGCAGGCGGACTCTCAACCACTGCGCCACCAGGGAAACCCCCAATGCTTTTTCATGTCACTGAACTTTTGCTTAGGTTTTGCTCTCTGTTTGGAACACTCCCTGGTTAACCCTCTCATCCTCAAAACACAGTTCAGAATTTATTTCCTTTAAAAAAACGCTCCCACATCCCAGCCCCACCCCCTAGACCAGTACTTCTCAAATATTAATGAGCATATGATTCACATTCAGTCAGTCTGGGTTGGAGTCGGAGAGTCTGCATTTCTCACAAGTTTCCAAGAGATGTTGCTGCTGGCAGTCAAACTAGACTTGGAATAGCAAGGCCCTGGGCCCTGGGCTCTATTAAAAGCCCCTCCTCTGAGTTCCCTGGACCAACCTCTGCTCCAGCACTATCTTCCTTGCATCAGATACTGTTTGGCTTTATGTCTCTCCACGTTAAAAGTCTTTTGAGATTAGACCTAAGTCTTCTTGTATCCTAAGTGCCAAGCACGTAAGTTTAACAATTAAAACTGAGCTCTCCCTGAGGTTTTTAACTTTTTTTCTTGTTATCAAGGCAAAGGAATGATTTTATAATCTGAGGTCTTCAGGTCTTGGCGTAAGTGAAAGGAAATAAACATTGGGTCACTTTATATTTGTGTATCATGTGCACACACGCATATGTACATGCTCACACACACACACACACACACACACACACACATACACACACACACCCCTACCTTACTCCCCTGAAAGAGAAAACTGCCAGACAAGGAACTCCTAACTCCAGAAGAAACCTGACCTCAGCACAAATGCCTGGAGAGCCAGAATACATGTGTCTCTTCCCTCCTTCCTTCCTCCTTCCCAAATAGGAAGTATTCTTGAAGAGGCAGGTGGCAGTGCCTGAGACACCCCATAATACTTGAGAGACTATCACATCATCCCCTAATTCACTTATGGAACAAATATTGGATAAGCACCAACTATGTGCCAAACATCCTTTTCTTCACTGTTGTCTCTTTCCTTCCTCCCAGGGTCTGTACTTTGCTAGGCTCAGATTTTTACCCTGAGGGGCCAATGTTTTGTACAAAGTCTTATATCATTTCATCCTCCACATATTTCGCAAGAGGTAGAAGGTTGGTAAACGCCAGACTGGCAGAGTCCCTTGGAAAATAAAAGAGAACAGGGTGTGTAAGACATTAAAAAGAAAGTTACTCATCCAAGAACACATAACGAGTAATTGCTGGTTCCATATTTTAAAAAAATTTTTTTTGAGGTATAGTTGATGTACAATATTATATAAACTGGTTTCATATTCAGGATAAATATTATATAGTCATGCTTGGGTCTGTTGGTGTATGGATTCAACCTTGTAGACCCAGCATCATCATCAGGGTCCTCAGGTTAAAAAGGGGGCGTGGGAAGGGGTTTGCTAACCTATCATTTGCATAATTGCACATAATGTGGTAAAAGAAACTGCATACCAAAAGAAGTGATCAAGAAGGCTTTAGAGGGCTTCCCTGGTGGCGCAGTGTTTGAGAGTCCGCCTGCCGATGCAGGGGACACAGGTTCGTGCCCCTGTCCGGGAGGATCCCACATGCTGCGGAGTGGCTGGGCCCGTGAGCCATGGCCGCTGAGCCTGCGCGTCCGGAGCCTGTGCTCCGCAATGGGAGAGGTCACAACGGTGAGAGGCCCGCGTACCGCAAAAAAAAAAAAAAAAAGAAGGCTTTAGAGATTCCTCACTTTGTTCTATGTTTTAGCCCTTCCTCAGATTAGAAAAACTCCATTAGTTTCATATGCATTTCCTCCCCCCAAAATGGAGGTAAAATTTAAAATGCAAAAGTGCTTTCAAAACGTAATAATTGCTCTATGGTGCGCGAGCCGCGGGAAGTGGCTTGCTGGCCGGGACAGGTCGGGGTGCAGTGTGCCCTGCTCTCAGATCATCTTCATCGCCTGCCCCAGTGGAGTGCCTCCTGCATTAATGTTCACAGCCACCTCTGAGGTCTCTGCTGTTTCCTCCTGACTTCACCAAACAACCATGTCATTGGAATCGAGCAAAAATCGAAAGCCCAAAGTGATCCGAAGTGATGGAGCTCCAGCTGAAGGGAAGCATAATCGTTCTGACACTGAACAGGAAGGTAAATACTACAGCGAGGAGGCTGAGGTGGACCTGTGGGACCCTGCAGAGACTATGAGCTGTACAAGTACACGTGCCAGGAGTTGCAGAGGCTCATGGCCGAGATCCAGGACCTGAGGAGCAGGGGAGACAAGGATGCGGCAGTTGAGATCGAAGATCGGAGGATCCAGAGCTGTGTGCATTTCATGACTCTAAAAAAGCTTAACCGGGGCCTTCCCTGGTGGCGCAGTGGTTGAGAGTCCGCTTGCCGATGCAGGAGACACAGGTTCGTACCCCGGTCCGGGAAGATCCCACACGCCGCGGAGCGGCTGGGCCCATGAGCCATGGCCGCTGAGCCTGCGTGTCCGGAGCCTGTGCTCCGCAATGGGAGAGGCCACAACAGTGAGAGGCCCGCGTACCATAAAAAAAAAAAAAAAAAAAAAGCTTAACCGATTAGCCCACATCAGGTTGAAGAAAGGAAGAGATCAGACTCATGAGGCCGAGCAGCAAGTGGACGCCTATCACCTGCAGCTCCAGAACCTGTTGTATGAGGTGATGCACCTGCAGAAGGAGGTCACCAAATGTCTGGAGTTTAAGTCAAATCACGAAGAAATCGATCTGGTCAGCTTAGAGGAGTTTTATAAGGAGGCTCCTCCAGATATCAGCAAGGCGGAAGTCACCATGGGAGACCCTCACCAGCAAACCCTTGCACATCTGGACTGGGAGCTGGAGCGGCGGAAAAGGCTGGTGGAGAAGTACCAAGAGTGCCTGTCCAACAAGGAGAAGATCCTTAAGGAGACTGAAGTAAAGAAGGAGTACCTGAGTAGCCTCCAGCCGGATCTCAACAGCATCATGCGGGCTTCCCTACCAGTGTAGGAGTATCTGTTTATGCCCTTCGACCAAGCTCACAAGCAGTATGAGACAGCCCAACACCTACCTCCTCCCCTCTATGTCCAGGCCACTGCGTATGGGCAAGACAAGCGCAAGGAGATGCTGAAGAGGCACCCGCTGTCCGTCATGCTGGACCTGAGGTGCAAAGATGACAGTGTACTGCACCTGACTTTCTACTACCTCATGAACCTCAACCTCATGACGGTAAAAGCCAAAGTGACAACCGCCACAGAACTGATCACCCCCATCAGTACAGGTGACTTGCTGTCTCCTGACTCAGTCCTGAGCTGTTTGTATCCTGGGGATCATGGAAAGAAAACTCCAAATCCAGCCAATCAGTATCAGTTTGATAAAGTTGGCATCCTGACTTTGAGGGACTACATACTTGACTTAGGGCATCCCTATTTGTGGGTGCAGAAGCTGGGTGGCCTCCACTTCCCCAAAGAGCAGCCCCAGCACACTGTGATCGCTGACCACTCTCTGAGCACCAGCCACATGGAGACCACCATGAAACCGCTGAAGACCAGGGTGCAGTCCCGCCTGGCCCTCCACAAGTGGTTTGCCTCCCTGGAACACGGCATTGTGCCAGTTACCAATGACTGCCAGTACCTCTTCCCTGCAAAGGTTGTCTCTCGCCTGGTGAAGTGGGTGACGATTGCCCATGAGGATTATACAGAGCTGCATTTTACCAAAGACATCGTGGAGGCGGGACTGGCTGGGGACACCAATCTCTACTATATGGCACTTGTGGAAAGGGGCACAGCTAAGCTCCAGGCTGCCGTGGTGCTGAACCCCGGCTACTCCTCCATCCCACCCATTTTCCAGCTCTGTCTGAACTGGAAAGGGGAGAAAACCAACAACAACAACGACAATATTCGGGCCATGGAGAGTGAGGTCAATGTGTGCTACAAGGAGGTGTGCGGCCCCCGGCCCCGCCACCAGCTCTTGACGAACCAGCTGCAGCGTCTGTGTGTGCTGCTGGACGTCTACCTGGAGACGGAGGGCCACGATGACAGCGTGGAGGGGCCCAAGGAATTTCCCCAGGAGAAAATGTGTCTGCGGCTTTTCAGGGGCTCCAGCAGGATGAAGCCGTTTAAATATAACCATCCTCAAGGATTCTTCAGCCATCGCTGACCACCCACTCGGACTGTTGTTTCCCCCCAGACCCAACTGCTGTGCCTCTGCTTTCTGCTCTGGCGCACATGTGGCTCTTTTTTTTTTTTTTACATCTTTATTGGAGTATAGTTGCTTTACAATGGTGTGTTAGTTTCTGCTTTATAACAAAATGAATCAGTTATACATATAAAAAAAAGTAATAATTACCTCCCTTCCTTAGGTACATATTATATAAAGTTTACATTTCTAGAAAATGAGGTTTATTCCCTTATAGGGGCTCAATTAAACCTCTGAATTATTGCCACTCATTTTATCTATTAATGTGTTATAGTCCATCATAAATTTTAATTTCCTAAGTAAATTGAGAGCAAGCTGTCCGTGACATCTGTCAACCCCACTGATGGCCAGAATTGATTTGGTGGATTTGCCCTGCTGGAAAGGTGTCCTCTTTCTTCCTGGCTCTGCCACATGTGTCTGTCCCAAAGCGGCATGCTTCATTGAAGACGATGATTTTCCTAGATAGAGGAGGACAAGGATCTATACGGAGTCAGGTTCTTCTGTTGGAACATCCAAGGCATGTTAAGTAGGTTATCCTGCCTGGGATAGATAATGAGCCACTTGAAGGTGGAGATTTCATCTTTATGTCTCCAGCCCCCTAGCACAATACCCCTGGCACATGGTAGACTCTAAAATGTTTGTGGAATAAATAAGAAGGAAACAGACCCACAGTCAGATCCAGTATTAAGATAGATTCAATTCTACATTAAGGCTACACATATTAATAAAAATACAGACATGCAAAATTCAAACTTGCACACATACAATGTAACTCCCTTCTTTAGAGTCCTTACTAAAACACATAGTTTACAAACAGAAAAAAGGCACAATCCTGGGAAAGCCAGTAGAGGGCACCACATACCAAATATAGTCAAAATTCGGCTGCAGAAATTGAGCACGTGTTCTAGATACTGCTGGTCTGAGTGTTCCAAATAGAAACAGGGTAGAGAATATTCTTGTGGGCTGGTGCTCTACATGTACCTGAATTTCTATTCTGGTTTAATTGTGGATATAAATTTCCCTGTTTGCCTCATTTCACTAGGTTTCATTTTTAGAGATAACTTTTAAAGGATGAATCAAAGGATGAAAAAGCTTATTATAATGGTATATTTGAAAAGCAGGATATGAAATTGTGTATGGAATCTGACAAGAGCAATGCCAATAATTTTTTTAAAAGACAAAGTATGAAAATAAAATGGAAAGAAAAATCCCAAAACATGAACAGTGACTCTTTGTGTGATGACTTTTTATATGCACAGACATACCTATTTGTTCTCCTATAGTCTCCAAATTTCTTGAGCACTTCTATAATGTAAAATATATAGTTTATATAAAACAAGTTGTAATATTTATTAATAATTAGTGTTTATAAAAATTTCTCCTTAGCCGAATGTTATATTTCATTTTCATAGTAGATACAGTTACTGTTAGGGGTAGGGAAAGGAGCAGCTATTTTCCACTTAAGTAAGTGGGCCTCAAGCCTGTCTCTACTCTAGAATCAACTGGGCACTTTTAGTAACTTCCAGTATCCAGGCCTCACTTTGGAGATTCTGATTTAATGATGAATCTAAAACTGTCACCAATGTTGATTTTCAAGACACTCATAAGAGATGCTATTGGAATAAGTTCCCTTCTGTTTCAGTAACTTGTATTTCTCAAGGAGATGTTGAATCTAGAAAAAAAAACTTAATAGATTGAGTAACCACACATTAGCAGATCGATCCCTGTGTGTGAAATGGTATAACAGCTACACCCTGAATCAGGGCTGGTACAGTCACATATACATCTTTCAGCTCTAAAATCTGGCTTGGTTCCAATATTCCCTCTAACTACCCTGCATCCTTGGGAGGTAATTAGCTAATGACAGTAAAGGCTTTTAAACTGAAACATGTATAATGCTAAACACAGGAAACACACAATGGATTTCACTGACTGCCAATACTTCTCAACCAGAGACAGTTGATGCATCTTTCAGCCAGGTTCTCTTTTGCAACTGAAATCTTCTAATCTTTATTTCTACAAACAGAGTTCTCTTTTTTAAATGCCTTTCCTACAAATCAAAGACCTAAGAAGATTACCCCTTTATTCTCTCAGAAGTGAGGTTCCTGCCTCAACAAAACACCACATAGTAATATGGTTTGGTGTGAATGATGTTTAGGCAGATAGGTTTGCTTGGATCACTGAAGTCAAAAGGGGTCATACTGGGTGGTCCAGTAGTAGTCCTGACACCACCCTACACATCATCTTTGGCTTTAAAGCAAATGATTTGTGCACATGGTAATAAATCAAGTAGTATAAAAGAACTTCCAGGGAAAAGCTAGAGCCTTTCCTCTTTTCCTTGCTTAGTTAGCTCCAATCCCTTCTACAGAGGAAAACTGGTTTTATCTGGAGTGAGATCATTCAGTCTTTACTTCCAGTGCATTCTATATCTCTCTTCTTGGATTACCAACTTTAGTCAGTGTCAGTCAATTCACAGTATGAAAATCAGAAAGTATCTCATACTACTCTTCTCTTCCCAATGTTTAACAGCAGTAATAGTGTTTTATTTCCTCCATTGGAACTAAACGTTTACATTTTTTTTTAATAAATTTATTTATTTTAGGCTGCGTTGGGTCTTCATTGCTGCACGTGGGCTTTCTCTAGTTGCGGCGAGCAGGGGCTACTCTTCATTGCAGCATGCGGGCTTCTCATTGCAGTGGCTTCTCTTGTTGCGGAGCATGGGCTCTAGGCGTGTGGGCTTCAGTAGTTGTGGCACGCGGGCTCAGTAGTTGTGGCTTGCAGGCTCTAGAGCACAGGCTCAGTAGTTGTGGCACATTAGCTTAGTTGCTCTGCTGCATGTGGGATCTTCCCGGACCAGAGATCGAACCCGTGTCCTCTGCATTGGCAGGTGGATTCTTAACCGTTGCACCACCAGGGAAGTCCTAAACGTTTACATTTTTGAACAAGGACTCAAATTTCTATTTTTTATTAGTGTATCTATGGATTTCCTCTATAAAATGAAGGTATTGATCCCCCTTCCCGTTCCTCCACTTTTCCTTTCCCTTTTTTTTTGTCAGCAACATTTAACCACTAACAAAATTGTTAATATTTACATTCAGTACTGCTATCATGAAAAATTCTTTCCTACTTTATCTATAGGTTGACTTTAGAAGTTAATAACCTATATACTTCCTTCCCAAGGGGACAGTATGAAAAGGTGGGAGCAAGGGGAAAATTTACACTGGAGAAACCTGGCAAACATTACCTCAACCAGGTTATCAAGGTCAGAAAGAGTGATAAGTCACATTGATAGTATGTACCCTTGATCTGATGTGACAAAAACGGCACTTGACCTTTGTGGTCTTCTCTACAAGACCCGTAACACCAGTCTAATCATAAGAAAAACACCACACAAATCCCAAATAAGGGACATTGTATAAAATACCTGACTAGTACTCCTCAAACTCATTAAGGTCATCAAGAATAAGGAAAGTCTGACAAACTATTACAGCCAAGAGGAGCCTAAGGAGACATGATGACTAAATGTAATGTGGTATCCTGGATGGGATCTTGGAACAGAAGAAGACATTAGATAAAAGCTAAAGAAATCTGCATAAAGTATGGATTTTAGTTAGTGATAATGGATCAGTACTCGTTCATTAATTGTTAACAAATGGATGATACTTATAAGGTGTTAATAATAGGGGAACTCTGTAGCGTCTTTATAATTTTTCTATAAATCTAAAACTGTTCTAAAAAATAAAGTTTATTACAACATAATAAACAATGGAAGCAAGCCAATATACTGCATGTATTTTATTATGATCAATATAAGCATTGTTCAGTGTTATATGCTAGGATGACATTTTCCATGGACCCAATGTTATAACCCCCGGGTCTCTCAAATGTGGCTATTGCTAGCATCAAGGGCAAATGGATCGCTTTTTCTTACAGTCTATTAACTGCTTATATTCATGTCTAGTTGCAGTTTACTTCATATGTGGTCTGTAACTTTTGTTGTTCTGAATTTGTTTTTTCTCAAGATTCTGTCACTTTATCTTGTGTATTCTAGCCTGTGGCATTTTCTGCCAATTCAACCATTAATCCTCCCCTTTCACTTTTTATCTTTTAGAAATTAGTTGAAATCTCCAGTCCATGGGCTTCTACCCATTCCAATCACATACTTTTTGGGGGATACTTGTTTACTTTTATTTCAGTGGAGTCATGGGGGGAAGTAGGTTCCTATAGGCTTACTTTCCTGTCTTAAAAGAGAAACTTACTTTACCTTTCATACAGTTTCATCAGTCCTTACTAAGAGCATACTAGCTGAGTTCTGGCTCAAAGAAGTGAAAAGCATGTGGAGTATGGCCAATATGCAGTCCTTAAGGAGAAATAAGTAGTCTTCCTGCCACAAGATATTTCTAGAAGCACGTTACTATGACCAATCCAATCCTCTTGTATTTGTTTTTAAAGAAACACATGATTGTAGGAAAATGAGTTATTTTAAAAGAAAGGTGCCTGTATCTTTTCTAGCAGACCCCTACAGAAAGCACATACTGCCATGCATTGTCTTAGATGAGGCAAAGAATTACAGAAGAGACGCATAGTTGTCAAGTCTTGAAAGGCACTGGAGATCATCTAGCTCTAACCCAACCCCCTGACTTTTCAGATGAGGACAAGAAGGCCTAATGAAGTTTAGGTACTTATCCAAGGTCACGCAGCTAATAAATAGAAGCAATAAGACTAAAAAATGAGTAAGTCTAATCCAAGGAGCTTTCTGACACACTCCTCACCCTGAGTCTTAAATAGCTGTATTCCAAGTGCTTCCCTACAATCTCCTCCCCTCCAACCACATCTTTTTCGGAATTCTAAACAGGGGCACAGAGAGAAGGGCGGGATGTAGTGGGAGGAGAAGAGGATTACAGCTGGGAAGGGGTCTGTCCCTGCTTTTTTTCCAGAAACCTACCTGCCCTGGCTGGGATCAGTGAACAAAACTTACTAACTCTGGAGATATATCCTTCCCCCTCTACTCCCTTCCTTACCCCAAAACTGCCTGGGAGAAGGAGAATACAGATGGCACGATCTGGCCCTAGTTGTTTTAACAAAATATGTGCCCTAGCCCTAGGAATTAATCATCACTTTCACAAGAGGTAGCAGATGTTCCTATTTACATAGTACACCAGTCTCCCCAAAGTTTTCTTTTCATCTATGTTCTTGCCAATATGAATTACTAAGGGAAGAAAGGTCATAATTTTATGATATTTAGTTTGGCAATTGATATGAGGCAAAAGGAATTTTTTTCACACCCTTTAATTTCTTTGTTGTTTTTGATTCAGGAAATTAAAGAGGAGAAAAAAATGTTCATAGTACATTTGACTGTTTATTTAATTTTTAAAGCACAAAGTGATGAGAAAGCGGTCTTACTCCATGTCCTACGGTTGTCTTGTATAACTCTACTCAGACATTTTCCCTCAGGACAACTGTTAGAAAACATCTGGAGGATGGAACTGGAGCACCTATTAACAAAGTCATATTTGACCATCAAAAGCCATGGCACTGACCAGTCCCTCTCATCAGGAAGCTTGCGCAAGCTTCTTAGATAGCCTCATCCATCAGAGGGCAGACAGAATAAGCAAGAAGAACTATAATCCTGCAGTCTGTGGAATGAAAACTGCATTCACAGAAAGACAGACAAAATGAAAAGGCAGAGGACTATGCACCAGATGAAGGAACAACATAAAACCCCAGAAAAACAACTAAATGACGTGAAGAGAAGCAACCTTCTGGAAAAAGAATTCAGAATAATGATAGTGAAGATGATCCAGGACCTCAGAAAAAGAATGGAGGCAAAGATCGAGAAGATGCAAGAAAAGTTTAACAAAGACCTAGAAGAATTAAAGAACAAACAAACAGAGATGAACAATGCAATAACTGAAATGAAAAATACACTAGAAGGAATCAATAGCAGAATAACTGAGGCAGAAGAATGGATAAGTGACCTGGAAGACAGAATGGTGGAATTCATTGCAGTGGAACAGAATAAAGAAAAAAGAATGAAAAGAAATGAAGACAGCCTAAGAGACTTCTGAGACAATATTAAATGCACCAACATTCACATTATAGGGGTCCCAGAAGGAGAAGAGAGAGAGAGAAAGGACCCAGGAAAACATTTGAAGAGATTATAGTCGAAAACTTCCCTAACATGGGAAAGGAAATAGCCACCCAAGTCCAGGAAGTGCAGAGAGTCCCATACAGGATAAACCCAAGGAGAAACACACTGAGACACACAGTAATCAAACTGGCAAAAATTAAAGATAAAGAAAAATAATTAAAAGCAACAAGGGAAAATAACATACAGGGGAACTCCCATAAGGTTAACAGCTGATTTCTCAGCAGAAACTCTACAAGCCAGAAGGGAGTGGCATGATATATTTAAAGTGATGAAAGGGAAGAACCTACAACCAAGATAACTCTACCTGGCAAGGATCTCATTCAGATTCGAGGAAAAATCAAAAGCTTTACAGACAAGCAAAAGCTAAGAGAATTCAGAACCACCCAACCAGCTCTACAACAAATGCTAAAGGAACTTCTCTAAGTGGGAAACACAAGAGAAGAAAAGGACCTACAAAAACAAACCCAATACAAGTTAAAAAATGGTAATAAGATAATCACCTTGCATGTAAATGTATTAAATGCTCCAACAAAAAGACACAGGCTCACTGAAGGGGTATAAAAACACGACCCATATATATGCTGTCTACAAGAGTTTCACTTCAGACCTAGGGACACATACAGACCGAAAGTGAGGGGAGAAAAAAGATATTCCATTCAAATGGAAATCAAAAGAAAGTTGGAGTAGCAATACTCATATCAGATAAAATAGACTTTAAAATAAAGAATGTTACAAGGACACTACATAGTGATTAAGGGATCAATCCAAGAAGAAGATAATAACAATTATAAATATATATGCACCCAACATAGGAGCACCTCAATACATAAGGCAAATGCTAACAGCTATAAAAGAAGAAATTGACAGTAACACAGTAATAGTGGGAGACTTTAAGACCTCACTTACACCAATGGACAGATCATCCGAAAAGAAAATTAATAAGGAAACACAAGCTTTAAATGATACAATAGACCAGATATATTTAATTGATATTTATAGGACATTCCATCCAAAAACAGCAGATTACACTTTCTTCTCAAAGTGCACACGGAACATTCTCCAGGATAGATCACATCTTGGGTCACAAAACAAGCCTTATAAATTTAAGAAAATTGAAATCATATCAAGCATCTTTTCTGATCACAATGCTATGAGATTAGAAATACATTACAGGGGGAAAAAATGTAAAAATCACAAACACATGGAGGCTAAACAATACATAACTCAATAACCAGGAGATCACTAAATAAATCAAAGAGGAAATAAAAAAAAAAAAAAACCTAGAGACAAATGACAATGAAAACATGACGATCCAAAACATATGGGATTCAACAAAAGCAGTTCTAAGAGGGAAGTTTATAGCAATACAATCCTACCTCAAGAAACAAGAAAAATCTCAAATAAACAATCTAACCTTACACCTAAAGGAACTAGAGAAAGAAAAACAAACAAAACCCAAAGTTAGCAGAGGAAAGAAACCATAAAGATCAGAGCAGAAATAAATGAAATAGAAACAAAGAAAACAATAGTAAAGATCAATAAAACTAAAAGATGGTTCTTTGAGAAGATAAACAAAATTGATAAACCATTAGCCAGACTCATCAAGAAAAAGAGGGAAAGGACTCGAATCAATAAAATTAGAAATGAAAAACGAGAAGTTACAACAGGACACCACAGAAGTACAAAGCATCATAAGAGACAACTACAAGCAACTCTATGCCAATAAAATGCACAACCTGGAAGAAATGGACAAATTCTTAGAAAGGTATAACCTTCCAAGACTGAACCAGGAAGAAATAGAAAATATGAACAGACCAATCACAAGTAATGAAATTGAAACTGTGATTAAAAATCTTCCAACAGGGGCTTCCCTGGTGGCACACTGGTTGAGAGTCCGCCTGCCGATGCAGGGGACAGGGGTTTGTGCCCCGGTCCGGGAAGATCCCACATTCTGCGGAGCGGCCGGGCCCGTGAGTCATGGCCACTGAGCCTGCACGTCCGGAGCCTGTGCTCCACAACAGGAGAGGCCACAACAGTGAGAGGCCCATGTACAGCAAAAAAAAAAATCTTCCAACAAACAAAAGTCCAGGACCAGATGGTTTCATAGGGGAATTCTATCAAACATTTAGAAAAGAGCTAACACCTATCCTTCTCAAACTCTTCCAAAAAATTGCAGAGGAAGGAACACTCCCAAACTCATTCTACAAGGCCACCATCACCCTGATAGCAAAACCAGACAAAGATGTCACAAAAAAAGAAAATTACAGACCAATATCACTCATGAATATAGATGCAAAAATCCTCAACAAAATACTAGCCAACAGAATCCAACAACACACCATGATCAAGTGGGATTTATCCCAGGGATGCAAGGATTCTTCAATATATGCAAATCAATCAATGTGATACACCATATTAACAAATCAAAGAATAAAAACCATATGATCATCTCAATAGATGCAGAAAAAGCTTTTGACAAAATTCAACACCCATTTATGATAAAAACTCTCCAGAAAGTGGGCATAGAGGGAACCTACCTCAACATAATAAAGGTCATATACAACAAACCCACAGCAAACATCATTCTCAATGGTGCAAAACTGAAAGCATTCCCTTTAAGATCAGGAACAAGACAAGGATGTCCACTCTCACCAACATAGTTTTGTAAGTCCTAGCCACAGCAATCAGAGAAGAAAAAGAAATAAAAGGAATACAAGCTGGAAAAGAAGAAGTAAAATTGTCACTGTTTGCAGATGACATGATACTATACAGAGATAATCCTAAATATGCCACCAGAAAACTACTAGAGCTAATCAATGAATTTGGTAAAGTTGCAGGATACAAAATTAATACACAGAAATCTCTTGCACTACTAGACACTAACAACGAAAAATCTGAAAGAGAAATTAAGGAAACACTCCCATTCACCACTGCAACAAAAAGAATAAAATACCTAGGAATAAACCTACCTAAGGAGGTAAAAGACCTGTACTCAGAAAACTATCAGACACTGATGAAAGAAATCAAAGATGACACAAACAGATGGAGAGATATACCATGTACTTGGATTGGAAGAATCAATATTGTGAAAATGACTACATTAGCCAAAGCAATCTACAGATTCAGTGCAATCCCTATCAAATTACCAATGGCGTTTTTTACAGAACAAGAACAAAAAATCTCCAGTTTTGTATGGAGACACAAAAGACCCCAAATAGCCAAAGCAATCTTGAGGGAAAAAAACAGAGCTGGAGGAATCAGACTCCCTGACTTCAGACTATACTATATAGCTACAGTAATCAAGACAGCATGGTACTGGCACAAAAACAGAAATATAGATCAATGAAACAGGATAGAAAGCCCAGAGATAAACCCAGGCACCTATGGTCAACTAATCTATGACAAAGGAGGCCTAATATACAATGAAGCAAAGACAGTCTCTTCAATAAGTGTTGTTGGGAAAACTGGACAGCTACATGTAAAAGAATGAACTTAGAACACTCCCTAACACCATACACAAAAATAAACTCAAAATGGATTAAAGACCTAAATGTAAGACCAGACACTATAAAACTCTTAGAGGAAAACACAGGAAGAACACTCTTTGACATAAATCACACCAAGATCTTTTATGACTCACCTCCTAGAGCAATGGAAATAAAAACAAAAATAAACAAATGGGACCTAATGAAACTTAAAAGCTTTGCACACCTAAGGAAACTATAAACAAGATGAAAAGACTTTCTCCCATTTCTGTCAGAATGGGAGAAAATATTTGCAAATGAATCAACGGACAAAGGATTAATCTCCCAAATATATAAACAGCTCATGCAGCTCAATATTAAAAAAACAAACAACCCAATCAAAAAATGGGCAGAAGACCTAAATAGACATTTCTCCAAAGGAGATACACAGATGGCCAAGAAGCACATGAACAGCTGCTCAACATCACTAATTATTAGAGAAATGCAAATCAAAACTACAATGAAGTATCACCTCACACCAGTTTGAATGGGCATCATCAGAAAATCTACAAACAACAAATGCTGGAGAGGGTGTGGAGAAAAGGGAACCCTCTTGCACTGTTGGTGGGAATGTAAATTCATACAGCCACTATGGAGAACAGTATGGAGGTTCCTTAAAAAACTGAAAATAGAATTACCATATGACCCAGCAATCTCACTCCTGGGCATATACCCAGAGAAAATCATAATCAAAAAAGACACATGCACCCCAATGTTCATTGCAGCACTATTTACAGTAGCCAGGTCATGGAAGCAGCCTAAATGCCCATTGACAGATGAATGGATAAAGAAGATGTGGTACATATATACCATGGAATATTACTCAGCCATAAAAAGGAACGAAATTGGGTCATTTGTAGAGACGTGGATGGACCTAGAGACTGTCATACAGAGTGAAGTCAGTCAGAAAGAGAAAAACAAATGTCATATATTAACGCATATATGTGGAACCTAGAAAAATGGTACAGATGAACCGGTTTGCAGGGCAGAAATTGAGACACAGATGTAGAGAACAAATGTTATGGACACCAAGGGGGGAAAGCAGGGTGGGGGTGTGGTGTGATGAATTGGGAGATTGGGATTGACATGTATACACTAATATGTATAAAATAGATAACTAATAAGAACCTCATGTATTAAAAATAAATTAAATTAAATTTTTAAAAAAGATGCAGATCTGAGGAAAAATGAACTTTATTTTGGATCCATGACATTATGGGGAATAGGCCAGTGAAATGCAGAACTGAATCTTGACAAAAGTTTTAGAGTGATTTAGCTAGAGGGGATTGCTGAGATTAGCAAAGCAAAGGAGGTTTCTCAAGAGAGATGAAGGGCCTATTCTCCCACTGTTATTGAGAGCAGAAAGTAAAACTAAGATCTTCTTTGTATAATAAAAGTGTCATTTCAAAATTAAGTGACAGATCGTGTTTGAGGGTCTAGAGTGGAATCACAAACAAGCTACTCAAAAGCTAATTTACCTGTAGAGATTGGTTTCTTTGGACCTCCAATAAACTTTGGGCTGTTTTAAACTTACTCAAAGTCATCGTCAACCTTAAACAATCAAAATCTACATACAAATTCTTATGCTTTAATCCTCTTGCAAACCAGGCAGATTCGTCAACCTTAGCCTACAGGCACACTCCACCTGTTGCTGCCTTTAAATGACTCCAGTTTACTGCCACATTTGAGTGTTTCAGCTGTGTGATCCACCTGGCCCCTGTAGGTATTTGAGTTTGCAGTTCTTGGTCTAGTGGTACTATGTCAGCTTTAGCGACAATAATAACAGCACAAACAGTAACAATGAGCAGTACTTAGTGCCAGGCCCTGTTCTAAGCATGCCACAGAAATCATTCACTATTTGAGGGAGTTATAGAAAAAAAAAACTTGGACTAATATGCTATCACCATCCCTCTGAATCCCTCATTGAAAATGCACTGCCCCTCAGTAGGAGCCAGCTCTGTGATGCGCTGAGACCTCACTCTGCATGCCTCCATTGATTCTCATTAATTTACCTGAAAATGAAGGACAGCTCTGACTCAGCAAAATTTCTTATTTATGAGGGACAGCCCTCATCTCCCATGTCAATTTTTCTCTTTCCTTCCAGATTCTTGTCTTTTGAGCTATACCTTGACAGAGAGATAGAAGGTTCAATACTAGAATCTTCTAATTTTTTACTTAAGAATATTGGCAAATGTAAGTTCAAAAAATACATTTCTACATTGAAAAAAATATTTTTGAGGCTGAAACGAAATATTTGAAAATCTCAAAGCAGTTTACCCTCAAAACCAATGAATACCTAAATAAGGATAGTGAGTCAGTTTTATAAAAGCTATATAAAAATAAAGACTGTATGGTTGAGAAGCAATAGCTGGTTATTATAGACCTATTAAAATAGCATGGAACATTAATGTTCCATGTGTTAAATATTGGTGTTAAAAGTATTGGGGAAAAAAAAAGTATTGGGGACATGTTGGGAAATCAGAACATAGATTGGGCAGTAAATAATCTTAGGGTGCAACAATTTAGATGCACTGTTAAGTTAATGTTATTGATGACATACAATACATTTCTTTTAATGCGCCAAAGGAAACTCACAGAATGAGTGAAGTGTGGGTGGTAGTCAAAGCATACAGGCAATATCATCTGGGGTTTGGATCTGCGCTCTGCAGTAAGTTGAATGAATTTGTACCGTTTATAAAGTGGGGATAACAGTGGTGACCAATTTACAGGGTAACGGTTGTGAGGATTAAATGAAATAAGCCATTTAGCACAGTGACTGACATAGCGCTCAGTAGGTGTTTTTATTATTACGCTTGACAGACTTTTGTAGATTACTCGTTTAGGGAAAAAAATCATTCTGATATAAATGTTCATCAGAGATCTGATGTATTCCTTTTCCCCTGCATTTACCAACTCACATTTAAAAAAAAAAAAAAGAGTTTAAGATGGCATTTAAATTTCAGAGTCACTGCATAAGGGCACATAAATATAGCAAATTCTGTTATCCAAGGCAATAAGAAAACGGGGTGTTTCGATTAATACAATACTCTAATCAACACACAGTTAACAATTTCTAAGGAATTGAAATATTGTATGCACTCAGTATAAAACCTACACTAACCATTTAATTTCTCTCTCTCTCTCTCTTTCTCTCCTTTGGATGTTTAAAAAAAATAATTCATGGGCTTCCCTGGTTGCGCAGTGGTTGAGAGTCCGCCTGCCGATGCAGGGGACACGGGTTCGTGCCCCGGTCCAGGAAGATCCCACATGCCGCGGAGCGGCTGGGCCCGTGAGCCATGGCCACTGAGCCTGTGCGTCCGGAGCCTGTGCTCCGCAACAGGACAGGCCACAGCGGTGAGAGGCCCGCGTACCACAAAAAAAAAAAAATAATTCATGAACTTTATTTATAGTTAAAAACTTCTGCTCTTTGGAAAACACCATTAAGGAAATAAAAAGGCAAACCACAGACTGGGAGAAAAAATTTGCAAAGTACACATCTGACAAAGGACTTGTATCTAGAATATATAAATAACTCTTACAATGCAATAGTAAGAACACAACCTAATTATTTTAAATGGGTAGCATATTTCAAAAGTTGCATCATAAAATAAGATCTACAAATGACTAAAAGCCCACGAAAAGACACTCAACACAATTAGTTACCAGGGAAATGCAAATCAAGGCCACAATGTTATACTATTACACCTCCAGTAGAATGGCTAAAATTAGAAAGTATTGGCAAAAATATAGGTAGCTGGAACTCTACCATACTGCTGGTAGGAATGTAAAATGGTATAACGACTTTGGAAAACACTTTGCAGTTTCTTATAAAGTTCACGCCCCAGAAAAATGAAAACATATATCTACACTAGGACTTCTACATGAATGTTCATAGTAACTTTATTCATAACATCCAAAAACTGGAAGCACTTATTCATCAACAAATGAATGGATAAGCAGAAGGTGGTATATCCATACAATGAAATACTACTCAGCAATATAAAGAAAGAACTCGCGATGCAGGCAACTACATGGATGACTCTCAAAAACATTATGCTAAATTAAAGAAGCCAGACTCAAAAAAATACATCGTATATAATTCCACTTACATAAAGTTCTATAAAATGTAACCTAATCTATAGCAAGAGAAAGCATAACAACAATTGCCTGTAGCCAGGGTTGGGGTGGAACGTGAGAAAGTTTTTGAGGTGATGAAAATGTTCTATAGCTTGATTGTGGTATTGGTTACATGGGTGGATGCTTTTGTCAAAATTCATTGAATTGTACACTTTTAATGAGTTCAGTTTATTGTATACAAATTATATTTCAAAGTTAATTTTAAAAAGAAGCAATAATACAGTTTATCTTTAAAAAATATTCAGAGAACTGCTAAGATGTCATTGCAGAATTAATTATAATCGCAAAGAACAGGAAGAAACTAAACATTAATCAACAGACATTTAGTAAAATCAGTTATAATGAAAATATACTATAAAGCACTGTGCAACCATTTAAAAAGTTGAGGTAGGGCTTCCCTGGTGGCGCAGTGGTTGGGAGTCCACCTGCTGATGCAGGGGACACAGGTTCATGCCCCGGCCTGGGAAGATCCCGCATGCCGCGGAGCGGCTGGGCCCGTGGGCCATGGCTGCGGAGCCTGTGCTCCACAATGGGAGAGGCCACAACAGTGAGAGGCCCACGTACCGCAAAAAAAAAAAAAAAAAAAAGTTGAGGTAGTGCTATATTTTTTTTTATAAATTTTATTATTTTATTTTATTTATTTTTGGCTGTGTTGGGTCTTTGTTGCTGCTCACAGGCTTTCTCTAGTTGCGGTGAGCAGGGGCTACTCTTCATTGTGTTGTGCGGGCTTCTCATTGCGGTGGTTTCTCTTGTTGTGGAGCACGGGCTCTAGGCACGTGGGTTTCAGTAGTTGCAGCACGCTGGCTCAGTAGTTGTGGCACATGGGCTTAGCTGCTCCACAGCATGTGGGATCTTCCTGGACCAGGGCTCGAACCCGTGTCCCCTGCATTGGCAGGCAGATTCTTAAACACTATGCCACTTGGGAAGCCCAATGCTATATTTTGATATGGATGTTTATGACATATAAAGTGCAAAGGTAGGTTACTTAACGGTATGCACAGTATGATCTAATTTACATAAATATATTCAATATACATGTGTATATTTATATGCATGAAAATTTCCTAGGGATCTACACTAGCCTACTGAGTGTTTAAGTAGGGGTGTAACTGTGGGGTGAGACATTTACAAAGAGATTTTCCATTTCCCCATTTTTCAATGTTGAATCTTTATAGTAAGCTCGTTTTACATGTATAATCAGCAGAAACAATAGTGATACTTCCACTGGGAAAAGCAAAAGGCATTTGGAGATGGTCTGGAACCTTCCAGGCATCTTTAGGAACACCAATCATTTTGTCCTCTCCAAGTAAGGAGATGCTGCCTAATGGGGATTTCTAGTTAACTGGATACCAATAAGCATGGGTTTATTATATGTTAGGAAGGAAAACATTCTGCTCTGTTCTTCTACCAATAAGCTAAAGAAAACATGTCACTGAATTTGTGGGAGGGAAAATATGATGACCAAACTTGGCAAAGTAGGAGGTTTCCATCCTAATCGCTTGCCCTATCTCTCCAAGAGAATCAGTCTGTATCTTTTAGTCTGGGCACCAAACTCTGAGAGCAACTGCCTCTGCCACGCTTCATGATGACTTGCTCTGAGAGTAAAACTGATAAAGATCAGAGCACTGCGGCACAGCTTTCTCTTCAGATCCTTGGGCTCTTCTTGAGGAAATGAACATTTTGACAACCCCAAACGCTCAGACGAAACACCCAAGATTCCGCTTACATAACAAACAATTTCAGGGCAATCCCGAAAAACACAGCTCAGTGTAGCATTGTTCTCAGAAGAGACTTTCAAAACCCTGCAGTCTTCATGTGTCTTCTCAGCTCTGCAATTAAAGATACTCTTACTGCTCCCCATAGCTCCCCAAGTCTAGACACCATAATTATCATGACAGTTTCTCCCATGTCCTAACTAACAGAGAACAAAAAGCCCTGGAAGAAGAAAGCCAGGACCCCAGGACTTCGATTCACCGGTCGCATCCCCCGTGACAATGAGAGAAGTAGCCAAACAGAGAGCAGAATGATTCCTCTCTTTCTTCTCTTCCCTACCTCCCCTTGATTGCCCTTCTTGTATTCTTCTCGAAAGAACATACCAAAACTTTGCTTCTACTTTTCCTGCTCCCCTGCATAATCTTCCTACCCCATGTGGCTTTGCACATACTACAGAATTCTGCTGGATCAAGACATTCCACTTTGCAGTGTGTTTTGGAAAACTTTGACTTTATGAATATCTTATAAATTTTTTCAGTATGCTTCAGGACATTTTTTCTTGACAACCTACATGTGAGCAACCCGAGCCTACTCAAATAGGGCCCCCCGTGTCTGATCTGGGACAGAAAGCCTGGGAAAGAGGTGTCCCTGCAGCCACTCTTCCTCTCTCCTCCTGGGCACCTGGTGAGCTCAACAGCAAACGACAGTCCTTGGCCCAGTGCCCCGCCCTCATTCAGCCACCTCTGCAGCATGTCAGGGAGTTCCAGGGGTGCCCACATGCAGCTCTGCCCAAGGTCGGGGCCACATTTCACACAAAGGGCCTGATATTTACCCGCAGCTACAGGATGTTCAGTTACGAGCTGAAATTCCCCAGCAGTTTAGTTCTGTGGGCTGAACCGCCCAGCCCTTCTACGGAACTCATACCCAATAACTCATTACTTCTGCCTACTCACTGCCACCTGTCTTTCAACTCTGACTTTTTAAAAAATTTCCTGTCTACTTTTCTCTTTGTCTTTAAAGAAATGTGAAGAGGTTAGTGGTGAATAGGGGGCCACCAGTAGAGAGGAGGAGAGGCTCTGAACAGATAGAAGAGGAGGGCTCCTCTGCTCTCTGTTACTCACTTTACACACACACACACACACACACACACACACACACACACACACACACACCAAGCACCCAGAGCCTTGGGAGATCCTGAGGGTAGGACTCCTGGCTAACCACACTGGACACCCCTTCACTCAGGGGAGCCGGAGATTCCTGTCCCCCAGCACTCCCCGCCTGTTACTTGTTCCCTGTCACTGTTCTCTTTTTAGATGAACGGCTAGCCTTTCTGAGAAGGCAAATGGGTCAAAAGGTTATCCCTTTCTCATAATAATATCATTAGTATAATATTTAACAGTTTACAAAGCCCTTTCACCTATACATTATCCTAGTTAAGCCTCACCACAACCCTGTGAGATAAGTTTCATTATTATCCTTCTATGGATAGATAAGGAAATCTGAGTGCTGCTGGTCAAGCAAAGTACAATGTGATGGCATTGGACTCAGTCTAAATGCAAATCCCAGAGACTGTGTAACCTAACACCGCTTTTAGTATAAACTACCCTGTCCATAGCCCCCTGGATCAGGAAAGCTGTATAAGGCTGGCGACTGTGCATCAGTGACCACTGAGTGGATCGAGGCAGGCACCTGGCCTGAGGCAGCCTGTCCATGAGCTGCCTAATGGCTCGTGACGATGCCTTTGGCAAAGAACTCTACCCAAAGGGGCCATGTCAATGAGCAAAGTCATTGGGACTAGCTCTTTCTGGCATTCGGATTGAGGAACTGGCCTGTTAATAAAGAGAGGAAAATAGAGCAGACATATTTTGGAAGAAAGGCAGAGAAATCATGAGAGAGGGATAGTACAGACCATGAGAGAGACAAAAAGAGCAGCCAGTTCCTGCAGCTGCCTCGACCCCTGATCAGCTTTCTGGTCCCAGTTTCACATACGTGATAAATCCTCTCTTTCCAAGTTGGCATCTGTGTTTCTCTGCTCCTTGAAACCAAGAGAGACTTTCCAGTTTGCACCCTGCACTGATCTTTGCTGACTTATCCCAAAGCAGTGGCCCCTGTCATGTTTCCAAAAGGAGGAGAGGCGGGGCAAGCAGGTCTCTCAAATCCTACTATAGAAGATGGCTGTTCTTATTTCCGGGTTTTCTGCTGATCTCCTTTCCCCTCTGCTCACAAGTCCAGGATCTGGCCAAGCCAATAAACTCAGTTCATTGCAGTCTCTCCAGTTCAGCTGGTGAAGCAGACAACATGCACAACACACCACTGAATGCAGACTAGTATGGTTCTTTGAAGATCAACTTTACAAAGATCAACATTTCTAAATCAGAGAAAGTAATCTATAAGGTCAATATGTAGCTTTGATTCACAGACTCTGGGATTGCGTTCCAGGGGGCAAATAGAAGGGCAGATTTTTTCAGTAAGAAAATACTTTTGAAATTATACTGCAGAGAAATGTGATCACCTTAGAGAATCTGTTTTGTAGATACCTCCCTGTAACTAAAATACATAATGTTTGGACAAAGGGAGATATCTGGAGGGACTTTCTATCTTAAGGAAAGACTTTCCTCAGGAGGATATGTTTCCCACTCATCAAGATTTTACAAAAGGGAGTATAATCTGACACACTACCTAAAACTTATTTTTGTACTCTTGCCTTTTTTTCCTCTTTAGTTTTTTGTTTGTTTTTCCTTCAGCTATAATTTTTTTAAAGTTAATCTGTATCATTTACTTGTGTTCAGACTTTGGGGCGGAGCCACTCCCTGAATATTTTTTACCTGTTTTAACCTGAAGCACTAGAACACGAGAGCCCCAGCTGTTTAAATCAAGGCACTTAAAAAGGCAGCTGGCTCTACAACCCCGAGTACCATAGTCTAAACAAGTATGATTCAGCTTGAATCACAACTTAAACACATCACAGGCATGTGGTTAGCAGCAAATAAATATAACGGGGTGGAGGGAACACTTAAAACACCTTCGCGTGAGAGATTCCCTAGCCTCTCAGAACAGTTAAGTCAGGGCACAAGCAGGGCCAACACGGCAGATTGACATGAGCTGTGAGAGGAACAGGCCCTTTCTTTACAATTCTGCATCCCTAACAAGTGGCTTTCCTCCCCGTGCTCACAAGATTGCTGCTGTGCTTTACAGTTCATTAGTTTTGATTCAAGGCAAGAAGGAGGAAGAGGTCAGGCGCGGGGAAAGGGGATAAAATAATCTATCCCTTTAAAAACGTTCTTCCAGAAGCCCACCCAGTATTGTCTGCTTATTGGCGAGAACTCGGCCACACAACAAACCATTCCTGCAAGGGAGTCTGGGTAAATACATTTCATGGTTTTCTGGCTTGTATAGTAGAGGGCAGTAAGGAAAAAGGCATTTGGTAAGCCAACTCCCAGTGTCTGCCACAGACAGAGTAGCAGGGGAGAGGAAGTGCCCTAAAGTCACCCACTGAGATGGGAAGCTTCCAGGCTTGTCCCCTCAGATGTAAATGTCCCATTCTAGACAAGACAGTGTGGAAATGGCTCTTCAGTTAGTGCCCAGTGTTCTAGTTGAACAATTTGTTTATGACCAGAGAAAATATGCCTTCAGAGAAAGAATTTACAGGGAGGAAGGCATTATCTGAACTGGAGATGGCCTGGCTGAAGAGAGCTTTGCATACCTCTGCTCAGGTGACAGCTACCTGATTCTTCAAGCCTCAGTGAGTATAGCAATTCCTCCAGAGGCTTACCCTAATTTCTTATATTAAATCTTATGCTTTTGCTAAATGCTCCCAGGTAACCTTGAAGTTTTCTCTCATAATATCTTTCTCTCTCGTTTGTAAGGCTTTTTTGATGCCTTCTTTTCCCACTAGACATGGAAGTGCTAAGAGGATAAAGTCCATATCCGTCATATTTACTGATATTTCCCAAGCACTTAGCACAATGTCTGGCATATAACAAGTGCTCAGTAAAATTTTAGTGAATGGAATTAAACTGATCTGGCTCTCCTATAAATATGTTATGCTCCTTCATAAGTTATCATATTTATAATTTATATAGTTATTTGTGTGGTTATCTGTTTAAAATTTGTTTTCCCCACGAAACTATTAGCCCTATGAGAGCAGGGCATGAGTCAGTTTGGTTCACTGACATATCTCCAGTACCTTTTATTCTGCCTGATACATAGGTATGGGTTCGGATGTTCAGTAAACACTTGTTGAACGAATGATTACCTTAGTTAAGATATGTGACCTTTCTGACCCTCAGTTTCCTAATCTGTAATGATAACCCCCATAAATTACCATGATGATTAAATGCCTAGCATATGTAGAACTCAAAAGTAATCATTCCTTTCCTCCCCATTTTGAACCCATAGACTGAATCTCTGGGATTTGCCGTAAGGATGAAAAGGAGAACAGGGAATTCAAGGAACTTATCTGGGATTTGGACACAGGAACTTTAATCTGCAAAAGGTCAGTGACAGAAATAAGGAGGTGTATTAGTTTGCTAGGGCTGCCTACCACAGACTGGATGGCTTAAAGGCAGAAATTAATTTCCTCACGGTTCTAGAGGTTAGAATTCCAAGATCAAGGTGTCAGCAGCATTGGTTTCTTCTGAGGCTTCTCTCCTTGGCTTGTCGATGGCTCTCTTCTCTCTGTGTCTTCACATGGTCTTCTCTCTGTGCATGTCTGTGACCTAACCTCCTCTTCTTATAAGGACACCAATTGTATTGGATTAGAGCCTACCCCAATGACCTCATTTAACCCTAATTACCACTTTGAAGACCCTATCTACAAATACATTCACATTCTGAGGTACTAGGGGTTTGGGCTTCAACACATGTATTTTGGGAGGACACAACTAACCCATAACAGGGGACATTGGAAAACCTGCTATCACTCTTCTCTCAATTCAAAAAATACCTTGTATACAATCCTCTGGTAGAGATTGATAAGCTTTAAAATGCAGGCAGCCTGCTAAAAGGATGGCCTGTTGATCATTCACACCTTAATATGAATTGCTTCATTAAGTGGAATGGTTTCCTACTAACCATATGAAATCAGTGACACAGGTGAGAGAGGAGGTGCCAGAAATGAGAAATAAGTAATTTTGGCTCACAAGTCTCTACTGGGAAGGGCAGACCTGGGTGGAAAAGGCAGAGCTGGGTAGCCCTAGGAATAGTGATAAATAAAACTTATTAGACATCTACCATGTGTCATGCTAAGAATTAGTGACATTAGTCCATTTCTTCTATTTCTTCCTGACCTTAACTCTATGAAGCAGATAGATTATTATCATCATCACTTTACAGTGAAGGAAGTTTAGACATAGAATGGTTAGGTCAGAACAGGGATCTGAATCAAAGTCTGACTGAGGTCAAAACCAACACTTCTACATTTAGACTGTTTGGGGACAGTTTTCAACATGAGAACATAGGGAACATGAGAATAAGAGTGTCAAGAAGAGGTGGTGGGAGGACAGCAAAAACAAAGTTCTCCTGCCCTACAATTTTCCAGAAATAAAAATTATAATTGTGTGCATCAATTTGGACTTTGTATTGGAGGCCGCCAAGGCTAGGAATATAGATTTCAAAAGCCCTGTGACTTCCCTCCCCACCTGACACACTAGACCAGGTTCACAGGTGCAACTCTTATCTACGCAGGAAGGGCGGGACTTGGCCCTGGGCGTTCCCCATTTTGGACAGCCTGTGGAAACAGATCCTATTCTTAAACTACCCCATGAGTCAGGCCTTCTCTAGGGCGATGGTTCTCCACCCCATCAGACCCAATACTCCTTTTCTACAACAAATATTTTGTAACATGTCCTTTGTGAACATGCAATTAAATTCTTACATACTAAAACCCGCCCACACATAATTTCAGGAAAAAAAAAATAACACTATCTAGGGTGACCAAGGGCCTGGTTTATCTGGGACTGTGGTTTTCTGGGACACTAGATTTTTAGCACTAAGCTTTGGTTATCATATATAGGAAAAATAAAAGGTGAGGAATTGAAAATAAATTAACATGCATTAGAAGACTTTGCTTAGACCATGTTACGTTAGAAGATGCATTAGTCAGTTGCTTTTACTTACAGCGAATGAGTTAAGAAACAAGAGAACGCATTTTATATATCTCTGCTGGATTAGAAATGCTGGATCTTACGTCTACTGAAAACAATGTCAAATCTCCTGTTATATATTTGCACATGACAGTTACAAAGGCAGACTGATACAGTTGTGTCATTCCGGTGACTCAAATACCATGAGCAGCAAGCACTGCAGTAGGTACTGTGATTTTCTGAAACGGCGAACATTTCTTGATAAAGTTCCAAATGAAACAGAATATGATATTCCCTCCATTTAGTTGGTGATTGCATTCCTAATTGCTTCTCCCACACCAACCAATTCTCTGACACCATCTGGGTACCCTGCAATTCAGTTCAATTCTGACACTAACGGAAGTTAGCACAGATCCCACAGGTTAAGGGCTCAGCCACACAACACTGCCCTGCCCATGACTTGAGATGCCAGTTGAAAGCAGTGGGTCCCAAGGTTACCCATAGTTCTGTGTGACTTGGCTACAAATCAGAGGTTCTAAGGACCCGCTCTTTGGATTAGATCATCTGCTAGAACAGTTCACAGAACTTAGGGAAATACTTACTTACGTTTACTGGAACAGCCAGATGAAGAGATACATAGGGCAAGGTATGTGGGAAGGGGTGGGAAGTTTCCATGCACTCTCGGGGTATGCCATTCTACATGGCCCCTCTACAGGTTTACCAACCTGAAAGTTCTCCAAACCCTGTACTTTGGGGATTTTTATGGAAGTTTCATCACATGTGTCTCATCGGTCATTAACTCAATCCCCACTCCTTTCCCCTTCCCAAAGGATGGGGGATGTGGTGAAAGCTCTAAGCCTCTAATCATGGCTTCTTTCTGGTGACCAGCCGCCATCCTGAAGCAATCCAGAAGCCCACCAAAAGGCACCTCATTAGAACAAAAGACACTCCTATCACCTGGGAAATCCCAAGGGATTTGAGAGCTCTCTGTCAGGAATCAGGGTCAAAGACCAAATATTAGAACCAACGGTGCTCCTAGTGCTTTTATCACTTAGGAAATTACAAGGGTTACAGGAGCTCTGTCCCAGGAACTGGGAGCTGAGATCAATATATTTTCTATTATTTCTCAGCTTCCTATGTGTATGTAAACAGAATTAGGTATTAGGTTTGGAGGTTGTAAAGTTTTTCACCTACATGGGATATTTGAGGGACGATTCTTTGTTGTGTGAGCCATCTCGCTTATTGAAGCATGTCTCTCCTCCCTGGTCCCTGCCCACTAAATACTAGTAGAGCCCAGTCACAGATTTCCAAATAGCCCTAACTGAGACTCACTTCTCTAGGGCGCCATTATAGAGGTGAGGGGACACCAAGTGCTAATAGAACTGATGACTTACATGTACAGTGGAGATAATATCTACCTTGCGGGGTATTGTAATTATTAAAATGAGATAATATATGGAAATACCTAACAAGGCCCATAGTAACCAAATCAATGAATGGTAATATCCCAACTTTATTCTAGTGCTTGTACGTTCCAAACCTACCCCATTCTGGGAGCTGTCGACTTTCTTCTCTGCCTGGAATGATCTTTCCCAGTCTGGTTCCTTATCATTCAAGTCTTAGCTCAGAAGGTCCCTTATCAGAGAAGACTTTCATCACCACCAGTCCACAGTAACAGATCCCGTCCCTTCTTGCACCCTGCCACGTGACCTTGTTTATTTCATTCACAGTGACGGTCATAATCTGAAATTACCACTTTCACTTGTTTACCTGTTTATTGTCACTTTCTTGCCACTGGACTGTAAATTTGGTTAGACCAGGGACCTTGTCTGTCTCACTCACTGCTCTGTCACCAACATCTAGAGGAGGGCCAGGCACAGAGCAAAGCCCTCAGTAAATACTGACTGAAGGAGTGACCAGTGTAATTGATAAACCAACACAAGTTGAAACTGATCTAGTTGAAAAGACCTTAGAACTAGAAGGCCACCTGTGAGATCTTTGGTTTAGCCTCTGGAATCTCCCCTTGTCACAGATAAGGCAAGGGAAGGAGAGCCCTTCATAGCATGAACAAGTTAAGACCTGACCACCTCAAATCAACCCCTGGGCAGCTGAGCGTAAGAGGTATGGTAAACAACTGCTCACGTATTTAGTCTCGAATACCCAGGAACACATCTTTTCTTTCCTTACAGGGATCTGAGCAATTTATTTACAGAGAAGTGAAACAGGAGTAGAGCTGGAGCCAGGGCTAAGAAGTTGGTACCTAGTTCATGGTAGTGCAGAAAAAAACGTGTTAAAAGGCTGCTAGGAAAAGGCAGAGGCTGGAAATGCCCATCGAGAGGATCAATCAAACCTCTAAGCCTGCCTTGAAGCCAGAGCTGTGCAGGCCTCATTTGTCTACCATTAACTTTGATAAGCCCCTGGAGAACTGAAATTTATTAACAAATACATATTGGGCACTTTCTATATGCAAATCAAAAAAATGGAAATTAACCATTTCCAGCTGCTCTCACTCCTGGATTTACCCTGAGGAGCTTGGAGGGGCCTGTTTTTTCATGATGATAGGATCTCTGGATCTTTGCAGACTCTGGCCTACCAAAAGGCTACTTATGGTAGAGAAAAGCCCAACCAAACAGGCTGCAGGATGTCTTAATCCTCTCCAACTCTGTTTTTATTTTTTTCCCTTAAGGATTTAGTTGTAGGGAATATCATTGTGAGAAAAGGCACAGGAAAGAGCAATAAGTTCTGAGTCAGAGGGGCACAGATTTGAAATCTATCCACCAATGATTACTAACTAAAACCTTAGACTATTTCCATAACCTGCCTGTGTTCACTTGTCCATTTTTAACATAGAGTTAATAATACTTCTGCTAGAGGGTTCAAATAAGGACTACATAAAATTGCAACGTATATAAAACGCTTAGCATACTTTTCAGGGACTGCATGCCAAGGATTTATTTCCTCACCATTTAGTGGGAGAGTGGCAATTACCTCTAAGTGGGGGAACATGATTAAGGAAAGCTTCCCACAGCTCAGTTTCCTGAAGAAAATAGAAAAGCAAAGACAAGGGGGAGGACGCAAAAAGTGACGAATACAGGAAGAGGTCACAGTTGAGTTATCAAGTAAGCTAAAATTACCTTGGTTCATAATCAGTAATAGGAGGGCCCAGTACAGCTTAGTGACTCTGCTTGGGTTTTATATTAAGAAAACCCGGCCTCCTGTCTCAGCTTCGCTGCTTGCTGGGGAGGTGGGGCAAGCCACCTCCCTTCTCAGTTCTTATAGGGAAAATGTGGTTAATAATACCTGCCTTATTTATTGTGAAAATGTACTGACATGTAAGATGTAAGAGTCCCAGCGAGACTCTTATACATAGTAGATCTTCTCAACCAGTTGAGAGAAGCTGAGCCAGCATCTGACAAGCAGGACTGATGGACACGAACTTCAGTTACTTAGCATTTCAGTCAGCATAGGTTAGATTACTCTGTGTTACAAATAACTCTATATTTTCAGTGACTTAAATTTGAAGATTTATTTCTTATTCACCCTACGCTCTATCATAGTAGGCCAGAAGCTCTATTCCATACCACTGTCATCTTCATTCCAGGCCCCGGGCCAACAAAGCAGGCACCAGCAGGAACATCGCTGGTTGCCATGACAGGAAAAAAGATAAGATGGCAAAGCATCCTGTATTTCAAAGCTTCCACTCGCATCATTGCCCAAAGCAAGTCACATGGTGATTCCTTCAAGTGGGTGGAAAAGTACAACCCACCATTTGTCAGGAAGGAAAGAGAAGAAGAATATTTGTGAACAGCCCTAATGACTACCATAGTTAGAGAGCAAAAACTTCAGAAAGATTTAATTATTTCTTTTCCCAAAGAAAGACTTGCCACGAATTAGCTTGTTGAAAATTGGCACGTTACCGAAGATACGGTTTTCTTTTCTTGATGAAAATAAATTACTAGCAAATAGTCTCGCCCAGCTGTTGCACTCTTTACAAAATTTTCTGTTGCTATGCCCAGTGCTGAATTTAACCACCCTAAGTTAATAGCTGTAGTCTTCTTTATTGTAGTCAAGAAGATTGCCTTTTCTTCACCCATGCATCTCTAACCTCTCCCATGTAATGAATGTTTACCTACTTTATATTCTTCTTAATCATGTTTTGAAACCCAAATTTCTGATGGCACCAAAAACATGGAACACTCTATCAGAAACCACGGGTTTGAAACGGCCAATGTTCGTAGGTGCCTTTCCCGCTAAGAGTTCGTTCTCATTTCTTGTGACCCAGAAGTGCAGGAAAACATTGCTTCCTTTCCAATTTTTAATATGCAGGTGTTTCTCAGATCTTTATTCTGTAGGGAGCCTTCCTAAAACTCAGGGAGTGTATCAGTTATCTACTGCTGCATAACAAATTACCCCAACACTTAGTGATGTCAGAGAACAATAACATTCATATTTTTGCAATTTCTTGAGTCCGAAATTCTGGAGCAGCTTAGTTGGCAGTTTGGGCTCTAAGTCTTTCACGAGGCTGCAGTCATCTGAAGACTTGACAGAGGTTGGCAGGTCTGCTTCCAAGACAGCACCAAAGACTCACTTCCAAGTTACTTCCACGACTCTCTCATATGGCTGGAAAGTTGGTGCTGGCTATTAAAAGGAGGCCCCAATTCCTCCCTACATATGGTCTCTCCACAAGGCTCCTCTGAGTAAGTGATCCAAGGGAGGTGAAGAGAGAGGCTGCAATGTTTTTTGTGACTGAAAATCAAAGTCACACACTACCACTTCCACAGTATTCTGTTGCACATACAGGACAGCAGAGAGGATGTTAATACACAGTTGTGCATACCAGGAGGCTAGGATCACTGGAGGCTGTCTTGGAGGCTGGCTACCACAGGAAGTAAGGCAAGCATTCTCTCAATTCACTTGAAGTCCACCCCAAATATAAAAATAAAATTACAAGATAAATGCTGCGAAGGTAAGGATTTTTTTTTTCTGTTTGCTGTGCTTACTCCTTTGGATATTACCTAACACAATATTTTCTCAATAAATGTTTGTGTAATGAACAGATAATAAAAAGTCAGGAAAACGTCTTTTTTAAAAAATGTCTCGGTAAAACACTACAAGCACTATATTTTTTCAGTTTCAAGTAAAGCAGACAAATGCCTTGCCTATGTGATCTACAGTGCCTTATCACAATGTCGATACCAAACACTGAGAAAAGAAGACCCATCAAGTCTACTCCAAACGGACTCAAACGCATCAGCTTTTAGAAGCATGATTTCATCAGAGAAGCAATGTAGCCCAGTGAATAGACTCTGGGTCAAAATCAGAAGAGCTCAGATGTTGTCTAGGTTCTGTCACTAATTAGCTTGGTGAACTTGGGCAAATCATTCCACATCTCTGGGCCTCAACCTCCCTACTTATAAGAGCAGAGGTTTGGACTAAATGATATCAAAGGCACTTCTAGCATGAACATTCTGACACTATTTGACCTCAACTTGAATTTCACCATAAACTTAAAACTAGGCTTTTAAGAAGCTATTTCTGATCAAATTTATTGATTAGATAGTTCTTCTATATGCACTAGGTTGGAGGCTAAAATGTGTACATAGGTCTGGGTTGGTTTAAGGTCTGTAGGATGAGTTAAGTATATTTGTATAAAGATTTCAGAAGCCACCTGGGAAAGAATTTACTCTAGTGGAAGTGAGAGTTTGGTTCAAAAACAATGTCTTAAGAATTGGAAGGGAAAGGCAATTTAAAAACAGCCTCACATCTACCTGTCAAATTATTTGATTTCCCAGTTCCTGTTTGCTCATGTCCGAGTACCCAAGAGATGGAGCTCGAAATAAAATGGATGCCTTGAAATCCGCAGCAGCTTGACACAGGGAGTTTTTTCATGTGGCACCTAGAACTGAACACAGGACTCCAAGAGCAGTCTAATCACAAAGGAAGTGAATGTAAACATTCCTTTATTTGGGGCACTATGAAGTTAGAATTTTATTATGGGGGGTGCATTATGTCAACTCCTGATTCACAGTGAGTTGGCAATAATCACAACTTCACATTGTGTTGTAGTAACCACATCTTCACCTGGACTTTATATTAAACATCCACTTGTTAGAATCATTCCACTGTTCTTCTCAGCCCAGGTCCGGTTACATCCTGCATTATGTTGCTTATGCATTGGTGGTATTTCAGTTAGATTCCCCAAACTCCTCACTCCTCCTTCCCCTTGGTCTCCTGCTGCAGCTCCCCATGGCCAGAACCAACCATAAGTCACAGGAGTCCACTGGCAGAGTTCACACAAATCAGCCTCTACCGAGAGCAGGGTGGAGGGTGGAGAGTGAATCTGGAGAAACAAGTGCAAGATATCCAGCACAAGTGGTCTTTTTCTGGGTCATCCAAGAAAAGTAGACCATCCAAGGACCATGAATTTCCATTTTGCACAGCCACTAGAAATTTCTCATTTGATATCGATCTGTTAGTCTGAAACAGGCAGTCCATATGATATATCTTAACCAGGAAAATGCTTAACATACTGTTTTTTCTTAAGTTTGATAGAGATACAATTCACACATCATACAATCCACCCATCTACAGTGTATAAATCAATGGATTTTGACATATTCACAGAATTATGCAACCATCACAACAATCGACTTTAGAACATTTCCATCACCCCAAAGGAGACTCCATATTCATTATCGTTCACTCTTCACACCCCCTCAAACATCTCCATCCCCTGGAAACCACTAATCTATGTTCTGTCTCTATGGATTTGCCTATTCTGGGTATTTCATAAAAATAGAATTATACAAAAATTTTTAATGTCTTGCTTCTTTCACCAAGTGTAATATTTTCAAGACTCATCCACGTTGAGCATATACAGTGCTTCATTTCTTTTTATTGCCAAATGATATTTCACTGTGTGGATAGACCACGTTCTCTTTATCCACTCATCAGTTGATGGACATTTGGGATGTTTGGGACTTTTTGTATAACGCAGCTATGAACATCCATGCACAGTTGTTTTTTTTTTTTTTGTGGACATATATTTTCATTTCTCTTGGTTATATACAAAGAAGTATAATTACTGGGTCATATGGTAACTCTAAACTTTTCAGGAACTGCCAGACTGTTTTCCAAAGTGGCCACACCAGTATTCCTATAAGCAGTATGTGTTTCAATTTCTACACATCTTCACCGACACTTGTTATTTGTCATTTTCATTATAGCCATCCTAGTGTGTGTGAAGTGGTATCTCATTGTAATTTTGAGTTGCATTTCCCTGATTGCTAAAGATGTTGAGTATCTTTCATGTGTTTATTTGTCATTGGTATATCCTCTTTGGCAAAATGTCCATTCAAGTCCTTTGACCATTTAAAAAATTAGGTTATATGTCATTTTATTATTGAATTATAAAAATTCTTTCTATTGTTTAGATGTAAGTCTCTTATTAGATATATATGGTTTGCAAAATTCCTCTCCCATTCTGTGGGTTGTATTTTCCCTTTCTTGATCATGTCTTTTAAAACATAAAGTTTTAAATTTTGATTAGTTCCCATTTACCTATTTTTTTCTTTTGCTGCTTGTGCTTCTGGAGTTACATTCTAGTGCAGTTTTGAAAGCTATTTTTTCCTAGCTTCCTGTTCATGTTTAGAAAAAATCATGTTCTGATTTCCCTTTTCTGCCCCGAATTACTTAGAATAGCAGAAGCTAATATTTGCTAATCACTTACTATGTGCCAGGCTTTTGCTAAGAGCTCAGACAGCTTGGGTAACCAGCCCAGGGCCTCAGGGCTAATAGAGAGCAACCCAGCCAATCTGGCTGGGGAGTCCGTAACTCTCAACCACTTCACTGTCCTACTGAACGTATCTTCCTCACCTTAATATTTGTTTCATTTTTCCAAGGGAAAAGTGATGTATCTGCTGTTGGTGTTGGACAAGTAACTCAGCCCCTGTTCTTTATTCCTTTCCCTTCCCAGAGGTGAGCTCCCAGCACCACCCTTTCTAGGACTTCCAGAATCTGCAAACTCTCCAACACACACAAATAGTCATCCAAAAAGGCAAAACAACACCCTCGTTCATGACACAGAATACTTAAGGCCCTGATGCCACAACTTCAGTGGCTCCCTGACCCCTATCACACCCTAACTATGCAGAGTCTTCTCTTTGGTTTTGATAGTCTAGGGTTTGACAGCCCCCTTTCCCACCGTCTCCAATTGCCTATCAAATCTACCTGAAACTTCAGAAACATCTCTCAGACTCAGCTTCCCTCTCCTATTTCATCCTTCTTGCCATTGCTTCTGTTTAGATTCTTATCAACTCTTAGGTGAACTAACTGAACTGTCTTCACAGTGTTTTCTTCAACCTAATTGAACTGAAATGAATTATTTCTTCAGGGGTGTCTTCCCAGTAGATTATGAGATCACTAAAGTCAGAGACCAAAAAGAATTGATTTGCCCAGAACCTAGATTAGAGTCTGCCATCTAAAGGGATTAAATTAGCATTTGTGGAAGGAATACTCAGTGCCGTACTATGCCCAGCATCTACAAATGCTTTCGGGGGAAAAAAGAGCCTTTGTAATAATAAGGATTGTAATAATAATGACCCAGATATTCCAGGAGCCCTTCCTGTCCTGCTATGTGCATGAACATGGCTAGCACTTGAGGGGTGATCAAGGCAAAGTAGGCATGTTGTCTCTCATTTTAGGGAGTCACCTGCTGGCCTGTAAACATCTCTTTATCTTAATCATGAGAGAGAGTCTGGCCTGTGTCCCTCTTAGACCTGTCTCCACCAGGGCCCACCAAGTGATCAGGAAGTTGCTGTCTTTCTCAAACCCACCCACACCTGTTTCCCTGAGTCCCCCTGAACACTGATGAAGGAGTAATTGAGACAGGGTGGAACCATGGGACCTGGGACCCTTTGCTGCAGTGATTGCACCAGGACAAACGTCTCTCTGAGCAACAAAATACAAAGAAACTACAAGGGACTAAAAATAACTGCATGTACGCCAGTTGGAGCAAACTATGATCAAGACACAAAAAGACCAAAATCCCAGCCGCCACTTCTGAGGAGCCGGGAGCAAAAACAGGGTGTCGGGAACAAAAGCAGGGTACTGTGCATGCCCCCTGCACACAGCATCACCAAAGGGGTGGGGCAAACCCCCTAAGCCACCCTTCTGGCCCGACCCCTGGACACACCCCTACCCTCACCCCATAGAAGGGACCAGCTGCCCCCCACCTTGTGGAGCAGAAAGGAAACTTGTTACTTGTTTTCGCTCCCTCCTGCTATAGCAGGAGCCCTAATAAAGCCTTGCCTGAATTTCTTGTCTGGCCTCATCAATTTCTATTGATTAAGGAGGCCAAGAACCCAGGTCAGAAACATAACCAAAAAAGTTAGGTAAGTATTGCAAAGTCATTCCTAGTAGGAGGACTAGTAGTTATAACCCTACCTGAGCAAGCTGCTCTTTACTAGCATCTGGGGAAAGGTGGAGACGAGCAAACAGGACAAGGACTCACGATTTAGGCCTTGAGGAGCTATCCCAAACGGCTGGTACCTTGCTTTCTAATTTCCTCTCCTCGGGTCTCTGCCGTCCTCCTCTTATATTCTCCCACTAGGTTTCCTAAGTAACAGCCCCATCCTTTTGCCACAGAATGGGGCAGTTTTCTGCCCTATTCTCCACAAGCGGAAGTGGTCCCAAGTGGCTGCCTTCTCTTGTTAAGTGCAAAAATGATTGCCTTGGGCTTCAGCTGGATGCTAATGGAAGATTCCTGTGCCCAGCCTGCAGCTCGCTCTTAAGTGGGAGGAACGTGGGCTGGTTTTGTAGCGGAACACACAGTGTACCTTAAGGGCATTTCACTCTCAGGCAGTGAAGGCTGCCAGGCAGGACAAGTTTCTTCCTAAATTATCTAAAGACAAGTGTCTCCCCATGGTCAGAATTACTCTTCTTCCAAAGACAATGCAGGTCAGTAACAGAGGAGCAAATTATTTTTCAGTGTATTAACATGTTTTTCGCCTGACCGTATTACTAAACTTCTGGCATTGGTGTGATAGTTTTTTTTTTTTTTTTTAACATCTTTATTGGAGTATAATTGCTTTACAATGTTGTGTTAGTTTCTGCTGTATAACAAAGTGAAACAGCTATATGTATACATATATCCCCATATCCCCTCCCTCTTGCGTCTCCCTCCCACCCTCCCTATCCCACCCCTCTAGGTGGTCATAAAGCACCGAGCTGACCTCCCTGTGCTATGCAGCGGCTTCCCACTAGCTATCTGTTTCACATTTGGTAGTATATATAAGTCCATGTCACTCTCTCACTTCGTCCCAGCTTACCCTTCCCCCTCCCCGAATCCTCAAGTCCATTCTCTAGTCTATGTCTTTATTCCTGTCCTGCCCCTAGGTTCTTCAGAACCACTGATAAAGTAGTTTTTGTTTCCTTCCTGAATCTATTTCATTAGAAAGGTCCTTCCTTAGTGGAGAATGTTTGTTTGCTTCCTAGGATAGAATTTGTTGATCCCCAAAGCTCTCCCCAGTTGCAGTGGGGGTGGGAAGGATCTCTGCTTATCCTGCCACAGCAGTAAATAGAAACTTAGAAGTTCACGTGTAGAATCAACAAGATAATTGCAAACGGAATGTTTATGGATTCAGGGCCTTGCTCTGTAAAGTGTCCTTGAGAAACTGAAGGCTTCAATTTCAAAGGAAATAGTGAGGTTCTTAACCAACATGTGTCTTTTTGCCTAGGAGCTGGACTCTTAACTCCACCCCCTCCACTTCCAACTCACTATCTGCCAGAGGAAAGAAACCGATCTAAGATTTCTAAAAGAGTCTTGGAAATCCGAATGTAATTCAATTAACATCTACTGAATGTCTGCATCTGCACCTGCTCTGTGCAGTACTTGGTGGTGAAGATGCAATTTTGTATCATCCAGGGAGAAATTCCCATGGTTTCTAAAATCTTGCTTTGAGAAATCATGCTAGAACAAAGGTTGACACAAAGAGTATTATTTCTTTTGCAATGTCAACCCAACGGCAAAGGAAGAAAACATTTCCCCAAAATGATTTATCTTAAAAACCCTGAGCCCTACTGGGAATTCTCATAGGCTAGGTCATTGGGGTTCAGAGTTTATGGAAAAGAATTCCAAATTCCTTCTGTTCTTTTCTTCAGTACTGACTTCACTTAACCTTGAGAGTGACAAAGAAACGAATTCAAGGAAAGACAATTTTGAAAGGAAAAAAAGGATTTGAACAATAATTCAATCCTAACCATCCTTTCAACTGGAAATATGAACATATTAGTGGTACCAGAAAAATGTGTTAGAGGCTCAACTGGAAAAAAATGTAACTTTTTCTTAAACTCTTTCAAATGACAGAAATCATTCATGGAAATCCAAAAGGGAGCAATCTTGAGGGTGAAACGCTACTATTTTACTAGTGGGTCTTCAGAAATACCCTAAATTTCCATCCATTCCTGTTCTAAGAAATCATCTCCTTCCATTGGAAAATTCCAGGCTTGGGCAAAAGAGTCTATTTAACTTGCATCATAATGCAAAACACTGTTACACTGTTTGCCAGAGAACTTCCATCACTTACCACACTTATCAGGGTAGCTTTTTTTTTTTAAATGATAATTTCCAAATGATTCTAAATTCTCAGATGCATTTGCCCTTCTACCTTCATTCTAATGTCACCTTCTAAATGAAATTGCATCAGCACACATACAAACAGATGCTTTAGAAGTAAGAGTCATTCTTGATAATTTTCTCTTTTCCATTTACCAAAAATACAAGTTTGGTGGGGGGGAGGGGTTGTTTTTGTTTTGTTGTTGTTGTTGTTTTTGGTTTTATATCTCAGGAAATGGTGTCACCTGCTGCTTATTGATCAAAACATACATCTCGTTGACATCCTTGATTTCTCTTTCCCATCTCTGCTATAACCAATCCATCCATTTGTCCCGTTGGCTCTGCCATTAAATCATAGTCAAAGTCTTCTCCTCTCTATCTCCATTGGTCCAAGCCACTGATGTCTTGCACAAAGAGTAAGACTCTGGTCTCCTAAAACCTCTTCTCCTTCCACTCTTGTTCCTCTAACATGTTCTCATAGTTGTCAGTTTGATCTTCAAGATCTTAAATTTGATCACGTTACTCCTTGTCCTCCTGAAATCTTCCAGTGTCTTCCATCGCACTGAAATAAGTGCCCCACATGATTTGACCTGCTTCCTTGCTCTTATCGTAAACTCTCATCCCTTGCTCACTACTCCCAGCCTCTATAAAATGGTGTGTCTAACCCAAATGTCAAATTTTTTCCCACCTCAGCACCTATGTAACCTGTTTTCCTGGAACTCTCTTCTCTAGATTCTTTTCATTATTCTTTCTATCCAACAAGAGCTCCATGGATGAGCAACATAAGTATCACTTGAGACCTTATAAAAAATGCAGAATTGGGCTTCCCTGGTGGCGCAGTGGTTGAGAATCTGCCTGCCGATGCAGGGGACACGGGTTCGTGCCCCGGGCCGGGAAGATCCCACATGCCGCGGAGCGGCTGGGCCCGTGAGCCACGGCCGCTGAGCCTGCGTGTCCGGAGCCTGTGCTCCGCAACGGGAGAGGCCACAACGGTGAGAGGCCCGCGTACCGCTAAGAAAAAAAAAAAAAAAAAATGCAGAATTTCAGGTGCAATACCTCACTGACAAAATCATAATCTGAATTTAAACAAGATCCCCAGGTAATTCATATGCAAGTTATAGTTTGAGAAGGTCTAGCTTAGATCTCAATTCAATTGCCACCTCCTTAGAAAGGCTTAGACGACCCTCAGTCTAAATGAGCTCCCCAAATCACTCTGTATTACACCATGTATTTGATTTTTCTCGTGGCAATTAACTTTAGATGAAAATACCTTATTTCTTAACTAATTTCTTTATTGTTTTTTCCCCACTAGAGTGTAAGCTCTATGACGGTGGGGAGTGGAACCGTGCTGCACTTTCCTTTACCACAACCCAGTGTCAGTAGACTGGCTGTACTGCTCACAGGTGAATGGACCCAAATGTGGTTCCATATCAGGACCATGTTTATATTGTCCACTTCTGTTTTACCACCTGGCTTATTTCAAATAGGTATTTGATGGATGAATGAATATTAAAATACATATTTAACCTTAGTGATCAAAGAGATGGTGGAATAGAACAAGGTTTGGATTTCTGTTTATCTGGCTTTTTCTGACCTAACTACCAGCCAGAAAAATTATGAGTCAAATCAGCTGTTTTGGCATAAATTACTTGCGATACTCTAACTGAATTTAAGGAAGGAAGGAAGGAAGGAAAGAAAGAGAGAAGGCTGGCCTTGAAAGATGACATGGTAATGAATGAAATGGCATTGCAAAGGAACGCATAGGATAGGCTTGCAGAGGTAAGGGAAAGAAGATCACATCTGGCTCCCCAACATGGTATAAATTATGTTAGTTTCTCACTTTCCAGAGCTTGTAAAAGTCTGAGGATTGAAGCTCTATATTTCTTTCTTTCTTTTTTGAATACTTTTATTTTATTTTATTTTATTTTTTTGCGGTACGTGGGCCTCTCACTGTTGTGGCCTCTCCCGTTGCGGAGCACAGGCTCCGGACGCGCAGGCTCAGCGGCCATGGCTCACGGGCCCAGCCGCTCCACGGCATGTGGAATCCTCCCGGACCGGGGCACGAACCCGTGTCCCCTGCATCGGCAGGCGGACTCTCAACCACTGCGCCACCAGAGAAGCCTAAATTTTTATTTTATATTGGAGCATAGTTGATTTACAATGTTATGTTAGTTTCAGGTGTATAGCAAAGTGATTCAGTTACACATATATAAGTATCTATTCTTTTTCAAATTCTTTTCCCATTTAGGTTATTACAGAATATTGTGAAGCTCTATATTTCTTACTGTTCTGCCTAGAATACGTTACCAATTAGTAGCCATTAAGAAAGGGAAAGTATTTTAACAGCATCTGTGTACTGAAAAACCTCAGTCCTGGTTTCTCCTATACTCCACACTACTGCCATACTCACAACACTTCTGATACCAGACGTGTGAGGTTTGTTTGTTGGCTTTTCCCATACCAAGAATTCTGTGACACCAGCTGGGTATCCTACATTTTAACTCAATTCTGACACTATCACCTAGAGATCATATCAGATTCCACAGGTTAAGGGCTCAGTCCCATGAGACCCTACTTCAAATACCAATTGCAAGTTGTAGGTTCCCAGGTTACCCACAACTTCTCTCTGACTTGGCTACAAGTTGGAGGTTCCCATGACCTCCTCCCCCTTGGATTCAATTATTTGCTAGAATAGCCCACAGAACTCAGGGAAATACTTAGTATGTTTACCAGTTTATTAAAAGATATGATAAAGGATACAGATGAACAGCCAGATGAAGATATACATAGGACGAGGTCTGGGAGGGTCCTGAGGCATTACCCTCCCTGTAGGTGGCTCCCCGTAGGTGGATGTATTAATCAACCTGGAAGCTCCCCAAACCCCATGCTATTGGGATTTTATGGAGGCTTCCTGAAGCAGATATGATCAATTAACAACTCCATTTCCACCCCCTATCTATTCACTGGAGAATTGGGGGTGGGGCTGAAAATTCCAAACTTCTAACCATGGCTTGGTCTTTTTGGTGATCAGCCCCCATCCAGGAGCCCACCCAGAGTCATTAGATCAAAAGATGCTCCTAGGGGCTTCCCTGGTGGCGCAGTGGTTGAGAGTCCGCCTGCCGATGCCGGGGACGCGGGTTTGTGCCGCGGTCCGGGAGGATCCCACATGCTGCGGAGCGGCCGGGCCCGTGCGCCATGCCGCTGAGCCTGCGCGTCCGGAGCCTGTGCTCCGCAGCGGGAGAGGCCACAACAGTGAGAGGCCCGCGTACCGCAAAAAAAACAAAAAAGCAAAAAAACCAGATGCTCCTAGTGCTCTTATCACTTAAGAATTGACAAGAGATTTAGGAGACCTGAGCCAGGGACCAGAGGCAGGGACAAATATATATCTTTTCTATTATCTCACAACATCCAATGAAGAAAAATAATCACATGGCAATTTAATGCAATGCCTGATTCTGGATTGGATCCTGGGTCAAAAGAATAAAGAACATTTTGGGGACATTTGGGGAAAGTTTGATTACAAATTGTATATTCATTATTGCTGTTTAACAAATCATTCCGAAATGTGGTGGCTTAAAAGAACAATAATCATTTAGTTTCCCACAGTTTCTTTGCTTAGGAATTTGGGAGTGGCTAGGTTGGGCAGATCTGGCTCAGGGTCTATTATGAGGTCGTACTGAGAGGTTGGCTGGGATTGCCGCCATCTGAGGGTTTAACTTGGGCTTCACGATTCACTTGCAAGGTGATTCACTCAAATGGCTGTTAAGTTAGTGCTGGCAAATTGGCTCCTCTTCATGTGGCTGCTTGGGTATCCCCACTACATGGCAGCTGACATCCCCCAGAGTAAGTAATCCAAGAGACCAAGGTGGAAATTGTAATGCCCCTAGGCTTAGAAATCACAAACCATCACCTCCATCCTGTCGTACTCGATTTGTTAAAGAACCAGCCCTGACTCGAAGTGGGAGGGAACTGCATAAAGGTGTGAATACCTTTATGAGGTGAAGATTGGGTGCCATCTTGGAGGCTGGCTGGTACAGATTTTATATTAGATGACACATTATATTAATTTAAATTTCCTGAATGTGATCCCTGTAATGTCCTTGTTCTTAAGAGAAATGTGCTAAGGTATTTAGGGTGAAATGTCAAAGTGTCAGCAACTCACACTCAAATGGTTGAGCGAAAATAATCACAAACAAAAACAACTTAAAACACCATAGATATTTTTTATATTGTTAACACACATATATTATTATTATTATTATATATTATTAAACTGTTGGTAGCTAGAAATCAGCCAGAGTGGGAGCATTTACACACCACAGAACATAGCAAATACTACAGTCTAGGACTCCTCCTCCCCACATTGCCCAAGAGCCAGTTGTTAAACTTTTATCAGCACATTACTGTGTGTATGTGTGTATATATACACACACACACATATTTACACAGCTACACACATATATATACATATACGGAGACAGAGACAAAGAGAGGGAGGAAGCAAACGAGGCAAACGTTAAAAATCGTGCAGCCTACATGAAGAACACATGGGTATTCTTATAGTATTCTTGCAGCTTTTCTATAGATATGAAATTGTTCCAAATAAAAAGCTGGGGAAAAATTAAAATATAAGCAGGGAAAATATGTAGAGGTGTATCATAGATGAAAAAACACCGGTCATTAGTTGATTTAGTCAAGTTGGATGAGGTGCTTTTAGGGTTTATTATAGTATTCTTTCTACTTTGGCATATCCTTAAAAATTTTTCATAACAAAAAAGCACACACAAAACAAATTAATATACAAAGGCAGTTAACCAGAAAGAAACATATTGCTGATATATTGACAAATGTTAAGGACAAAAATGTTCGTTGAAATTTCTTAATTATGCTCAGGTCAAGTGCTACCTGGCATACCTTAGAGACAAGACATATTCAAAGGACAAGTATTTGCAAGGATATCTGAACTTTCAATAACCATACTACGGATAGGTTGCCTCTAATTTTATAAGGCCTGAACCTTAACACCTAATTCTATTTGATTTTCACTGAGAGTCAAACTGAACAAATAAACATCAGGAATTTGTACATAGTAGGCAATTGATACCTGTGCATTGAATGAATTAAGAGAAGAATGGTTCCCTGTCCTGCTCTCTTTTGGGATAGGTAACTCCGTAAACAAATACTAACACTCTCCTGGCCTAAGATAGAACAATGGAGAGCCCAGTTGGAAGGATGTGTACTACAGCTCTTGAAGCAAACTCTCCTTCCCCTGGGGTATGGAGCAAGGAGCAAGGCCTGCTTTATCACGAGACTTGTATAGTCACACCACACTTGATTTAATGCTTTGCTGTTGCCATTCTGAAATTTTTAATCATTTTCTCTTTGAACTTGGATTTTACAAGTCACACTGATGGGACAAGGGAACATGTGTGTGAGCAGAGGAGATAGGTATAATATAAGTGTCTACACTCTCTCTTGCTGTTCCATTTGCATATAACATTCTGGATGCCCCATGAGCACAGAAGTCCCAGAGATTCTGTGATGCAAGGCAAGAACAAGGTAAGGGAGTTCTATCTACTGGAGGGGAGGGAGGGGCAGGGCACTCACAGCCTTGAGAGGCCCTGCTTTGTGAACCAGAACTTGATTTGAATGCGGAAAGAAAGTAATGGTGTTCTAAATCAGGGGTCCTCAACCCCTGGTCCGTGAACTGGTCTGTGGCCTGTTAGGAACCGGGCCGCACAGCAGGAGGTGAGCAGTGGGCGAGCGAAGCTTCATCTGTATTTACAGCCGCTCCCCATCGCTCGCATTACCGCCTGAGCTCCGCCTCCTGTCAGCATTATGGTGAGTTGTATAATTATTTCATTATGTATTACAATGTAATAATAATAGAAATAAAGTGCACATTAAATGTAATGCGCTTGAATCATCCCGAAACCATCCCCCCTCCCTTACCCCCACCCCTGGTCCATGGAAAAATGGTCTTCCATGAAACCAGTCCCTGGTGCCAAAAAGGTTGGGGACTACTTCTCTAAATGTAAATGTTATTTAAACACTGACTGAAGAACCCTAATAGATCCTTTCTTATTCATGTTACTTCCCTGAATTAGCCAACCACTAACACTGAAAATGATGACATAGAAGGAAAAGGCAAGATGGCGACCCACAGTTTCTTTTCCTTTCACGTGTTTGCTTACTCATCAGTAAACCAAACGTAGAGTGTTGGGAGAATGTGTGTGTATCAACACATGAAGTAAAAACAGTTGAGTTAGTTTTGTCCAGCATTTCCACTGTTTTGGTAAGAACAAAATCTGCATACATGTTTGAGCTATGAAATACAAATTGTATAATTTCACTGTTCTCCATACACATTTAAAGCTCTCATATTTGCATTTAAAATGGACATTGCGCAATATAAAGATGAGTGGTAAAATTTATACTAATAATCTAAAACTTTCATTTTTCTTCACTTAGAATGATACTAAATGGCGAATTAAAAACACCATGAGAAGTTGAAAGAAAGAATGAGGCAGAAAGCATAAACCTTCCTATTTTAAAAATGACTTCTTTCACCTCTAACTTGCTTCTAGCTCCAGTCAGCAAGAGGCCTCTCTAGGGGCTTTTCTGAAAGGGGACAAGTCTTCCTTACCACCCCCAGAAGCATCACAACACATTCTGAATGTACAGGGCTGTGTACTTGCTCCATCTGGTATCATTTCCCTGTGATGTTAAGATTTGCTTATTAACCAAACCTTCTCTGAGTGGAACAGCCACCCAGTGCTTGAGAGGAGATTGTGTTTTGCTTCCTACAGGCTCAAACCAAGGCTTATCCAGACCAGAACAGCCTGGCAACCACGGGTTGGACATGCGGCTTTAAAGTTTAACTTCACACAAACAGTGCCTGCAGTCCAGGGCAAGGTCCAAAAAGATAGGTTCTGACACCCTTCCCTTTTAGTGTCTTGATGGCTTGGGATCATCGAGACCTTTAAGTTTTGGTTTCTGTGGGAGAAGTTTCAGAGGGATAGTGCAGCTCCTCTTGGCCCCATGGCCTGTAGCCAGTTGAGTAACCAAAATTATCTACTCTACGGAGCTCTCCAAGCATGAAGCCCTGGGGAGGGAAATACAAGAGGCGGAAGGTACATTTCACATGGAAGGTTCCATGATGGCTGGTGGAGAGCCCTGGGACATGATGTCAGAAGCTCTCTTCTTTTAACTGTGTGACCCTGGGCAAGGCTCTCCTCCGGTCTAGGTCTCAGTTCCCTCATCTTTAAAGTGGGAGAAATGACACTTATCCTGCCTGCTTCATGAGGTTGTTGTGAACAGTAAAATGGGATGATTTTATAGGAAAAGGCTTCTTAACAGTAAAAACATGACCAGAGTTATAAAAGTATTAAAGGTGAAGCGTTCCAGAAAACAGCTTCAAATTAATGTTTTCGGTTACTTAACAAATACTTATTAAGCACCCACCATTCTGGGTTCCATTCTAGGAGATGGAGATACATCAGTGAGCAAACACTTTCCGTGTAGAATTTGTAGTTTTTTATCCAAGGATAATAACTATCTGAGTTGCAATTTTAAATAGGATCATGTGGCAGATTCTTACAATTATGACCCCTGACGAATCATGCTGTTCCAGGTCCACATCCCCTTGCGATGGATTCTGCTGTTCCCGACTTTCTCATAGGGACCCCAAGCCCTGAGGAGCCTTGAAGCTTCCACTCTTGGCTTTTTTTTTTTTTTGCAGTACGCGGGCCTCTCACTGTTGTGGCCTCTCCCGTTGCAGAGCACAGGCTCCGGACACGCAGGCTCAGCGGCCATGGCTCACGGGCCCAGCCGCTCCGCGGCATGTGGGATCTTCCCGGACCGGGACACGAACCCGCGTCCCCTGCATCGGCAGGCGGACTCTCAACCACTGCGCCACCAGGGAAGCCCCACTCTTGGCTTTTTGAAACGTTCATGCTATTGTGTGAGGAAGCCTGGACTAGACTGTAAACGACTAAGATACCCCATGAAGAGAGAGACCCTGCCTCCGCAGCACGGAGGCCCGGCCGTGGGGGTGAGGCAATGTACATGCTCTGGTCCCAGTCGAGCTGCCAGATGACTGCAGCTCAGGATGAGCCTAGTGAACCCAGCTGGCCCACAGAATCGAGAGAAATAATAAATCAGTGTTTTTAAGAGGTGGCCAGAGAACACCTCTCTGAGAAGGTGATATGTAAATAAGAAGAGAAGAAGGAAGAAGCTGTTAGGGCCTGAATGTTTGTGTCCTCCCCAAATTCATATGTTGAAGCCCTAGCCCCCATGTGGCTGTATTAGAAGATGGGGCCTCTAAGGAAGTAACTGAGGTTAAAGGAGGTCGTGAGGTTGCACTGAGGAAAGGCCATGTGAGGACATAGCAAGAAGATGGTTGTCTGCAAGCCAGGAAGAGAGTTCTCACCAGAAACCGAATTGGCTAGAACCTTGATGTGCACATCTATCCTCCAGAACCGTGAGAAAATAAATGTCTGTTGTTTAAAGCGACCCAGTCTGTGGTATTTTGTTATGGCAGTCTGAGCTAAGATAGAAGCCATGCAGCTATCTGGGGGAGAGCACGGCTACAGAAGGAACAGCTGGTGCAAAGTCCCTGACGTGCGGGTCCGCTGGAGTGTTGATGCTGGAACACAGGAAATAGGGGCAGAATTGGAGGACACAAGATCAGAGAGGGAAGGCATGCAAATCAGTGGACCGTTTAGAAGTTTTGCCTTTTACTCTAGATTAAATGGAAAGTCTGTGCAGTTTTCAGAGGTGGAGTGATATGTTTCCAAAGGACATGCATTTCTGTAATATTTGACTTTTATGTAACGATGAACAGGTTTCACTTTTGTAATCAGAAAAAAAGACATCAGAAGACTTAGAAGACTAAGTGGAAGACTAGAAGACTAACATAATAAGCAACAAGTACAGGCTGTGTCCTTTAATGCCAACATACAGGTACAGAGGAAAGAGGGGAGGGAGAGTGAGGAATAAACGGGTAGGGGGCAGAGATTGCAGCTGATTAAAAGTGCACGTCTTGCTCTGCCACTGCCCTTGGATTCTCTGAGGACCTGTCATGTTCTGTAACTGTCCTCCCACTGTTAATTGTACCCCTGTGGCATGGTGCCTGGCAAGAGATGGAGGCAAGGACAGAGGATGGGGCAAGAAGAGAAAACAAAGCCTGGAGTGAATTTTTCTTGAGAGGAATCAAGGACATCAGATTATCCCAGCACTTAGCATATTGCCCAGCTTATATGGGGTAGAAGCTAGATTGTTTCTTGAAGAAATGAATGAACAGGCCTGAGCAGTCACCCTAAATTATTCTGTACCCCACTCTTCCCATTCTCCCCCTCCCTTCTTTGTTGGTACAACTGAATTCTAAAGGGGATCTTTAAAACAAAGAGTGCGTGTAGTGGAGGGTTGATCTTTGACACACTAAAACAGTATTTAAGTCCTATATACCTCATGACTGTTTCTAGTTTTAAAAATGTAATAAATTGAGCTGAACCTTCACGTGAGGTTGAGATCTCATGGGTTCTCAGATAACCCTTTACATCAAATCGTTTATATCTACGTGTGGATTGGGACTGGCAGCGTTAAAAGTGCAGTGGAATTACCGAATATGAAACAGATAGCTAGTGGGAAGCAGCCACACAGCACAGGGAGATCAGCTCGGTGCTTTGTGACCACCTAGAGGGGTGGGATAGGGAGGGTGGGAGGGAGATGCAAGAAGAAGGGGATATGGGGATATATGTATACATATAGCTGATTCACTTTGTTATACAGCAGAAACTAACACAACGTTGTAAAGCAATTATACTCCAATAAAGATGTTAAAAAATAAAATCTAAAAAATAGATTGGAAAGGTTGTATGAGTTCTGTTATCTTCCAAAAGCTCTACTAACTTTTTTTCTTCTTTGGTTGGCAAAGCAATAGATTGAATAACCAAAAATGCTCAGTGCAAGCCTGGATGGCGAGTCCTTTTTAAATGAGTGTTCTGTTTAAAGTGTAAGTGTGCTTTGCTATAACCAGCAGATGCATTTCCTAAACATTGTGTATAACCCTCTTTTTTCTGAGTTCCAGAGGAGCTAACCCTGATGAACAGAAGGAAAGATTCTTTGTGTTTTTCGAGTGACCACCCCCTTAGCCATCAGGTACTAAAAATCGGGTATACACATATATATTGAAATGAGTTCTTTAAAGGAAGCAATGACCAACTATTTGTGATCAGAGAGATGACTTTCACCCTCTTGAATATATTAGAAAAGGCTGAATACTTTCAGCCCCAGTCTTAGGTACAAGTTTTAAGTTAATCATAAAGAATTACAAAATACTGATCAGCTCAGTGAAGGGTAGCAGAATATGCCGTCCCCAAATATGCCACTTTGGCCTAAGGATTATTTTGAGTTAAAGGAAGTTGAGAAGAAGCAGGTACAAGAAAAGCTCTCTGCCCATCCCTATTTGCCTAAAAGCAAGACATACACCTGCAAAGGTTTCCTGTCTCTCCTCTCTACCAGCAAAGACAGAAGTTAATCACTGGAGACAACTCTAGACCCTTACCAGCTCAGAGATGGCACCAGAAGATCTACACAACAAACTTGGCTAAAACTAGCCCTTATTTACCATTAGTTTCCCCATAGATTTGCCTTCCCACAATTTGCCACCTGTAGAAGCTCAAAGTCTTTTTCCTTTGTCTTGTCACCTCTCTAAAAATTTACTGTTCTTTTGTTAAAATGCTATATAAGCCCAGGTTCTAACCAGTCCTTTGAGTTACTCATCTCTGGGTGTATGCACGATGCACTTATTAATAAACTTCTGTTTGATTTTTCTCTTGTTAATATCTTTTCTCAGTCTGATTTACAGGGCCCGGCCAATGAACCTAAGATATGTAGAGGGAAAATAACTTTTTTTTCTTCCCTGTACCAGCAACCAATTCCATATTCCCTGTACAACTAAAATAGTCAACATGCCTTATGAGGACCCAATAAATTAGCCCAAGACAGAGTTCCTTGCGGCTGTTTTTTTGAAATCTGTCTTCAGGCGTTTGGCCAGATGGGTCATCGGGTATGACCCAAGTTTAGAGAACTACTTAGGAACATTCATAACGGACAAAAGAGGGTTCTTAATAATACGAAGTCTGGTTCCTCTGATTTGCTAAGCAAAACAAACAGATTAATAAATGTATGAAAAGCTGCTTGTGAGACGGTAAGCCCCCAGTGACTTGTCTTTGTTGGCTTTTGAAAGGAGGGAAAGGCACGATTAGTTCCTACTTGGGCAGTATCCATTTCCTGAGCTCTAGAATAATATTACATTAGAAAAGTTTTATTTTCCAGATTTTTTTTTGCTTGTGGACAGATACTCCAAATATTTTAGAAACATTATCAATGAAAACCACTAAACCATGTTAAGTATTCACATGCTTCATGTGTGTTAACTCATTGATTCCACACAAAAAACTAGGCTATGAGGTAAATACTATCATTAACCCCATCTCACAGATAAGGAAGCAAAAGCACACCCATGTTAAGTAACTTGCCTGTGAGACAGTTCCAGTAGATTGAACCCTGGCCACCAGGCTGCAGCTTCTCCGTTCTGGTGACAAAAAGAAGGTACTTGAACTGTTGGCACGAGGCTCTGTTTATACACAGGAAATTAAGCCTGAGGCCAAGAAAATTAATTTAAATTCACACAATTATGAAATTTTAGCAACTAAGAACGCGGTATGAGTATGGTTAACTTACTCCGTAAGCTTCCCCAAAGCAACCGCAACAGCTCTGATTCACTGCAGTTGAGCACGCGTGTTATTTACTATGTCTTTAGCTCTGGCTGGTGGAAGAACTGAGGCTATACTTAGAATGTGTCATTGCGCTAATTTTATTCTGTAAATAATAGAATAACTTTTTACAATATTTTAAAACATCTCCACCTTTTCCCAGGCCCACAGACTTACTGCTCCAGCCGCAGACTTTCTTGGTCACTACTGACTCGAAATTTAGTCCTGGTGCATGACGAGATTCTTTTGCTTGTGTTGGTTGTCTGAGTTGTGTTAGCTCGAAAAAGCTCTACTCACTTTTTACACGGAATCAAAGATATAAAACACACATAAGTGTTTTTCAAATGGCAGGTCATGTTTTGGTGAAAATTTCCTCTGCCAAGCTGAGCTCACTTTAGGTAAGATATCAGAACAAATTTAAATGGATAAGGAAGGAAGGAAGGCAAAAAAAAAAAAAAAAAAGAAATCAAAACACAAATTTGGTGGTGTGTGTGTGTGTGGATTCAGGGGTACCAGCAGTGGGGCGGGGGGGTGTTATTAGTTTCCTTAACTATCTTCACTTTTTCTTTCTTCTAATCAGTTTCTTCCACGTAAAACTGGGTTCTTTCTCTCCACAGACCACAAAAATCTGATTCTTGTCCTAGCCCAGATGGTGGAGTACAGTGACCATCAACAGAAGAAGAGATCCAGTAAAAATAAAGGTCAGGATGATGCAGGCCCTAGGTGCCACCTGGGTAGGTAACGGCTTGAGAATCTGTGTCTGAAATGCCAGGCTGGAAAGTCACATCTGCCCAGAGGATCCGGCAACTGTTACCGTGTTTTGGTGTGCCCACCTCTCTGAACCTGCTGAATGTCACTCTCTACCACATTTACTATGCATCACATAGCTGAGACAGCGCTTTCTCATTTCTGAGTAAATGACCATGAGTAAAGACGGTCATGCCTTGAAAATAGTGATGGGAAATAATTCCATTACCTTGGGCGGACTGCCCTTTCACGACTGTCAGGCAACCGAACAGAGGAAACAAGTCGTAACGCTAAGGGCAGACGCTGAGACACATCAAAAACTTTTCCCTAATACTAAAGAGTGGAGGAGAATCCTAGCTTGGGGGAGATTTATGTAACTGAATGTCAACACAGATTTCAAAACCTCTTTTGGAATTGCTGACAGATCTCCGGACATCTGCTGTGTAGTTTGGTGGAAGAACAGAGCTCTGGTTTTAGGCCTGCCTGAGTTTTGTGACTAGTTTCTGCTACTTATGAGGTGGAACCAGAGACAAGTTAGCCTGACTCAGTTTCTTGATCTCTTAAATGGGGATAATGCCTTTCTCTCAGCAGTCTTGTGAGGATTAAATGAGATCATATATGCACATTGTCTGACTTAACAGTGTTCCTGTCACCTGCCAGCTAGGTGATCTTGGGAAGGCTGCCTAACTTCACAGCTTCTTCATCTCTAAAATGGGGATAATTCATACCTCCCAGGTCTGCTGTGACAAGTAAGTCAGGGTAAGCCGTGTTCATCTAGCATTGAATCCAGTCCACTTCCTAATGTCTTCCTCCACCTTCAGAAATGGAAACTTGAAACACATCATCTCCTAAAGAACAGCAGTTACTTAGAATTGGTATGAGGAAGGTGTAGGCCTGACTATGCCTCTGCTACTTCTTAGGCAGAGATGAAAATGCTGTCTTCAACTTTTCCTGCCGACCGTGATGATAAATTAATAGCAAACTGTGTTTAGGCACCGTTCATCTCTAGGGAGCTCTAGGCACGGTGGTGACATAATCTTCACAGCATCCTGAGGAAGAGGAGATGAGTGATTTAATCACCATCTTCAAGAAGACGGAGGGTTATCATCTGGCTGGTGACCAGTTGTTTCCACCACAACCAAAGCCAGATAAAGAGTCAGCAGGCCCAAGTTGCAGGGAAGATCTGAGTTAAACCCTTCGAGATATGTCTTAAGGAGATTCCTATTCAGGCAGTATTTCATTTCAAAGTACTGAATTATGTGGCTACTATTTATAGCTTTCCAGTGGCAAAGTGAAAAGTATCTTTCTTTACAGTATCTACACAGTTTGGCTTAACACCTGGGTGATTCCTTTGGGCAGGTCTTCCCCTGGAACTACTCTAGCCAATTTTCAGGGTGGGCTACTTGGCAGTTCCCCAGGGACATTCGGAAAAGGCTCTGAGCAGGTTATCCCATGGTTGAGTGAGCTTCAAGCAGCTAACCCAGACCCAGCCTGAAGGTTAAAAAATGCAACGGGTTTGATTAGCTACCTGAGCTTGTGAAGGGTGTCCATGGGCTGAGCACGAGTGCCTATGTCATTAGAGTAGCTGTAGGACCTTCAAAACCTCAGACCCCTCGGAGAATGATATATAATTAATTACAATCAGAAGCAGTAGACTATCACCCTTCTTTCCTGTGGTTGCTATGGTGAACAAATGGTATGGTTGCCAGCAAGAGCGACTGGGGGGCATGGAAGCTGCTATAAACCAGAAGCACCAGCAAAACCTCAACCCCTCCCCAACTAGGGTCCAGCAAGAGGCTGATAGGAGAGGCAGAATCCAACGGTGGTAGAAACATTGGTCACCGGCGCTATCCTCTTCCCAGCCCCTGATGATGGCCAGCTGACTCGTTCTCGATAGGTGTGTTATTTCGGATAACGCTTCTCAAATTTTTACACGCCTGTAAATCACCTGGATATCATCTTGTTAACATACAGATTTTGATTCAATAGGTCTTTAGGTCTGCATGCGTCAGAGCCCTCTATCCACAGAGGCTTAGACAAGACAGATTTTTTTCCTTCTTTATGTAGCCCTGCTCCTTGAAGTTGCAGGGCCCAGGCTTCTTCTGCCCTTTTGCTAGGCCACGCCGGGTTTGTTGTCCTGGTCTGTACAGTCTTCATTGCACCTGTTTCTATATCTGCAGTTTAACCAGCAGGCTTGGGGAAGGGAAGGGCATGCCCATCTCCTTGAGGGCCTGATCGAGAAACTGCACGTTCCTTGTTCCACTTTTTTGGCTAGAATTTAGTCACTTGGCCACATCTAGCTTCAAGTACGGTTGGGAAATATTTTATTTTATACACATTTTATTCTATGCTTGCAGGTGTCCACTGAAAATTCCATGACCACGGAAGGAGAGAATGCATGTTAGGGAAGGCTAACAGTCTCCATCACAGTTGGGGATAAAACTAACGACAGCAGAATGTTACTGAGTACTTACTCTCTGCCAGGCACAGTCCCTTAAATCATTCAATCTTCACAAAAAATGCCATTGGTAGGCATTATTATTATTCCCGTTTACAGATAAAGAAACTGAGGCTTAGAGAGGTTAAGTCGCTTGCTATGGTCGTACAGCTGAGGCCGAGGCAGGATTCGAATCCAGACACTCACTCCAGAGCCTGAAATCTTGGGAGCAAATAAAGAGCTGATTATAGAGACAGCAAGCAGGACAGGGGCAGTTTCTAGCAAAGGGGTCCTGCAGCAGTGGGAGGGTGCTGGGTCACGAGTCAGAGTTCCAAGTAAAAACATCTTACTCATTTCCACGAGCAAGTTGTGGCTTACTTGGGGCAATTTATACATTGTATTTCCAGAGGCAGAAGGATGAAGACAGCACAGCGATTCTTCTTTGGAGTTGGAAGACTTGTGAGTTAAGGGGCTTATTCCCCTGATGTTGGTGGCATGGGCATGACCGTCTCGAGGGCTTGTGGCCTGCTGGTCTTCTGCCCCCTCCCCTGCAGCAGACACCACTCTGAATAGCTGGTGCACTTGTCCCAGAAGAGCGACAGCTGGCCAGGGCTAGATGGGGCCACTGCTTTGTGTCACAGTCACAAGTTAGAGGACATTTGAAAACTGTTTTCCAGGCTTTTTTTTCCCCTTCTTTTCATGAAAGGGGCTTTTTGTTAGTACTGCCTTTGTTTAGGGATGATAAAGGGACCATTTTATTGGAATGAATTACTGACTCGAGTGCTGCCAGAGGTCTTAGCGAGAGGATAGCCCTCTGGCTTCACTTCAGCAGGTGAATGGAAACAACCAATGGGCGTTGGTCTCAAGGGCATTTTGGAGTTTGCTCCATCAGCAACTTTGAGTATAGTTGCTGGCCGAAGTCGAGTCCAGGGTAGGCAGTCAGAGACAGTACTAGCAATAATATTAATAAAACATAACACCTTTTCCTTTGCATATGAAAAATGTCAAACGATCAGGAGGTCTGTTGTCCAGGACTTACAGAGAATGATCTATTTCTACCCACTACTAAATTTCTAAATCTCCACTACTAAAATAGGGTCCCAGTAACAATCTCAGCTCATCTTTCTGAACCTCTGAAAAAGCCAATCCTCTCTGCAGAGCCAACTGAATGTTGGTGGAAAAAAAGTCAAACAGCTGAAAACAAGCCAGATTCTCTAAGACTCTGTGGAATTCACATAGACATGAAACATTTAAAGATACTTTAAAATAATTTTCTTCAAATGGTGCTCCAGGGACTTCAGAAAAAGATATGAAAATACTAGTAAGCCAAACTTGTACATTTTAACTTGTGTTTCCCCCATGTCTAGAGCGTGCGGTGCCAACATAAATTTGTGAAGACATATGGGTTGACGGTATATTTGGGCCCATAATCTCATCTGCTGTTTTATTGAGACTCCAAGACCCAGTATATATTTTTTTTTTTTTTTTTTTTTTAAGACCCAGTATATTTAACGTCTGCTAGATGAATCAGCATTTCTTAGGAAGCCTCTTTTAAAATATGGCTATTTGCAAACAGTGGCAAGGAATGCGGCATTTAAATCAACTGACCGTGAACTCTTCAGAGTTTAAGGAAATCATTAAGGGCTAATAAAATCAATAGAAGTTTGGGTAAGAGCAAAGATACCGCTTGATATCGTCTGAAGGCATGTTAACACCAATCAGCTAGCTCTAAGTGACTGGACCCCAGGTACTGATAAGGAAACAGGTGCCTAATGGCAGGTGCCAGTGGTCAGGCTGTGGGAAGGTCAGACCGGCTCCTACAGGCCTCTCCTCTGACAAGCAAGGTGAGTTGTGGGTAGGCTGCCACTTGTGCCCTTCAAAAACAACAGGCACTTGTCTTAAGAGAGGAACGCAAGTTTCCCAGTCCATAAAGCAAGGATCGTAAGGTCTGGCCTGTTTATCTTACAAGCAAGACAGTGTGGCATCCTTCTAAAGACACTGTACCAATTTCTGCTGGTGGCATTACTACGCAGGGAGAACAGTGCCCTATGTGGCTGGTGGTAAGGAAATGTCCAGGAGTGTTTACAGGCAGAGTTTCTAAGTGCAAAGCTTCACCGAAGCTCCTCTTTAACCAAATGTGCCCCCTCCCAGCCGTTATTCATACACAGATTCTGTACACCTTCTGTATTACAACTGTAATCAATCATTTGTATTATTTGCCTAATTGATATGATCTCCCACGCTTTGTTATAAACCTCCATGTAGCCAGGGGCTGTGACTTATTCCAACAGTTAATCCCCAGTTCCTTGAACTTGCAAGGCACAAAGTAGGTACATAATCAATACCAGCGAAATCAATCAGTGAATGCTGAGAGAGATGGAGGATGTGTACCTGGGAGAGAATGTGCTTACAGCAAAAATCCGCCTCTGCCCCCCGATTTTCTAAACTTGGGCTTTTATAAGCTAGTCTTCTTTCTACCTCAAGTCTTTTAGGAGGAGAGGGAGTAGCCAGGATGCTGGGGCTGGGGTCAGCTGCTAACTCAGCCACAGTGGCTGCAGCCTTTCCTATTAGCGATACTACTTCTCGAGGTATTTAGAAGCTCTATGGCAAGCAAAGATCACCACCGCTTGCAACAGGCCAGTAGCCCGAGATCAATTTTGGGGAGGAAAAGCAAGAATGTTGAGTCCATCTTTTCACATTCTCTGCAAAATCCTTCAAGCCACGCTAAGGTGTGACAAGAGACTATCCACTGTTTCACTAAATGAGTCCAGTCTTATATGGAGAGGACACTACTTTGTTACCTAGAGTGCCAGACAGTTCTCTTCTCTTGAAACAACACTCCTGTAGAATGGCCTATGAAATACCTGTCAACCAATACCCACACAGGTGGCATGGAATATTTTGATTTTCTGAGATGGGTTTAGCCACTTTGTAAGTTAGATAAAGAAGGAAAAACTATCATCCAAAAAGTATATTCTGCCAGCATTTCCCCGGACATGACCCCTCCTAGCTGCAGACAAACACAGGAAGTACAGCCTGTCACTAAAATGAATAGAGATATAGTCAGTTTTCCAACTCAACAAACTACAAATCCTATTTTTTCCCCCACAACAGTGGAAAGGGCAAGTAATTTAATGATACTTGCTCTGAATTTGTGTTATCTTCCAAATGGTGATATACTGGAAGGATGTTAGTCATCAAGCCATTAAATTTTTATTTTGCCTGTAATTAAATTTATTTAAAAATAACATTTTCTATTTATTGGCAGCTCTATAGTAGTGATAGAAAAATGTATCATATAACCAGAACTCCAGACTATGGAAAAACAGCTATGAGTAAGGAGAGCATTCTTTTATTTTTTCTTGTTATTTATTCTTAGAAAACAAACAAACAAACAAACAAACAAAACTCCCTCGACGACCTACACACTTTTACTGCATTCCAGGCCTTTCAGAGTGTAAAATCTATAAAATGGGATTCTCAGAAGCGGTAGCACCAGTTAAATATTATAAGAAGTGCTTATTTGAGGTGCTTGAAATTAAAACAAAAAAGAAATCAGTATTTCAGCGAATCTAAATTTACAAGATCGGACCTGATACGCCTTCAGAGGTCTGAGCTAAAGGACTATTGCACCAATTCAGCAAAGTAAATCAAGACACCTCAAAAAAAGGTGGTATAGTAAGAAAATGTCAATTTAATCATTTACTTTAGCAGGCAAGCAATTTGTAAACATTCAGTAGCGGCAGCATCCAAGTTACAAACAATTTAAAAAGAAACCAAGATTAGTGATTATAATTTTTCCTTCCCTTTCCCCAAAAGAAAAAAGAAAAAGATTTGGAAGTGAATGACTTAACACACTATAAACGTTGAACATTCAGTTATGTCTTCTATCAGCCTTCTATGCATCCTCTCTGTTGTATTTTTAAAGGTGTATCTACTCCTAAAATGCATTATCTTGCAATAACTGGTACATGAGCACTTGCCATCTAGGAAGTTGTTCCTGCACACGGATGTGCACATCTGATCTCAGTTTAAATCCCATTTGCAAAGGGAATATTTATGTCTTGATTCAATGCTTCTTTGACTTCGAGTGGCAGGGTGTCAAAAAGGTGATCTTCCACAACAAGCCCGCTCTTCTTGAGCAGGCGACACTGGCCCAGCTGGGCTGGCAGGCGGTCCAAGCAGTTCCCTTTCAGCTCCAGCTGGGTGAGCTGGGAGAGCTGACCGATCTTCTCTGGGAGGGAAGTGATGCAGTTCTGCCCCAGATTCAAAGTCCTCAACTTAATGCATTTAAACAACTGTTTTGGCAGAACGTCCACTTTGTTCCCCGTGATATGCAAATGCTGCAGGTTCTGAAGTAATCCTATTTCTATTGGGATCATGGAAATGTTGTTGTAGCTTACATCTAAGCATCTGAGTTTCTGTAAACTAAACACTGCCACAGGTAGGGATTCGAGCTTGTTGTTAGAGAAATAAAGTGACTCCAAGTTTTTGACGTGGGTGATGGAGGGTGGAATGGTAACGATTTTATTATGCCACAGTTTTAAACAAGTCAGTCGCTTTAAATGCTGGAAACTGATGATTTCTTCAATTGTGCGTATGTTATTTGACTTTAAATCTAGTTCCTGCAAGTTAGAGAGGCTGAAAATAGCATGTGGAATTCTCTCTAGCTCACAGTTCTGGAGCTCGAGCTCGGCGACATTCATCATCTTCTTAAGGCTGTTCAGTACCAGGAGTTTAGTGCCGTCATTATGAACGACTAACCTTGTGAGATGCGGAGCCACATCTGTAATGTTGGAGGGGACTTTGGTCAGATTGCTCTTCACGTGGAGAATCTTAAGGTGCCGCAACTCTCGGAGGGATTCAAGTCCTATCATCTTATTGTTTTCAGAGTTCAAGTTGCCTATCAAGTACAGCTCGCGAAGGTTTTTGAGCAGATACACCCAGGCGGGAATTTCTGCCACGTCGGTGAACTTCACGTGAAGGCATCTCAAGTGATCACGGAGGAAGCTAAAAGCAGTCTGTTCCACTTTTGCAGGGCAGTGGCAGAGGTGAAGCTCTTGGAGGTTAGTCATCTGAGAAATCTTAGCAGGAATTTTAGCTTCTGGGATCAGCTCGAGTTTTAGCACATCCAGGTCTGTGAGGTCGAAGACAGCATCGGGCACACCTGAGAGCATAAACAGATGGAGCTCCTGCTTGTCCTGGGCGTTGCGTGACACGTGCTGCCTCAGTTTTTCAAATGTCCACTCGTGGTTCAAACTGATTTCCCTCAGTTTATTTTCACTGACTTCCGACAAGAACACCCCGAAACGCTTGGAATACAGCTGGTCATACTGGTCTACCATGTGTAGAAGGAACGCAAAATCATTTTTGACATCTGGAATGTCACTGAAACTGCTCTCTTCTCTGACTTTTTCAAAAGAATATTCCTTCAAAGGTATCCTGAATAACCAGAAGAGAGTGTAGAGGCAGATAAAACCATAAACGCAAATAATGGATATGTAACTGATGAGCAGTTTTTTCAGCATGTATGCCATGTTGTGGGTGCACTCAAACACCTCGTAACCCGTCAGGTGCTCGACTTTGGGCTTGCAGACGTGTTCAAAGCTGATCGCATTGACGAAGTTTGCAGTGTAGCAGAGGATAAAGATGAACTTGGCTGTTTTGATAACTGTTTGGACCACGTAGAGTTTATAGATCAAGTCACTGTCTTCCACGTGAGCACGGAACTTCCTCACTTTCTCAAACAGGGCTTTGGCCTGTTCCCCGTCCTTTTTGTCCAGGATGGTCATGCTGGGGACTTCAATCACGGGCTTTTCAGCTGAAAATTTGAAGCCAGTTTTGCTGATCATTGGGGTGCTGGCGCTGGGGCTCCCTTCATCACTGCTGGTAGATACGTGCTTTGGTAGAGTCTGGGCACCTGTTATTCTCTGCTTGTTTTCCTCCGAGTCTTCGCATGCTGTCTCAGACAACGCTTTAGTAGTCCAAGGAGATTCAAAGCACTTTCCTAATATTGAAACGAAATGTTCTACTTTTGAGCATGTTTTGGGATATTTGAACCAAAAGTTGCTACTGACCATGAGAATAATAGTATGTATAAGAGCAAGGTACGGAAAGTACTTAGAATACCACGGAAGGGCCAGGTGGTAACACATCTGATTAATAAATACATATTGCTGAAAATCCAAGTTTGTTTTTCGGCCTGCTGGGTCTTTCTTTGCCTCCTGATTTGGAACCGTGGAATCTGTGTGAGGATATGTGGCTCTGAGAGGTATGTCAGGTGTCACAGCAGATGCGCCAAAGGAAATCTCATTTGTCATCCGCCCATCTTGGTCTTGGTCTGTGGCTGACTCCATCTTCGGGATGTTGGTGGTAACGTCGGCACTTCCTGGTGGTGTGTGTGCCTTTGAATTTACAGGAGATGGCAATACTGGCAAGCAGACCACCTGATCTTTGGTAAGTTGCATGGTTCCTGCAAAGATGGCTACCATCAACATAACGACAGCCAGGTAATCCATAAACACGTCCCACCATGGTTTCAGGATTCGGTAAGTTGGTTGAATGTCATTAAGTGAAGCAACTTCCGCAAGGGTAAACATTCCTAGAAAACAGGCGAACAAAAGACATTATGACACAGATGCAAGTGAAAACATTAAATGAGAAAATGCTTTCTTTTTCTAGTTTCTTCTTCCATTTTCTCCAACCAACCATTCTCCCTTGCATCGTGCTCCTCCTATGCATCGTTTACTCTACCTGGAATACTTCCTCCTCATTCCTTCATGAGGCTATCAGGTTTCTGTTGCCTTTCCCAGGAAGCCCTCCCTGATCCCTAGTCTGGGTGAGGTGTTTCTCTGATGTGCTCCCACAGGACTCTGTACCTCTATCCATCACAGCCCTCATCACACTGGCAGAACCAACTGTTCACTTGTCTGATCCCCCATAAGATAATAAGTTTCATGGGGACAGGGATCATGTCCGTTTTCCTTACTGCTATACAGTGAATGCCTGAAACACAGCTGATGCTCAACCAGTGAAACACTGTACAGGTTCTTGATCATCACCTTTATCACCATCATCATCATCAACATCAAAATTCCTCAAGAACATTTATTCACGGTCTATATATTGTATTAGGCAGACGAGCATTTTATTAAACTTAATTGCCATTACAAGCAACCTGGACCCAAGTAAGAATAAAAACTCGGGGGCTTCCCTGGTGGCGCAGTGGTTGAGAGTCCGCCTGCCGATGCAGGGGACACGGGTTCGTGCCCCGGTCCGGGAGGATCCCACATGCCGCGGAGCGGCTGGGCCCGTGAGCCATGGCCGCTGAGCCTGTGCTCCGCAACGGGAGAGGCCACAACAGTGAGAGGCCCGCGTACCGCAAAAAAAAAAAAAAGAATAAAAACTCTAAGCCACTCCTCAACATAAAAAGTTAAAGGACCACACAGCAAAGAAACTGTGGGATTCTTGTAACCAGGGACATCTTACAGCTGTCATAGTGTCAACGGTAGTTTTCAAGCACATTGTACTTGGGACAGGTTTTTTTTTTTTTCGGTACGCGAGCCTCTCACTGTTGTGGTCCCTCCCGTTGCGGAGCACAGGCTCCAGACGCACAGGCTCAGCGTCCATGGCTCACGGGCCCAGCCGCTCCACGGCATGTGGGATCTTCCCGGACCGGGGCACGAACTCGTGTCCCCTGCATTGGCAGGTGGACTCTCAACCACTGCGCCACCAGGGAAGCCCTGGGACAGGTTTTGATCCCAGGAGAGAGAAGAGGAGGCTGATTACTTTCCTAGAGGAGGAAGAAAAGGTAAAAAAGGTGGGAGGCAGAGAACACGGCAGTAGAGTACCATAATGTCACATTGACCCTGAATGGTCACCAGCTCGGCCCAGCACATCCCTTCAAGGGCGATAACACCTGAACAACCAACACCAGCATGCTACGACTCCAGCCTCAGATGGCTTTTCTCTTCCAGCACGCAGTCCACGCTGCCACTCCCCAACAAGCGTTTTGGGGCCCTGCCGTTTCCTCCATCCCATTTCCTTTTTTTTCTTTCTGTTGAACTCTGATGTATTCTTCAAGTCCCAGCTCAAGCACTACCTCTTTCTCAAGCTCCTATCATACTGTCTAAAAATAATCTATTTCCAGTGTTAGTCTCTTCAACTAGCTCTTGAGCTCCTCCTGGGTAGAGACTATGTCTTATTCACCTTTGTATCTACCGTGCCCTATTCTCTCCCCTTAGGAACAGAGAAGGCATTGAGTAATGATGATGATGATGATGATAGCAGCTATCATTTGTCATCTTCCCTCCATATACCAAGCACCGTATCAGGAGCTTTGCATCTGATACAATCCCCTGCTTTTGTACACAGTACATTCCTGAAAATGAATGTATTAAAGTTGAGGTTTGGGGGCTGAGGGAAGGCTTCTATTTCTAAAATGCTACACAATCTTATAATATCCACCAGAACTCCTAAAATCAAAAAGACAGGTAATACCAAGGATGTGAGGATGTGGAGCAGTTAGAACACTTAAACACTGCTGCTGGGAGTGTGAATTCATATAACTGTGTTGGCAAGTTTTTGCTTTAATATCTACCAAAGCTGAATATATGCAAACTCTATTGCCCAGCAATCCCACTGCTAACTATATACCCATGAGAAATACACATACTCATCAAAAGACACGAACAAGAACATTTCCAGCAGCGCTCTTTGAAACAGCCCTAAAATGGAAGCTATCCAAATGCCCATTAGCGCTAGAACGGGAAAATGAAATGTGGTATATTTACAAAGTGGAACATCAGACAGCAACAAGAATGAATGTTCTGGTTACAAGGGCATATTCGGTTCATAAAACGTGATCTGTACACTTGAGGCTACGTGCCTTTTTCGTATGCATGCTTCAACTTCAATATGGAGTTTCAAAAAGAAATGGTAAAAGAAGCTGTAGCAGAAACAGCTGCCCTAGGAATGTGCTGGGACACGAGACTGAGGCTTTGCCTCACCCCTGTCCCAGGGCACCCCCAGGCTGGCTGGGGTCAAAGGCCAGGTGAACCCGTAACCTTCTCCGGCAGCCTCCCCTTGCTTGAGAGAAAGGGCCTGCTCTCCCTGGGGTACAATCTGCCACAGAAAAGAGGGTGCAGGGGTATGAATGTACAATGTACAAAAGCTCTGGCTGGTAACAGTTTAACGTATACAGACAGAACACAAGTGGAACACTGCCTGAATTCCATCTAACCTTCACAACATTCCTCTAAGTTGCCAAAGTGTTATTACCTCCCCTTGACAAGTAAAGAAATAGGCTCATAGGAGTTAAGTTGTGGAAGTCAAATAATTAGTGGTGGAGTCTGGATTTAAAACCTCATTTAAGGCCAAACCACCTGTTCTTTCTACCAAATTCTATCATCTCTTTTCTTTACTTCTCATGTTTGGAGTGCTTTACAGTTTGCAAGCTACTTTGCCATAAAATATCTCAATTGATTCTCACAATAACCCAGTGAACTAGGCATTACTATTGCCCAAGGATATGAGGAAACCTGAGGCACAAACATCTTAAATGACCTTCCCGAGCCAATTAAGTGACAGAGCTAACAGAATCTTTCATCTTCAGACCTCTTTCTCTATCACGCTGTCATCCAATGACTGAGCTGTTGGCTAAGGCTTGGCCGTTGAAGGAAAGACCTTCTCACTGTTGTCCTTGGCTTTGAAGAGACAGAGGAGTGAAATTATGTAATCATCACCTTCCCTAAAACAACCTTTTATGACACTGACTCACAATTCAAGAAAACCGCAAGTCAGGCACCATGGAGAAGATAGAAATGGCCCGTCAAGGAGCTCCCAGTCTAATGGGGGATGACAAGCAATAAGTGTGCTATTAATACATGGTAAGAAAATTGCTGACCTGGTTAATGCAAGGTATAGGAGAGGCACAGGACAGGGAAAACTCACATTTGCATTTGGTTAGTGGGAGGATTTCACAAAGATCTGGTTTTTCAGATGAGACTGGAAGGATGGGGACTGCCACGGGGTGGTGGGAATATAATTTTGGCAGAAGTAGTAGCAAGTCAATGACATAGACACATGGGAGAAATTATGTTATAGAAACTACAAATAACTCTAATGTCATTCTATTATTAGTCTAGTATGCCCCTCAATAGGTATCACATTTAATGGGTAAGCCAAGAGATGGAAACCAAGGCATAGATGGTTTAAATGCAGTTATAAGGAAGTGCCTGGGCCATAAGGCAGGAAACCAGTACTTTCCTGCAATGTCAGCCACCGACTAGCTCTTATCTCGAACATAGGACTTCAACTAATGCGTCTGTTCTCCTATTTCACCTATCAAAAACTGGGTGCAGTACTGGGAGTGCTTCAACCACTAACTGAATTAGAGATGCAGTGGCACTTTGAAAATAAAAGTTGCTTTTCATACATTGTGTGTGTGTGTACAAAGGACGTTAAATACACATTCATATAATATAGTGTATTAAGTCTATTATGATCCTCAGGTGACTTTCTAATCTAAAAGTCAAGTCAATGAGAGAGGAGATCGTACCTAGTTATCTTGAGGCTTGATCTCTTTAGTGAGTCAGGACTCAGAATGGTTATAAATGGTCATTAGGGGATTTTTTTTTTTTAACCTGAGGAAGGCACATTAATAAGTACTAATTGTGTACATGCTCTGGGCTCTCCTTTATATGTCTGTTGCAAAGAACTTAAAGAATTACATTATAAGGAAGTGGATTTCACATTCCAAGACTTCTCCATGGCACATATGAAAATCAGCTTAATATACCTGTAAGCAAACATTTCTCATGGAAGTTGAGGAAGCTTTTTGTACTAGAACTGAAAGGGGAATGTTATTGGACTTTGGCTGGACAAAGATGAATCAGAAAATAAAAGAATGGAGCTATATTAGTTTATGATATGTGATTCTGTTTCTTATCTTACGGCCAATAATAATGGAATAAACCAATAACCAATTGGTTCAGAACAACCCTGAACCTGACAACCTGTGAATATACTATAAAACACTGAATTGTACACCTCAAATGGGTGAATTGTATGGTATATGAACTATATCCCGGTAAAACTATTAAAATTTAGGAGCTAGACCTCAATCTTTGTTAATTTTATTGTCTAAACAGACTCTCAACTGAAATAGGAAACTGAAAGTAGATAGGATTATAGCCTAATTGTAGATACTCATGCTAGACTATGTATATTCTAAGTTCAAACATGTTTTTAGATGGCTGCTATGTTATGATTGAACTGAACTGGTTCTGGAGAAAAATATTTAGCATTTTACTTATCCTCTCTAAGCATCCATGCCTCACCTATAAAATCTTGATATCAACACCTCTCAGGGTCATGTGGGTCATGTATTGGAAATACCAGTTCAGGGTCTGACACAAAGTTAAGCCCCCAAAGATGTTTGCTAAATCTGAATGCAGAAAAAGCATCATTAAGGTGAAAGCAAGCCCATCTTAATCAGTCTTTAACTGAAAATGGCTGGGGCAATTTCTTGAATTTTGAACTAGCATGTAACACTATGTTCACAGAATTCATTCTGTAATAAATGATTGACAATAAAACTTTGCATTCAATTTCATTTATTCAAAAACATTTCAATTAAAATTTCTTATATTAGGAGGTGGCATATTATACTAGAAAGAGCACAACTTTGATGCCAAAGAGACCAGGACTCAAATCTTGCCCTTTCTTTCCTGTTTATTAGCAGTATAAACGTGGTAGTGTTTGCTGGAAAACTTACACTAATGAGATTATTATTAGCACACAGAGAAAGTCTAGCATTAAAACAGAAAAATATGATCACTATTAAAACTTAAAAATCTCGTCCCATCTGCACTAGGTCTTCGTACCCCTATTAAAAGGAAGAAAGTCAAATGGCTTTGAAATGTCATTTAATGAAAAGGGTTTAACGTAAGAAGCAGCAAATAGCTTGACTAATCAATCTAATACATACACTTCCCACCTAGGTACGAGTTCCCTACCCGATCAAATACCAACTTTCATTTTCTTTTTACAGTGTTCTGTGAAAAAACAATCAGCCTTCTTGGTCAAACTGGGAAAATGGGAGAATACCCAAGAGACTGGTGAGGATCAAGTTCTCAAATCTTACACAGAAATAAGTAAAAGGAAAACAAATTAAAGTTCATAAAGAGGTAATAAGCTACACACTCACTACGAATAACCCTTCCTCAACACCCAGCATACACGAGCGCATGGATACACACACACCATACCCAATTCAGGTACCTAAAATTCATATGGTTAAAGAAAATGAATGCTTCACATATAGAATGAGAAGGAATGATTCAGTCTTTTTCCAACAGAGCTCTGTATTACTGGTATTATATAAGTGTTAACAGTTATGGATTACAATTATACAAGATACTCTATAGTTGATATAATTCTGTATACAAATGAAACAATTAGTGTTACTCCCTCTTAAAGATTATGATAAGAAATTATACTTTTAAAAGTAGTTTTCTTCTAACACTACTTTGGTTTAGATACCTCAAAAATAACTGAAAAAGATATTTAAAGAAAAAAAGTTCCAGAGTTTTCAGGAAACTTCTTATATAAACTCTATCAAAATCAGATTCCACACTGGGCAAAACCCATCCATTTAATGCCTGAAAGTAGAGGACTATAAAAATTTCAGAACTTGTTAACTATAAAAAGAACTTTATACAAAGTATACTTTAGTACCTATTGGAGGTTTTTCTCTAGAGTACTGCTATTCACAGAGAAAATTTACTTCAAAGCTCAAAGCTGAGAAATGTAACTCTAAATACACTTTAGTAGACCTAAGGCAAAATATCTTAGGAAATATAACAAATGAGTTAACACACTGTTGTGAACTTTTTTGCTTTTTCTTGTAGCTTTTGATTTTAAAAGTCAAGTCCCATGTTTGAGAGCTAGAAATGAGATATTATTCAAGGAACAATACGGAAAAGCCTCTAAATCAATGGCTTCCACATTTTGTTCCACACAACATCAGAGTCTCTTCTACAAATTATCACTAGCGTTCCCCTTAACCACAAACTCTGGCCAACAGAATTTCAGAAATGCTTCAGGACCTACAGGACTCTCTTAATATACCCTCTACTAGAAACTTCATTTTATTCAACAAATATTTATGGAGTATACTCTGTGTGCTGGATACAGATCCTAGAGATAAAAAGGGGAGTAATAATAATAAAGTAGCTGTCCTGACTGAGAAAGCAGCCTGGAGTAAATACAAACAGAAAAAAGAGATAATAGGCAAATGGTTGACTAGCCCCTAAAAAGAGAGCCAGCAGCTAACGGATCTTAATAAGGGATCCAGAGAAAGCCATCCCAAGATCAGAACTAAGTGTCTGGTCAAACCTTTATAATCATAATTTCACCCAGTTTACTAGGCAGCCAGTGGGATTTCTAAGGGGAGCTTTATTTGCATTTCTGCTGCTTCTTTCCATCTGTAAGATAGAAACTTAGACCCAAAATGACCATTTTCCTTTTAAGGTCACTCACCTTCAATCTTGCTTCTCTAGCGTATGTCCGGCACGTGCCTGAAACTGGGCTAAGGGAAGTGAACTAGGATGGAGCTCCCTGAAACCCTAGCAGCTTTCCATGGTTCTGGGAAGTCTGCCACATTCTCTTCCAGCTGTCTTTGGGACAGAATGCCCCTGTGATGACAAACCCATGGATATCTGCTCTGGATATGGACAGCTGGGAGCCCAGCGTTTTTTATTCCTGGTTTGGTAAAGACTGCTAGAAAGCATGTGGGTACCTTGACCCAGTGCTCTACTTACTAACTCTCAAAACACTTCTTGAAGTTAGGAAAAGATACTCAGACACTGATACAGTGTACCTTGGATAGGTAGCTTATTTAGTTAAAAAAAGCTACTTCGCAGTTTATTAGGGACCTTAGCCATCAGTACTAAAAACGTATGCAGAGTTAGACAATGGTTGCTCATGACCCTTCTGAACTGGGAGCTCCATCAGTTTGGCTAGTTCCCTTTCTCCCTCCACCTGGGTTTGAATCCCTAACCTAAAGGGAGGAGAGTTTCTTCCATCTGCATGTCCCCAGGGCATGGCACAGGACAGGCACTTAATAAAGGTCTGTAACTGAATGAATCACGCAGCCCTGTAACAGCATTCTAGGAGAGGGCTCAGAAGGCACTGAACCTGGGAGCCAAATGCTGCCACTATTAATTACAGCGACACGTAAGGTCACTATTAATTATGCCAAAGTCAAAATGACCAGTTCTGACAGGCGTTCTTCAATGTCCAGATGGGCGGTAGTACACAATTCTTTGGAACAGGTTATTCTGAAGGTAACTCATTCTCATAGACCATCTGCATGCAGTTTGGCTCATAATTAAACATTTTACAGGAAAACAAAAAGACACAGGTAAATTTGTCTTTAAAACCTTCAAAACCTTGACCAGGACAGAAGACTGAGATCCGATTTCTGATGGACAGCAGGTGACAAGCCAGTGTGAACTCTAGGGCAGAGGCAAATGAGCACCAATTAAACACACAGCCAGGTGATGTAGAAGGCCAGAGAGGAAGGAGCGCCAGAGAGGCAAACTCTTCATTATATGAGATAATGAAGCTGCCAGAGCCTCAGGCCTTCCTTCTCCTTGTCCACCGGGGAGTTTGCTGCCCTTCCCCCTGGGCAATGGATGCGGAAGTTCTGATTGTATCTAACTGTGCACACACACAGTTTACTAGAGTCGATAAACACTTAAATCAGAAAACCGTGTCAAAGTGTTGAGCAAGTGCCCAGAACGGTAAGTGCTTAATAAGATTAGCCACTGTTATTATTCACTGTGTTCAGTAAGCTGTTTTATAGAAAGAACCCTATACAAATACATCTTTACTACTAGCTGTGAAAAGAAGTTTGTCTTTCATGATTACTGATATGAAGAGCCGTGGAATCCAGATGTTCTCCACTTAGCTTTGGCTTTCAAGAAATCTGGCTAAATTTTATATATGTATTATAAACATTAACTCTTAGCCTGAGTCTTCATTTTTTTTTTTTTTTTTTTTTGCGGTACGTGGGCCTCTCACTGTTGTGGTCTCTCCCGTTGCAGAGTACAGGCTCTGGACGCGCAGGCTCAGCGGCCATGGCTCACGGGCCCAGCCGCTACGCGGCATGTGGGATCTTCCCGGACTGGGGCGTGAACCCGTGTCCCCTGCATCGGCAGACAGACTCTCAACCACTGCGCCACCAGGGAAGCCCCTGAGTCTTCATTTAATTATTCACTTACTCATCCCTTCACCCATGAAATATATACTGTATACTGAAGTACTAACATGAGGCACATTCCTGGAGAAAACTTGGTGAGCAAATTCAGGCGTATTTCCTTTCTCACAGAGAGAAATGTTCCTGTAACTGGATATAGAAAATGGTCAACTGAGAAGAGCTACCAAGAAGAGGAACAGGCAGAGGCAGATTTGCTGTGCAGTGAAAACTCAAGCTTCAGGACACCTTCCTTCCACAGGCCCCTTTCAAGGCCCTGCACCTACTTTTATGTCTCTAACTTGGTGTTCTTTTTCTTAAAGAGGGCTCTTCCCCCAATTTCAGATTCCAGAAAAGCCAGACCTTCCCTGCTTGCCTGGGATTATGAAGGCGGATAACACGGGACTTTCCGCCAGTAAGACTGAGGAGGAAATCAGGACTGACGTGAGGGGTGAAGAAAGAGTGCACGATGGGCTGGACCAGAACGTCCAAAGGCCGTGTGGAGAGAGAGGGAGAGCAGACAATACTGAGGAACTGAAAGAAGGTCAGTGGCCTGGAGCTTGGGGAGTGAGAAGAACGGGTGGTAGGAGATGAGGCCGTGTGAGCGTTTCTGATGGCATCAACCTAAGGGCAGTGGGAAGCCACTGATGTGTTTTTAGTGGAGGGAGGAGGTGGGTTAAGTCAGATTTGTGTCTCTGAAAAGATTACTGCAGGCCTCGTGTACAGGTCAGTGAGGGAAGATGTGAGATGAAGAAGGCAGCTACTGCACTGCTCTGGGCAAAGGACGGAGGGAAAGACTAGGCTGTGACTGATGGAGAACTAAGTGAGTAAGACGGGTGGATTTGTGAGCTAACAGGCCAAAGAAATAACAGCAGGACTCAACAGATTGGATGGGGAGGATGAAGGAGAGAAAGGTGTCAAGGTTGACTCCCAGATGTCTTTTAATTCTCTACTTACTGTTCCATACCCTTCTTCTTTTACATCCATTTACATGGTTTTATTGTAACTGAATCTTCTCTCTTTTTTTTTTTTTTTTTTTTTTAATTTATTTTTATTTTTTTTGCGGTACGTGGGCCTCTCACTGCTGCGGCCCCTCCTGCCGCGGAGCACAGGCTCCGGACGCGCAGGCCCAGTGGCCATGGCCCACGGGCCCAGCCGCTCCGCGGCACGTGGGATCCTCCCGGACCGGGGCACGATCCCGCGTCCCCTGCATCGGCAGGCGGACTCCCAACCACTGCGCCACCAGGGAAGCCCTGAATCTTTTCTCATAAGCCCTTCAAATCCTTTTTTTCCCCTCATACATCTTCCAGAATCCTTTATTCTTTTCTTTTTCTTCAAGTCCTTTTAAAAAGTAGGTAGGTTATATATAATAAATGAAAAGAAATATAAGCCCTCACATACTTGGCCATGAAATCTATAAGCTTAGATAGTTTGAAAAACATTACTTTAGTGTTATCAACATACAGATGATTGACAGCTATCTTTTTGTAATACTTCTGGGGTGAAGCACAATTTTAAAACCCCAAATAGTCTGCATTCATCTATATTTGGAGAACACATACATATGATGTATTTCACTGAACATTATGTGCCACATAATCAAAAGGGAGCCAGCATATAATACCGTAAGAATCCTACCTGTGATCAAAGCCTGTGATTATTCATGCTGATAAAATCTGGTTTCTGGGATAAACTACACAGAACAGTTAAAAAAACAAAAATAAAAACCCTTTATTATATCTTTTAAGGGAGACGGGAAGGCAGCATAGTTTCATTCTTCACTGTGCTTTCTTTAGGTCAATATTAAGATGAGTTTACATTTTATAAGTAAACAATAGCCAAACAGTAGGGTAGCAATAAAGGTGGAGCAAAGGTATAAGGGGTAATAGTATGAGAACAAAACTAAATATTTTAAACGTGTACAAAGATAATCAGGAAATGGTGTAATTTATGCGCAAATAATCTAGAGTCTTTTTCTGAGCTAGTAATTTAAAACGGAATTCAATTCTTAACAAGTTGGTAGCATAATGGATAAGAACGTGGCTTAAGGAGACAGCCTGCCTGAGATTTCATCCCATCTCCACCTCTTACCAATTCAACTGTAAAACAGGAACACAATGTCTCACATCACTTGCTGTGTAAACTTGGGCCTTTGTTTTCCTTATCAGTGAAGTGGGGATAAAATACCACTGTGACCAGATACCAAATCACCCAGTATAACGTTAAGCACATAGTAGGATGCTCCCACACTAAATACTTGCCAAAATTGGCCCTAGATGTCCAAAAAATTGGGGAAGGTGGGAGACCTTGAGGAAAACCCAGGATTGAAATGTGGTGGCAACAGGGAGGAAAGAGGACCATGAAGGCTTTGAGGGTGAAAAAAAAATAATGAAGAAAAGAGAGAAAAGAAAATCAAGAAAACTAAGATAAGGAGGAGCTGACTTCAAGAGAATAAAGGTGTAAATCAAATACCGCAGAGATAAAGGACAATCAAAACTCTTAAAAATCATGAATGACCTTTGATAACATAATCTCTATTATAGTGTAATTCATTATCAACATTAGAAACCATCTTAGAGTTGACTAAAAATGACCCCAAAGGGTTAGCCTTTTAGAGGAATGCAAACAAGGCCTTATTTTAGAATTAGTCATGATAAATTGGTAAACTTGGTGGAATATCACTTTTGTTCTATTTCAAAGGAGTGTTTATTCATATTCAATTTGCTTAATCTTGTTTCTAAGGACTTAGCATCTATATGTGAAAATTACAAATGATCTTTAGAAAAGCAGGTCTGATAGGACGCTTAACCGGAAGACTTTCACTAGCTAAGATGTGCATGGAATTCATGCTCTTCTCCTTTCCCCCAAATTATAACAAACTAACGGAGCTGTAACAGAGAGCCACGGTCATGTGTTATAATTTATAACACTTGCCCCATTTATAAATAATCAGTGACACTATAAAATGGTATCACAATTGAGCAGTCCAGAGTTTGTAAAAAATCCCTAAACCTTCTGAATTGGGAAGGTACATAATTTCTTTACATAATCACTTTAATTATAAAAATACATAATTTCTAACTTAGTATGCTGTAAGTTATCTCAGATGAGTTGCTTCTTTGAAGATTACATGAAGATCTTTGACTCTGGAGATTTGGGGATATTTACTTTCTGCTAAAGCATGGCATCTATTTAACTCTGAAAAAACGGCCCAAGGTAACATTTCTGAAAAACTGTGTTACACGCTTGAGTGCCAATGGTGCCAATGTATTTATTTAAGTATCTACTATTCTAATTGTAGAGATCATTAATGGCACTTCCCAGCCCAGTTCATGTCGTGGCCCACAGAGAAAAGGACATTTTCACATGCTTTTGGGTAAACTTAACAGGGTGAACACAGTCAGGCCCAAGGCTTTCAGCTGATGAATGAACTAATATTTCAGCCATCTGGTACTCATTCCTAGAACACTCACTGGGAATTCCAGACTAAAGTATCAGATATTGGATGTAAACTAAGGTCTAAATCTTCCAAGTGACAGAATTTATCCTTCTGAGGTATGATCATTTTTGGAGCAATTAAATCTCATCTTCCTTTCTTTCTCATGAGAGCCAAAACAGTAAAAACAAATCATTATAACCAAGAAACAACTGGCTCATTTGTGTAAATTTTACATGCAACACACGAGAACTATAAACATACTGCCTCCTGTCTTGATGGACCAGTCTCACTAGGTAGAGGCTGCCAATGTTAAGACTGAGAGTGGCTGTTCAATCATTCATCGATTCATTCTCAAACACTATACATTGTGTTAGGTATTAGGGATTTGTAGTTGAAGATAACTTATCTTGCCCATCAGAGACTTCAGAAAACCTTTGTTGTCATGAAGCCATCAAGTTCATACCATTTACAGTTTCAACAAATATTTGCTTTAGGTGATGTGATAGTTGTTGAGAATATACATAATGTAACAAGATAGATACAGTCCTTGTGTTCCCTCATCTTAAAGATCTGCCCATGCCTACCTTAGGTATTCTTGAAAAGATGAAGCATGAACCACTACACCATCCTGCCCAGAATTATTTAGGGTAAACAGCCCTAAAAACGACATCAAAGTATCTGACTGTCAAGAAAACTGTGATAGCTGAGACCAGGTATATGCAACATGAGTAGACATATAATTCACCTTCTGAACTGGAAAACTCTTGATAGTGACAAATGCTAAACAAGGTGAGATGCCAGGCTATGGTATAACTGGGACTCTCCCAGGAAAACCAGGAGTTGTTGTCACCCTAAGTATGGGCCACATGGGCTGGAAATATCTGATGCCGTTATGTAAGGCATGTATGAACAAGTCTAGATCTTTTTTAGACAAATAATCTGTAGATACATCCTAACTTTGCTATTTGACACTATAGTCAATTCAAAGTAGTTGATGTCTCATGTCTATACTACTTTACGAATGGAGACTGACCTTTTATCACGGTAGCATGTTACATATCACAACTACTTTCTAGTAAGAAATGTAGAATTGAAAAAAAAAGGAAAAGAAATAGACACAAACCATCTAAACAGCATTTCTTACACTTTTCCCCAATAGGATATTGTAGAAAATGATAATATTTGTACTGTACAAAGTGGAAAAGTGCTGAAGCTGCTCCCAGATGGAGTGCTCTGCACTGGGGGCTAAGAGGATTTGTATTTCAGCAAACAGGTACTTACGCTGTTACCTGTGTGCCAAGCCACACCAGCTGAGAAACTGATCCAATATGCAACACACTGATGGGTGACGTTTGCTTACACATCTGAGAGTGAAGAATACAAGGTGGCAGGATGAATGCTAACACCACTGAGAAAGAATCTGTCAACATTACCTTTCAGAAAATGTTCTGAAGACGGTGATAAAATGCTACCAAAAGTTGTACTAAATGAGAAAATATAAATGGCGAGTGCAGAGGGAAATTCCACGCTATGAGCATTATTCTGTATATATGCTCATGTTTCAGGTGCCACCAATTTTTACCACAGATGCATTAGTTGAGGATAAGAGCTACAAACTGCCCTTTTTGTTCATATATTCTTAACCCTGAATAACATTTTTTTTTTTTTTTGGAAGGGGAAGGAAAAACAGTAGAAGGTGTTGAATGAATCCTATAACTTACATATTGCGACTGCCGAAACCTTCCAGAGAAGGTCCAGATGAGTTTTTCAAAAAGATCACTCATTTTCTGCCAGTTTGACTTCTTAATCAACATAGTTCTTGCTTTCTGTGATAAAGACAACTAAGTATCTTCCAGAAACCATTCTCCCTTTCTACTTTTCGGTAACAGACACTCAGTTTAGCTGGGTACACTGCGGCCAACTAGAGATAACATTTCGGAGCCTCGTTTGCAACCAGCGATGGCCATGTGATGAAGCTGGACAAACAGGCTGTGAGAAGAAGTGACTGTTCACTTCCTGGTAACCTCCACATAGACAAGGCTACTGGACTTGGCCTTCCTTTTCCCCTTTTCCTGCTGGCTTGACAATAGGGAAGCAGGCACAAGCTCAGAGACCATGTGCTCATGGCAGAGCTGTCCTGCCAGCCCTTGACTGCTCACACCTGGGCTGTTATATGAGAAGGAAATATCTATCTTATTTAAGCCATTCTACTAGAGGTCTCTGACAGAGCGATTTAGCAGGTGCCACAATTAATACATTTCAAATTACTAAAAAATGCCTCTCAAACAAAAGCATCTAGAAATAGAAAGGTTTGGATAGACTCACTCGTGAGTACTCCTTTGTGGTTTCCCAGAACACAAAAGGGTGGGGGATTCTGCAGGAGTAGGACTCAGGGAATGTGCAACCTTCTCAGATCCAAATCAGAAAGAGACAATAAGGAACCCCTGAAGGGTCTGAACAAAGCGAGTAATGAAATCAGCATTCCAGTTTAGAAAGAATTCTATCCAGAGTATGCAAGGGGGACCAGAGGGAGGAAAGACTGGAGGAAGGGAAATGAGAAAGTTTTACTAGTCAAGATGATTTCCAGGTAAATGCAATTTTTCACCATCAAGAACTAGAATTGGTATAATAAGTTTAAGTAGAGATGTCTAGTAGTCAGCAGACCTGCATCTCAGGACTACTGAGAAGGACCTGGGATGGAATTACATTTTATGACTGATCAGTATATGGAGAGTGAGACCACCCTAGGAGAATCCATATAGAGAAAAGGTCAAAGAACCCTGGAGATGACTAACATTTAGGGCACAGGTAGAAGAAAAGGATTCAGCAAAGATGAGGGAGAAGAAAGGGTCAGAGAAGGAAGAAGAGAACTCTGTCCCAGAAGCCAAAGGAGGCAAACACTTCAAGAAGAGACTGGAAGGCAGTAGCACTTATCACAAGCTAGTCAAGGAAGTTAAGGAGTAAAGAAAGTGACTGCTGGGTCTGGCAGCTGAGAGTCCCCTGAGAATTTGGCCCAAGTTCTCTCCGGGAAGAAGTCAGGCCCACCGTGGGCAAGCAGTAAGTGGGAAAGGGAACATTCGCTTCTCTTGGCTAGGGAGGAAAACAAAAGGCTGGGAAAACAGCTAGAAGAGGAGGCAGGTTTGATGGAAGGGTCTATTTTTTAGGATGAAAAGGAGCAGGGAGTTAGAAGTTAAAAATAACAGAGTGAGAAAGTACAGAGATGTTTTCATATGTCTGTTTCTCATTTCGAGCATAAAGTTAAACCATACACGGTAAACACATTTCTACTGGGAGCTCTCACCCAAGTAGGTATGCTGTTATGACTACATAAAGGTATCAGGATTAAAGGATTCGTAATTCTATGGAAATTCTTAAACAGAGTTTGGATATATATTGTTTGCTTTTCCCTTCAGCGAGCTGGTAAACATTAACCTTGCTAACCACCATATTATTTAGCCGGTCGTAAAACTTTAAAGGGTCCTTTTCAGGGAAAGTCTAAAGGAAAAAAAAAAAGTGCCTTACAAAAATCATTCCGAAACTCATGTAACTTTGAAAAGAAAACACAGCCCATGGACATATGACTGAGTAGCTCTGTATACGTTCAAGGATTCCAAACAGTGTCAGGCTTTCTCACCCACTGAAACTCTCTTTGAAGGTCAAGCATTGAAAGAACTCAAGTCAGATTACACTGAAAGGAAGAAGGTGGGAAAAGAAATATTTACTATTCCCTAAGGAGAGTGTCAGTGACCTAAAGCAGCTTCATTTTCTCCTCCTTTCCCTGGCCGCAGTATGCGGGGGGAAAAGACGAGGTGGGGAGACCATCTTTGGGTGGCAGCCTCAGGCTGCATCTCACCATGCAACACTGAGACTTCTGCAAACATACAGGAGGAGACAAGAACACCATCCCTACTGAGTGACCAAACACTCATACACTCAAGCTCATTAAATTGTCACATCCTCCCTGAGCAGTAGTATTACTGTTCTAATTTTACTGAGAGAAAAACTGAGGTTTAGAAAGTTTGAGTTCGACCAAGAACATGCTGCTAAAATACTGTCAACCAGGATTCAAACCCAGATCTGATTGCCCCTACCAAGCCCATAACTGCCCCCTTCAGCTTATTTTAAATTCGAGATTAGCTCAAATTAAATTAAATCCCACCCCCCACCAATTCACAAGTTATTAGAAGGAACTCTTAAGCGAAGGAGACAAAACCGTGGTGTTCAAAGGCTGCCTCACGACACAAGGAGCAAAGTCTGAAATGTGAAATTACAATTTACAGCCCGAGTGCCACTTAATAAGAGTATTACCTAATGTCTTTATCATCACCTCAGTTTTTAAAAGCACTTGCATGGATTCCAACTAATCTGATCCTTACAAACTACTGAGAGACAAAGAAATAGTGTCAACTTCATTTTTTTGGCCAAAAAAACCATTGCAACAAGGAAACGGCATAGCTGAGATTAGAACTGGAGATTTCCACAGCACCAAGTATACTAGAATGGGCCTCTAATAAGTGTTAGAGTCTCACAATTTTACTTATCTTCAGGAGATGTTAACAAAGTCAGATCAAATATCCAGTGTAAGCTTGTCTTTAAGTCATGAAGATTTCCTTTTTATTCTGAATTCATTTAACATAAACTGTAACAGTAATTATAAAAGTGTAAAGAAGTCATTTGGCCAGCCAGTTCCTAAATGCAACATGTACTAATTACCCATTGTGAACAGAGTACTGCCATAGCTATGATTTCAGGACTGTTAAAGGAGGGGGCCAAGGGCTTAAATTAGAGGTAATATTCTTACTCAGTAAGGGGACTGGCTATATTTCCTACATTCTTAAAATTCTACTTTGCTGAATAAATTTCCTTTAGTGCTTCTGAAATGATGCCCCACTGGCACTCCTATACACATTCTCTTTCTCTTAAATTAGGCAATAAAAAAATTGACATTAGAGAAAATATTTCTACCTATTACTTTTAGTTATGGAGTCATTGGTTACACAATCAAATCCACCAAGTTTCAGCCTGGTAACCTATACCTAATGGCGACTTTCCATGAACTATGGCATGCGAGGAGGTAGTGTGTTTCTCAAATGACTCAGGTCTTTATTCACTAATAATATAACAACAAGCAGAAGAAAAACCAGACCTGAATTGCACAAGCATGATAGTAATACCACTGATATAAATTACAGGCCTCCTCTAAATGACTGTCACCAATCTCGCACAGAGGCTCCTGCCCAGTAAAATCTGCGTTAATTGGTTTTCTTTCTGTTGTTGAAAAACAGACAGTGAGCCAGCTCAGGCAGCATCATGGGAATTTCAGGCGCGCACACACACACACACACACACACACACACACACACACACACACACACACACACACACACACACACACACCCTTTAAAGCCCAAGTGAGTACATCTAGTTTTTAAGGAAATACTAACAAGGAACAGGTTGAGGGTATTTTCCACTGGTTTAAAAATAAAGCATCCTACCCGTTAAAAACAATAAATCTCAGAATTATAGAAACAGGAAGCAGCAGCTGGATTTATCATCCTTCATTTCCTGAGAGTGGTAGTAAGGAACTCCCCCTTGAGACTAAAGCAATGGCGGGGTTAGCCTCCTTCTGCTGGACCCACACGGTCCCCATGCTGCGGCTGCTTGCTCCAGGGCTGGCTGGCCACTTCAAAATCGCCTTGCTCACTGTATCTTATAAAGCTTTCTGTGCCCAGGCCCTACATTTTGAGAAGACAAAAAATGTGACTGGAACGTAAACACACATAGATAACTACCCTGATCCTAGAAGAGCCTAGCTCTCATCTCTCCTAGGCTCGCTCCCGGAGGTTTTGGGGGGACGCCACCACACTCTGAGTGGCTCTGAGCCTTGGGCCAGGGGCTATGTTGGAAAGAGCAACACAGTGGCTGGGTTCGGGCTTCCTCCAGCCACTTGTGATTGTAGCTGAAAGGACTTAGTCTCTCTCAGCCTCATTCTCTCATGGGTGAAATGGCAATGAGACTCCACCCACTTCACAGGGGTGGGATGAACAGTAAAGGAGACTATGAGTGTGAAAATACTTTGTAAATCACACAATAACAGACTAGAGGAACAGCGATATACATCCTTGCAGGAGGGGTTCTACCAGTTCGAAAGCTTTCACAAATATTATGGTTTCGTTTCATCCTCAAAATGATACATGGAGATAAAGGGGGCAGTGGAAGCGTCCTCATCAACACTATCATTGTTGTTTTAAAAATGAGCTAGTCTAGAGAAACACAATACGAAAACTGTGTCCTAGCTCCGTAAGCGAGCATCCAAATCATCTGAAAACATTTCTGGCAGCACATGAGTGGTAAGTACTAGACGAGGAGTCACGAAAGCCGTTCACACATTTCAGGTCGGCTACTCTGGGCAAGTCCCTTAACCTCTCCAGGCAACATGATTCATCCATTTGTCACCAGACTAGTGGGAGACAAAAACAAATTAGACCTGGTTCCAGCAATTGAAGAACCCACTTGGAGGCAAGGGTGGGGGATGGAAAGAAGTGACATATAAACAGATTAACTACAAAACAGTATTTACTTAAAATATAGAGTATGAACAAAGTGCCTCGGGAATCAAAAAGCAGGAAATGACTAACTTTGTCTGGGGGACTCATGGAAGAATTCCTCTCATTTGTAAACTGGGAAAAGAAGGAAATCAGACGACATATTTATCAATGTCCCTCTTGTGGCTAAAACTCTGAGAAAACTAGGCTTAGAGAGATTGTAAGTAACATTAATACACAGCACAACTCCTCTTATACATCCGCTCAGAGCCCACACATCAGTGAAAATAATTTAGGTGGCTTAAGTGCTCAATAACTGTATTCTAGAAAATCCTGAAAAATAAGATTTTTCAGAATATTACCCAAACACAAATCATACTTATAAGTCTGTGGAAGCTTCTGGGAGCTGCGTCTATAGTTAGCCCTATGTGTAGTAATTAGGAAACTAGATCCTAGAGCCAGACTGCCTGGGTTAAACTCTTGACTTTACTAGTTATTAGCTGTGCTACTGGGTAAGTTACTTGATTTCAGTTTGCTTCAGTTTTCTCATTGATGAAATGGAAGTGGTGGTAGGAGTAGCATGCTGGGAGGAGAAGGAAAAGGGAGAATAAAAATAATGATGATGGTGATGATGATGGTAATGGTGATGGTGATGATGGTGATGATGATGGTGGTGAGATGGTGATGATGATGGTGATGGGTGGTGATGGTGATGGTGGTGATGATGATGGTGGTGATGATGATGGTGATGACATTGATGATGGCAATGAAAACAGTGATGATGTCACCAGCCTCCTCACTGTTGTGAAGATTATATGAGCTAATACACACAAGTACTTAGAACAGTACTTGGCACAAAATAAGGGCTACTTGAGTTAGCTGCTATTGTGATTTGCCAAAGTGTATTAATTAGCATTTTTGAATTGCTTCTCTAAAAATACTCTCTTAAGCCTGAAAGTTTCCAATTTGATTTCAATCCACAATTTTCATATTTTTAGAACTGTATGGAAAATTCAATGAATCAATGATGAAATGTAGGTTGTCTGCTTCAGAAACACACTTAAGCAGAATTCTGGAGAATGCAACATACTAAGTATGATTCTGAATGATATTTTGGAAATTACAGAAAAGCAGAAATAAAGGAGGAGGGAAGCCCATATTTCTACAAAATTTCCTGGTGGCGCAGTGGTTGAGAGTCCGCCTGCTGATGCAGGGGACACGGGTTCGTGCCCCAGTCCGGGAAGATCCCACATGCCGCGGAGCGGCTGGGCCCGTGAGCCATGGCCCCTGAGCCTGCGTGTCTGGAGCCTGTGTTCCGCAACGGGAGAGGCCACAACAGTGAGAGGCCCGCGTACCGCAAAAAAAAAAAAAAAATCTCAGCAATCAAGGTAATATTAAGGATGCAACCTTAGCCACACACTGAAAAATATAAGCATTTAAATAACAAAGTTATTTTTTTCTCATTGAATTCCCGTAGAATTTTAGGAAATTATTTGGGTTGTTAACAGCATTTTAGAATTATTATATAGTAACTGTCAGGTGAAATGGATTTTATCCAGGTAAAATTAAACTTCTGTAAATCAAACTGGATGTTTTCACTGGCAGCATCAGCAACACTCACCAAACCAAAAGATTCTGCCTTTAATATTTAATATATTAAACATCATTCACCCATTGGCTCTCAACCAACATCAATACTTACTGACTCTTGAGGCTTGTGGTTTTTATCTTAGTCAATAATGCTTGGGTTCAGGCCTTAAAATTAATCATTAAAACTGGCTGCTGCAAAAAATGTTCACCAGAACCCCAAAAGAATAAAGGGAGGCAGTATATTTATCATGTCCTTACGATGTTCTGAAAAGCATAGGATAGTTTTTCTCTATACAAAACAGGTTTGCTCTGTTATAACATATTCGCAGGACATGAAGCAAAGTAATCCAAACTATACTTTACTGAGATTTAAGTATGTGTCACGCACACTGGGGGAGGGGTTGTACAAAAACTATTTCATTTAATTAATACAACTCCTTGAGGCAAATTATTTCCCTAATTTTACAGGTTAAAAAAAAAAGCTGAGAAATGTTAGGTAACATCATCCTCATAAAGTTCATGAAGCCACAGAGTTAAAAACTGACAGACCAGGAGGCAAAACTAAACACAAACACACTGTTTCGCAGGTTGTCCAGGTAATCATTTTAGAGAAATATAAGGAAGGAAGGCATTCAAATGATTCCAGATGAGGGTATTAGATTAGTCTATTTAATTCTACTAATCAGGAATGCAAGTGATATGAAAAATAAACTTATAAGTGCTTTCTGGACATATGGTCAAAAATTTAGAAATAAAACTTTACAGAAACAGAAATTTTAGGCACCCCAAAAGTCAAAAGGCCACCCTCTCTCATCTAACGAATCCTTATAATCCTAGAATTAATTAAAAACAAAAAGTATAGGGCTTCCCTGGTGGCACAGTGGTTGAGAATCCGCCTGCCGATGCAGGGGACATGAGTTCGTGCCCCGGTCCGGGAAGATCCTACATGCCGCGGAGTGGCTAGGCCATTGAGCCATGGCCACTAAGCCTGTGCGTCCACAGGCAACGCAACGGGAGAGGCCACAACAGTGAGAGGCCCGTGTACCGCAAAAAACCCCGAAAAAACAAAAAAAAAACCCCAAAAAGTATAGTGATATTTTAATAATTTTATAGAAGTGGTTATTTTTAAGATAGGATTCAACATTCAAATAATTTGTGCCATTTATTAAGTTTCTGGTATATCTGGCGCAATGATTTATAGCTCCAAGATTACCTGGGGGCCATGAACTATTCCAATTAGCAAGTTTCCAGACTGCCCTTTTACTGTTTTTGTAATAAAGTATTAAAACAATGCAGCTAGTCCATGTACCAGGAGAGCTGTTACTTTAGTCTCATACAAACAGTTAATCAACCCTTTTAAGACAGCTTTACAATGAATGTGACTAAAAACAACAGGTTGTTCCAGGAGAAATTATACTCAAAGTCGATCCCATTTTCCCCAAACAGCTATTTCTTTGGGTACCTCAAATTCTATTTCTAGAAGAAATAGTAAAGTTCCAGTGGAACTCTTGTCTGACATTGACTAGCTATTGTATCCTAGCAATGGCAATTAAAATCTCTAGGTCTCCAGGTCCTTATCGGTAAAATGAAAGCCTGCGTTATATTGTCCTTATTCTAAGATTCAGTTCACACTTAAAATCCAAACTCAATTACATCCTTCAATGAAAGCCATTTGCCTCCCACCCAATACGCCAAGGCTGAGTAAGCTACTCAGAGTAGCTGAGTCCCCATGCTACCTTATTTGCTGTCGTTTGGGTAGTCATTAGGATATCATTATTTGTTTACCCAACAGACTGCAAGTTATTCCAGAGGAGAGACTGTGTCTTATTGATCTTTCTATATCGGTCATTTAACAGTTAGATTCTAATTGCCTGGTATACAAAAGATATGTAGCAAATGTTCTTAAAATAAATTCTTTGAACCACCCTATCAAGTTGTCATTGGGTACTTTGTTTACACCTAGACCACATCCTGAAGATAGACCAAAGTTCCCTCCCGTAAAGCATCTGCAGTTTAGAAACAGGGCAATCGCGTGTGATGATGAATAATAATACTAGTGCATTTTAAGTCATAAGTTTGAGCTCTACAGGAAAAAACATTCTCTTGAAGTTTAAGATGTCTAAGATCTTTGATGCTTTAACATTTTGTGACCATTTTGCAGGGCTTTGCCATTTTTCCTCTTCCATGTTAGGGGTATGAATCTGTATTATGCTTAATGATTCAACTCTTTGGGGGAAAAAGGAATCTCAAAAGGGGAAAGACTGGGCTTTCCTGGTGGCGCAGTGGTTGAGAGTCCGCCTGCCGATGCAGGGGACACGGGTTCGTGCCCCGGTCCGGGAAGATCCCACATGCTATGGAGCGGCTGGGCCCCTGAGCCATGGCCGCTGAGCCTGCGCGTCCGGAGCCTGCGCTCCGCAGTGGGAGAGACCACAACAGTGAGAGGCCCGGGTACCGCAAAAAAAAAAAAAAGGGGGGGGGGAAGACTGATTCAGAGGTGGAAAAGCCTAAAATACTTGAAGATAAGCAAAAGAAAAAAGTTTAGGAGAGGTTAATAAAATTTTTTTCATGGGGTGGTCTAAGTTAAGAGTGAGGCTACATCAGGCCAGGGCAGGGAAAAGAAAAGAAGTAAAGATAATGTATTTTTTGGCTTGAGAGTGTTTAGCTTCCAAGTTCCCAGACAAAATTTCACGTAGTACTTGTCTGTTCTTTGGTATTTATTTTTCTTGTTCATGCACATCCTGGACGATTAAGACAAATGGGAGTGAAGGCTGCTGGCACTTGTGCATAAAGGCTCAGTGGAAGACAGGAAGTCCAGCACCTGAATGGTGGCCAAGAAGCCCCTCGGGACCCTTTGTGTTCTGAATGTGACCAATCACAGTAGCCTCTCTGCATGAGTAAATGCTGACAGGTTTATACGGAGGGGCTGGAGTTACCTATTCTTTTGTGTTTCTTCTAAAGTAACACCTGAATCAAGATGAGCTGGAGCGCATATTATAAATTCAGATTCCTTCTGCTCCACCTGGACCTACCCTTTCTACAGGAGCCCCCATTGATCTGCAAAAGAGTCCTTGGCAGGCTGGAATGCAATGAGCAGTAAAGCCAACCAGTGAAGCTGCGGAGCCCTTGCCAGCCAGGCTGAGCCGAGATGACTCAGCAGGTTACAGCCGTGACCCTTGCTTTCTGGAGTCATTATTCTGGTTCTTATCCAGTGGCTACTACAAATGCGCACGCATGGATTGGTCTTACTCCAGAGCCCATCTGAGAACATCACAGAGTGGCTACCACAGCTGGGTGCAATCCACGGGCAGGTTTTTCCGCAGAAAGCCAGCCCCAGGTCCTGGCTGACAGCGGGGTTTGGCTGAGGACACCAACAAAAAAATCCTGGTCTACCTTAAATTCTGTAAAACTCTGTTCTTTAAAAAGGGCACAGGGGCTTCCCTGGTGGCGCAGTGGTTGAGAGTCTGCCTGCCGATGCAGGAGACACGGGTTCGTGCCCCGGTCCGGGAAGATCCCACGTGCTGCGGAGCGGCTGGGCCCGTGAGCCATGCCCGCTGAGCCTGCGCCCGCGTACCACCAAAAAAAAAAAAAAAAAAAAGGGCACAGAAGTTGGGGAAAGCAGAAAAGAACAGCTGGGTGTGATTGTGGGGTTCTGTTCAATTCAGTACTTCAATTTCAAAACTAGGACATTAATCATGGTAATGATAATTAATAATAATAATGAATTCCCTTCAGTGATGATAGTGACTTCTTTTTTCTGCCCTTCAGCAGCTGCAATGCACTTGCTTCTGTTTGAGCCCAGTGTCACCATGCAATATATACTCTGCATCCTGCTTCTATTTAGGGTAAAATTCACCTTTGGGTTAAGTTATATACACCACCAGATGTTTGGAAGGCAGTACTGTTTGTCACTTTATGAAGAGGAACTGCTCCTCTCATCATTTTTTAGTCAAATAAGGATTAATTTTTTTAAAGCCTCAAGTGGCACTTGAAAGAAGTCTCAGATGTTGGAAGGGGGCCAGTTAAAACGCCAGGGAAAAGTGTGGCAGCCACATAAAAGGTGCTCCTAAGGCTTCCCTGGTGGCGCAGTGGTTGAGAGTCCGCCTGCCGATGCAGGGGACACGGGTTCGTGCCCCGGTCTGGGAAGATCCCACATGCCGCGGAGCGGCTGGGCCCGTGAGCCATGGCCGCTGAGCCTGCGCGTCCGGAGCCTGTGCTCCGCAACGGGAGAGGCCACAGCAGTGAGAGGCCCGCGTACCGCAAAAAAAGAAAAATTGTGCTCCAACTCCACATTTAAAGCTTTAGCAAGAGCAGTGAAGAAAGGCAAAGCAGAGCGATCTCGGGTTCAGTCACAGCTGGACAGATGCCCTACCTCCCTTTCTTACTGAGTGTCCCTGGAGAGAGGGGCCAGGCCCAATCTACCTTTGAATACCCCACTGCAGGTGTTATGAGAAGACTTTTATTTACTTTTCTCCACCTATCACCTGCAGAGAATTTCCCTCAATAACAGACCTGGCCTCTCTCTCCACCTCCTTCCTCTCTTTGGGATCTGCCTGCCTGCAAAAATGGTGAATGCTGGACTTTTCTCCTACTGGGGAGTAGGAGGTTTTCCCTGCTGGTTGCCAACTTCTGTTGTCCTGCTGTGCCAGGGAAAGAGTGGGTAAATCTAATTCAAGGATGAAATTTCAGAAGGCCTGCTTGGCTGCAGACCCAAAGCCACATTCTCCCAAAAGCATTTTCAGTAATAAAGATGGTATTTTGCTGTCCATCCGCCTGACTCCTTTATCTCTCTCAACTGCTTTTGAATTCAAGCTTGGAGGAGGGGTTATCTATGGGCCTCCTCAAATCTCAAGAGTGGGTGGATCTCCTTGTCTTGTATATCTTACAGTTCTTAGCAACTATTTATTGAAGCTATACGCGCAAAAAAATGCGGTAAGAAGGAAACTAAATAATCTGTTTGGTCTTGTTTGTTCGTGGTCTTATTTGTTCGTGGGTCTTATCTGTTCGGGGTACGTGACCATACCCCATCCTACCAAATGCTGGGGAGGGTAGTCTAAAACATGATATCCAATTTCTGTGTGAATTCTTAGAGGGAAACAATTCATCTAAAATACATTCGAAAGGGAAACAATCACACCCAAAATATTACTGATGGCTTAGTACATGGAAATAGGTTTCTGACCTATGAGAAGCGTTAACCACCTGGAAAGTTTTTTCCAAATGTTTTGCAAGCCAAATGACACAGGTGAAAACTTAACCCTTAGGATGATTTCTTTGCATATGCTGCAACAAACCTGAAGGGCACCGTGAAACGTCTTCACAAGTTCTTCCCCATTTTTACAGCCAGATTATTTCACATTATCAATCTTTTATAAAAGGTTATTTAAAACCTCCAAAATGAAGTGTTTCCATGTAAAAGTTCATGTAGCTAGCATTTGCCTGCATTTGAAAAAGCCAGCCATGGGTAGGAAACATTAACAGCAAGGATACTGAACAGCTAACAGACTTTAACATGTGTCATCATTTTAATTCATCCTGAGGCTACCCTGTGAATAAGTGTTATTATCAACCTCAAATAGGGGAAAACCGTTCAAGAGGTTCAACTCCTTGCCCAAGATTACTCGGCCAATTAACAGTGGTGGCACTAGGACTCAAACCTAGGTCTTGTGATGAAACAATGTAAGTGCTTTCCACGCAGTCTTGATTAGAACTGGGATGGGGGCGCTGCAGGAGTGGTAAACTGAGATCCAGGTAGAGCTCGCCAGCAAAAACACAAAAGTAACCTGGAGCAGACAGAAGAGCAAGCTACCTTACCAAGTTCAGATTCCCCTTTTGTATCCCTGCAGAGTCCTTTTAAGGAAGAAAAGTGAGTGAATTCATTTCTTTTTATTTCCTTCCTTCCTTCCTTCCCCTGGGCCGAACCCACAAAGACACAGTCCAGGAACCAGCCCCGGGGGCAGCTGACATCTCTAAAAACAGTTTCACATCTGGTAAACTATACTGCTCCATTAACTCCAAAGAGAAGCTGAAGGTCCAACTTTCCTGAATTTCCAAGTGGTCAGATGGTCCTTTATAGCCACAATGCACAGCTGAGGCTGGGGACCCCTGAAGGAGCCCAGCTAAGGGTGAAAGGCCTTTGGCTTTCATGGGAGTATGGGGGTACAAGGTAGAGAGATCTTTCCAAAGTGCTCAGAAAGATACCTCTACTACTAAGTTTTCATCCCACCTCCTCACTTTAATTCTTTAGACTCTGCCTTCTCTGGTTTGTCCCTGGAGTAACAGCAAGTCTTGAGTCCTGAGGAGGGGGAAGTTGGGTGGTCTCAGGCTAAATTGGGAATTCCATAATGATCATTTTTCTTAGGGGTGAAAACAATGAATAATCGGATGCCCCAAACCACTAGAACCATTAAATAAAGTGACAAGTGGGTGTTAGATACCAGAATTATCAGGAGTATCTTAAAAGTACACGTACTTACGTTTTGGAAGAAATCAATTCAAAGCTAAATATAAAGTTTCTGGGCTCAACTCAAGGCATCAAATTAGTCTTAAGAACTCCATTCAAGGGAAGTAAAATAAACGACACCTTTTCATGAAGCACAGGTATAACCACACTTAGGAACATCAGCAAACACTCCCCAAAATCAATGTGATAAAGAAGCAGAGGAAATAATGTTTAACTTTCCGAAGAAAACCCTCCTTCTGAAAACAAACCAATGAGCAATGCCAGAATCCTGAAAAGACACATCTCAATGTACGTAACTGTGCTTGCTTGTTCAGTGAGAGAGGTAAGACACCTAACACCACCCTTTTTGGCTAACGATGCCATTTCTCTCACTGGTGAGAACAGTGTCACCCAAGTGGAAATTACGCTTGGCAATGTGATACTGTGTACCTCACTGAAAAGGCGTCCATATCAAACGACTGTTATTTTGATCAATTACTGAGTGAAAAAAAAAGCGATGAGGAGAACCAAAAAGACGGATAAAAGATATCATCTAATATATTTAAGAGGAAGCGCTTTCTGGCATTTCCCCTTGTTTAACAATTCAAACAACTTGCCCCTTGATGGAAAGAAACTCAGAATGAGTTCTTCCTACTCTGTCCGCCCTGTCCCAAGCCCAGCACACCGCCCAGTTCCTCTTCCTCTGAACACAGTACAATGTAATGGTTTAGAGCAGGGGCTCGGGAATCACACTGCTAGAGTAAGAATCCTGGCCCTGCCATCAGCTATATGGCCCTTCAGGTGCGTTACTTAACATCCCTTCCTTTCCACATCAGTAAGACAGAAAAGAACAGCACTCATCTCAGAGGCTGTGATGAGGATTTAATGAATCCACACATGTGCTGCGTTGAGCACAGTGCCTGGCACACAATCACTCAATACATTTAACTCGATAATGACAGTAACGATGACATGGGCCTTAACCAGACTGTGGTGAAAATGAGGGACTGGGGACCACTCAGGGCCTATGCAAAAGCCAAATGTTCCCCTAAGCAACCACACAGAGTCTACCAGGAAAAAGACCTATCATTCTGTGGGCCCAGGGGACTCAGCTTGGCTATTCTTCTCAGTGGCTATAGCAGTTTATCTGAAGGGACAGGTCCAAAGGACCAAAGCCAGGGCAGAAGAGATATGGAGGGACAGAGACAGAGAGCCTGAGTCTGGGAGAAACTAGTTTGGGGCAGTTCTGAGAATGGGTAGCAACCAACAGTCCACAATCACGGGCTTCAGAATTTAGAAATAAAGTTAACAGGCCATTCAGATGGGCATATTCTGTTATTATGAAAACTCTCCACCACTTTTCCTTCAAGGACCCTCTGGCAGGGAGTACCTTCCAAAAACTGCTCTGCCTCTGAATTTCTGTAGCACTCCTTCAAATATTTATGTGCACTTGTGGCATTTAATTATTCTGGAGAATAACTTAACGTCTCGATTTGATGGAAAACTTTGGAGGAGGGCATGAGTCTGTCTTATAGTTAGATGTCTCTTCTCCTGGCCTATCTCTGTCCCAGAGCCTAACACCCACCATGGAAATGTTTAACAAGAAAGTACATAACAAAATGGAAGACTCTGAGTAAGCCAGGGCTATAGAAATACATGCCACTGTACTAAAATAAGCACATGTGGCTAGTATAGAGAAGAGGGCACAGAGCAAAGGAACGCGCTTGCCCCTACCTTTATGAGGCTTTAGTGAAAAGGCTGAGTCCAAGAAGTTTAGAGGTAGAAGATGAAGCCTTCAGCAATCCTAAGTACTGAACAGATTTAATTTAATTTAATTTAATTTTATTATTATTATTATTTTTTGCGGTACGCGGGCCTCTCACTGCTGTGGCCTCTCCCGTCACGGAGCACAGGCTCCAGACGGAGCAGGCCCAGCGGCCATGGCCCATGGGCCCAGCCGCTCCGCGGCACGTGGGATCCCCCCGGACGGGAGCACGAACCCGCGTCCCCCGCATCGGCAGGCTGACTCTCAATCACTGCACCACCAGGGAAGCCCTGAATAGATTTTAGTGTTTCTCTAAACAGAAATTAAATTAAAATAACAAACCGTAAAATAAGACTAAGGAAGTCCAGCAAAAGTCTGTGGGGTTTTTTTTTCATGATTGTTTTGATATTTTTTAAAGCAGTGAATATCAAATTCTCTTGAAACCATTTTCTCATGGTGACTTTGCATTGCAGGTGCCCTAAACACACGCTTAGTCTATCTGGAAATCTAGTCCTACTTGGGCACCGAAGGATTCCCTCTAGGTACGGAGAGGCTGGCATGAAAGAATGGAGCCAGGCAGGGGCAGGTAGGTGGAGAGGGGAGACTGAAGGAGGCAAAGGCGAGGAGCAAAGATGGGGCGAGCTGGAGACCAGGCAGTGACAGAGTAAGGTTAGGGTCTTTGATTCCTGCCAGCTTAAACCTAGAGAGAACTTCAGAGATGATCTAAACCCAGCCTTCTCCTTTTACAGGGGAGAAACTATAACCCATGGATGGTGACTCACTCAAGGCCACAACTGCTGGTTTGAGGCCAGGACTGAAATCTGGGTCTCGTGGTGCCTGCGGAGAGCTCTTTCTACTCAGCACACCTCTGCTTTACACTCCCAGGGCATGCGGGATCAGGGCTCAGACAAACAGCTCAGAACTCAGGCAGCCATGAAAAAGCCCTTGCAGTCTCTCCTACCTCAGCACCATGTGTTGACAGAGTCAACAGAAGAGGCAGGAGAGATTAGGCCCCTGGTTACCACATGGCTTTTGATGAAGCCATTTGGCCTTCTAATAGGATTCACCGGACTAGAAATGTAGGGGGACAGTCTGTTTCTCAGCCAGAAGGAAGTCTGGCTGGATCAGGCTCAGGCTTGACAATTCATGGCATGAAAGCCTACAGCACAGGAAGTATGCACCCCTTACATTCCCTGCCCCGCTCCTGCCTCCATGGGCTGTGGTACATAAAAGGAAATCACCACTGGGCAGCTGGCTTTCTTGATTTCTTGACTCTGAAGAGAGCACAATTGTGGAGAATACACAGGGTGAGGATAAGACACATAACTAACTGTGACAACTACTTTAAGGACAGTCTTGAAGGGATGCCGTTGCAGTTTTGCTGACAGTAAAATCAGGGCGGACACAGGAAATTACCGTGAGGCTCAAGAGAAGCTCCTGCGCAGTGTTCTGCGTGGTTCGCGGACCATCTCTGGTCCCCAATTCAGACCTCGTGAGCTATAAAGGCTTTCTTTATAAAAGAAAGTCCTCTGCGGGAGACTTTCTGTAAATACCACTATGCTTCAATGCCTACCTTGAGCGTTAAACATATACTACACCTGACCTGGACAAAGTGTTCTTTTTTTTTTTTTTTTTTTTTTGCGGTAGGCGGGCCTCTCACTGTTGTGGCCCCTCCCATTGCGGAGCACAGGCTCAGGACGCGCAGGCCCAGCGGCCATGGCTCACGGGCCCAGCAGCTCCGCGGCATGTGGGATCCTCCCAGACCGGGGCACGAACCCACGTCCCCTGCATCGGCAGGCGAACTCTCAACCACTGCGCCACCAGGGAAGCCCCAAAGTGTTCTTTTTAATCATGGGGTTTTGGTGATGTACATAAATCACTCAACCTCATTCCTGTTCCATACCCTAAATGCCTACACAAAATCAGGCAAATGAAGAGGAAAACAGGTGATGACCATTTTAACCTGTATCTCTTGCCTTTCTTCCTTTGAATCCTCTCCAATGCACCCTACTCAATAACAAGTCACTTCTCCCAAGGGAAAGGAAGCCAGCACTGAATGAAACACCTATCAACATTAGCATCACAACTTCCCTTTTCTGTGTTCTCACCTACAAGCCTTTGCTCACTCTGTTCCCTTTCTCCAATTCACCTTGTTAACCTCCACTCTGTCCTCCGTTAGCACCTGTGGGAGGCCTTTCCTGAAATCCCTATATCAATAACCCAGTCCTTCTAACCCTTCCTTGATACTCCTAGAGTATCCTGTGCATTTCTGCCCCTCCACACTCAAATTTAACTGTCACCTGGTTTTAAGCCTATCTCCCTCACTAAGTTAGAAGGTTTCTCCGGGGCAGGAATCAAAACTTACTCACATCGGTTTCCCCAGGGACTAGTACAGCACCTGGCACACAGCAGGAGTGCAACAAATAATAAGTTGTAAGGCATGATCACACACTTTTTTTTTTTTTTTTTTTTTTGCGGTACGCGGGCCTCTCACTGTTGTGGCCTCTCCCGTTGCGGAGCACAGGCTCCGGACGCGCAGGCTCAGCGGCCATGGCTCACGGGCCCAGCCGCTCCACGGCATGTGGGATCCTCCTGGACCGGGGCACGAACCCGTGTCCCCTGCATCGGCAGGCGGACTCTCAACCACTGCGCCACCAGGGAAGCCCCACACACATTTTTTAAGTGGATTCTTAAAGGGACATTTAGGCAGAAACTATCACTCTCATTTTACAGACAATGAGGCTCAGAGAGGTTTTAAGCCTCCCCAAGGCCACTCGTTTTTGATACCGTCTGCCTCCCAGGCTAGATTTTCACTTGACCACATTATAATCAGTTAACAAGCTCCATATAGGAGATAAAACAGAAAGCAATGATGTTCTGATGTGGGCATATACGTAGTGACCTGCACGATAGGTCACAAAAAGTTTCAAATATGGGTAAAATCACTGTTCTGAAAGCAGGACCCCCAATCAGATTTGGAGATGGAGTTTACGTTAATTCTTTTCTCAAGGGCCTTTCCATACTAAAGCTCTGCAGAAATGTCTGGTGGACGCGACATTAGATACAAACAAAGGTTCCGCTGGTTAAAAGGTCATGAAACAAACTGTCTCTGGTTGAACTGCCAACACTGCCTTGGATGTCTTGAAAGAGCTAGACGTGGGACAGCGGCAGCTGTGGCCAAACTAGAAGTGACTGGGATGTGGCTGATTCACCGTTAGGGCGCAGAGAAGCAACAACAGGCAGGATGGGCTTGGTTTGGGTCTTTGACCCTTCACGACCCTCTCAGCTCTTGAGGAAAGAGCTCTCCGCTGAGGAAAGCAGCTTTCGGCACTGCTGCCTCTAATAGGTATCTGATGTTGGGCCCTACCCCAGAGGTGCTGACTTAGCTGGCCCTAGGGTGTGGCCCTCATATCTGCATCTGGAGTGTTTAAACCTCCCTTGCAATTCTAGCATGCAGCCAAAGTTACGGTGACAGGCACAAGTGGAGCATCTTCTGGGTCCTTCCATTGCCATGTATCCATCACTTAAAACACTTAAGTGAACAGCTGCTCAGTACTCTGGGGGTAGTGAAACCACTTTTAAGTTACTTAAAATGAACTTTTCTAGAGATGGAAGCAGGACTTTCCTCTTACTATATCCTTGACTGAAAGATTTTCTAGCCTCTTCTACTCAGGCAGTTCCAATGACAGGAGGAAACTTGCTACCTTTAAAGGCAGTTTGGAATTGTATACTAGAATATGTGAACGTTATAGTTTATATAACTATAAACTATATCTCAGTAAAGCTGTTTTGCGTGTGTGTGTGTGTGTTTAGGGCACTTTATTTTATTTTGGGAACGAACAGTGCTTGTTACAAGAAAGTGCTTTTGGATTAACCTGGGAAATTAACCTTGCTTTATGGTACAATATATAACTACTGGCGCCACTCAGATTTAGTCTGACTCCTCTTCCACTTGACTTCGGATTCAGAGACAACAGTGTTCGAATTCATTTACTAGTTAAGTGACCCACAGCAAATGATCTCTCTCTAAGCTTCAATTTCCTGAACTACAGGAAGTGGGAGTATTTCCTTTGTGGGACTGGTGAGGATCAGAAAGCATCTAATGTCTGGATCACTGTAAGATGCTCAATGAAGAATTATTTCCTTCCCTTCCCAATAAAAGTAGGTGCAGGTCTTCCCCTAAAGTTCTCCTTTTTTAAGCTGAACATCCATGAAGTTTAGCAATCCACAGATACTTAGTGATTCCTCATCAGGGTGTGGTTTTTCCATCCTTCACCCTCCCAGCTCTCCTCCGCTGAACTCTTTAAGATTTTGACAATGTTTGCAGTGGCCTCGCTTCCACAGCACCAGTGGATTCTGGTACAGTGTATGTGGTATACCGTCAACTGCTTACTGGCTCCTGTTGAATGTTTTACAAGTTTTAGGAGCCCAAGATTTTCCCTCCCAATTAACAACTGCCTGTGGGCACTAAACCATATACAGAGGTTCAGTCACATTTCAGAGGCAATGAGTCATCTTTATTTAGCTCCTCAAGGGTAAGTATGAGAATTAGGTGGGAATTCCTTCTGTTATCCGCTGTGCCATCGGAGAGGTGGCCTCCTTTTATTACACCAGAACAGTGCCGTTCCTTTGCTGTAAGCCTCCAGGACCAGGCTCATACCATGCTGCTCCCTACTCCGTCTCTGATCTCTGTCACATTTGCCCCACCCTGTTTTAAATCTGTGATTCTGGCTGGGCGGCATAAAACTGCAGAAATCAAAGAGATCTGGCTAAGGCAGACAGGTTCCAATCATGGCGTTCTCTCTCAGACAAGCTATGTGGCCTTGGGCATGCCATTTAATTCTCTGAATATCAGCACCCTCCTCTGTGAAGACGGGAACACAGTGCCTTTCTGCAGGGGTTATGAAAATTACATGATATGTTACAATACAATGCACAGCCCACTGCCTAGTATATAACAGATACCCAAAAAGTTGAAGAGTAATTATTATCATCACCGCCGTGGTATGGCAATTCCCCGTTCTTAGACTGGACTCTGCCCTGAGTGCTGATCTATTTGGTGAGGGTCCTGACCTCTCTGCTTAGTTCCTGTCCTCTCTTGGCCTCCAGGAGAGGTAAAACCTGATCCTCATACAGGAGCTTCCCCCACCCCTGCCCTTCCTCACAGCCTCTCTCTCTCCAAGCCCCAGTGTGTGGACTTCCTATCAGCACCTGCATAAAGCAAGCAGGGAACCAGGAGACCTGGATTTTAGGTCCTGCTTGGCCACTGGCCATGTGACCTTGAGCTAGCCACACAGACCTTTTAGATCTCTGTTTCCCCTTCCAATGATGGCATTAGACAATATGATCTAAGATTACATAGTTCAAACCTGTTCACATCAAAGTAAAAGATGGAAACTAAAGATAAGTGAAAGAGAGAATGAAGAGATACATCTTTACATAAAAGTTTCAAATCAACATACATGCTACATAGAAGATACATGTACTATATAAAAAATTTCTATATAATACACATATTTATATACAGTTTTCTGAGCTTGCTCAGGGCTAGGTCAAGTTGCCTTTGAAATTTAAGCAGATATTTGGTGTAAAATTACCTAGCTGTGAATTTTTCTAAGCTGTTTGCTTGTAACGATATCTTGAAGAAAACATACACGTCTGTCGAGTGGGTGAAGACAAAGAATTTAAAACTCTTGTCAAATAAGAGAAAATAAATGTAAATGCCATCTAACAGACTTCATTGTTTATTCTATGAATACAGTAGGCTCATCTTTTTGGAGTAGTAATGTAAAAGCTCTACATGTGCTCACAGCGTATTTATTTTTAGGTATATGTAATAATTTGGTTTCTCAAACATTTTTACTGTATTATCACACATGCAGTTATTAATTAACCAGCATGCCTATCTGTTCTCAGACAAGCTGGTGTAGGAATCAGTTAACGCTGTTCCCTGAAACACCAGCCTGCGTGCTCACTGAGGACGGGTGGGCAGCGGGGAGGACACATTCGGGTCCTGGGCTGACAGTGAAAGAACATGAGCCTGTAGCACGGAATATAGCTGCTGCTTTTGTCAACTGCATGGTTCTTTCTGAGCTTGGCAGAACCTTCCCTAACATGTAACCCAGAGCTTCCTCGGCTATAATATAATACACGGAACACCTGGTATTCTGGGGAAAGGTAAGAGACAAATATTTAAGTGGTTACTTGTGATTGCCTTTATGAAGATACACTTAAGTCACTCACATCCAAATAATGATTAAGTCCAAATTATTTTTCTATAATTTAGCTTACTTAATATTGTACCGATGATGTACACGAACTTTTTGTTCCTGGTTTACCCTGTTCCTCAATTCACTTTCGGCCCATTTATGCCACCATCCTTAATTATACGAACTACCTCTGAACCCCAAAGAATATGACTCTGTTCAATTTGCTGAAAGCATTTAACTTACATCTCTCTAAATTTCTATATAAAAGAATGTTCAAGATAAGGGAACATCTGAGTTTCCTATGTTCTGAAAGTTAACACTCAGAGATAAGACTCAGACATTTTCTACTGCACGCTCTACTCATCTTCTAAGCATTTCCCTTCATACTCTTGTGCCATCGGTGCCGAGAATGCTACACAGTTGGCTCCCTCTGAGACAAAGAGCAGAAAAGTGAGAGATATCATGGAGATATGGAGCTCTCTGCTCCCAGAATATACTGCTCCGATGAGAGTTATGGGGGAAGGTTTAGCACATTTTAATCTTAAGCCCATTTGGAAAGAATCCATCAAAAACTCAAAACGCCAATTATCTGCAAATACCAAAACACAACACTCCAAACTAAGAAAGGACTCCAGAGATACATCCAACAAAATTCTTATTTTCCATTATGCTCTACTGAAAAGACTTAAGAGGACAACTTATATCATCTGATTTACACCACGTCTGCAATCATCAAAAGATCTTCAGTCTAAAAACCAAGTGCATGTTTCCAGGCAGTATTTTACACTAGATATTAATGCATCCAAAACAGTAACTCATTACAGTACAATGGGTTTTCTATTTAGGAAATACCATTTTATCTACCCTAGGGAGAAATGAACACTTGGAAAGTAGGAGCATTTTTACCAACTCGAGCATCCATAATTTCCAACATTTTGTTGTGTTTTTGTTTTCAGATGATACTTTGTTCCTGGGGAAATGTGCAAATTCTCTTCTTGCAATTCTAACTTTTTTTGTAGCTATCTGAGCAAACAAGATCAAATTTTAAGTATAAAATTACACGATTTCGGGCTTCCCTGGTGGCACAGTGGTTGAGAGTCTGCCTGCCGATGCAGGGGACACGGGTTCATGCCCCGGTCCGGGAGGATCCCACATGCCGCGAAGCAGCTGGGCCCGTGAGCCACGGCCGCTGAGCCTGCGCGTCCGGAGCCTGTGCTCCGCAACAGGAGAGGCCACAACAGTGAGAGGTCAGCGTGCCGCAAAAAAAAAGTTAACATCCCCAGTGATGAGACATATCAGCATCACGTACCCCCTGGTATGACGTGGACTGGGAAGAACATACCCCTTTTGTGATATTCTAGCCAACAATGCATAACGCCAATCCAATCATGAGAAAATAGCTGAAAACCCAACTGAAGGACTGCGTACAAAATAACTAGCCAATACGCTTGAAAAGTGTCAAGGTCATGAAAGAAAAACTGAGAATCACAGAATGGGGGTGAGGAGTGCCATGTGGGGTCTGGTGTTAGATCCTGAAACAGAAAAAGAAAATTAATAGAAAAACGGGCAACATTCAAATAAGCTCTGCAGGTTAATTGTACTGTATGAGTGTTAATTTCCTGGCTTCTACAATTGTTCAGTGTTCTGTAAGACATTGTTATTAGGGGAAGCTGGGTACAGGGTATTTGAGAACTTCCTGTATTACTTTTGCGACTTTTGCTTAAGTCTAAAAGTATTTCAAAATAAAATGTTAAGAAAAAGTGGATTTACCTGAGCCAGGAGCCAGAGATTCTGCCAGGAGATTAAAGGAGTGAGGAGAGGCTGCCTCAGACCTGAATTTTGAATATTGGGACTCCTAGGCCAAACTACGTCACAGGAAGATTCAACAGGATGATAGAGTGTACACAGAGCCTGGGGCTAGAAATAACAAAAAGTTGGCTCTGACCAGGAAAGTGTAGTGAGAACCACTCTGGATTAAGGTGGTATGTGAGGAAGAGTTGACTCAGCTCCAACATAAAGAACATCAATCAACACACGGTTTGCAATGGGGAGGCCCCAAGGCTCCTGGGGTGTGGCGTTCAAGAACTCTTGCAATGCTTTTGCAGTCCTGGTACCTTTCTCTTTCACTGAGTCAACCTTTTATTTTAAAATAGTTTTAGATTTACAGAAAAGTTGCGAGGCTATTAACAAGAGTTAAAATATACCTCACGCTTGGTTTCCCCTATTATTAATATCTTACATTAGTATTTCATTTGTCACAACTAATGAACCAACATCGGTATGTTATGATTCATTAAAGGTTATGATTTTTGCAGATTTCCTGCTTTTTATGTAATGTCCTTTTTCTGTTCCAGGATACCACATTACATAGTCCTGTCTCCTTAGCCTCCTCTTGGTTGTACCTGTTGCTTAGACTTTCCTCGTTTCTGATGACCTTGACAGTTTTGAGGAGTACTGGTCAGGGATTTGTAGAATATCCCTCAATCGGGATTTGTCTCGCCTTTTTCTCATAATTAGACTGGAATTATGGGTTTGGGGGAGGAACATCCCAGAGGTAAAGTGCCATCTTCATCATGTCATATCAAGGAGAAATACTACCATGACTTGTCACTGTGTTGTCATCAACTGTGACCAGCTGGCTGAGGTGCTATTTGTCAGTTCTCCCCCATTTCCATACTGTACTATTTGGTGGAAATCACTATGTAAACCCCACACTTGGGGAGTGGCAACTATGATCCACCTCCTTGAGGGTGAAGTACCTGCATAAATCATCTGTATATTTTCTGCACAGATTTCTCTGTTCTCCCTCATTTATTTATTTATTCAATCATTTACTTATATCAGCATGGACTCATGAGTATTTATTTATAATTTGGGTTATAATTCATTACTAGTTTATTTTGTTGCTCAAATTGTTTTAGCTTTTACCACTGGAGCTGTTTCAGTTAACTCCTGTGCACCTTTGACAAACTTCCATCATTGTGGGGTTTTGTAAGCAACTCCCTCACTTTCCAGCACAATAAAATGCTCCAGGTTCATTTTGTTGACTCCCTGCCCCAGCCCTAGAATCAGCCATTCTACAAGGGGTTCTGGCTCCTTTTATTAGAGACAGATATTAGAAACCAAGATCTGGGTGCTAGGTGTGCTCATTGCTACTGGAGTGTCGTTGCTTCCAAGCCCTCCCAGCTGGCAAACGTGTGTTTACTAACCCATGTATACATACTTATCTATAAATATTACCATATATATATATTTATATGTGTGTTTAGCTTAATAATCTATTATGTGAATCCATACTGATGTCTCTAACTGTAATCCGTTTCCACATGGATCATTCCTTCCCCTGCTTATCTGTCACCTCCCATTCCACAGTGAAAACCTGGCTCCTACTACCCACTATCCACTTACTAATTTAATTCCAGTATACATAGAGTGGTTTCAGATTCATTAACCTGTACCCTCATCCTCATAGGAAATGTTCTTCAACTAGAGTTGATAAAGTGCTTACGAGCAGCTCCTTTGCCTTCTGTCTTACTGTCTCCGCTCATTTCCAAAGTGATGTAGGTCAGTACCCTTTCCATCTACTCCCTTCAGAGACCTCATTTCATACATTTGTAACACAGCCGGATTGTTCTGTCATAGTCCAAATTCCATCCTGAGACCCTCCCCCCTTAAATGGCACATATCCCTTGGGTTTCTTCTTTCTGTCTCCTCCTGAGGCATCAGGCCATTATCTCAGGGTATGGTCAGTCCACTCATCTCTAAGAATTCTCTCTCCCTCTTCACTTATGGCTCCTAATCTGTCATTAGCCAAAAAACTAAATAGATGAGTTTTATTAGCATTAGAAATAATGTAAGCATAAGCCGGTAACGAATGAGAGCCTGAGATGTTCATCTATGCCAATCTATGGGGAAGCCTCGAATGCCGGTGCACAGGGCTCTCTGTCCTATCCCTGTCCTGACCCACATTTTAAATCAGAAAAAGTTTTGATTGCACAAAACTGAAGAGGATAGCAAATGGGACAGAAAAAGAACTAGCAATAAAAACATACCAACAGTCTGAAAGGCCAAAACAAAATAGGTTAGATTTAGCAGGGATCAAGTTAAATAATTTAATTCAAAAAATTCAAGAGCACGGATCAGGGTAAGAGAACTGGCTTAACAGCTACTGCATCTATGAGAAAGACTTCAATGTTTTCATAGATAGGGGGCTGAATATGAGCAAAGATGAGACTTGGCCACAAACATTACCAGAAGGACAATAATCAGGACAGGGGAGGGGATGGTCCCACTAATCTTTGCACTTGTCAGATCACATCTGCCACTCTGTGTCCTGTCAAACTGACACAACTATTAGGTGAACCAGGGCTGCAAAGGGTCTGGAAAAACTAACCCAATAGGCACTTAGTGAGTACTATGATTCATTCAAGGTGTTATAAAAATGTGCTAGTATCCAAGGGTGATAACAATGAAAATAACCAGATTATCATATCCCAAGCATTGCCCTAAGCACTTTTTCTATATTAAGTAATTTACCCAGATGACTTACTTTGCTTCTTGGTAACTTGTCCAGGTATCTGAGGCTTCCAGATTTCTGCCCACATGAACAATCTCCATATTCAACAGGTTGTGTTTAACCCCTTATTCTCTCATAGTTTACTCCACATGTTTCCCCTCATTTTTCTTTAAAAAAATTTAAATAATTAAACACCAAATTGGTACACACCTGTCATTATTTGGCATAACCTTTTGAAAGTGACTTTTTGATTATAAAGCTAATAATACTCAACAAAGAGAAACTGGAGGATACAGACACAGAGAGAGGGAAGTAAAAGAAATGAAACACATCAGATAATTTTCTGACCATTGTATACGTCTGTGGTGTTCCCCTCCACTTTCTGCTATGAATACATGTGTGGTTTTCATTTTACACTGAAGTTATCATACCGCATATGCATATTTGTATTTGACCTGGTCAACCTGATAAAGCATTTTCCCCTTTTACTAAATGAGCTGTGTGACTGTCAATTTATGGGCTGTGAATATACCATATGTTCTGAGATAAAAACCAAGGAAAATGTTTCCTCCTCTGCTTCATTTTAAATCACTTATTACCAAGTGATTGCTTTAAGGTTTCTAAAAAGATGTCCTTGTCCTTGTAAATGAATGTCGCCTCTTAATTGTGACTGTGATTTAAGGAGCACTTATCTTACTGGATAAGGAGAAATTTTACTGAGTGAGCTAAACTACGAGAGCTACCAGATCCTTCCCCCACTATTTACACCCGTAAGAAGAAACTTGGACAAAAAAGAAAATCCTAACTGTGGCTTCTATCTCTTAGGCAGTTACAAATTACTACCTGATCTGCACCTCTTGAGAAGGGTGCTTCCTGTCTTAAGGCATCTCCCTCACTCTTCACAGATTAAATGAATTGGCAAAAAGAGAAAACATCTTTGGATACTTAAGTTCCTATCACCTGCACGGATGAGGCACTAGACTCCAGAAGAAGATGGGAAAAAAGAATTTCAAAGATCAATGAAATTCATCATGGATGAGGTGTGACGTGGGACAGATTCTCCCAGTAATATCCCTCTCAGCCTCTCCTTACAGAGATAAAGGCAGTGAGGTAAAGTATCTCAACGAATCAGAATAATTTCAATTGTGAAGACTAAACAAAACAGCATTTGTCTCTATGTCCAAGAAACATCTGGTTATGCCTAAAGAAAAATGATGGAAAGCAACCTGGGGAGTGACCTTACATGCTTCTTTGCCTGTTCTGCCTCCATAGCCTGTGGTCAGAAGCTATGGTTTGAGTTGCTGAGAGTCCCGGCAGAGACAGACACCCTGCACACAAGGTCTTCACTGATGCTTAAGCAGGATGTGTTTATTCCACCTAAGAAAAGGGTTAAAGAGAGACAGTAAATACCAGCAATAGCAAGATAAGGATTCTCTGAGGAGCGTAGAAAAATGTTTCTTAGTGCACACAAACCAGAAACTTAGTGCCTTTTTGCCGTTTCCAAATCCCCTAACGCAAAAACACCTTCCTCTGCGGTTTAATACTCTTGTACTATCCTTACTAGGATGTAGTGATGCCATTAGGAAGGCCCTGTATCCCAACACTGTCGGAAAATTAATTATCAAGGCAGAAATAAAACGGAAAGCTGAGGGATGTGTGTTAAGACATGAAATTCCTCACCATGTTTTAGATGAAAGATGTGTTTCTGGGCCCTCACGTGTCTTTCATGACGAATGACACACGTATACACACAGGCATGTTTTAAAATATAGACAATGCCGTATGCAGCTTTTTAGGCAGGAGCCACGGCCCGAGCCAAGGCACAGCGGTAGGTCTGAGTTCACTGTGTGTCTAAGGTTAAACTGGCTGGCGTGACTGCAGCAAAGAATTCATGCTGCATGGTCATACAGAATAACGACAAATGTTAAGGTTTAGCTAGATTTCTGAGGACACTGAACTCCAAACAGAGTTTGGTTTTATTTCGTAGGCGACAGAGAGACAAGACAGTACAGATTCGCAGTTAACATGCAACTGAGCTTTAGAAAGCATAGTCACACCATGATACATGAGGTACATGGTGAGGACATCATGGCTGGGGGTGGGGGAGACTGAGAGGCACTAGAGATTGGCTGGGAGGCTGTTGCCATCATTTAGCTGGAGAGGAGGTCAAGCAAGGTATCAACAGGACCGAGGCAGAAAGAGCACATGGCATGTCTCGAAAGGAGAAACGCAGGTGGGAACTGTTGACAGTCTGAATAGAGAGAACAAAGGTGAGGGACATTCAGTGACGCCAAGCTCTAACAGTATATGAGCTAAACAAGCGATCTTTGGTATTAATTATCAGTCTCCGCACCTCTCTGGTTCCGGCTGTGTCTACAAGTTTTATAAAGCTAATTTCTTTCCACTGTCATACCAACTCTGAGAGGAATTATCATTCTGGTTTACCATGAGGAAGCTGGGATTTAGCGACATTCAGTAGTTTGGGATTTGAACCCATGTTTGTCTTAACTCCATGGCTCTTATATCCATAGTATTGCTTCCCCTGTCAAGGCCTGATAAAAAAAAAACAGAAGCAGCCTGCTCTTCACCATAAATTCTTACCTAAATTCACACAGTCCCTTATATACCCAATACCTATCCTCGTTTTCTTTAGTTTACAGTAGAACATCATGTATATGATTTCTGACATTTGGATGTGAATATACATGGCACTCGGGAGCTCTAATGTGCTGAACAGATGTTCGGTATTATTTTTATTATTATGTGGGCGTTTTCCTTCAGTGACTCATGTCAGGAAATAGAAATGGTTCCATTACACAGAGTCTACCTTGTCTACGGCCCACTCTAAAGATGAACTTATTAAGGCTTACTATGAGATCACTTTCCTTTATAGCAAGATATATAGAACAGACAAGAGTCTGTGTTCACGCGTTTGGGATTCTTGCAGAAAGGCCCGCCTGCAATTTTAGGTACACACTGTAGCACGACCAGCTGCTGTACAGACAGCATGCTCTACTTTCTTCAACAATGACAAGGGGAAAATGGCTAGGATGAACACACTCTAAACTAGCTGGTGTGTTTTCCTAAAAACTTTACCTACAAAGTAGTAGTAATAATGAGTAAGCAAGCAATGGATCAAAGCAGCCACACTCCACCAGGCCCGGGTGCCCTTCCTGAACCTGATGCTGGCAGAGCGTGGCTGGCTGGGCTTTCAGAGAGCATCCAGGTTTTCTAAATTCCCTTACGTCTCCACTGACAGATTCACAGACTGCTAGTGCTGAACAGGATCCGAAGGGCTATTTGACAAAGGAGGTAATTAAGGCCCCAAGAGATGAATGCTCAGCGTTCCTCATTTTCTGCCCAATCGTCCGTATTCCAATTGCACCACTGGTGCAACAAGTTAGGTGTTGTAGAACATACAAGGGGCGGGGGGGCGGGGGGGGGGTAGTAGCGTGAGCTCTTCTGGTTTTCCTCTCCTGTCCCCCTGCACAGCTGAAACCCCACGGTGAGCCATTTTAACAGTGGCCTCAAAGGCCCAGAATCCGCAGCCCCGGCCAGCTCCTCCAGGAGCACCTCTCTCCAGCAGGGGCTTTGCTGAGGGTGTCCTGCACCTGCGCTGACTAGGTCCCCAAAGGGCATGCTCTTCATCTCACTATCTCAGAGTGACCCTGCACCTCAGAAAACCTTCCCCTTCTCCTACTGGTCCTTTTCCCCTAAACTTCAGTCATGCTTGGGTCTCCCCACCTCCCCATTAAAAAAAATAAAACTCATATCTCAGTGAAACTAGGAAAAAAACCTCTATTTTGATCCTGTAACCCCTCCAATCTACCCATGACACTGCCATCAAAGGTAATTTCTGAAGGTACCCTCTGGAACAACCCTCTGAAGAACTCTGCTACTTACCAGCCGAAGTCTAAACTCACCTGACTGGCGGGCGAAGCCCCTCCCTTTCTCACGTCTCCACATTTTCCCACATGCCCCGTGCTCATCGCCAAACAGAACTCCCTGTGGTTTCCTGGGCTTAATGAGTGGCTCAGGCCATTTCTGGTGCTTGGAATGTCTCGGGCCACCTCCTCTCCTCATGCGGAACTGCCACCTATTGTCTCAGGCCTGGTGCAAATGTCACTTTTTTCTGAAAGAACTGCTATTATGGTAACAAGTTAATTTCTGTCTTGCAACACACACTTGGTTGTTCATTAATTCAACCAACATTTATTCGGCACTTGGGCACCAGGTACTCTGCTGGGAATACAAAGACACCTGGAGTCTGAGATACAAAGGATCAAGTAGGGAAAAATTTAAATAGCGGTATAGGCTTCTGGAAGTAGGATACTGTGGCTTCTCTTCTGAGTAGACTGTACACTGCCTGAGGGCAGGGGCTGAGCCCTTTTCTTCAGCATCTTCCCCATCACTGAGTGCCATGTGTGGACGCACAGAACTCTCGAGCCACCTCAATTACAGAATAAACGTAAATGTATTGGTATTTGTCTCCTTACCCTTGAGCAGACTGACATTCATTTTTTTACATTCCCAACAGCCAGCCCAGTGTCTGGCATCAGCAGTCACTCAGTAAATCGAGGGATAGATGAATGAAAGGAAAGAAGGAAGCAAGAAGCAAACCACCATGACAGCAAGGATGTCTGCCTTGCTGACCTTTGTGTCCCTGGGGCTCAGTACCCAGTCTGGCACATCAAGGGAACATAACAAACGCTGAGCAGATAACCACAGCCACCGTCCTTGAAGGACTTGTCTTTCAACCAACTGTCAGGTTTCTAGTCTCTCCCAGCGCACAGCCGGAGGAAATGCTGTGGGCAGGCTTAGGACAGGAAACAAAAGTCCTGTTTCCAACTCCGATGGGAGTGAGGCCTTAGCCTCGCTTCACCCTCCTGGCAGAACTTAAGTACCCGACCCTCGCGAGACATCACTCCACCATCCAGGCAAGGCGTGGACTGAGACTCCTGAACAGCTCATAGAAAGGCTTAAAGTGACCAAGGCCAATGCCATCATTTAGCTCACGGGCCAGGGGTACCCTCTGATTGGCCTTGCTGCTCTGGGCAAGGCTCATTGGGCCAATGACCACTTTGCTCAGTTATCAATTTGGAAATGAAAAGCAGAAGCTAAAAATAAAGTTCAGTGAAAACTGTTCAAGGTTAATGGGATGGAAACCACAAAGAATTCCGGCTCGAGGGCAAGGCCCCTGGCTCTGGGAGATAGCACACAATCAGCAGGAGGCCGGTGGCCCTCGGTAACCTCGCCTGGCCCCTTCTCAGAACTGCTCGAGTGCCGGGGGCCTGCGGCACACAACCTGGTACTCCATTTGTCTTCACCCCACGTGCCTTCAAATTCTTTCTTGAATAAGGTGAGGTATAGATGCAGTTTTGTGTATATCAATTTTATCTCCCCGACAGGAATACCCTCAAGGGAAAAAGTGGTGGTCTGGAGATCTAAATACAAGTTGTCACTGTGTTCGGTTAACAACACCACAAGTAGTAGTAAGCATTTATAAACTGGGAGATTGCATAGCAAAATCCCGACTATTTCTTTTTAACTGAAAGGTCTAGCAGCCTGGGATCCACACACCCGGGGCAATAACAACTAGAGCTGAACTGCCCCCTTTCAGAAGGACCACGTGCCTGCCCTTTCCCACAGTCACCACCCCACTCCTTATTTTTTGATATTTTTACCTGCCTGGCCTTGTGAATACCTGAGCTTGGAAACCATATTTATTGAGTCAACCCAAGCTTAGCCCTGAGCACCATCCCTGACTACACTCTTTCCCTCACTCCCCACATCGAATCAATCAGAAAGTTCTACTTCTCTTTTAAACATTTCTGAAACTCTGAATTTTCCAAATGATTCCCTCTGATATTCACCCTAATCATCTGTTAATCCCACTGGGACTAAATTCCATGGACCCTCTGCTTTTTCACTGTCACTCAGCCCCTCATGTCCTCTCTCCACATGCCTACTACTATTATAAACCCTTCCTTCCTTCCTCACTTCCACCTCTGCTCCCCTCACCCCTCTCTTTCTTCATCCTGCTCATCTGACAAACCACAGCTCTTGTTATAAATCTTAATCTCTGCTCATTCTGCACCTGTAGCCGGGCTGCTGAATGTGGCTGGAGAAAAACATACTCATGGAGACCAACATGATCTATTTTAAATTCATGACCACTGTTCTCAGGTGGGTCCTTAGGTTAGCCTTGGCAATCCTACTATATTTCCCTAGTCTATCACTCTTCCCCTGTCCTAGATGACTATTCCAAACACTGCCTTCTCTTTAGAAATCTCCTCCCCACTCGCAGCTACAAAACCACGCACTTTGTATCTCACCAAGAAAACGGAAGTGACAGAAGACTTTCCACACACTCCCACTTCCACTTGCCTCAAACTTCCTGCATTTAGGCCCACACTCTCTGTCCTTCTGTTTCTGTGGAGGAACTATCTACCCCTATTTACAGCAACTCATACATCTGCATCCTAGATGCCACCTTCTCTAATTTCCAAACCGTCATTCCTAAAGCAGCTGTCTCTTCCTCTCCTTCGTCACCCAACTTCCCCTCGCCACTGGGTCCTACCTGTCAGCAAGCTGCATGCTAGGATTTGCCCACCTTTAAAAAAAACCCTCCTTTGGGACTTCCCTGGTGGTCCAGTGGTTAAGAATCGGTCTTGCAGTGCAGGGGATGCCAGTTCGATCCCTGGTCGGGGAACTGAGATCCCACATGCTGCAGGACAACTAAGCCCGTGCCACAACTCATGAGGCTGGGTACTCTAGAGCCCACGCACCGCAACTAAGACCTGATACAGCAAATAAACAAATAAACATTAAGAAACAAACAAAAAAAAAAACCCTCCTTCACTCCACATCCTTCTCTGGGTTCTGTTTTATTCCTCTGCTCCCCTTTGTAGGAAAACTCCCCAAAAGAGATGTCTACACTCATTCCTACTCTCTGTAAAACCCATCTCATCAGGCTTTCATGCCCCCTTCCACTCCACCAGAATCACCAGGCCAGCTCCCCGGCCCTGTGAGCTGGTCCTCACGCACCAAGCATTCTTCTGCCTTGAAGCCTCGGCCTAGGTTGGCCTTCTGCTTGGCTCACTCCTGCCCCAGTTGTAGCCACACGGCTCCTGGCATCACTCCCTCCAGGCTTCCCTGACCCCCGCCCTCTCACACACACATCTTGACACTGCTTAGCCCTCTTCCTGGGTTTTATTTTTCTCCATAGCCCTTACTGCCCCATGACATATTCTAAATTTGTTCAGCTGTTACCCATCTCTCTCCCCTCTCACTGACTGGCTTTCTCATTATTAAGTTCTGAATATGACTGTGTGTGCAGGCTTTTCTTCTCTACAACCTGGGGATATTCTGAGATCACAGAACACTCCTTGGGTGGTGCAGAGCCTGATAATTCAAAGTACATAACGTGCCCTCTTTAGCAGTCTCCTTTCTGCAGGGAAACATGTCTGCAACTCTCGGACGGGTGCCTGGGAAGGCTGCTAGGAAGCACCTGACGTGTGTCATCCCAACACGGTGAACAGCTATAACTCACTGCAAGTCTTCAGACATCCTGATGGGATGGGTTACACGTACACTCGCCACTTACATACACATAAAAGTATGTATTGAGCGTAAAACTTGATTCGATCAGATGCTTGTCAACAATGTTTTCAAGATTATTTCATAATCCTTCAGAGGCTAAAGTTACTTGGCATACAATTTTTATAGGCATAAAATTGCTTTTGTCCAAATCACTCAAAGCTGTGGTCAGTGTAATATATTCAAAGTAATGTTTGGTTAAAAAGATGCCATCATTTCGTCATCAATTGTCCAGGGAGGGGATAAGTAAAATGAGTACATATTGTACTTAGAAAAACTATCCCATCAAATGGTTCCGCTGTTATTTTTAACATTAGAAAGACAAGAAGAGCCATTTTGGAAATCTCACCAAAGGAAATATGCCAAAACCTAGGAAAAACTGTAGGTACATGATAATCAGCATTACAGATGATAGCATTTTGCACTGCCAACAACCTGATTTTCCAACCATAGTGATATACAGTCATACAACAGCGATGGCTCTATATTAATATGAAAAAAGGTATCTCAAATGCTCTATATACCACAACTTTACTTTTTTAGAAACACTGAAAGGAAAGACATGGAGATGTTAAGAGTGATTGTGTGAAGGTATTTTTTTTCTTTTCTCTAAGTTCCCCAAATTTATCATTTTGCTTTTTAAATGTTACTAAATTTTAAAATTAAGAAAATATAGACAATTTCGACACACATGCATTAACACAGAAAAGCTCGATGGCACATGTCATTTTGTGAACTACTGGGTCTTGAGACTTGAGTCCACATCCTGTTCCAAGTCCCCGCTCATTCCTAACTTCCTCGTTAAATAGTTTCAGACAATCTTCTCTACTTGATAGTGCTGTTTTAATTTCTAAGTAGTTTAGATTTCTATAAATGTTCAGCTTAAAATTATACAACAGAAAATATACACAGAAGGTAAGAGACACCTTAAAATGTTACCTCTTTCAAGAGACAGAATTATATACAAATACCTATCAATATCACTTTTTAATGAAATAGCTATTTCCTTTATTGCCCATCATGTTTTTAATTATTAAGGAATGATACACTCATTTTATAAATGCAAAGACTGAGAGACAAAGTGAGCAGTTATTGTCTCACTAAAAATTCCACAGTATATCTAGGATTTTATACAAGTTGCAATAATTTTGTCAAACTAACATAAATTCAACCATTTATGCAACAAATATTTAGATGTCTCAAATGTAAGGTGCCTAGTGTGCTATAGAAATGTATAAATATACAGTTCTAGTCCTCAAGGAGCTTATGGTCTGGAAATAATGATATGCACACCTGTCAACATCACTAGGTGACTAAAATTGGGATATAACTCCATCTTATTTACCCATGTGTTCTTAACACCTGGCAAACTGTGTCACCATTATCAGGTGCTCGATAAATGTTGGCTGAATAGACGACTGAATGAAAAATGTCAAAAGAGATTATAAAGAGCAATAAAGGAAGAAGAAACCCACTTGGACCAGCAGGACTTGGGATAGAAATAGAGGCAGAAATGAGAAGAGGCCTATGATAGGCAGGTGAGAAGGTGAGATTTAACGTTGGAAGAACTGGAGCCAGTAGTAAGAACCTGCTTTTCATTCTGTGGGACATGGAATGCCACTGAGTATCTTCAAACAGGGAAGTAACGTGATATATGTTATACATGAAAAAATTAATCTGATCTTTTACATTTTGGATAGCAAGTGTGGAACTTGGTTCAGAGGCTATCACAATAGTCCATGCAAGGAGAAATAAGGTACTAAACCCAGGAGGCTGAGGAGGATAGAAAGGAAATAGATTTAGCGTAAGTGGCTAACTGGGCAAGAGCTGCTGCTTTAAATACCGTTTTCTATTTAGATTCAACTGATATTGAGTTCTTCCTATACACATATGACACCTAGACTGGCACTGTCACATACTCAAGGGGCAGTACTTTCGCCCCTCATGTTACGGATGAAGAGACTAAGTCTCCACAGGACACTCAGCAAGTAAGTGGTAGGAAAAACAAATCAAACCCAGGTCTCTTAACTACAGTGTTCTTCCTGGTTTATGACAAATGTTCAACCTAATGAGGTTTCTGTGTATTACAATCTGGAAGTGGAATCTACAGCTCGTCACTCCAATGCCAGTATCATTTGCAGGGAACGCTTTGCCTCTGACGGTCCTAGACGTGACTCTGGAGAGTCATTTCATCTGGATTAGATAATGTGACCCAATATACCTTTCCCATTTCTTATCCAGTTCCCTGTCCCCACACACCCCACATTCAGCTACTCAACATCTCCTCCTTCACACATCCTGAATAAATTCTCTCCTTACCCCTAAGCAACTTCCTCACCTGTAGAATGAGGGTAACAGTACCAAACCACATAGAGACATGCAAAGCATATAGAATAATGTCTCACATATAGCAGATACCAAATAAATGTTAATGAATTACACCTGCCTTCTCCAAACTTATTTGTCTTTTAAAGTTCAGCCTACCTCAACTCCCCTGGATTGCTCCAGGAAGAGTTAATGGCTCCCTCTTCAGTTTTTGTGATTTAAAGATTTTTCATAGTCTCATTTATGAAATTTATGTCCTGGCTGAAGTACACATGCCTATTTCTCCAATTAGAATGCAAAGGTGGTGCTTCATTTATATTTCTGTCCTCGATGGGGCTAGTGTAGTGTGATGCGTATAGTCAGTCCCAAATAAATAGCTGCTGAATTCACTCCTGCATACTCTCATTAGTCAATCACTCATTAATTTTAAAATAAATTTGCAGGGAAGATGATTACACAACACACATAATTAGAACAAATATATCTATTAGTGCCGCATTCAGTTAGTCTCATTCACCTGTGACTTAGGAAAAGAAATCATTCCTTGAACATAACACTATAAATGAAGTAACATCATGGGTTTAATGAAGAAATCTGTTTTTGTTATAATATCTTCGAAGCATACAACATCACAGCATATACCATCTCATCCAGTTTCCTATCCATGTCCACATCCTAACAGAATCGTCTAGAGTGAGCATGTCCAAGGTCTGTTAATGGCAAGACTGCCGGCCAGCTCTAGTACTTAACAAATGTTTCCTTATATTGCGCTTAAGTCAGTCTTCTTATAACTTCTACTCACTAATTCTAGCTCTGCAATTTATATTAATGAGGTCTCTACCCTAAGGAAATCTATAATTGGAACCACAGTATTCTTGATTGCAAGCTGCATCCTCTCTCTACAGTTCAAACAAAAGGAGAGGAGAAACTATTGAATTCATAGCAGGAGAAAAGTTTTTATTGCTTATTTTCTTTCAGCCGAAGTGCTGAGAATGGGTGTCAATAAGCTGGAGATCAATGCACTAAAGAGCAGTAGACAAAGTCCAGCAGGTAAATGATGTGGTCAAGTACAGAGCAGTGAGGTACACAGAAGTGCACGTAAAAGCAGGGCCTGCCGTCAGACAGCCGTGCTTATTGGACAACCTAACACCTCATGGGCTACATCCCATCAGACTTCGATACTTCCACATCTTCCCACCCTGCGATGACCACAGTTTCAGGCCGTACATGGTTTCAAACTAGAGGATATTAATAGTTGAGCATTTTCTCATTCTTTCTGCTCTATGTCCGACGAGTCCATGAAAACTCTCAGCAGGTTCAATGCATCTCAGATACATTCAAACACAACCTAGAATTTGAAAATAAAAAACAAACAGAATACCATGGCCTAAAGGATGGGATCACTACTTGCATAACGAAACAGCCCCTGCCATCTGGGCATAGCTTTCTTCTTATATTATTTGCTTATCGAGGGGTGTTGCAACATGGTCTCACAGATCAAAAAGGCAGCCTTGGAGAGCAACCGTTGAAGCACATAAAATCTGCTGAACACTCTGTTGTTCCATCCTTGGAGAACGGATCTAAGGACTAAAAAGGATTGTTCCATCATTACTGTCTCATAAAATCTCAAAGTAGATTTTCAAGAGGCCACATTCATTGGCTTCTGAGAAGTTTTACAAAGTGATATTGTTTAGTCATGGCAAGTATATAGCACTGGATTATAAGTAGATAATACTGAAGATGGGAAAGGTAACAAATGATCACGCAATTTAAAAACCTACAGCGCAACACATATACATGGAATCTAAAAAAAATGGTTCTGATGAACCTAGGGGCAGGACAGGAATAAAGACGCAGATGTAGAGAATGGACTTGAGGACACGGGGAGGGGGAAGGGTAAGCTGGGACGAAGTGAGAGAGTGGCATGGACATACATACACTACCGAACATAAAACAGATAGCTAGTGGGAAGCAGCTGCATAGCACAGGGAGATCAGCTTGGTGCCTTGTGACCACCTAGAGGGGTGGGACAGGGAGGGTGGGAGGAAGACGCAAGAGGGAGGGGATATGAGGATATACGTATAGCTGATTCACTTTGTTATACAGCAGAAACTAACACAACACTGTAAAGCAACTATACTCTAATAAAGATGTTAAAGAAAACCCATAGCACTATCATTCTGAATACTTTTCTCACTTTTGGATTTCTGCTACTGTTATCATTTACACAAACGCAATTCCCACCTCCCAGTGTGTTCCTGACAGCCCTGCACACGCTTCTATAAAAGGGAAGATAGCAAGCTTACTCATGTTAGCAGACTCTGACATGTCTCAAGATAAAATGGAACCATACTTCCTTTCAACTATTACTAGGATTTCTTCAGCTTAGGAACAAGCACCAACACTATGAAACGTCCTGCTTCTAATTAAATATACCCAGTTTACTGGTGAAGAAATTCTGCAAAATAATGTGGCCATCTACCAGTGTTTGCAGTGACCATCAGTAAAACTCAGACAATACCATGTCACATATATCACATGCTCGGTCACATGCTGGACCCAACTGGGTTAATTGTAGTGAAAACTACATGGAAGGCTATGAAGTATAGCTAGTCTCCAAGTTCAGAACAGACTACACTAGCCATATTAGTGTACACTAGTCATGTTATCCTGGAACTCAAAATCCACTTTCCTTAGAAGAAAAAAATAAAAGGAGAGGGGGTAAATAATAAGAATTACTTTCCTAGACTAAGCTATAAAAAATTTATGAAATAATGGTAAGAGCAGTAAACACTTATAATGTTTTTACTAGATACAAGGCACTGTTTAAGCACTTCACAACAATCTTATAAGGTAGGTACTATCACTCTCCATTTACAAATGATGAAACTGAGGCAGAGAGAAGCTAAGTAACTTGACCAAGGTCAAAAAGCTGCTCAGTGGTGGCGGGGAATCCTAACACAGGTAATCCTAACACAGGTAACACTTACAAATCACAATGGGATAAAATGAACAGTTCTTCTAAAATGCAGTCGTTCTGCACGTTCCTTTCTCCAGGGTCCCTCTTGCCAGGGGCCTGAAGTAAACACTTGTCAGTATCTAAGACATCCCACAGCCAACTCCAGTCTGAAACCTTTGCACTGGTCCTGCACAACCTGTTACAGTAGCCATTAGCCAAACACGGCTACTTAAATTTTTGAAATTAAATTAAAACTAAATAAAATGAAAATTTCCGTTACTCGATCACAAGACCCCACTCTTCAAGTTCCAGTGGCGACCCGACTGGAGAGCTGATAAAATATTTCTATCTTTCTAGGAAGTTCTACTGGATATCTGGCTGCCTGACAAACTTTTTCCATAAAGAGCCAAACAGTAAATATTTTAGGTCTTGCAGGCTGTATGGTCTTTGTAGCAATTACTCAACTCCACCAGTGTAGTGAAAAGCAGTCATAGACAAAACGTAAACAAATAAACATGGCTATGTTTCCAAAAAGTAGGCAGCTGTCCCACGGGCCACAGTTTACCAACCCTCATTCTAGGTGACTAGAGTTTCCACGTATATTTTTCCCCCTAGTTTTGGATCTGCAACTTCTCTTCCTTAACCAGTGGAAAAGGGAACTGTAGCAGGATTATAGACTCTCCCTGTGCTCTCTGTGCAGAGAAACACGTGCCACGTAACTCTCTCATTTCATCTCTTTCCCCTCACAAGGTGCAAGTGCACATACGCCAACCTAAAAGTTCTTAAGAAGCTGAAAATCAGATGGAGGGGCCCCATCCGCAAAGGTTGACTTAGTAGGTTTAAGGTGGAGCCCAGACACCGGCATGTTAAATGAGCCTCCACGGTTGTTTTAATCCTGGCGGTCTGTGGACCACAGTATGAAAAACACTGCTAGCCTTTCAAACACTAGGTGGGAGAAGGGAATGAAGAGTTAGCTGGTAAATTCCCCTCTAGTAGGTGTAATCCCAAACCACACAGAGAAAGCTATCACTTAACCTCAGCAGTTCCCAGAAATGTCCAAGAGTCACTGGAGCAGATTAGAGGGCAAAGGAGGCCTCAAATGGCTCCAGCAGGAAAGAGCTCAGGGCAGAAGGAGGCCTAGGGAAGACAGGTATCTGCCTGGCTTGGAAGGCAGGGGACAAAGAAGCTTTTCAAAAGGACCTCAGGAGCCGACATGCTCCATCACGCTCCCAGCCGGTGGAGACCCACCCTGTCTGGTGTTCCTGGAGCCCAGAGGCAACGCAAGGACTCTTCAAGAGCCTATCTTTCTTTATCTTTCCTTCCTTTATAAATGGATTCATTCACTATTAGCTGCGACCATGCACAATTTCCTCAACATCTTGGTGCCTCAGTTTCCTCACAAAATGAAACAAAGCGTACAAAGGGTTCTTGTGAAAATCAAATGAATTAACATTTGCAAAGCAATCAGAACACTGCTTGGCACAGAGTAAGTGCTTTGTAAGTGCTTGCGAAAGAAAGTAAAATGCCATTTAACATTTAATAATCACTTCCTATGTGTCAGGTATAGTGTCAGATGTAAAGATACAAAAATAAAGGGCACCTCAGAGGAGACGCACGTGAAAACGCTGTCTGATGCCATGTTTATACGGCACACAGTGCTGTGCGCACTTAAAAGATAAAGTTCTACAGCTCTGCCGCACTGCTGTACGTACACGTCATATACTGCACTGTGCGCCTTGGTTAAGACGGCACATTCACGTTACGTGTTTTTTACCACAATAGTAAAAACATCACAAATGAATATTGAGAGGATGTGAGGAGACAGGGGAAAGGAAGTTGACTGTGGTAGTTTGGGACTGGGCAGAAGCAGGAGGGATGTAACGGAAGACCCAATTTCTAAGTGGAAGACTGGATTCCATGCACTGGGGACGGAGCCCAGACACGCACCAAGGAGTTGGGCCAGTGATTTGAGATGGTGTTTATCGTGCATTATTAAACCTCCAGCGACTGTGAAAAAAAACCACCAAACCACCCCCAAAAAATGAAAAACAATTTAATATCATTTATCGTGACATATGATATATATATATAAAACTATAGTTAATAATACACTATTGCATGTTTGAAACTTGCTGAGAAAATATCTTAAAAGGTCTCATCATAAGAAAGAAGACTGTAACTATGCGTGGTGATGTTAACTAGACTTGAGGTGATCATTTTGAATATATACAAATATTGAATCATTATGTTTCATACCTGAAACTAATATAATGTTATATGTCAACTATATCTCAATATAAAAAATATTATCAATCAGAAAATCGGAGGCCTCCCATTTTTCTTCTAGGACAAAACGATTTCAGAAATACTCTTTAGTAATGGCTTTCACTGCAGATTTATGTGGTTGGAATGTTTTGTGATACATGATAGTATCTTCCTAGAAATGAGAATTTGTCATCTTCCTGAAAAATAAAAATCTTATTACTATTCTAACCAACCAACCATAACAACAAAAACCTAAATGTCAAGAGTGTGTCTGGTGGCCCAGAAGGCCCCAGGCCACCTGCCCACCTGCCTGCACCTCCTCTGAACTGTGTCCTCTCTCTGCCTCATAGTTCACTCGGCTCAACCAGGGTGCCCTTCTCCAACCACACAGCTGCTATGTGGCATCTACGTCTGTGTTTCCTCTAAGCAGAATGTTCCTGATGTCCCACCCTCCAGGTCTCTGCTCAAGTGTCACCTAATCAGAAAGGCCCTCCGTGACCACCAACACCACCTTCTCCCGTTACTCTGTTTTCTTATCATGCCTGATTTCTCTTATTAGCACTTATTACAGGAGAGCTAATAGATTTCCATAGAATGTCTACTTATTAGTCCCATTTACTCTATGGTCTCTGGGAGGATCCGGACTTTGTTATACTCACTACTTTTCTCCAGCTCCCAAAACAGTGTGTGGTGTTCAGCAAACGATCAGAAACTCTTTATGATGTGAAATAATAAGAATATGAAGAACACTTAATGGACCCTTATTATATTACGTTATTTTTGTAAAAGCCAGGTGGTCAAACGTTTTGAAGCCTCTCACTTTTAATCACAAGCATATTTTAAAACTTATAATCTAGTAAACTCCCCCCACATTAAACAAATCAAATAGCAATATCTAACTGTCAAAAGGACGTTTGAATTTTGAATCAAATCCAAAAGATTCTACCTGGTTACTTAACATATAAAGTAACTGGTTTATAGCTTCATTTAGGTATTTTGTTTAACTTCATAATGATCTGATGGGATAAAGATGGGATAGATATTTCCCCCACTTAATAATGGGAAAATAGCCAAGAGAAGTTGCCTTGTTACACAAACCCAGATCAGCAACAGAGCTGGAAACAGAGACACCTTTTCCTTCTCAGACTCTGAGTCATTAGGACCAAATGATTCAAATTCCGCTTATGAGATAACCCTATCATGGAAACTACTGAAATGACAGTCATGGCAAAGTCTCAGTAGAACCAAGAATTAAATGGATATGTGAATAAATACCCTCATTAACCAATTCAACCCGCCTCCTCTTCTACCAACCTCTGAACATCTTCAGCCTATTTCTTAAGGCATTATCCTTACGTTTATCTATGAACATCATAGATACTCTAAATGCCACCTTTTGGCTATAAGTCATGTTAAACATCTACATTCAGATTACTGCATACTTCGTCACTACTAGACCATACTGACATCCCACTGACATACATCCCATATGTCAGTACATACTGAATGGAGAGGAGGCCGGGTCTGCAAACGAATGGTAATACGCAGATATATGGCCCCAGTCCTGAGCAAGGATGTTTTTCCAGGTGATCAAGTCATTGCAGTATAACACCAACCCTCATTACTCTTGACCTGAGGCACATCCAAGTACAACACCTCTTCTCAATAAACAACAGCAAAAAAAGAGTTTTGTACTTCTGAAGGAACAATGAAGGAAAACAGATTTATCACTTAGGGGGCAGATGGTCCAATTCCATCTTGTTACAGATGAGAAAACTGAGACCCAAATAAGTTAAAAGATTTGTCTAAAGCCGTACAGCTAGTTTTTGAAAGAGCCACAGCTAGAACCCTAGCCTCCTGCCTCCCAGTCCAGAGTTCTACATTACAAGCTTGATAATCCACACAAATTGGACTTTTTCCTCCCAGTTTTTCCCTTTAATGATCTTTTAGGTTTTGAGCAGAGGAAAATTAGTCATGAAACAAAGTGCCCCCAGACTGTTTGATCATTAAGTGCCCCATAAATATTTGAGTGAACTGAACCAAATCTGGATATGACTTATCCCCACAAGATGCAGAATGTTTAATACTTAAGGCCATCCCAATTGTGATTTCTGGTTTCCATAGTGATAAATAACATTTACTGCTACATGTGGCCTGGCTTACATCTATGAACAAGCATTTCCTGATGAATGGCAACTCCCACAAGATATAATTTCCCAGATATTTTAGACAGCTGATGAAGGAAAAACATTCCCCATAGAAAAGATTAATAACTGATTGGGTCATTCAGCATTGAAAGGCGCTCTAAGTTTGCTATGATACAGCTGATACTCTGCCCTTATAAACTGGTTTTAGGAACATAAGGGTAAACATTTGGGCTTTATTGGCAAACTTAACAGAGAGGATTATAAAGAACCACACCATAAATTTGATTCAATAGTTTTCAATCCTACACAACAACAAAGATGTATTTCTATTTTAAGTCTTCAATCATGAGTTTCAGTCTTACAGAGGACCCTGTGACACTCCCGTTCTACTATAGCCAGCATATTTGGAACATAACAATGCTGTTAGTCCATTCTGGATATGAACATGGGGTGATGCACAAATGAAAAGCCATGGAAAGAAGCCATGAGCTTCAATAACCACCTAGTCCTTCACTGCCTTCAGCTGCCTTTTATGAGGGGTAGTTCTGTAAGAACCAAGCTTATCAAAAATGTTCCAGGTGTTAGGTCATTAAAAATACAAGATGAAAATAAAAAGGGTATATATGTAATTATACTTCCAGAAATATTTTTGTTCTCCTAGCATCATCTTCCCAGAAGGCTGTAATATAGAAACTGATTTTAATTTCTTATTTTTCAACTTTGTGTTGACAGCTTTGAGGGGTTGTTGAGTTAGAGGGAAGGGGTCAAATATTTTTCAAAGAGGACAGCAGGTTTAATTAGTATTTTGATGTTCCCTGGGTCTCTATGATCTCTCCCCTGTGCGATTACAGTAGCCTGTACACACTGTTTCTAAGAACATTTCAACAAAATTACCTTTGGTGAGAACAAGACAACTGTTCACAGTATGGACAGAATAAGTAAATCTTCTGCACTGGAAGCCTCATTTTAATATGGCTTAAAAAACCATCTTTATTCATCTCAGGTCACAAACTATTCCCACCTAATAGTCCCAAGATTCTATCCCAATTTCAACCCTACACTAATCCTCTCCCAACCTGTGGAAATTAAATACAGATACTGTTCAGTTTCTCCAAAGGACAGCACAGAGGTCCTTCAACATCAATTGGATATATTTCTCACAATATGGCCATCCTTACGGAAATTCTCGTGGAAATGTGGAATGAAGAAACCAAAGCTGGGAAAAGGAGAACAGACTGCTAGGGTGTTTGGTACAGAATACGATTGGGTTGATCCACGTCTTGCCTCTTCTGTAACAAACAACTGAACAAAGTTCTGGTCACTACAGTAGAAGGACCCCCATAAAGAATAGAGAAAGGTGACTAACTGCCTCTGGGCAGTTTCAGACTTCATGTCTTGGCAATGAGTGATTTGGCCTGGAAGGGATATGCAACATCTCTGAAAGCAGCTAACAGAATGCTCTCTATGTTCTGCTTCCAGATAATAAGCCGTCCATCGTGCACTCTGGGCAAGTCCATTCAACCAGTCCTTACCATGAAAGTACCATATAGTTAGCACCATACTGGTTGCTGTCAGTGGTAACTTACATTTCAACTAGCGTAACCTGTCGCAAAAGAACTTTCATTTAAATTGAAGACAATATAGTCTCAGGAAAGTGATTAAGTACAGACCTAAGCCATATTCTAACTTATAAAATATAAATTTTAAATTCGACAAGAGATTGCCAGGTACTAAGGAAGAGACCACTCAAGGAACTGAGCTAGGTAAACAGAGGTATAATGGCCCCAAAGACAGAAGAAGGTAAAAGCTACAGATGCCCAAAAGCAAAACTGGAGAAATATGAGATAGCATCTGAAAGCAATAAGCAAATATATATATATATATATATATATATATATAAAATATCTCATACTACTTTTCAGCAGAGCTTTACTTCAGAAAAGAGCCACTGAAGTTATCGAAATAAATCTGTCCACCATCCATACCAAACCACAGGTAACCAGATATCATGGGTCATCAACATGTTCCAACTGCAAATCACCAGAAAGTTTTAAAATGAAGTTAACTGACAGAAATCATTAACTCTCAAGATGATAAAGTATCTTGTTAGTATTCCTGTAAGTAGCAGAAAGAAATGAGTGTTAATGAAAAACTGGAACTCCAGTGCTATCAGAGACCTAAAGATAATTATGTCCTATGTAAATTAATATAAATGCAGAGTCTAAGAACTCTAAGCTTTGAATTCTATTCATATATATTTTAAGTCTAAGCGTAAACATATTTTTTAGGAGTAGTTTAAGAGGATCTCTCCTGAATATCTTAGCCCCCAAAGACTGTTAGGTACAGGCACTTAGAAGAAAAGTGTGTGTGTTTTTAATTAATCATTAATGAGGCTCTAAATACCAATTTAACCTTAGGTAATCATCTACTCACTTTCTTTAACAAAGTACAAAATAGAAACTTTGTTACATTGTATCACCCATGAAACTGTGACATTTAACCCTAGATATACATAAGATAATTTGACTCTGTAAACATAAAACAGTTGCAGGAGAAGACTGAAGATATTCATCATACTAAATGCTTGGGGTCTGTACCTTCTGCAGGAGCAAAAAAAAAAAAAACCTTTTCTTCACTAGCATTTTATCTGTAAACAGCTTACATAACTTTGCAACCTTGAGGCACTAAACACGGGAAGCAACTTCATCATCTATCACTACAATGCAATGTTACTAAATATCTCATCTCAGAAACATTTTGAAGTAGAATTATTAAAGTTCAATTTTATGAATTGAAGGTACGAGTCTAAATTTAATTGTTCCAAGAATAACACACCGTGACTACCCCTGGTTCACTCAAAACTGATCTAACTGAACAAATATTCATAAGGCTGAATTGGGAGGGGTACCTAGTTCCACCCTGTCACTGCTCCCTACAGGGTCTGTTTCCCTTAAACTAAAGCTTTATCTTGAGGAATCCTGTAGCTAAGGAAGGGATGGATGTTGGGACCTACAACTGGGAAAACACCTGCATTATAAGATCGAATTCCGTTGGGGAGGAGCAGAGTCTAAAATGTCTCTCACCAGCTCAGTAAAAAAAAATTCTGTTTCTTGAGTTTCCCTTCTAAATCCTACTTAAAAGAAAATTTTTCAAAAACATAGGAAAACTTTAGTAAAAGCACTAACAGTTAACTAAATGCTTTTCTTGCCTTAAACGACTATGTGATACCAGGAGAAATGTTAATGTTCATCAATTTTCTAGAAAAACGAAAAGGCAGGCAAACACAATCGAACTTCTTTTATCTTCTAATTAAGTTGACTAAAGTACCCAAGATCAAGAGAACCCCAAAGGTTCTCAGACCATCAAGAGTGGGGCCTTGAACCTAAGTCTACCACTGGCTTTGATATTCCTCACCTCATCTCTCACCCAGTCCTACAACTCTGCATCAATACGGCACCTTGCCCATGTATTCTAAGCTAGAATTCTTGAGGCATCTTCAAGTCCTCTATCTCTCAACTCTTGCATCCCCGAGGTTACTAAGTCCTAATGGTTTCACCTTAGAAATCTTTCACATTGGTCCTCTCTTCCCCACTGCCAAATCTAAGCTTTAATCCAAACTCCCTACCACCCATCTCCACCTACTCCAGCCTATAATCCACAATGCCACCAGTTACATTTCTTTAGAAAAGAAAAAGAACATCTAATCATTACCCTCCCAGGTTACAATCCCCTGTCGGTTCTAGGATCAAGTCCAAACTTCCTAAGTGCACTCAAAACTGCAATACCTGCTTCAGGCGCAGCCATGGCCACACCCCCTGCGAGGTTCCTGCCACACCCAACTGCACCTGCAGTGAGCAGGCCAGGGGAGGGATGACAAAATCTCCGTCCAAATAAAATGGCATCAATATGTACATAAAATTCGCATTCTACATCTTCCCAATTCCTGTTGCAAAGACTCAGTGGGACGAGGAAGACTTTTCTGTACGGAGTTCAGTGGTTGAGAGCATTGGCTAGAAGCCTAGAATCCTCTTGGCCTGTCTCTTTAGGGCTGGTGTGATACTGAGCAAGTTCCTTAATGATGCTGAGCCTAAATTTCTTTCTCTATAATATGGAAATAAGAGTAGGACAGACCTCATTCAAGTATTGTGTCGATTAAATGGCACAATGACATTATGTGGTTTTAGCACAGCGCCTGGCATATCCCAGACACTCAACAATTAGCTCTTTATTACTGCAAGAACTGATTTGCCTTATGTAAGGGGGGAAATAAGGTGAGATATATTGACATAAATAAACCTCACTGGCATCACTGAATTCATAAATGCCTTTCATGTGTGTGTGGTGGTAGTCATGGGAGATATTAGGCACATATTTTTGAAGGAATCTGTGCAATCTGAGGAGGTCTGGTAGCATTTATGAATTGTATCTACAGATGCTTTACTTCACAGCCCCATTTTATATAATGTAAAGCTTCTAATTCTCATATCTTATGATTCTAAACTCTTGGTTTGTCTGCTACACTCAAGGATACAACTTCTCCAAAACAAATAATAAGTAATTTGTGATAAACACCAAACAAGATACTGGGGAATATAAGGATGGCTACTGTATTTTCCCACCATTTGAAGGCCATTCTTTGGCTTGGTTGTGTTGGTAGCTTAGCACTTTGAAAGGGAATCTCTTACACTTGGGCCCATTTTCCACCTTTTCTTCCTTCCTTTGCTTATTATGGACAAGGACTCCAGATGTAGGTCCCTGAAAATGTGAGGGCTCAACTCCTTCTACTTAAATTCTGACCTGCCAATAGTCAGCCCACAATGAGGGCAGTTATTTTCTCTCAATCTTCCAATCCCCAAAAGTGTACTTCCTTCTTAAATTGTAACCCCAGGAGTCTAGGAAAACTTTAAGAAAAAAAATTGGTTTAACTAAATGTCTTCACATGAAAAGATGTTCTACATCATTCATCATAGGAGAAATGCAAATAAAGATCACAATGAGATACCACTTCACACCAACTAAGATGGCTATAATCAAAAAGACAGAAAATAATAAGTGTTGGCCAGAATGTGGAGAACTTGAATCTTCATATGTTGCTGATGGAAATGTAAAATGGTGCAGCCACTTTGGAAAACAGTTGGGCAGTTCCTCAAAATGTTAAATATAGAATTACCATATGACCCATCAATTCTGCTCCTAGGTATACACCAAGAAAAATGAAAACGTATGTCCACACATAAACTTGTACACAAATATTCATAACATTATATACAACAGCCCCAAAGTGGAAAACAATGCAAATGGCGATCAACAAATGAGAATGGATAAATAAAATGAAGTATATCTAGTTTCAGTTTTGCAAGATGAAAAAGTTCTGGGTATCTGTTTCACAACAATGTGAGTATAACACTACTGAACAATACACTTAAAATCTGTTGGCATTATCTATTCAATGGAATATTTGGCAAAAAAAAAGAAATGAAATACTGACACATTACAACGTGGCTGACCTTTAAAACATTATGCTTAGTGAAAGAAGCCAGTCATGAAGGACCTCATATTATATGACACTATTTAAATGTCCAGAAGACGCAAATCTACAGAGACAGAAAGTAGACTGGTAGTTGCCAGGGGCTAGGGGGACTGGGGAGAATGGGAATCACTTGTAATGGATACAGGGTTTCTTTGGGGGTGATGAACTATTCTAAAATTGATTGTGGTGATGGTTTGCTCAACTCTGTGAATGTACTTACCACCACTGAACAGTACGCTTTCATTGGGCCAAATGTATGTATATGAATGTTATCTCAGTAAAGCTATTAAAATTATACACGCGAAAAAAGTAAGTGACTTCTAGGTCCTTAGGCTAAAGCCATGATGTAATAAAACGGCTACAACTTTGGGGTCTACATCAGCAAAATTTGCACCAATTTTTCCTTTTAATGTTAAGTGTAAGGATCTGATATATTTGAAATCCTCATTGCCTTCCCTACCCTCTGCTATGTTCTTACTATACTCTCTCCTCAACAGGTGCTCCATGCTCCTGAGGGATTGGGCTTCAGAGTTACCTAGGGAACCACAAATAGGCAGAAAGAGACTCCAACAGAGAGCCTCTAAGGCCTTAGAGAGACCAGAAAACAAGGCTTCTCCATCCTCTCACCAAAAAGGGGCTTGGTAAGATGCAGGGACAGGCTAGCCGGCTAGAGAGAGGTAGAGAACCAAGGGAATGACCCACATAAACCAGAACATCTCCACAAACACAATGATCTGGCTATGGTTTGTACATGGTCTGCTGTGAACGCTATAAGCAAATATTCTCAAATGGGGGTCTCTAGAGACCCACAGATACACTCAAGAATCTGTGACTTCTCCAAATTAATCTTTCAGTCCTGTGTTTTCATTTCAGGGTTCATCTGAAAGAAACTGATATAACTTCACACTGGATCATCTGAACCAACCCTTTACCAACACACTGCCCAGGTATGCATTTATGATTACAGCGGCACTGGGTGATCCTTATCAGCAACGCTTACAGAGTGCGGGCTGGCACACACATGACAATGATAAAGGTCAATTTAAGACACTTACTTATTGATCATCGAGTAAGACTTTGATTGCATGACACCATGGAATGACAGGCAGTGGAGTACTATACTATATTAACTGCTACAGGCTAGTAAGGAAAGGACAGAGGCAGACTGGTCACAACTGATGACATCATACCAAATTAAGGTCAAAAGACATTAAGGCATTCATAATAATGTCTTCACAATGGCATGAAGGTATTATAACAAAGGTTTTGTTTTAGTGGTTCAAAAATTTACAAAGAGGAGGCAATGACAAGAAAAGGAGTTATGTTCAAAACAATGTAAATGAGTCAATTTCTACTATCTACTGACTTCCTCCAGCAGTCTGACACTTGGCTGTATGCTGAAACTGTGAAAATTTTCCACATCTGTAAGAACTAATATTTACAAACATTATATTCCTGTTTCTGATTCTAGCAATCATTGAATTAGATGTATGTTTGATGCTGATTTCAGTAACTCTGGAATGCTAGCCTTATCTTTTGAATGTACAAGACACTGACTGTACTAGCAAGGAAACTGGAAATCATTAAAATCATTAAAATTGTAATTCAAGGACTGCTCACTGGCACAGCTGCTATCTGATGGTCCTGAGATGACAGCAAGCAAGGCCTTCAAGTCCATAATGTGCTTCTGAATAACACATTTATTGCCAACAGGTATTTTTTGCACTACTATTATCAAAATCAAAAGACTCTTATGCATTAAGTATATATTAGGACCCGAGGCAACAACTTTATAGTAATTTAAAAAAATCGACATAGGTGATTCAGTCTCAGCAAAAAATGCATTCATCAAGTTTAATTTAAATTTTAATGGTTTAAAATATTGTTTGCATTTATTGGTGATTTTTAAAATGTTTTAATAGTGGTATAAAAGCTATAAGCATAAGAAGTATATATTTTACTTCATGTTTGTACATGTTTAGTACAATTAAGCTAAGCTAATTTAAGCCAACGGAAGGAGTTGGCTGAAATGCATGTGTGGGCTGTTTGACAAACGCTACTATAAGTAATAATATGGGGGTGATGTGGAACATGTTCATTCATTCAAAAAACATTCAAGGTCCTACTGGGTGCTAGGTACTAGGATACAGTGTGGAACAAGACAGACATGTCTATGCCTTCAGGGGGCTTAGAATCTATTAGAAAAGGCACACGAATGTAACAAGTGAAATGCCAGAGAGGTAGAAGGTACTACAGAAACAAATGGCAAGGGGACTTCATTTAGTTCAGGGGGTAGAAAGGACTCCCTGAAGGATATAACATTTAAGTTAAGAAAAAAGGGAAGAAATAGGAGTTAGCTAGACAAAAGTGAAACAGCAGAGGGGGAAAGAGCGTTCTTGACATCAGACACACCCTTAAGGCTTGTCGTCATCAAAGCACAGCAGACTGGAGGAACAGAAAGAAATTCTGTGAGGCTGCAAGGGGAGTGTGAGTCTGGAGTATGCTGTGGGGTGAGGCAGGGCAATAGCTGTAGATTCCAGATAGAGGCAGGGACTTCCTCTTGCAAGGTCTTGAAGACTCCTCCTGGGGTCTGGCTTTTAACTCCTTAGGCAGGAGTTCTGAGGGCAATTAAGTCACTGGAGGGTTTTACACAGGTCAATGACATTGAGCTTTGTTTTACAAAAACCCCTCGGACTTCAGCGTGTACAGAGCACTGGAGGTCAAGGTCAGAGAGGGCAGCTGGAGGCCGCTTCAGCAGGCCAGGCGAGACAGGACGGTGGCCTCACAGGAGTTCTGCACTGCCGCAGCACACTGGAGAGTTTTAAGACATAATGGATAAAATGTAAGAATTTAAGTTTAAGATAGAATTGAGAAAACTTGGCAATTCACTGCAGGTTGGAGTTAAATGAGAAGGCTATATCATGGAAACTCGCCAAGTGGGAATGGTGGATGGTGTCTTTCACCAGAAGGAGGAAGAACTGCAAATCCTTGTAAGCTGAGGACCACCTGCATTCAAAGGCTGCTTTGTACAAGCTGTTTGAAAAAGTATTTTTGTTTTTCTTGCAATTTCATACCTCTGCATCTATTATGAATAGTTTAACAAAATACTACGGACTTGCATAATCACTCACACCCAGAGGCGGCAATATTCAAAACAAGCCTGTGTTCTTTTTGGAAAGTCTTGGTTCAAAGACAAAAATCTGAGAACAGACACATCTTTTGATCCTTACTATTGACAAGGTGCTTCAATGTAAACCCAAGCACTACTTAAGACCTTTCTTTGATGGGACAATAGGCAACATAGGTACTTAGGTTTAAGAGGCTCCCACTCTGCACCTAATGCCTTAGAAACATGGATTTAAATATCAACAGAACTGGGAATTCAAGCTCAAGTGACCAGTGCACCTGGCAGAATTTAACCCAGCATTAAACCTCTCCATGCAAATTCACAATCTGCTAAGAACAAACAACTCTGGGAAAAGTTTTCCCATAACCCACACCCTCATGAACATTTTTAATATTTCAAAAATGCTTAGAAACCGGAACAAAGCAGTTTAAAAATCTCCAAGGGTCAGAGCAACTAGAGTTAGCTTAAGAATGCATTATACATGAAAGACACCAAGGCTCTATCAACAGGGCATCTTCTTCACACCAAAGCACAAGAAAACAAAGGAAGAACTAAACTAACACAGACCACAGAAAATATCACATGAAAGGAAATTCATGTCTGGCATAGCCTACAAGAGAAAAATCTCAAATAAACAGGCTTGGCTTCTGTGGGCTCCCTGAAAGCAAGGAGTAGAAAGAGGAGAATCATTTTTATTATGAAAGTGAGAGACAGACCTTTATTAATGTGCCACTTTATTAGGATTACTAAGGAAGCAAATAGAAGCAGAGGGTCTTGGGCCACTCTCCCCTGCCTGTCTCCATACAACTTGGCCCATTATCCATTCACGGCACTGCACAATCTACCTTCTGGGTCTGCCTCTACTTCTTTCCCCAGGGGCCGCAGATGGGAAGACTACTGACATGGGTGATCATTTATTTAATCAACACTCATGTCATTCTTATTATGTGTCAGGCACTATTCTAATGCCTCACAAATAAAAACCCACTTAATCCTAACTACTGCACGAGGCAGGCACTATGACTATTCTTGTTTTATGCACAGGGAACTGAGGCATGGAAATTTTGGCTATAAAATTTACCCAAAGTCAAACAGTGCTAGCAAGTGATACAGGTGAGATTTGAACCCACGTTTTTTTTTTTTTTTTTTTGCAGTACGCGGGCCTCTCACTGTTGTGGCCTCTCCCGTTGCGGAGCACAGGCTCCGGACGCGCAGGCTCAGCGGCCATGGCTCACGGGCCCAGCCGCTCCGTGGCATGTAGGATCTTCCCCGACCGGGGCGCGAACCCGTGTCCCCCGCATCGGCAGACGGACTCTCAACCACTGTGCCACCAGGGAAGCCCTGAGCCCACTTTTATTCATCAGAGCTATAAAGGTATTTTAATTTTCTCCATTATTTCTTATATTTTTCATACTTTCTTACAATGAGGATTTACTACTTCTATAATAATGAAAAACGAAAAGACCACTTTTACTTTGAAATACCAAACCAAAAATAAATAAATAAATAAAAACAAGGCCTCGAATGCCTCACGTATGATATCATACCTCATTTGTTGGTGGCCAAGAGGCTAGGCCAGATGATCCTCTTTGGATCATTTGCCATGAGATCTTCAATTCTACGCCCTGTTCCCCGTTACACAGGCAGTAAGGGGAGCAGAAAATGTAGACGAGGCAGAGATGATGAACATATGGTCCGAAAAACTATCCTGGCATCTAGTTCTAGCTTACAAATTGTAGAATCTGGAACAAATGCTGAAGCCCTGTAAGCTTCCGTTTTCTGATCTGACACCTGCGTACAGATAATTATATCTGTCTCCTCGAGTTAACTCATGTAAACTACTTAAAAACATAAATGTGCCTGGCACAGAGTAAGAGATCATAAAACGGTCAAACACAGGAAAACTAAACTGTCTAAATATTTGCCTATGTAGATTATTCCTGGGCCAGAGCAATCCAATAAACCAAAGATTTCATAAAATCATCAAACATGAACAAAAGAAAGAATCTGAGTAAGAACACAGGAAGTTTCGCATCACTGCATTACTCAGCAACCAGGGCTAACAGAGTAGAAACCATCTTTGAGCCACAGGGAAATGACTCCAGGCCCAGAGGCAGCAGTCATGGTACTGCAGTGGAAGGTAAGAAAATAGCTACGGTGGTAGGGGCCACATCTCCCTGCCACATCTCCTTTTTTAAATACAAAGAGTTATGTTTCAAGGAACAAGAAACTTCATGCCTCTGATTCTCCATTTCACTATTTATAAAAGAAAATCATTGAATTGTGTGGCCCCAAAGATGCCTTCCAGCTCTAATAACCTGTACTTCTTTAATGGTATAACCAGATCCTCTTAGTCAAGGTGTACTAATGAGTTTCCATCACATTTCTAAGGGCTATCACTCCTTAGAAATCAAGCAAGTGGGGCTTCAAATAGCACATAGTAAATAAATTTTTTTATGTTGCCCCCTTAGTACCCACAGCAATTCCCTAAAGTTATGTTAAGCGCTCCTGTTAAAAAGAATGCTTCTGGGGCTTCCCTGGTGGTGCAGCGGTTGGGAGTCTGCCTGCCGACGCAGGGGACGCGGGTTCGTGCCCCGGTCCGGGAAGATCCCACATGCCGCGGAGCGGCTGGGCCCGTGAGCCATGGCCGCTGAGCCTGCGCGTCCGGAGCCTGTGCTCTGATATTCTTCTTCTCTCTCAGATATAATATTCACAATTAGGAGCCCGACCCCAAAACAGAGACTTAAATAGAGGAAAAATTAAATGCTACCAACACAGATTTTTACTTTCATAACCTGTTGTATAAAAATTTTTTTCTCTATCCATATCCAACTCCATTTAGTGCTTTCATGACCACCAACTGTGAAGCTGAAAGTGCCATAGTAAAAGCACATAGGAAAGCTAACGCAGCAATGTATCTTGGCTTTTTTAAGGTCTTCGGTGCTGTTCCTCGTGCCAAGTCCAAAGGACACAGAGGATCACCAGCTGTTCATCGATTTGCCCAGGAATCAGACACTGATGGTAAAGCTACCGAAGGAGCTCAGGGCATCCCTAGGCCGTAGGGCACAGGCAGAGAACCGGAGAGAAAATAAAGACTGTAAAAGAATGAATGTGAGGGCAGAAGAAGAACAGAAAAGGGGCAGAGAGTGAAAAGCTACAGAATCAGAAAGAATAACTACACCAAGTGCTTTAGATCTATTGATCTAAATTCACATGATAAGCCTCACATCATTTTATCCTCATTTTAAGGATGAGCAAACTGAGGCTTAGAGAATCTAGATTACTTTCCTAGGGTTGCACAGCCAATACACAGCAGAGTTGGTACTTGAACAAAGTTTTTTCCAGCACAAAGCTTGTGACTGAATATGTACTTTGTGACCTCAGAGGGCATCTCTGGGCCTGCTCCCGTGGGAGGTTTCAGGTTTCTCTACACCCTTGGTCAAGCATGGACAGCCTCTGTGCCCTCGGTGCTGGGACCTGGACAGTGCCAGGCAGTTGAGCCCAGCTCTGCCTGGCTTTAAAGATCTGTTCCCCATATTAAGCTGAAGTCTGTCTCCCAGCAACTTCCACCTGCCTTTATCCCAGGAGATCATCACATCTGCAGCAAATGACGTTTCCTGTCAAAGCCCCTATGGATAACAACTAAACGGAGGAACGGAAAATGTTAGAAAGTTTTCAAGGAAAATATCCTATAAAATTTTTTTTTTTTTTTTTTTTTTTTTGCGGTACGCGGGCCTCTCACTGTTGTGGCCTCTCCCGTTGCGGAGCACAGGCTCCGGACGCGCAGGCTCAGCGGCCATGGCTCACGGGTCCAGCCGCTCCGCGGCATGTGGGATCTTCCCGGACCGGGGCACGAACCCGCGTCCCCTGCATCGGCAGGCGGACTCTCAACCACTGCGCCACCAGGGAAGCCCAAAATTTTTTTTTAAATCTCAAAAAATCCTCGAAATTTTCTTTTTTTAAAAATAGCACTTGTAAGGTAAGGGTAACAAGCTTTGGAATTACTAAACAACTACAGAGAAGGTTGAGCATGGGCTTGTCTTTGGTTAGTTATTTCACAGAGGACAATGTACATCTATTTCTATTAAGAAAGAAATCAGTTGCCTTAAGTTTTAGCATAAAGTATTTACTTTAAAATATGATTAGTTTGAAAGAGATCAGAGTGCAGAGGTTACTTCTTCTAGAAAAGCTGAAAATGTACACTCCCTTAATCTTGGAATGGTTCAGATAAAAGCCTGCCTTAGGGCTTCCCTGGTGGCACAGTGGTTGAGAGTCCGCCTGCCGATGCAGGAGACACGGGTTCGTGCTCCGGTCCGGGAGGATCCCACATGCCGCGGAGCGGCTGGGCCCGTGAGCCATGGCTGCTGGGCCTGCGTGGCCGGAGCCTGTGCTCCACAGCGGGAGAGGCCACAGTGGTGAGAGGCCCGCGTACCGCAAAAAAAAAAAAAAAAAAAAAGCCCGCCTTAAGTAGATTTGTAAGCTTTCTTTCCCAGCTCTGATGAAAGCTTACGTAGGAATGAACAGCTCATCTAATGTGTGACCTACTACTTAAACTTACTGCTTGGCTTTTAGGTTCCATCCACAAAGTGGGAATACTACTTGGTAAAGTGTATTTTAAAACTGCTGTAAAAATGTTGCTTTTCGGTCTAAGTGTTACTGCCTCCTGAAACATAAGAATTACTCATCTAGAACTAAACACTAAAAAAAAGGGCAGGGAACTTTATTTTAGCAAATACATAAAATACTTCATATATTATGTTTTATTCATTATATGTATTTATAAAATGCGTATCAATTTGGCAATTACATAAGGATTATTTTAACGCTCAGTATTTTTATAGGTTACTGCCAAAATCATTTCTGCAATTTTTAAATTTTCACTTCACTGTTTACAACCACTTCCTGAAAGCATAAAATTGGAGTTGGCCTCTTTGTCAATGCACTGTTCTAATATCTAGATCTCATACTGGGTCTTTGTGGCAGGACCATACTTCTTTCAAAGAGCAAATGATTAAGGAAACACATAGAGGAATCATCATGAAATAAAAGGATGAAAAGGTAGCTCAAAATTAGTGCCTCTTGACTTTTTCCTAAGAGTAGTTATTAAAGCATACGGTTTACATTTATAAAAGCAAAGATGACCTATTATACTATCAGCTCTTTTGGGGTGAAAGCTCAGGGCTGCAGATAATCCTCCTTCCCTGTATTTAAATAATGAGAGGATTATTTCTTTCCTCCATTCACAATTCTCACCCCCAGACCATTTCTCACTTAAGTAATTTTCACAGCTGTACCTGAGGAACAAAAAGGCAGAGAGCATGTTACAATGTAGACTTTGACAAGTTAAAACCAGAGTAAAAGGACCAGCAGCAGCAGGTCAAAGGCACCAAGCCAACAGAGATAATGCTTAAATAAATGCGCTAACGTAGTAACAAGCCCTGGACTTTTCATCATTGTTTCTCCACTAATATCTCCATGTATCAAGTCTCTCATTCAGAAATGAGTTTAAAAAAACAGTCAGACAACTAACCTTACTCCCCACATCTACTGAACAGTCTACTAATATGGTTTATACTGCAAATATAAAAATTCAATACCTTTTCCAACTTATCTTAGTAAGCATCCCAGAGACTTGATTTCTGACTTCTCTATTTCTTGTAAAATATCTAACATCAGAATATTATAAAGAAAGCTTGTTAAATTTTACTTATAATTCCTTAAATAGCAATATTTATATTTTTGCATTCCCTTCAAAATTTGTATCTATTTTAACATAGTTGCAATAATAAATGTATTGTGAATGAATTCTTTTTTACACTTATTTAATAACTTTTCTAATTTTTTTGTACATATCAAAATGTATAATTCTATTGGCTTTAAACAGAATATGACTGCTACTTGGTTTCTAACCTTAAATAAAATTTCCTGACACATATAATAAGATACATTAAAATGGAGAACTATATAGGTTTTCATTGGAAGCAGAGAAAAAAGAGTTTGCTTTTTTTAGACTCTCTTCTTTCAGAAGACACAAAAAGCTTCACTTGTCTTTTGTTTACTTGAATGCAGCAGTTAGGCAGCAAAAGATAATAGTCCCAATTATACAGGCTAACAAACTGCAGTATTTACAAAATTTATGACTTTCTTGAAAACACCTGGCAGGTGACTTGGTACTAAAAACCATTTTTTAAAAAAAATCTACATTTCATCTGTTTGCACGGAGCCATGCAACTTTCCTAAACCTTAATTGGGTTTGGTTTACATGCACAAGTAAATTCAGAGGATATAATTAACAATGCAAGAACAGGAGTGATGATTTTCTCTAAAACTTCACAAGGGGGACTGAATTCCCCCAAATCCAGACGGAACAACAGCCTCACACTAGTTACAATATCTTCACCTATTACCATAGGTACCAGCCCTAAACACTCCCCTCCCCACCCTGCCCAAAAAGAGAATGGGTTTCATACCAGCAAACCATAAGAACTATTACAAGTTTTACATGGAAAGCTATACTTTAAACTAGTTTTCGAGTGTTCTTATTCTGCTTATTATTTTTTGAAAGACGGTTAAGAGGCATAGAGACATTCCATGTAGAGGACAACTTAATTATGCAGAAATAGAGGGTTTTGGTTTACTCTGTATTAGATGGAAAACTTTTTTATGTCAAACCACAGGGTGAATTGATGCTAAGTCATTCAGAAGGTTCATTCTCATTGTACAGGCACAGATGGGAGAGGACAAGAACTGACAATCTTCCCAGGGCAAGGTGAGAAGCAGCGAAGCCCCTTCCTATTTCCTACCTGTGGAGTGCTGGTGTGGTGGGACAATGTGCTTACCTCAAGCTAGAAGCAGAGAAAGGGTATAAATTTCAGAACCATGGGAGATTTTCAGCTTGTTCTGCTCTGATTTGCCTTTTCCTTTTCTTCAAAATGAAAAGAGCCTCGTTGTTTCTGATTATAAAAGCAATACTTGTTTGTTATTTTAAAAAATCAGGTAATACATAAAACTATAAAAAAAGAAAGTAAAAATCATCTACAATCCTAACACTCAGACATAACTACTCTTAATGTCTTGGTATATATCGTTCCAAATTTTTTTCTATGCATACACACACAGATGTTTTGTTTTTATCGTTGTTGCTGTTTAAGAAAGTGAGAGATCAATTGTGACCTCCAGGGCCAGGACTAAAAAATTCTGTAAAGGAAATAAATGCTAAAAGAGGAGACAAAATAGAACCATATAAAATGTGCACTTAAAACCACAGAAGGCAGAAAAAGAAGGGGAAAAAAGAAACAAAGAACAAATGCAACAAATAGAAAACAGTTGGACAAACATTGTAGATATTAATCCAACTATATCAATAATCACATGTGAATCATTTAAATACACCAACTGAAAGACACAGATTGTCAGAGAAGATTTAAAAAAGACCCCGTATTTGTTATCTACAAGAGACCCACTGTAAATATAAAAGACTTAGGTTAAAAATAAAGAGACAGAAAGAAAATGAGATCATGTGCTGTCTACTACTTTGAGATGTTTTTCTATCTTTTCTTGAAAGACAAAGAAAAAAAACTAGTCTATTGAGAAAGTCTATAAAGTTCTCAATGTAAACATAATTTCCCCAATACATATAAACACTGTTAAACATTTCAAAATGTTGACCTATGTTATATTTAAGAAATATCAAATTGTATATTCTTTGAGCCTACAAATTAATGACAGATGAATAACACATATTTTCTCCCTAATCTTTCTGATAGCTCAGAAACAAAAATCTGGCAACCATAAGACAACTGATTTCCTTTCTTTAAAATGGGCTGCCACTCCTCGTTTCTGGAAGTAGAGAAATATTAACAAATGTCTCTATTCCTGTCTGGGAATTCATATACTATTATTATTATGATTATCATAGCAGATTCCTTCTTCAATGTAGTTCCATGGTCAGCATGAGCTGCTAAACTTTTCTTACTAGCCAAGCTATGAAATAATTCACTAACCTAGCAAGTTCAAGTTTAGACGCTATATGGATATATAGAAACTCAGTTGGTTTTTCTCCATTCTAAGTTTAATGCTGAAGGACACTTTCCATGGTTGCATGTCTAACATGCCCATACTGATCAAACACATCTTGGAAACAGACTCTCCTAGACATATTTAGGTTACACAATTTCACATATGTCAAAGGTATGTTTCTAAATTGTATATACACATCCTGGTTCCTTGTGTTTCCAAAAAAAAAAGTATTAGACTTGATTTTCTGAGGTTAGAAAGAAAGACTGCAAATTTCCCATTGTGTGATGATGCTGGAATCTTTGATCTCTACTACTCTGAGTTCACAGTCAGGCTACTTAGTTTATTTTGAGAAAGCAAATCCTTCCTGTTGTTTCTCAGGAAATGGAAGAACACATTTATAGACTACGTTTTATTTTTGTGTTTAAATGGTTTTAATTTTTTAAGTATGTCTCACTTTGAAGAATATTTAGTTATGTGGAGATATTAACACTTTCTGAAAGAAATTAGAGCAGGGGGGTGGAGAGAATATTCTCAGACTTAAGCTAACTAAAAAGGCGAATTTTCAAAAAATGTCTCACACGAACTGTCACACCCTGTTTCTTCCTGTGAAGAATCTTCCAAGCATTAAGTTGTGCAATAGCTTAATGAAGACAAAAGGAAATGCCCGAGATTCTCTCAAATATGTAACAGCATAGAGGAATATTAAAGGTTTAATTTTAAAAAGAGTGTCCTATCACCTGCTTAGGCATGTTAAGTCACTACAGTAATCTCTGAGTCACTCACCTGATCTGGATTCACCCTTTAATGCTAGGGTCACACACCCTCCTGGGCTTTAAGATGCCATCCCTGCTCTTAACAGGAGACAGAAACAGTTAATGGCTTTGAAGAATAAACTTTCCAGGGGAAGAACATAGCTAACTGAGAAGAGTGATGAAATGCTTCAAACTGTTTCTGATTTCTCTACGGGCAAAGAAAAGCAAGGTGTAATGAAGGAGATGGGAAGGAGAAAGGACATTTACGTTAAGATGCTACAAATAATGCTTAACCTTCTTCAACTGCTGAATTCTCTCCCACATGGCACACTTTTAACTAAGAGGGAAAAATAAACCCAGTGAAAATAAAATGCAGTCGTATAGGGAAAGAAACAATGTAGATGATGAACGCAAAGACTATGACCACCCTTACGAAATGATGTCTCAGGGAGCCGTGGCACACAGTAAACCCACCCTGTCTGCCCCTTGCCAAACTCCCATTATAGCCCCATGCTCTGTTCCCCCTTTCCTGACTTGCTACCTCTCTCCCATTGCCAGGGGCAGCCCAGGGGCAGAGACCTGGACACGGTCACCTGACGGCTGTCCTAGTCTCACATTGTCAATACTCACTGGCGTCAGAGCTGTTATCAGGACTCATGAATGATAAATGACAGGAATCTAACTACTCTTATTCTTTTGTCCATTCATTTTCGTCCAATGATATACAAGTCTCACAGAAGTCCTAAGAGGTACAAGAGACTTGGGGGACGTGAAGACTAACTTCCTCCAGTGAAAGGTGAGGAAACTGAGGCTCAGAGAGATTAGCTGACTTCCCTAAACTCATTCTCTGTTACTGGAAGAACTAAGACTAGAACACAGGTTCCCTAAGTTCAATTTTTGTTCCCTCTATCTTATTTCCCTCCACACCCTGCCCCGGACCCAACATCCTGAAGCTTCCTTAAATCACCATCTAAACTTAACATTTCAGGCAAGGGCTGTGTGTTTTAGTTTAAAAGGTCATTCATGGGCAGAGCTGGAACTCCCGGCTCGGGGTCTCTTCCCTCTGCTGGCATGGAACTGCCCCGGAGCCCGAGGGGAGGGCGGCCACACTGAGACAGCCGGCTCTGGAGGGGCCCCGGCGGCCAAAGCCGCGACAGTCGTGCGGACGGTGGGTCGGAATCATTGTACCGGAGAAAGGGAAATCTCTCCCAGCAGCCTCAGAAGCAGCAGATTAAAGCTCCACAATCAACCTGATGTACCCTGCATCTGTGGAATACATGAATAGACAACAAATCATTCCAAATTGAGGAGGTGGATTTTGAGAGCAAGAGTTATGATTTTTTCCCCTTTTCCTCTTTTTGTGAGTGTGTATGTGTATGTTTCTGTGTGAGATTTTCTCTGTATAGGTTTGCTTCCACCATTTGTCATAGGGTTCTATCTGTCCTGGTTTTTATGCTTTGTTAAAAAAAAATTTTTTTTCTTAATAATTTTTTTATTTTAATAACTTTATTTTCTTTTATCTTCTCTCTTCTTTCCTTCCTTCCTTCCTACCTTCCTTTCTTCCTGTCTTTCTTTCTTTCTTTCTACTTTTTCTCCCTTTTATTCTGAGCCGTGTGGATGGAAGGCTCTTGGTGATCCAGCCAGGAGTCAGTGCTGTGCCTCTGAGGTGGAAGAGCCAAGTTCAGGACACTGGTGAACAAGAGACCCCCCAGCTCCACATAACACTAAACAACGAAAATCTCCCAGAGATCTCCCTCTCAACACCAGCACCCAGCTTCATTCAACGACCAGGAAGCTACAGTGCTGGACACCCTATTCCGAACAACTAGCAAGACAGGAACACAACCCCACCCATTAGCAGAGAGGCTGCCTAAAGTCATAGTAAGTCCACAGACACCCCAAAACACATCACCACACGTGGACCTGCCCACCAGAAAGACAAGATCCAGCCTCACCACCAGAACACAGGCACTAGTCCCCTCCACCAGGAAGCCTACACAACCCACTGAAACAACTTTAGCCACTGGGGACAGACACCAAAAACAACGGGAACTACAAACCTGCAGCCTGCAAAAAGGAGACCCCAAACACAGTAAGATAAGCAAAATGAGAAGACAGAAAAACACACAGCAGATGAAGGAGCAAGATAAAAACCCACCAGACCTAACAAATGAAGAGGAAATAGGCAGTCTACCTGAAAAAGAATTCAGAACACTGATAGTAAAGATGATCCAAAATCTTGGAAATAGAATAGACAAAATGCAAGAAACATTTAACAAGGACCTAGAAGAACTAAAGAGGAAACAAGCAAGGATGAACAACACAATAAATGAAATGAAAAATACTCTAGAAGGGATCAATAGCAGAATAACTGAGGCAGAAGAACGGATAACTGACCTGGAAGATAAAATAGTGGAAATAACTACTGCAGAGCAGAATAAAGAAAGAAGAATGAAAAGAATTGAGGACAGTCTCAGAGACCTCTGGGACAACATTAAACACACCAACATTCGAATTATAGGAGTTCCAGAAGAAGAAGAGAAAAAGAAAGGGACTGAGAAAATATTTGAAGAGATTATAGTTGAAAACTTCCCTAATATGGGAAAGGAAATAGTTAATCAAGTCCAGGAAGCACAGAGAGTCCAATACAGGATAAATCGAAGGAGAAATACACCAAGACACATATTAATCAAACTGTCAAAAATTAAATACAAAGAAAACATATTAAAAGCATCAAGGGAAAAACAGCAAATAACACACAAGGGAATTCCCATAAGGTTACCAGCTGATCTTTCAGCAGAAACTCTGCAAGCCAGAAGGGAGTGGCAGGACATATTAAAGTGATGAAGGAGAAAAACTTGCAACCAAAATTACTCTACCCAGCAAGAATCTCATTCAGATTTGATGGAGAAATTAAAACCATTACCGACAAGCAAAAGCTGAGAGAGTACAGCACCACCAAACCAGCTTTACAACAAATGCTAAAGGAACTTCTCTAGGCAAGAAACACAAGAGAAGGAAAAGACCTACAATAACAAACCCAAAACAATTAAGAAAATGGGAATAGGAATATACATATAGATAATTACCTTAAATGTAAATGGATTAAATGCTCCCACCAAAAGACACAGATTGGCTGAATGGATACAAAAACAAGACCCATATATATGCTGTCTACAAGAGACCCACTTCAACCTAGAGACACATAAAAACTGAAAGTAAGGGGATGGAAAAAGATACTCCATGCAAATGGAAGCCAAAAGAAAGCTGGAGTAGCAATTCTCATATCAGACAAAATAGACTTTAAAATAAAGACTATTAGAAGAGACAAAGAAGGACACTACATAATGATCAACGGATCAATCCAAGAAGAAAATATAACAATTGTAAATATTTATGCACCCAACATAGGAGAACCTCAATACATAAGGCAAACACTAACAGCCATAAAAGGGGAAATCAACAGTAACACATTCATAGTAGGGGACTTTAACACCCCACTTTCACCAATGGACAGATCATCCAAAATGAAGATAAATAAGGAAACAGAAGCTTTAAATGATACATTAAACATGATGGACTTGATATTTATAGGACATTCCATCCAAAAACAACAGAATACACATTTTTCTCAAGTGCTCATGGAACATTCTCCAGGATAGATCATATCTTGGGTCACAAATCAAGCCTTGGTAAATTTAAGAAAATTGAAATTGTATCAAGTATCTTTTCCAACCACAACACTATGAGACTAGATATCAATTACAGGAAAAGATCTGTAAAATACAAACACATGGAGGCTAAACAATACACTACTTAATAACGAAGTGATCACTGAAGAAATCAAAGAGGAAATTAAAAAATACCTAGAAACAAATGACAATGGAGACACGACGACCCAAAACCTATGGGATGCAGCAAAAGCAGTTCTAAGAGGGAAGTTTATAGCAGTACAATCCTACCTTAAGAAACAGGAAACATCTCGAATAAACAACCTAACCTTGCACCTAAAGCAATTAGAGAAATAAGAACAAAAAAACCCCACAGTTAGCAGAAGGAAATAAATCATAAAAATCAGAAATAATAAATGAAAAAGAAATGAAGGAAACGATAGCAACGATCAATAAAACTAAAAGCTGGTTCTTTGAGAAGATAAACAAAATTGATAAACCATTAGCCAGACTCATCAAGAAAAAAAAGGAGAAGACTCAAATCAATAGAATAGAAATGAAAAAGGAGAAGTAACAACTGACACTGCAGAAATACAAAAGATCATGAGAGATTACTACAAGCAACTCTATGCCAATAAAATGGACAACCTGGAAGAAATGGACAAATTCTTAGAAATGCACAACCTGCCAAGACTGAACCAGGAAGAAAGAGAAAATATGAACAGACCAATCACAAGCACTGAAATTGAAACTGTGATCAAAAATCTTCCAACAAACAAAAGCCCAGGACCAGATGGCTTCACAGGAGAATTCTATCAAACATTTAGAGAAGAGCAAACACCTATCCTTCCCAAACTCTTCCAAAATATAGTAGAGGGAGGAACACTCCCAAAATCATTCTACAAGGCCACCATCACCCTGATATCAAAACCAGACAAGGATGTCACAAAGAAAGAAAACTACAGCCCAATATCACTGATGAACATAGATACAAAAATCCTCAACAAAATACTAGCAAACAGAATCCAACAGCACATTAAGAGGATCATACACCATGATCAAGTGGGGTTTATTCCAGGAATGCAAGCATTCTTCAATATACGCAAATCAATCAATGTGATACAACATATTAACAAAGTGAAGGAGAAGAACCATATGGTTACCTCAATAGATGCAGAGAAAGCTTTCGACAAAATTCATGATTTATGATAAAAACCCTGCAAAAAGTAGGCATAGAGGGAACTTTCCTCAACATAATAAATGCCATATGTGATGAACCCACAGCCAACATCATCCTCAATGGTGAAAAACTGAAAGCATTTCCACTAAGATCAGGAAGAAGACAAGGCTGCCCACTCTCACCACTCTTATTCAACATAGTTTTGGAAGCTTTAGCCACAGCAATTAGAGAAGAAAAGGAAATAAAGGTAATCCAAATTGGAAAACAAGAAGTAAAGCTGTCACTGTTTGCAGATGACATGATACTATACATAGAGAATCCTAAAGATGCTACCAGAAAACTACTAGAGCTAATCAATGAATTTGGTAAAGTAGCAGGATACAAAATTAATGCACAGACATCTCTGGCATTCCTATACACTAATGATGAAAAATCTGAAAGTGAAATCGAGAAAACACTCCCATTTACCATTGCAACAAAAAGAATAAAAAATATCTAGGAATAAACCTACCTAAGGAGACAAAAGACCTGTATGCAGAAAATTGTAAGACACTGATGAAAGAAATTAAAGATGATACAAATAGATGGAGAGATATACCATGTTCTTGGATTGGAAGAATCAACATTGTGAAAATGACTCTACTACCCACAGCAATCTACAGATTCAATGCAATCCCTATCAAACTACCACTGGCATTTTTCACAGAACTAGAACAAAAAATTTCACAATTTGTATGGAAATACAAAAGACCCCGAATAGCCAAAGCAATCTTGAGAACGAAAAACGGAGCTGGAGGAATCAGGCTCCCTGACTTCAGACTATACTACAAAGCTACAGTAATTAAGACAGTATGGTACTGGCACAAAAACAGAAAGATAGATCAATGGAACAGGATAGAAAGCCCAGAGATAAACACACACATATGGTCACCTTATCTTTGATAAAGGAGGCAGGAATGTACAGTGGAGAAAGAACAGCCTCTTCAATAAGTGGTGCTGGGAAAACTGGACAGGTACATGTAAAAGTATGAGATTAGATCACTCCCTAACACCATACACAAAAATAAACTTCAAATGGATTAAAGACCTAAATGTAAGGCCAGAAACTATCAAACTCTTAGAGGAAAACATAGGCAGAACACTCTATGACATAAATCACAGCAAGATCTTCTTTGACCCACCTCCTAGAGAAATGGAAATAAAAACAAAAATAAACAAATGGGACCTAATGAAACTTCAAAGCTTTTGCACAGCAAAGGAAACCATAAACAAGACCAAAGGACAACCCTCAGAATGGGAGAAAAATTTGCAAATGAAGCAACTGACAAAGGATTAATTTCCAAAATTTATAGGCAGCTCATGCAGCTCGATAACAAAAAACCAAACAACCCAATCCAAAAATGGGCAGAAGACCTTAACAGACATTTCTCCAAAGAAGATATACAGTCTGCCAACAAACACATGAAAGAATGCTCAACATCATTAATCATTAGAGAAATGCAAATCAAAACTACAACGAGATATCATCTCACACCAGTCAGAATGGCCATCATCAAAAGATAGAAACGATAAATGGTGGAGAGGGTGTGGAGAAAAGGGAACACTCTTGCACTGCTGGTGGGAATGTGAACTGGTACAGCCACTATGGAGAACAGTATGGAGGTTCCTTAAAAAACTACAAATTGAACTACCATATGACCCAGCAATCCCAGTACTGGGCATATACCCTGAGAAAACCATCATTCAAAAAGAGTCATGTACTGAAATGTTCATTGCAGCTCTATTTACAATAGCCTGGAGATGGAAACAACCTAAGTGTCCATCATCGGAAGAATGGATAAAGAAGATGTGGCACATATATACAATGGAATATTACTCAGCCATAAAAAGAAATGAAACTGAGCTATTTGTAATGAGGTGGATGGACTTAGAGTCTGTCATAGAGAGTGAAGTAAGTCAGAAAGAGAAAGACAAATACCGTATGCTAACACATATATATGGAATTTAAGGGGAAAAAAATGTCCTGAAGAACCTAGGGGTAAGACGGGAATAAAGACACAGACCTACCAGAAAATGGACTTGAGGATATGGGGAGGGGGAAGGGTAAGCTGTGACAAAGGGAGAGAGTGGCATGGACATATATACACTACCAAACAAAAATAGATAGCTAGTGGGAAGCAGCCACATAGCACAGGGAGATCAGCTCAGTGCTTTGTGACCACCTAGAGGGGTGGGATAGGGAGGGTGGGAGTCGCAAGAGGGAAGAGATATGGGAACATATGTATACCTGATTCACTTTGTTATAAAGCAGAAACTAACACACCATCGTAAAGTAATTATACTCCAATAAAGATGTAAAAAAAAAAAAAGGTCATTCATGGTATTCATCTTCCTCTATCAACCAGAAAAACAAACAAACAAAAGAAACACCACCACCAGCATCTAATCCTCACTGACAAAACCCAGCTGGGCCCTCAATGATACAGGACTATTACTTGTCCTATATCAGTGAGCTCCTTTACCCAAGTTAACTGTGAACTCACTTTCGACTGTCTTCTCAGGGTCCCCTCGCTCTCAGCAGAATTCATTTGCTCCTACCTCACGGAGAAAACCCAAGCCATCAGGAAGGAACCTTCTCAACTTCCTTGCAGCCTCCACTTGCGTACTTATCCAGAGTCGCAAGTGTCTTTCCCACCTCCTCTCCTGTCTCAAAGGAATGAACGTCCCTATTCCCTCCCGAGACAAGCCTGCACTCCAGACTCTGGCCACCCTATCTTTTCTGAAACCTTACTCCCTTAGTTATTCTCTCTTCTACCTTCAGTCACTTCCTCTCCACTACTTTCAACTAAAATATAAGCTCTAGTTACCATGATTCACAAAAAATATTCCTCCATGGACAAATGTGTACACACACACACACACACTCAGTCCACTCAGTGCCCCTGCTTCTCAACTCCTATTCTATTCATCTATGACAACCTAGATTTAGACTTCAGAACTCTCTACCAACTAAATACCTAATCACCAAATTCATCTCCCGTTTTTAATCTTTACCTGAACTTCCTGTGGCCTTGGACACACCTGACAGTTTTCCCTATGTAACACCTGGGCGATTTGGCAAGTTGCTTACCTGAGCTTTAGATAGTTTATCTGTAAAGGACAGTAACAATAATTATTTCAGGGGGTAATGTAAAAATTCTCTGACATAATATACGGAAACAACACCCAAAACCCTGGTGCTTAATATTATCATCTGTATTTGTGGATTTCCCTGGTCCTCTTTCTCTCTCCCCTCCTTCTGTCTGTTGTCGTCGGTCCTTGGGCCATCCCTGGGAATTTCAACTATCTGCATGGCTGGAACCACCAGTTCCAGTCCCTCCACAATACACGTCTCCAACCCTGACTTCTCTCCTGGGGTCTGGGTCTCTCAAGATCAGCTGAGTGCCCACAGGCACCCCAACTTTACTTCAAACTGAACTCACTATTGTCTCTCCAAACTTGCTCCTCTGCTGTCTTCCATCCCGATGAATGACACCCTCAGACAGTGAATCTTCCCAACGAGAAACATCAAGAGTCACCTTTCTTCTTCTTCCCTCTTACTCCCCTCCCACTTTCCACCAAACCAGCAAACAATTCTTTCTCCTAAGTGATTCTCAAATCCATCCTCTCCTCTCCTTTCCCGCCATCATCACCTTAGGTCTGGTCCTCATTATGTCTACCTCGATTATTTCAACAGCCACTGGGCTTCTCCCTGCTTTCTTTTCACATACCTTAAGACAGTGACTTAAGCATTTATTTCACCTTTGATGATTCTGCAATGCTGCCAGGAAAAAGTCGACACTTCCAGAAATAGCAATGTACGACCCTAGACAAGACTGGACCAAGAATCTGAACCAAGATGCACCTCCTGCTCTCCTCGCTTCTGCACCACGACCCCTCTGCTCCAGTCCCACATACTTGGTGCTCCTTACCGGGCTCTGAACCTGGGCTGTTTCTTCTTCCTTTTTTTTTTTTTTTTTTCCCGTTCAGCCTGATAAATGATCCTATCCCTCCAATATTTAGCACTAAAATCACCTCCGGCGTGAATTCTTTCCTCACAAACAAGAAAGAACAAAGCACTCCCTCCTTTGTGCCCCACTCTCTATTATTATTTATTACAAGGTATTGCTGTAAAGTGTTCAGTTAATGATTTGTGTGTCTATCTTCTAAGGTCAGGCACTGTGTCATACTCACATTGTATTTTCAGAATTTAGCACAATGACTGGTGTACAGCAGATAGGAGGAGGAGAGATAAGGGAACTAAGATTTAATAGTTTGGAACTCAGCAAATGTTTTTTTTTTTTTTTTTTTACAGTTTTTTTGGAAATTATCTATCCTCCTACTTTTATTTTTATTTATTTATTTATTTTTTTTATTTTTGCGGTACGCGGGCCTCTCACTGTTGTGGCCTCTCCCGTCGCGGAGCACAGGTTCCGGACGCGCAGACTCAGTGGCCATGGCTCACGGGCCTAGCCGCTCCACGGCATGTGGGATCTTCCCGGACCGGGGCACAAACCCGTGTCCCCTGCATCGGCAGGCGGACTCCCAACCACTGCGCCACCAGGGAAGCCCAGCAAATGTTTTTTGAATGAATGAAGTAGTATAGCTGTCAATTACATTAGAATAATTGAAGAAGAGAGGAGCTGGTAAGACAGGTGGACCTGACAGCTGGTGAGATGATCACAGAGGAACCTGAATGAGAAATGGAAAATGTCCACACTGATGAAGTCCTCTCCTGAGGATGTGAGGTCGGTCAGGTCAGAGGCTGGGGCTGTTGTCATTAAATGCAGGTGAATAGCTCCTATTTAAAGCACAATAGGAGAACAATTCCAACAGTCCAAGGACATTGGTCTTATAAGCAGGTTTTGGACTCTAGAACATTCTACATTATCATTTCATCAGACTTTATGCAAGCTTAGTACCTTTCAGTAGGTGGACTGCGTCCCTTTACTATATCCATAAAGCACCTTAAGAACAGCAGACAAAAAAGACATGTAAATGCCTGCTTATCAAATAAAGCAACCTAGCATTTGGTGTGACATACAATGGAGACCGGAGAGAGAGAACGATACCCCCGAGCTGGGAACAGAAGCAACGTAAAACTTGGAGAAAACCCGAGCTGAAACTGGCAGTGTTTTCCCAATAATAAACAAACATCTATAATTAACAGGCTTTCAAGAGTATTCGGTCATATATTACGGCATCACACCTCATAAAACATTCATTCAAAAGCCATATCAGGAATGCATGTCCCAGCTCTATGAGCACGTGCAGATCACTGAAGAAGAGAGGACTCTGAAGTGAAACACCCACTGCCCTACCTAGATGACCAAGCATGAAGGGGAGCCGTGATTGCTTAAAAAAAAGAAATAATAACAAAATCGAGAAGAAAGTGGAATGTCAGGAATGTTAGGGTTACGTTAAATTATGCTACTAAATAAATAATATTCCTGAAGGAGTAAACACATTTCTTGAAAATACATTTGCAGATGTAAAAGGCTAGAGGTGGCACCAAAAATCTGTGGAGAAAGAGTGGATTATTTGGTAAATAGTGTTGAAGAAACTGGCTCACAAGATGAACAGTTTTTAAAAAATAAAAATGAATTTACACCTCGTATCTTAAACTTCGAATCGTTTGAAAACCCAAGAGTAAACCTATAAAGCTAAGAAAGTGAAGAGAGACTATAATATGAGCCTAGAACAGGGAAGCGTTTCTTAAATGACTCAAAATGCACAGACCACAATAATGTTAAAAACTGGTGGGTTCAACTACATTAAAATTAAAGATTTTGTTGTTGTTGTTACTCAAAGGCACCACACACAAACTTATCAGACAAGTGACATACTGGGAGAAAGTATCCACCATATCCACAGCTAACGAGGCATTAAACTTCTAGAATATACAAGGAACTCCACGAGAATTCTTTCAAGGAACTTTTTACAAGAAAAGGGGAAGAGACCCAATTCACAGAAACGGGCAATTAAGTACGTGAAGAGACGCTCAACCTCACTTATAAATCAAAACAAGGCAAAATTCAACCATGAGCCACAATGAACATCTAATGGATAGCAAAAATCAGGAAATTTGTTAATAAGAAAAGAAATCATCGTGTAGAATTGGTGGAGATATAAAACTGACAACAATCTGAGCAGTTCCTCGTAAAATCAGTATGCTATGTCCTAAGATCCAGCAGTATTGCTTGTGGACGATACTGCCTCAAGAAACTCTTACCAACAGATTCAATACACTCATGACTATAAGTATACGTTCCTTGGGGGGCGAAAGAGCATACATACTGCATGGAAGCCAAAAATACTTATAAAAATGTTGACCCTTTCATGTCACTATTCCTGAAGTCGGCATGTTCTGTATGATTTTAACTGAACCTCTGCTGAAAACGTAGGTAAGACTAAACAAAATGTTCTCATTCCTCTTCACAGGTGAGGTTAAGGACAGAGAAAGAAGCAGATGTGATGACAGAAATGTTTTAGCCTGGGGACGGACAAACGTGGATCCGAGGCCAGGCCTCAGCTTGTCCATGTGACCTGGATAAACTACAATCTCCACTTGCCTCAGTTTCTTTACCTATACAAGCGGGATATTACCCACGCTGCACAACACCGGGAAGATTACAGATAATCCAAATAAAGCATTCAATAAATAGAAAGTGATTTTTTCTTTTTAACCAGAAAAAAGAGCATCATGCACTAACCCTAACAGAGTTTGGTGCCCTGCCTAATCTGCCTTCAGCAGAACACCAAAACCTCAGCAACGGGCATGGAAATCGGAGAGACAGATTCAATGTGAACCTATATGCCAGCTTTTCCCACTACAGAACAGGGTAAATAATCTCTCTCCTTCTATACACTTATTGAAAACTGTAAAAGTTAAGATTGGGAGGGCTCTTTTAGCTTCTGCGAAATGAATATAAGGCTGCAGATGGTGGCAGTTATGACGGTGGTGACCCTGGGACTGGTGTCGGAGTCCTGACTCGACAAACATAATAAGGAAGCACCGTAGGCAGAATGTCGGGAGAATGCTCTTAGAAGAACTCCAGTTATCCGTGACTGAGTAACTACAGGACCTCAAAGCTGACCATGAAAACAATTAACCCAGAAACAAGATCAGATCCAAAGTTAGGACTTTACACATTACCTATTTAATGTACAACGAAGACGAAAAATTCCACTTGGGAATCTTTATAACCTGACGGCTAACATAACGTACATCACCATTTCTGCATCTGCAGCCTGGAGCAGTTGTTTTACTTCAGTCCTGAGTCCCAACCTGTGGACTTCAGGATCCTGGCAGAAGTCAGTAGACTGAACCCCTGTCCCACTCATACATGTACTACTATTTTACAAATACGGGAAAATGCTGTGGTGATTCTTTATAATATATATCCAGTTAAGTAATATTAAAGAGTGACTTTGTCACTAAATATTACCAATCATCAGAAACGAGAAGTAAAACTCTGAACAAGTCAAAATCTTTGAAATCCTTTAGTAGTAAATAAAAGTTTCCTGATTTTTGTAAGGGTTGAGAACCACTGCTTTAAAGTTCACAATTTCCAATTGAAGATAGTTTTTATTTTATAATAGACATGAAGGGAAAGAGAGAGGGTTTTGAAAAATGAAAATCCTAATGCACATTTATCTCCATTCCTAGTCCTCTCTTGGCCATAAACTTTTCCTTGGCATTTAACATCAAAGCTAGCTACACTTTCATTCTTAGTTCACAAGCCATTGCAACTGTTTAAAACAGACAGAAGTGGCAGTGCATTGTGTATTAAGAAAATATGCATATATCATTCCATTCCTTACTTATAAAAGAAAAGATCACTCAGGGGCTTCCCTGGTGGCGCAGTGGTTGAGAGTCCGCCTGCCGATACAGGGGACACGGGTTCGTGCCCCTGTCTGGGAAGATCCCACATGCCGCGGAGCGGCTGGGCCCGTGAGCCATGGCCGCTAGCCTGCGCGTCCAGAGCCTGTGCTCCGCAACGGGAGAGGCCACAACAGTGAGAGGCCCGTGTACCGCAAAAAAAAAAAAAAAAAAAAAAAATCACTCAGTTTATCTCCCTTTCCTCTCCCTCCCTCTCCCCCACCTTCTCCCCCCCCTTCTCCTGATGCTTTGACACAATTCTACAAAGGGGAAGTTATAGATCACTACAGATACTTCAATTGTTGAAGACAAAATAAATATTTTATCCAGCATATCCCACTGAAAATATACTCTGAATTTTAATTTATATTCTTCTCGGTGTAACAAAATTCCTAGCTAAAGAGAGCCTCAACATTAAATGTTGCAAAAATAAGAAAAATAAACTTATTTCCATCTGGGGAGTATTATAAAAATATTTAATATATAAAGTATATATGCATTTGCCCATGTCTTTTATAATATAAGCTTTTCAGTAAGTTATCCTGAACTGGGGTGGGGAAGTTGGGGGGCTATGTACAGTGGTCATACATTATGTAGGGTAGTGGAGTATGAAGAGAGCTATATACATCATTTATTAATTTTTTAATTTATTATTTCTTTTCTGGAATGTAAACTATGTCCTAGGGGTAAACCAGAAATGTTGTTTTTTACTCTAAGAAGTTAAAATATGCTACTCTGACCTTTCAAAAAGATACTGTTCACTAAGACCTGACATAAAATATCTGCAAATTAAAATATGCCATTAGAATGTTGGCAGCAGAAAACAAATCACAATGATGCAAACACAGCTAAATCTAGTCACTAACACAGAGGAAGTGTAAATTTCAAACATGGAAAAAACAACAACAACAATAAAACCCCCTAAGCTCTGGGTAGAGAGGAATGGGAAAAGACCTGGAGATTTAGGTGAAGTTAATCTCGAGTCAGTGTAGAAAAGCAAAAGACCATCTGAATCAGCGTTGCCATCTCTTCCTTAAGCGGCCACTTTCCAGATTACAAGAGAGCCAAGCACTATAAAGCAGAAGACTCTTGTTCAAGTCCCAGCATGTCCAATTACTAGTATGACCACTGACAGGTCACATTTTATCAGCCTCAGTTTCCTCGCTCCATCAAATAGAATAAATGAATCCTATTTCAGACTGTTAAACAGAGTAATAAATTATACAGGAGATATAGAAAATGCGCAATGAGGATCTAAAGGCCATTTATTATGATTCCTGGGTTATTATTTAATTAGTATCAAATTCCACTAGGGTGGGAATAAATCCTGTTCCTAAATAGGGGACAAGTTTGGGAGGTCACAAAGGCTGTTCTATTTTATCTTGAAACAGAATGACAGATGCTGAGGAAAGTCCTCAGGTGAATTAATGAATCAGAGAGCCAGGAGTATACCTGGGTATAAAAATAGAGGCAAAATACTATGGTTGTACAGGTCTTTCAAGAGTTTCTCTTAATGACTTGTTTTCACTTTTAATCTCATGATGTATTTGGCAAGAAGAGGCATAAACACAGGCTTCTCACAATTAAATTCAAACTTAAGAAGTCCACATCTATCTAGAAAAAGATAAAATTAATTGCTCAGCGCTCATAGTGTATCTTGGCTACTTAATGCTAACACAATTATGCCAATTACTGATAATATCACAATGCTCAAAGCACCTGCATTTTAAAAGAGATTGAAGTTCTGAAGGCTACTGGAATAATGGGATCTTATAATTTAAATTACCTCCATGCTGCTAATAAGAAAAAGAAAGGGAGGGGAAAGTACAAATGTACCAGGCTGAGTAACTACAAAAGATTTTCCTCTCAAAGCAAAATTAATTATGTAGTAAATAATATTTCACTACAAAAAATATCAGCATTAGAGTGGTATAGTCGGCATAGGACATCACAAATTTAAATTCTACAACCAACCCTGCTTCCCGAGAAAGCTTGACCACCCAGTAAGGTGAAGGGGCTAAGTGCACATAGTACTGTGATTTTGCACTTTCCCTCCCTGCTACAGAAAGAGGCTCTTCTTTGCAGAATCTCACTTTCCTCCCCTCTAGTCATTTGCATGGATCCCTTCTTCCAAAAGAAAGAGAAAGAAGATACTACTGGCTTTAACTTCATTCAAACATTTAAATTGAGGCTACAATCTTCCAATCAAACTGCCTCTCACCTCCTCTCAACCATCACACCTCCTTTAGTGTCCCTCCATAAGACTGGAGTTCAACCAGGTAGACAAATAAAGGTGGGGAAACAAAACGGAAAAGTCCGTCTGATTTAGTCCGCAGAGGAGCTGCCAGGGAAATGAAGAAGCAAAAACTCTGCACATAAAACCAACCTTTCCTCTAGCATTTTGTTCTCCACCTATGCACTTCTGAGATGGAGTAAGACAAGCAATGTGAAACTGTAACCTACCCAGTGAATTTGAGAAAAGTCGTTCTCAATTTTACTCTGACGAAAAATGGCATTTAATGAATAAAGATGTCAGGCTTCTACCTTTAAAAGTACCTCTGTCTCAGCAAGAGAGGCTGGCTAAGAATCCACAACTGGAATTAACAAGCCAGACATCAGACTAAACATCTCAGAACTAGCTTCCCCTCATTCTCGGTCACTACCTTTCCAGTGTGTGTCTGCATCACGAACTCCCTCAGTTCCTGACAGCCTGGCTCTTCCAAAATGGAAAGCAAAGAGCCTGGACTCCTCTGTCTCACCGGCTGAGGAGCTGGTGAGATTTCTCAGCCCGGACACCAAGCCTCTTGCTCCCCTTTCCACCTTACAAATCACCCTCAACTCATCCTCCTTCTCCCCCAGGTCCCCACCCCTCCCATTCACATTACTCTTAATAACACCCAAGCCACCCATTTCTGTAGATAACCCCTGGCCTGGAGAACAAAGTGAAGAACAAAGAGCCGCTGCTTCAGGCGGCAGGAGGAGGAGAGGCGAGGGTGGAGAGGGCAGCTGAGGACTGGGAAGCCTTCCGGGCACAAGCAGCCCAGCCTGGAAAGCTCCTGCCTAGGGTGGGTGAGGAAGCGGGGCAGGTCCCGTGGGCGCCGCGTGCTGCCACGCGCCTTATCGCCGGGGTCCAACGCACCCGGGTAGCAGAGTTTGGAGAGATCTTCCTGGACAGAAAGCAGCCAGGGGGGCGCAACCTAGAAAAGGCACGGCGAGTGAGGCTGCAGCGCGGGAGCTGCAGATCCGCTGAATGACTGACTGAGTGACAGCCCAGCGCCCGGCCCGCGGGCTCGCAACCCAGCCCCGCACCTGGACCAGGCGGCCACCCTGCTCCCTCAGGGCGCTCTCCTCTCCGGGGACTGGCTTCCGGCGGGCTCCGCGAGCTGGAACCGGCGCGACTTCACTCTTCCATCCTGGGACCCGGCGGCACGTTACAGACAGCCCTGCACTTCCTGTTTGAAACACACAGGGGAGAGAAAGACCGAGAGAGATCCGAGTGCCGGCCAAGCGGAGGGAGGGACTCAGGCCGGCGAGGAGGGCGGACGAGGGGGCTGCGGGTTGCATAACCACCGCCGCCCCCCTCGCACTGTCCGCGGCACCCAGCGCTCTCCCGGAGGGCGACCCGCCACCCCGGCGGCCCGCGAGGTGGCTGCCCGCGGCCCGGCCTCCCGCTGCCGGCGGCCTCGCCTGCGGCGCACTGGCAGCCCTTCCGTTTCCAGCCCCCCGCCTGGGTTTCCCCCTCCCCGCGCGGACCTAAGTCAACTACAAGCTGTCCGCCTGCCTCAGTGTTCCTCCTTTCCTTTCCTCTCCTCTCCGCCCCCGGGGAAAAAAAAAAAAAAATCGGCCGGAGGGGAAGGTATAAAGACAAGCTGAGCCTTTCCAGGGGAGAGGAAGCTGGATTTACGCACAATTTTAAACTTAGCCACATCCCAGTATATCCACTACAGCTCAGCTGCCGAAAGAGCTTCTGGATGGGAAATTACTTCTCTTGCGCCTGGCTGACTCAAAAGGGAGAGCGTTCATGCAGCAGCCACGAACTGCCAAAAAAAGTAAAAGATAAAAAAGTATTCCGGGCTCCTAGGCTAGCTGTCTACTGGGATCCTTACCGGCACAGTGCCCTAATATTTACATAAACCAATTCCACACAAAAGATCATCATATAGTGCATTCTTCCAGAAAACAATTAAGTATTTCTCTGGGTGTATGAATCACAGAGCAGTTCCAAAGTTCTGCGTTTGTCCATTCTGTCACCCTCTGACTTGGGTGAACTTCGGGGTAGTGTTTAAAAGATAGTAAACAGGTGGTTTAAGAATCTGCCATAGGCAGAGTGTACCAGCTCTAGGAGTCCGCTTATGCGTTCAGTGCCCAGTTTCTGGGCTTCCAGGTGTGGACAGATTCACCGGTACCCTGCGTGCCCTTGCACACGAATCTATCAGGTTGCAAGGCACCTACAGCACTGTCTCTGATAAAACAGCTCATTTTATCATCAAGGTGATAGCTTAAATAAAAGTTATTCCTGTTTCAAAACTCAACATGGAGAACAGAATATAAAGGATGATTATTCTACATAAAAACTTAAATTTTGACTGAAAGAAAGAAACTGATGGACATTAAGCCCCTGCTAAGCGTTAGCATCTCATTTTAATCTCCCTCTAGTCTTAATATTTCCCAACAGATCTGCAAAAGTCCTATTCTCATATTCCCAATTGAGGAAGCAGGGTCAGAGAAGTTAAGTAACTGTCCTGATGTCTTAGCTAGAAAGTGGTCAAATGGAGAATTGAATAAGAGTTCTTTCCTAAGTGTAAAATCTGGGCCATTTCCTCTAAGCTCTGCTTATTCTCAAAACAATAGTGAATTCTCAGAGAAAAATCAAGCCCATCGACCATCTGTGATCCATTCCTTCATCTCCAAATGAGCCTGCAATTCCATGCTATCACTCTGTTGAACTAGCTAGGCTCCTTACCCACCTGAATAATATGTACCTTGATTACTTGAGCAGAGGACACCGTGCTCTTTCCCATTATCTACCACTGGCTCTGTCCACCTTTTCAGAATTACTCGGTGGCAAAAGTTCAAAAGGTTCTAGGATAGCCACTCATATGCCAAGGTACAAAGTCTATCCAGTTCAGAACCTAATCTGCTGACTAATATTTGTTCCCTGAATTCTCTTCCAACTGGGCCCTTTTAAGAAGGCAAACAAACAAACAAAAACCACACCACACAAAACAAAACATGCATGGACTCCACTCTTAGTGAAACTTGAAATTCTCTCACTTTCCATTTCCTTCTGCTTTGGCACTTAGTTCACACTCACCTGTCAACAGCATGCTGCCATTAGCCTCCTGACAAGCCAAGAAACAGAGCATGTATTAAGAGGTGATTAAGAATCTTGGCAATGAGACCCCAGACACTTGAGCGGAGAGTGAGGGAGAAAGTGAGTGCTTTTGTCTTGTCTCCTGATGAGCTATGTCTCACTCGCCCGTCCCCACCACCTCACTCAGCAGCGCAGACTCTGGAGCTGTAGGGCGTGCAGGTGAAGGGCAAGGACAGTTCAAGTGTGCCGGTAAGGGCTGGGCAGGGGCAGATGCACTCCCGTCCTTCAGGTTCGCACAGTGGCATGCGGGCTTATTACTAAAAACCTCCTGAGGGATCTTAGCATGCTTTTAGGGTCCAGGTCTGCCTCTGCTGCCATCATTTTCCTTCTCTCAGTCCCTTGCTTACCCTGGACCTGTCCACTCTTCATTTCTTTTCACAAACCTAATGCTTCTTCCCAAAGCACTGCCATTGCTTTCCCACAAAGTACCTGGTGGGAGGGAGGGAGGAAGGAGGGCACTGTACTCAAAACTTCTCTCAATTCTCTCTCATTAAAAAAAAAAAAAAGTCAATAATTACCATGTTTTGGATACAATTCTATTTTAAAATACCTTTTGGTATCCCTGCCTTCATTTCTGTTACTCATAAATCCAAGAGCCTAAAAGGAAAACCTCTAAAGAAAAATGAAATTCTTGAGACAAAGCAAAGGAAACATGCTTAAATTAAGCTGTCTGGATCCCAAAGTTCATAGTTTGGATAATACAACATCCTAAGATTGCATCCATTCCTGACAAGTATATATCCCAACAATCACAAGACCAAAGCATCATATCGTACTTTCTCATAGCTCAGCTATTCTCCTGCCCCTTCTGTATTTCATGGAAAGTGTTTCTTCCTTGCCACCATTAGGCAGAAAAAAATATTAAAATAACCACCTCATAAAAAGAGAAAAAAATGCTCCCAGGTAGGCACAAATGACTCCACAAAAAATAAAACTGATTTTGGAAGAATACTGGAGGTTAATTTTGCAAGTCTCCACTCCCTAAGTACCACAGTCCGTGGACCAAGACGGCAAAGTGTGAAAGCCATTTTAGAGGCTCCAAATTAAGTGACAAAAGATAGCTTTCCTGAGGACTAATGGGTGTGGAGGAAGAGATGATAAACTCAGATCCCAAAAACGATGCTCTTTATCTTTCTTCATCTTAAAAGAGAAAGACCTTACTTTGGTGATTAAAAATGTCTGCCACACGATTTCTCTGTGTGAGGAATCTTGGCCATTATGACAGCTGGATTCTCTGCAAACAAAAAAAGAAAAATGACAACAAGCCATCTGGTTACCTAAGAGACTGTCTCTCTGTAATAGCAGCCTTCACAGCGGCATCCCTGTCTCTGTCTTCACTTCCAGGGTAGCACATGCAACAGGCTTTTCTGTGAAGGAGGTCTCTGGCACTCACACTCATCTCCCGGCCTCTGCAAAACCTGGGCCGTGGCTTTCAAGGAAAATGTCTTCAGAGCCAACTGGCTGGCTTGATTGGCATTTACCCACGGACGGTTATTAGCCATTTTCAAGGAGCCAGAGTGTCATTTCCCATGGCAAAAATGTAGCAAGGGGATGCAAATCACCTTTTTAAAAAAGTCTGCCTGCAAGATGGTTTAGGCTCCCTCCTAGGCACAAGAGCCTCCTGGTTTCAAGTAAGTTGAGAAGGAAAGCACTACTCAGAACACCTGCAGCATTACTTGGAAGACCCAGCTACACGTCAGAAACACAGGCGTGGGTGGCTACAGGCGTAAGCTGGTATGTCCCTGAGCTCACTGCTTCAAAGCACACACATCTTGAGCAGAATGAGTAACATTTACATAGGACCCACACATGCCCTGCCTCACTGGATTCTCAGAACTGCCTTTGCAAGGAGGTCTCATTACCACTGTGCTAGAAGTGGAGCTCATAGGTGTTTTTCTCAAAGCAGTAGGTAATGGAGCTAAAATTCACCCTGGGTCTGTTCTTCCTCTGAATTGAGAAGAAATGAGTAGGTGCATTTTGGCTGTGGATTTATTATTCTGTGCTACACATCTTTTGCTCAGAAGAATCTCTCTCAACTATATCACACGATTTCATCAACTTCCCAAGTTGTTTGAAAGAGTAAACTATAAACATGTATTTTCCAACGGGCCAACTGATTCTTAGCAATATGTCAATATAAATTAGGTTAGGTTGCAGCTGAAAAGTATTTAATAAAATAATAAATAAGACAGATCCACAGGTCGATCAAACTGTGATGGACGAAATCTTTTTTTTTTTTTTTTTTTGGTCTGAGTTGGGTCTTTGTTGCTGCACGCGGGCTTTTCTCTAGTTGCAGTGAGCAGAGTCTCTAGTTGCAGTGAGCAGAGGCTACTCTTCCTTGTGGTGCGCGGGCTTCTCACTGCCGTGGCTTCTCTTGTTGTGGAGCATGGGCTCTAGGGCGCGTGGGCTTCAGCAGTTGTGGCGCCACGGCTCAGTTGTGGCTCGCGGGCTCTAGAGCACAGGCTCAGTACTTGTGGCACATGGACTCACAGTTGCTCCACGGTGTGTGGGATCTTCCTGGACCAGGGCTCGAACCCGTGTCCCTTGCATTGGCAGGCAGATTCTTAACCACTGCACCACCAGGGAAATCCCAATGGACAAAATCTTAATACATTTTTTCCAAGTTTCCCTTCTCATTCTTCAGTTAGTATGCAAATATACATGTAAAGTGAGCCATGATGGCTGATGTACTGTGATTCAGTGAACATAAATATGAAAGATTAGCAGGAAACCATATAGGCTTGACTAAATGCAAATACTTGTACATAAGTTAAGAGTATTCAAACTGTTCCTGGCACAGACTGCTAACATGAACAGCCTTGGGTTATTTACTGACTGTTGATCATGATGTGTATGGTGTAGACTAAACACTGTCCTGTAAGACATTTTTCTTTGGAAGGCGTGTTTTGTCTATTCATTGTCTGTAGTGGGTATTTCTGCCTCCTTATTAAAAAAAATTTTTTTTAATTCTCTTTGGGCATCCGTTTAAAAATAATACATTAAAAACCCAACAACTTAAAATGATTTAACAGGTCCAATAAATATAATGTTTATTACTAAGAAAATAATGTTCTTAAAAAGATTTTTTAAATATATAAATATCTACAATTACACACTGGGAAGTAGCAATATAAGAGTTGATAGGGAATAAGTCATATTGTCGACTGAGTATATCAATTCTCAACCACCTATTATAATGGAGTCTTCAAGAAGAAAAGCAATTTACAAATAATTTAAGGTGGCAAAGCTGGACAGTTTGATCTTCATCTCCTTTCCTTTGCCTGCAGTGGAGTGACTAAGGCAAATAGCATGAAAGAGAAACAAAGTGCCTGGAAAACCCAGACACGTTATTATAAACTTTTGAAAGATTATTCATCAATTTTTAAACTAAACCTAGCTAAACAAATTCCAACCACTTTACACGTATTGACTCAATTATTCTGGACAACTCTATGAAGCAAGAACTACCATTACTTCCATATTACAGACTAGGAAACAGACAAGAGCTATTAAGTAATTTGCCTAAAGTAATACTACTAGCAAATACCAGAACTTGGGCAGCCTGGCTGGCCACAGAATCTACTTTTCACCAACACATTTTACTTCCAATGGGGTACACCATTGGCTTGGGCTTGCTTTCTCCAGCATGAAAGTTCACGGGGAATAGTCCCATGCTAAGGCAGAAGGAGAGAAGTGAAAGGGTCAGGGGTTTTCCTTTCTACAGCAAGAATGTAACCACTGGTTGTACACGGTCAGGGATGCAGGGCCTGCTACATGTTGCTGAATAAATGAATATTTAAAGGAAAGGAAAAGATATCTGCCGAACAGCCAAATCAGGAAGAAGGGCTGCTTCCTTACCTTGACCAGAATCCTGGATTGCAAGGCTCCAGGATTGCCCGCCTCCAGCACAACTGAATTAGCAAGGGAAGGGAAGGCACTGAACTCCACGTGCTTTGATTTTGACGAAGCATTTGATAGTGCCCCATACAATCAGGATGGCCAAATCAACTGAAACGTATGTGGCTACAAGAACCACACAGGAGTTAAGCAGGCTGGAAAGAAAAACACTGGATACATCTACCAGTGTGATGAAGAAAAGAACCACAAGGAACAGTATTCAACCTGTATTCAAGTAACTTAGAAATTATTCACACTGTTATAATCAAATTTGCACATAACGTTCATCTGGGAGGGGTGAAAAGGGCAAAGGAGGGCAAGCCAACTGACTTAGTTAAATTAACAAGAGAGGTGAGGAAAAACAGGAAGTTTGGTTTCATTTCCGTTCTCCCTTTAATTTTCAGGGAGGGGCTGAGGATGCCCATTGGGTAGTAACCGCCTCTAGACCTGAAATGCCAAGACTGAACTAAAGGTAAAGTCAGCAATAGCAAGCTGGATATGTTTAAGATTTTAGGACCTTCGGTCTGAACTTCAAAAAGCATGATCCTATTATTCCACGCACCATCAGTAAAGTTCCACGGGAAATAGTATTCCTTTCAGTATTCCTTTTGTTAGCAAAACTCAAAGAAATGAAGGGGCTCAAAGGCTGAATTTAGAGGTCAGATGAAAAAGTCAGTGGTGTATGTATAATCTGGCCCCACGACAAATATGCTGCTCAGGCAGAAGGTCACGAGAATGGTTTGTAAACATACGGCAGGATAAAGCACAGCGGAGAAGGAAAAGAGAAGAGAGCAAAAACTTGGACTAACATTTTTTTAAGCATAAATTATAATTTCTAATTTTTTTTTAATGTTGAGAAATTGCTTCTCCCTCGGTAGAACTGTTTGCTCTCCCAGCAAAATTTATACTTTAAAAGTCAGTCGTTGATTTAGAACTCAAGAAATGGAAGCAGGAAGGGTCTGCAATATTTGGAAAAAAAAAAAAAATGGCCTAACTTCACGCTAGGTCCCAGGAAATGTACAAGTGAGCATCATATCATTCAACTCCTAAGAGACTGAAGAGCTGAACCATCTGTAGCCACCATGCCCCAGGCAGCGGACTCCACAGCTGATGAGAGATTGTCGAGGACAAGAAGGAAATGCTGCATGTTCCATTTCCTTCGAAATAAACAAAAAAAGCGGGTGGGGCAGGGTAGGGGACTTAGCACAAAGGCATAAAGTTTAGAGCCATAGTGCATTCTATTGTAGGCATGAATGGGAAAATTTATGTGAAAACGATGATGCTCTGAGATTGTTTAATATCTATACAGAATAATAAGCAAACGATGAAACCTAAATAGACAGATCTTCCCCCAGGTTTGATTCCTGGCCGCCTCCTATGGTTTATACAAATCATCCACACGATGGCAAACTCACAATTAGCCTCAGAATGCCTACAGGCCCTACTCCCTTATCTGACTGCACCCAGAATCACCTGCAGGCTTTTAAACAGAATGTCCGGGGCAGGGGGTGGGTGGGTGCTGCTGGTGGGCATGGGGTGTTCCCAGAATCTGTATGTTTAAGGACTCCCAGGTGACCCTATGCTGCAGTCTGGTTGGGGAACCTTTGCGGCACACATTCTACTCCTTTCTAGACACTGCCACCAGAATCAGTCACATCAGAGACTAGAGTAAATGATTCCCCTTCTCAAGAACGTTTAATGGAATAACCTTCAAAGGCAATGGAATGAAGTCTCAGTTCCTTAGCAGGACACTCGAGACCCTCTGTGATCTGTCCCGAACTACTTTTCCGCCCTCCTTCCCTCCCACATCCCTCACTCTGTCACAGCACCATTCCCCGAACACATCACACGCTTCTTTTATGTCTTTGGCACTTGCTGCCCCAATGTTCCCTCAGCGCTGCTCAAGTTATTTTTCCCTGTGAAACCTTCTCTGATCTTTCCAATCAAAATTAGTCTCTCCTTCCTCTCAACAAATGTTCAAAAAAATTAGCTCATGCAGGAATTACAGCATACACTGCGTGCTGAGCTGAATTACACCAAACTGCATACGTGGTGGTCTCCCCCTGAAAGCAGGGGCATGTAACACACTCATTTTTCATAATGTGAATGAGAGACAGAACTAGGTTCAAAGTTTAGCTCTTCCGGTTACTTACTAGCACTGTAACCCTTGGTAGGTTATTTAAATACTATGAGCCTCAATTTTATAATCTTTGAAATGGGACACACAAAAAATGATACCTACCTTCATGACTAATTTGAGGATAAAACAGGAAAAGTGGCCCAATGCGGACCACCTAAAATGCACCAAAATGACAGCTGTTGTAAATATTGTTTATCAATTTTTGTTTCCTATCCTACCAGAATGCATTGCAGACATAGGAAGAGTTCCAAAAGTATTTGCCTCCACTCAAAAACAAACAAACAAAAGCATTTACTTTCAAAGTAATAAGCAGTGATTTCTTAAAGCCCTTTCTCCTTGCCCAATTTTGTTCTGTTATGAAGGGCATTTCATAATATTTCTATTGAGAAGTCATCTCTTAATCCCCTTTCTTTCCTTCAAAAATCAATGTACAAAATTCTAACGAACAAGCCCTGTCTGTCCCTCCTCCTCCAGCTTGGCTTTCTGCTTTGAACTACAGTAACTGCACTGCCCAGAGAATTGCCCGCTTCACCCTCACAACAAACGGCACTTTGTAGCAAACTGGAGGCGAGCCCAAAGCAGGAGGGGGCACCAAGGAAAAGGAGTTTGGGCCAGAAACTGAGTGGACACCCACATTATCATCCACACTGTACCACAGGTAAGGAGAGAACAGGAAAGGAAAGAAGCTCAGACCAACGCAAACCTTCCCACCAATTCCCAAGCATCCAGCTCACCACTCACCCAACGGGAAAGACTCCCGAGGCTCACAGAGCGCACGCTGGTCCCCAGCTGCCTAAAACACACGGCCATTGTTGTCAATAAAATATCGTCCTATGTAATAGCTTCTTATCCTCACCAAACCAATCCTATTGCCGTTATCACCCCACCCCCTCCACCAATTACAGGGGATGAAACCCAAGTCGAGAAGTCCAAGGCCACACAGTCAGTAGCGATCAGAAGAGTGCCAGGACTAAACTCAAGTCATCTAAGCTCCAAGTCCTTGGCCCTTCCCACTGTCTTTTATGAAGTGTGAAAAGCAATTTTTAAAACCTTCTCAGAAGCTCACCAAATCCACTAGTTGTAAAGTTAAGAGTTTCTGTCCTCTTAAAAACAAATCTGGTGCCAAGAGTGAGGGCTGTCACAGCAAGGAGGCCCCCCACCTGCAGCCCTTAGAATGATCAGTCCGGTATCTTAGGACAGTGTTCCAGGAAGACCCTTTAGTTTCTGTTCCTAGATGGAAACTGTCTCCTGACAATTCTGTTTGTTCATGTGGTTTGGGGAGGAGGTATTAGGGAAGGAGTATAATTTTCTTTTTTTTAAAAATCAAACCCTGATCCTGAGTTTAAAGCTGAGGTGATATGGAAAGCAAAAGAAGTTTGTAAAGCCTATTTGCAATCCTTGTCGTGAGAAGAGTACAAGAGGCCATAACGCAGTCCTCAAAAGCACAGATTCTGAAGCCATGACTGCCTGGGTTCCAATCACAGCTCTGTCGCTTCCAGCTCTGTGGCCTTGAGTCCCCTGGCTGCTCACAGAGATGGGGAAGTGCAGCCAGACAGGGCAACTAGGCCTTGTTGTTCTCTGCTACAAATGGGCTGTTGTGAGGAACACATGACCTAATACATATAAAGTGCTCCAAGCAGTGCCAGGCACGTGTAAGTACTACGCAAGTGTTTCCTATTATTATTTCCAGAATAGATTACTCTCTACAATTGTGTTCTTTTTCAAGTGTATTTTAGAAGGTTGAAGAAGACTTCTTGCACAATTTGTTAATCCATAATGCCCCAAACCAGCACGATTATTTACAAATTTCACTTCCTGATAGGATCTTCCAGGATTTCCATCTGTGAACTAGAGTCCCGGGAAGAACAAACAGTGGAATTCGAAGAATCTTCCTCCTTCCCAGCAACAGTGCAAGTAAATCTGTACCCATTCTCTCCATACTACAAAGGGGCTTCCATGCTGAGAAACTAAATAAAACAAAACGAAGAACTTATAGCATTGAACTAACTAACATAGGGGAACATCTGTAAAATTTGCTTTATATTCTGAAAACAACCAAAGCGTTAAAAATTTAAAGTTATACCAGCTGAGAAAGACATGGTTCAGGTCACAGAAGGACGGCAATCCTAAGGACTGGGATAAAACCTGCTGATGAATCAAAAGGATTATTTCCCAGAAAATGCTGGAATTCCAAGAACAATGTGCTATCCTTGGGATGATTAAGAGAAAAATGGTTTTAGAAATCCCCTCTCAGGCTAAAAGTCTAGACTCAGCTAGTAACAGAGCTGCTGGAGTATCACCTCTCCTCTCCTTCGGAGAGAACGTCTGTACTACAACAGATTAGACTTAAACAATGGAAGGATTTTCCCCAGGACAGCAGATAAAACTAAAGACAGGAGCACTAGAAGGAAGGGTCACAACACAGGTCTGGGGTCATGGCCTGCCCGGGGGCACCCAGCCAGGAAGAGGGGCTAAAACTCAGCCTGCACTGACCTCCAATCAGCGTGCCTGGCGGGGCAGGTGCAGCCCTGCGGCCACTGACTTCACACGAAGGGACCATGGGGGCTACACCAGTGGCACTGAGCACACCAGCCCCCCGCAAGCCAAACAAGCTGGAGTCCAGAGCCATCCGGGAGCGGCGGGGCTATCGCCGCTCAGACAATGCCGTGGTTTACGGGGTGGGGGAAGAGTGCTTGTCTGTACCGTGGAAACGTTTTCAGCTTTCCTGGTTTACTTTGTGACGCTAGCTGTCGTGTCGTCGCCTCTTCCTTTCCTCACTCTATATCCTCCTGACCTAAATCCTTTCTTTTCCTTTTCACTCCAACTCTCCTTTTGAAGAAGCCACCACACAAGTTAACGTGTACACTAGGAACGGCAAAACAACAGCCCTCTGCCCAACCAGAGCTTCTGCGCTATTTCTGAATATTTATCAGATCACAATGTTCCCTTCTCATGTAAGGACTCCTCTTTTATCTCCCTCTCCTCCCCATAACCCCCAAATCAGTGTTAAGATATAACGGAGTATTCCTCTTCGCCTGTCTTCTGGGGTGGACGATCCTTCTTGCCCTCCAAGCGGCTCTGACCCTTTGTTCTCTGCCACGGGGCCCACCTGCCCCCCCCCACCCCGTATCTTCTCCTACCTGCTGCATTCCCATACTCCGCGTACTTCTCTGAGTCTGTCACTCCTCAGGCAGGACAACCCCTTCAAATGTAACCACTCTGGATGTAACAAACCAAATTTAAAGGGCAGAAATGGTTACCATTACAAGTATGGGGATTTTGGTTTGGTTTGTTCTGCTTTCTGTATATGTGTGTTGTGTGTGTTGTGTGTGTTTTGTGTGTGTGGGGGGGGGGTACATAAAACGATGACATCAAGTTTTGCTTTGTTTCAACTTTTTAAAAGTGTATTATGCTTTTATTTAACTCATATGCTTCCATTTACCTGGCCGCTAAAGGGCTATCTATCTCTAAGGGCCTAAGCTCACAGGCTGTATCCAGCCCCCAAAGCTATTTTGTTTGGTCTGCAGGAAGTTCTTTTTAAAACGTGGTGTTAGCCAATCTTTTAAAATCAGGAGATTTTTAAGTAATCCAGATTTCTGGCTTACACTGAAAAAATCAGAAGCTCTGTCAAGACTGGCCCACATTCCCATATGGCAACAGCTGGCTGCTGAACAGATCTGCTCGACAGGCCCCTTTTAGACAGGACCTGCAGTTGCTGGTTCAGCCCAGGTTCACCCCCCACTCCCTCCTGATCACCCTACCCTGAGGTTGAGTACCAGCTGTCATAAATTATCCCATGTGAGGCCCGCTTCGGGCAGTGTTTGGGATATGCCTGAGACCACAGCTAGCATCTAACTCTCTCTGGTTAGAGCACAAATTACAGATGTAATTATAAAGTTTCTGCTTCGTACAGAATTTTCCAGGTACAAATAATTCATAAAGAAAAGAACTTAGAACTAAACAAAAAGGAAAATGTCCCATAATAGAGAAATACTAGAAAAGAACTAAGTTAAAAGAGAAAGCCTCTGGGTGTGTGTGCATGCGTACGTGCGTGCGTGTGTGTAGGAAGGGGATTCATCTGTGCAAGCTGTGTAACACTGCAGACCATTTCCCAGTTTGTACTTGGTTATTGGCTAAATGTTAATATGAACAATAGAACCATTAAAGTAGAAACTCTAACAGAGTGAATTCGCTCCACTGAAATAATTGTATTTGAGCATAATCAATCTATAAATAAGACAGACTACATATCACATAGATATATGGATATTTCTTGATTCATCATCATTAACTCAGAGGATATGGGTAATGATTACTTGTCTTTAACTGCATATATTTGTGATAGCATTTATTCAGCAAACATTTGGACAAAACACCTTAACAAATATTAGCTACATCTTTATATATTTATGTACAGTAGTGTTGTAGGGTCGGATCTAATTAGGAGGAGGGCACTCAGTGCGTGCTATTACAAGTGGCATTCTATCACCAATATTGATGATAAAAGAGAACAGGGCTAGAGAAAGCACCAAAAGAAGTGATTTTACATTACCCTCTCAATTCTAGAATCAACTTTCACTCAAGTGGTTTTACCGACAGGTTGATGTTTTCTAAAACCACTGTGCGCTGATGAGAACTCTGGCCTGGAAGCCTGCAGAGCTGGGTGCCCCTATAGCTCTCCTCAGCTGTGTACCCACGCTTCAGATCTGGTCCATAAATGAGGAGCATGAACTAGACAAGCTGTAAGGTCTCTTTACACATCAAAATTGGATTCTCTTTCTTTAAAAGAAATATTAATAATATTATAAAATGAATACAAAGAAATCTAAGATAAACGAGAGGAGTGCAGTACATTAAGAGAATGAGTTTTGAAATAAACAAAACTAGCTTCAAATTCCACCTCCACCACTTCTTTGTGATTTTTTTTTTTTTTTTTTTTTGCAAATCACATAACCTCTCAAGCCTCAGTTACCTCATCTCTAAAGTGGGAATAAGTCCACCTTCCACTCAGGATTGTTTTGCAGATTAAATGAGAATGCATGTAAATTCCAGGGCATAGGTCTGGACAATCAGTAAATGCCTAAGAAATGATTATTGTTATTAGCTATGGGTATTCCATAAATCGCTCAATTACTTCTTGACCAGTTAAGTTTAAAAAAAAAAACTAGTTATATCTGATAATAAACTAATTTTAAAAGCTTATTTCAGTAGGGTGCCATTGCAAGAATCATGGGGGTCATTTTCCAAAGACTTGTAGTATTCAAATATTTCTTAGAACTGGCTTGGGAACAAGAGAATTTGACAGATGGCACTTCATTCCCAGTGTGATGGGCATGAATCTGTCCCGTCTCCACTGAGTGAGCTCTGCAGAGGCAGCTTCCTGGTGGCTGACGCCCTTCAGAGAGAACGGCTGCCTTGCACTTCCTTCCTTCTCCCTGCTTTGTAGAATTCATTGCAGTATTGGTGATCTTTTGATGCTGAGATTTAGCAATGGGATTTATGGGTTGCTGGGGAAGTGAAACCTTCTCTGGCAAAGCTCCTATTACCAGCAAGCAGAGAAGGAAAGTAAAAGGTTTTTTAAGGAATTAAATGTTCATGGGATTTCCCTGGTGGTGCGGTGGTTAAGAATCCGCTTGCCAATGCAGGGGACACGGGTTTGAGTCCTGGTCCAGGAAGATCGCACATGCTGTGGAGCAACTAAGCCAGTGCGCCACAACTACTGGGCCTGCGCTCTAGAGCCCGCGAGCCACAACTACTGAGCCTGCGTGCCACAACTACTGAAGCCCGCGCGCCTAGAGGCCATGCTCCGCAACAGGAGAAGCCACCGCAATGAGAAGCCCGCACGCCACAACGAAGACCCAACACAGCCAAAAATAAATAAATAAATTAATTAATTTTTAAAAAATGTTCATAATAGAACCTAACATCCATATGTGTGATCCTTCCCCAATAGCAGGTGTCAAGAGGAGGACATGGACATCCTGAACACCTCAGGGAAGTAGTAATTCCCAGACTTTTGATTGGTACCACAGACTAGTAAAATTTCAAAAGAAGCCTGTTATAAGACTACCAGGTTTTAGGTGACCAAGAAATGATACCAAAAGCAAACCATCACCATCCTTCTATAAAAGGAAAAAAAAAATTAACCCCTCAAAATAAGTGATCCCCAAGATTAAAAAAAAGATCCTTTAAATTGAACAAACGTAATGCTAAAATTAAACACGAAAAGCCTGCTGCACTGTCTTTATTCTTATTTTTCCATAGGCTGGTGTAACTGTCACTATGGATCCACTCTGGAAACAAACTGCAGACAGAACAGACTGCAGGTTGAGCCCCTCATGCCATCCAATCCAGGACACAGCATCTCACGGAGGCACCAAGGGCCACACAGTGGACATCTGCTGTCTTGGTCATCATCTTCCAAGGACACAGATGGATCCTTAAAGCTCCTCGTCTTAACTACCAATCGTGGGCCTGTCAGCCACAAATGTTTCAAAACTTTCTGAAGGTTTCTCCAGTCAATACCAGCCTTTCTGTACAACTATGCAAGATGGTGGTTCTCAGTGTTGGCTGCACACCAGAATCACTTGGGAGTGACGAGGGCTCTTTTCAAAATGAAACTCCGCTCCCAGAGACTCTGACTCAATAGGTATGGGGAAAGGTCTGCGCTCATGTAACTTGAAAACCTTCCGCAGGCTGATTGTGATGCCAGCCAGGGCTAAGAAGAACTGGTACCCTATTTTTTTTGCATTTATCCTGAATTTATATCTTATAAAGCTTTAAGGAATGCACCTCTTCATGCATTCCTTCAGGTGTCAAATACCAATGCAGGGCCTGCCATGTGTGGGGCACTAGGAAATCAGTGGAGCACAAGACAGATACATCCCTGCCTTCACCACACTGACAGAGTACTGGAGCAGGCAGACAAGGAAGCAGGCGACTGAAACAGCACATTCAGGTTTACTAGGATTAGGGAAACAATCCAGGTTTCCTTTGTCCCTAATCTAGTGGTTTCATGGGCTTCAGAGACATCTCCTCCCAGCTATCTTCTTCCAGATACTAGAAACTCTAATGTTTACATCAGAAAAGCAGATGGGCGAGGCTCTGTCCTCATGGAGCTTCCATTCTGGCAGGACTGTCTACCCTTTCTAGGCACCGTTACGTTGCTCACTCCAGCTCTGGTGTCTTGCCTAAAGTCAGGTGCCCATGCTTTGAACAAAGCACAGTAGAAACTCAATTAAGACTGTGTTTTCTGTTTTGTTGCCAAAATCTTTTGATGAAGCTTAGTATTTCCTGTCCTTTTTAATCTGCAACAACAAGCTGGGACAACACTGTGCAAGTATTTTCAAAGCCCTTTCCTGGATTTTCCCACCAAAACATCATCCTATGACAGCGCCATAATTCCCTCCTTAATACCTGACTTCACATTTGCCCACCAAGAAACTCACCTGCAAATCTTCTGATGACTAACATATCCTAGCACAGTTTCCCTGGAGTAAATCCCCATTGGTTAGCTATTTCATAATTCAGAAGAGCTTACTGTCATCTGTAAACCTAGAAATTCCACTGGGTACTCCTTCTTTTGGATCAATTATGTAAGTAAGACCTAAGGGACCCCACTGTTTACACACCTCCAAGCAGAGATGTCTTTAGCCTTAGATTTAATTTGTGGTCTTTAAGGTAGGTGGATTCTAATGCCTGCTCTGTCACTACATCAGATCCACAGGCCTCAATTTCCTCATCTATCTAATTCAAACATTGATCACTCCCATCTGTAAAATTCTCTCCTCCTACTCAAAAATGATACACTGAATCCTCAATCCCAAGGTGACTTCAACTTTGATACAGCCTTTGAAAGTGTAAAAGGACAGTCTCCAAGGGTTTTCAAATATTTCCCCCCTCAAGAAATCTCATAAATTCACAAAAATCCCTTCTTCTCATAGGAATATCCTTCATCTCCAGAGGATACAGACAGGTTTCCCACGTGGGCTAGCACAGAAGTGAGAGCAAGCAGACTGTACCATCTGGACAGGCAACACACCTGCAACGAATTGGGGCACAATGGACATTCATAACAAAGAGATTACACATTTTGGCTATGAGATCTGGAATTTTGTTCTAGCACTCTCTACACTGTTGGATGGCAACCACCTGAATCAAGTAATTTATTTAAATCTAGTTTGCTGGATAGATCTAGAACATTTGGAGAACTTGGCACTAAGTTACCTAGGACTTCTGACCTGTCCACTTCAAAAGACATCCAAGAATGGTAATTTCCTAATGTCTTCTCAGTGAAGACACGTGAAATCTGATAAGTGTGATATTATACCACCCACAAGCTAAAGCTTAGTACTGGGAGAAAGGCCTATCTCTAATCCCCAACACCCCCCACCTTCCCCAAATGTAAAGCTCTCACTAATGAAGTATTTCAGGCACACTAGCAAAAAAAAAGAAGAAGAAAAAAAAACACTTAGCCTGAGTGGGAACAAACTTCATCCATGGTTTTTGCCAATACCAGTTATTACCCAGTTTACCTCTTCAAAAATTTCAAAAGCAACCCGGATTTGGCAAGCTTCAGATTTGCACAGAACATTAGCAATGCTCTTCCAGATGTCTAAACAGAATTACAAAGACCCCAGAGGAGTACCGATTTCAGAAGCTTGCAACAGCCTGAAATAATTTCGAAAGGGCACCTCAGGTGCAAACATTAGCAAGAGCCTAACTCAGTGTAGCTTGGCCACGAACACAAATTTCTCAGACGCCCCTAAACTTGGGGTTAATCAACCCCCGGAATTCACCTCCATCACCCAGCACGCCAGGCTCTCAAACAGGACCAGCAGTGCCAAACAAAGTACTGGGTTTCATGAAGTATTAACATAAGTGACTACAAAGCTTTTGACAAAGTCGTCCTCCACTCCTCTCTCATGTGATTACAAGGCAGAACTAAGATTTTAAAATCCCAAAAGGCCTGAAGACTGGACCAAAATAAATAGGATAGAACTGAACAGGGACAAAAACAAACCAAAAACACGTCCATTCAACTTCACACACACACACACACACACACACACACACAAATCTGCGTGATGAATACAGGATGCAGCAGCTCATACAACAAATATCTGGGAGTTCTGACTGTCCAGAATCCTGTACATGAGTCTGTGATGGGCAGTTTTGTAAGCTTAAGCTGCAGAAAGTAGATGCTTGTGCCTTGGTCTCAGGAAATAGCTGTCCTACGGTACTCTTTGTGAAGCAGATCAGGTCTCAGTTACCATATTCAGTTCCAGTTCGCCATAACTTTCCATGAGAGATGTGGACAAACTGAGAAGACAGAAACCATGTCCCATGCAGGACTGTGAAAAGAATTGGGACTATTCTGCTTTGAGAAAAGTTAATCAGCTGGAGGGCCAGGAGGGGAACGTCATTCTGTCTTTGCCCGTTCGATGGGCTGTCCTGGGGAAGTGGGTAGTTCCAGAGGAAAAGAATCAACAGAACAAAGTTTCGGGGAGGCAGTCTTCAGCTCAAATAATCATCATACACACAGTCCAAAGATATGATGACATGTCTTCATAAGTACAGAGGTCCCTGTTCCTGGTGGTGTTTAAACAGAGGCTGCCTCACAAGTATGAGAAATTACTAAAGTAAAGAAGTTGGACCAAGACTTCTCTAAAATACCAATTTCAATTCTGTGACTCTCCACTTACCCAATATTATACTGCCCTGCTAGCTCATCTGCCACGATCTCTCAAAAATGCCTTTTTCTCTGATTAGAATTTGCCCAGATCCTAACCACTTCTGGCCTGAGCATAGCACAAGTCTCCTAGATTGGCTTCCCAACCTCAACATCCTTCCTCACATGTCAAAACCACCTCTTTTGAGGCCTATTCTGAGATGTAACTTCACTTCACAGCGGCCTTTACCTTCCCTGTCTAGGCAGGGTTCCTCAACCATGGCACTACTGACGTTTCAGAAGGGATAATTCTTTCTCATGGGGGATACCCTGCACATTGCAGGATGTTTAGCAGGCTCCATGGCCTCTACTCACTAGATGTCAGTAGCACCTGCCTCCTAGCTAGGACAAGCAAAAATAAAACCGTGCCCAGATATTCCCAAATGTCTGCTGGGAGGCAAAGTCACCCCCTGTGGAGACCCACTCTTGAGGCAAATGATTAACACCACTGACTTGTGGTTCAAGTTTTCCACTAACTAGATCCCCTCTACCTCCCTTCATGTTCTCTGCTCCAACCAGGCAAACCTATTTTTGACCCATGACACACCTCAACGCTTCCCCTAATACGTGCTCCTTCCCTCTTCCCCAACACACACAGCACTGGCTGGCTGTTTGGCTGGCTCCAAACACCCTTTCCTCTCCGTATTCCTTGGCCTCCTAGACAAATGCAATCCCTTGCTTCTGGTGGTGTCCTCACGTGGGCGGTCTTACTTGCCCTCTGTTCGTATGTACAAGAATCCTCTTCTTCCTGGTTAAGGCATCACAGCACCCACTCTGGTTCTCTGCTTCTTGCTGGTACTTAATAAATATTGGCTGGCATTTCTCAGAATGTCAACATCAGCTCCAATGATACATGAAAAATATGTGAAATCCCATACCAACTGCCATTTCAAGTACATATGTAACCATGAGCACAGTTTTGACAAAACTTTGACTTTTTCATAGCTAGTGCCAATTTACCTACAGTACTGAGACTGAACCAAGTCCGATTTCCAAAGACAGCTACCGAAATAATTCAGCTATTGGGACCTTACAAACACAGCACACTTTAAAAAAAAATTAATCAAAAAAGTTCTGCTCACTATAAAAATTAAGAAAAAAAAGGTCAAGCTTTGACCAAGTTTTTTAAATTCTGTAAACCTTGGCAGAAAGAAAAGGATACAAATATGGCTCAATACTTTAACTGTTGCATCATACACCATTCCACATGGTCATGAAGAGACTGGAGGGCTGGGTCATGTAAGGACAGTTTCCTCTCCAACCTTGTAATGTGTTAGGTTTTAATCAACAAAGTACACACTCACACACCCTCAATAAAAATGAGACAAATCTAGGATAATCAAATATATAAATAAACCATGCCGATTTAAGATTCTGGATTGCTTTTTCCCCAGCTCTATGGATTACCTAATCATTTCATGGGAGGCTCCCTTACTAACCTATAGAGACCAACAACTTCGCCGGAACCCTAGTTTACCTAATTTTCATCTCAGGATCTTTCCTATCTTGTTCTCGTATTTTAACAGGGTTTTAGTCACTCGATGTAGAATACAGGAAAAGAGACAACTCTCACCATGTCCTCGCTGATGGGAGGTGTCTGGTCAGTATTAATGGGCTGTAAAAATAAATGCTGCCTGAAGACCCCATTTACTGGGAATGGTGCAGGGTTCTTCCCACAGGTCTGTACCATGCAGAGGCCCCAGCAGCTCTGGCAGGGAAGGTCTGAATCACTGTCATTCTTGGCACTTGGAAGCGCCCTTCGGTTGTTTATGAAGTAAACAGCCCTAACCAGTACTGCAGACGGGAATTCCCTGCCTGCCCAGACTCTTCCAACGTCTGGCACAGAACACATAATAGGTGCTCAATAAATGCAGCCTGTCTAGAATTTTATTATCAAAGCTGCTAAGGAAAGTTTCCATAAGTCAGCTCTCTCTTTACTCCTGAATCTCTCAAAATACGTCCTCAAAGCTTTCCTTGCCCAACACGAAATATTTTTTTCAAAGTCAAGGAGAAGGAAAGGAGGAAATCTGCAAAACAGAAAGAGCCACATAGGAGTCCAAGTGGCTCAAGTTGGGCCCCACAGTCGGCTAAGGACTCCCCGATACCCATTCCCCATCCCCTGCGCCTCCTGAGTGCTCCCACACTCTCACCTTTGCACTATTTCTTTTCTGGAACCTTACGTCCCCACCTTCTGCCACATACACCCCCAACTGCGTATCCAAATGGGGCCGCATACCCCTCCTCTCCCTCTCCAGCAGGAACCTACCTCTCCTCCCCTCGACCTGCGGCAGCTCTTCTTTACCGTGGCTGGCTTTGTAAGAAACCAAAAAAACTCATCTCTTTATCCATAAGGGATACCCCAAATGAAGGGGGAGAGAAAGAGGAAGGCCCCTATCAACCCTCCAGTAAGCGGAGGTGATGATTTCCTGAGCAACCACTCCCCAAGCCTCCTCCTTTCCAAGCCACTGAACGGGATTTGAGCAGAAGTCCGGCTCCCAAGTGCCCACGCTTCCAAACAAGCTAGAAGCGGATTATACCGGTACCCAACCCGGAGATGGCCCGGGGCGGGCTGGGTGCACCTGCGGGCCCCCGGCTCCCTCCCTCTCGCGCTGAGGGCGGGGCGAGCCCTCACTTCCCAGCCCAGCCCACCCGGCGCGGGAAGGAGGCGGAGGGGAAGCGTTTCTGGAGAAGTTGAAGGGCTCACCTTCTGGGCAGTGGGCCAGCGAGGCCAGACACCAAACACCCACCTCCGGGAAGAATCAGTGGAGCCGTAACCGGGTCTCCCCGCCCTTCCGATGGGGCGGAGGGAGGCGAGAGAAGGGAGCGCGCGTGGGGGGAGCCGAAGGGAGGCGGTCGCAGGCACTGTGCTCTCGCGGGGCCCACTCGGCTACCGCGGCGCCCGCCGCTCAAACTGCCGAAAGCAGAACGATCTTCGGGCCCCAGCGGGCCGAGGCGGGCGCCCGGCCCGGCCCCGCCCGCCTCCCCCGTCCCCGGGCTCCTGGCCCCCCGGCAGCGAGGTCCCAGCCGCAGCCTCCTCTCGGGCCGCGGCGCCGCGGGGCAGGTCGCCGGCGCCGGGGTGGCGCGCGTCGGCTCCGGCACTGCTCCCACCGGCGCAGCCCCCAGCCCCTGCCCCGGAGAGGCGCGCACCAACCTTGGGGGGCAGCTTGGCCGCCTAGCCCGGCTTAGGCGGAGGCGGGAGGTGGCGGCATCACCTGCGGCGTGCGGTGGCTGCTCCCGGACGTGCCGGGGCGGCGGAGGCGCGCGGCGCCCAGGACCCTGCTTTCGCGGCCCCGCCCGCGGCTGCCACCTCGAAGCGCGGCGGAGGAGCCGGGGCACCACGGGCGGCGGCAGCGGCGGCGACGAGAGCAGCAGCACATGACTCTGTAGCGGGGGGAATTAAACAAAGCGTAACATGGACTCCGGGCCCGTGCAGGCGCTGCAGCTCCGGGACCAACCGCAGCCAGCGAGCGCCGCGACTGGCTCGGCCGCAGCCAATGGGGCGGGCTCGGGCCTCCATGTGATGGCGAGCTCTCTCCCCCGCCGGCTCTCCCGCGTCTGCCGGAGGTCGGGGCGCTTCCGCCGCCGGGCGTGCTGTCCGGAGGGGCGGCGTGGCGAGTTCGGTGGCCCGGGGTCTGACGCTGGCGGCGGGAGGCTGCTGGACTGGGCGCAGGTGCAGCCGGCGGGGAGGGGCAGCCGCCGTAGCTCGCAGTCGCCCCATCGCTCAGCTGTGAAACGCCCCCCTGGACAGGGCGCGGGGCCCGGCGGCCAGTGTCGCCAGGCGGGCGCGAGGCCACCTCGGGAACCTTCATCCCCCCGGGGCTATCCTGTCAACTCAAGCTCTGATAGTAAGACGGGGGTGGGGTGGGGGATGCGGTGAAATGGTGGGGGGAAATTTGAGTAAAAGTCGTTTCGGCGGCTTCCAACCCTACGGAGAACGCGCTTTCCTAGGATTTGGGGCACACACAACTTTATCTTGGCACGAATAGCGTCCCACCCTCATTTGTTCAGTGTCTGCTATTAAACATACAACGAGAGAGTCAGTTCTTGTTTTATTGAGTCTACTCTCCCCCCCCCCCCATTCTTTTATGCCAGAAATGTCTTGTATCTGAAGCAGGCAGACGAAAGGTGGTCCTCCGCTAAGAAGTGTTTCCCAGCATGATAGTTTTCCCTCCTGTTTTTGTGGTAAGATCAAAGAATATTTGCAGTCTTTTTCGTGGGTGGGGAAACGTAGGGGTCAAGAAATAACGTCAGGAGGGATGTTTGGAGTTGTTGGTTTTTAACATGACAAATGGTTCCAGCCCAGTACTTCAATATCTCCTTTCATCTGAATCCACCCGTTTCTGTGAACAATGGGAAATCGCATCTCTCTTCTCCCAAGATCTCTCCATGTCAGTGAATGTTCAGTCAGCATTTACTAAGCATCTAAATGCTGCTCATAAGCATGCTGCACAAAATGTTACAGGTACTCAGGAAAGTGTGAGTTCAGATTTAATGAGGCAGTAAAGAGAGTGGTTTTCTAGGGTTTCAGGAAAGACTTCAGAGAGAAGGGGGTAGAACTGACCCTTGGAGAGTGAGCACTTGTTCCTCAGGCACTGGAAGTAAAGTAGAGCAGCACTGAGGAGGAGTATGAACAGAGGTCCGGAACACACTCAAGGCACAGTCCTAGACTACTCACAAGATGACACTAGATTTCCAGCCCTTTTGACATCCTCTTGCTTTCTCACTTTCCCTGCCCTGTCCCTTGTGCCAGCAGCCTCTCCTATTCCACACACCCAGCCAAGGAGGTGTGTAGGCAGGAGCTGTGGCAGGTGATCTAATTACAGTACCAGATTCGCTGATCTGGGAGGTTAGAGCTGTTTTCAAACTGTTAAAGTCTAGTGGTGTGATGTTTGGATTGAAAACACCTCACTACTATAATTAATTTGGAATGTTTTGCTGTTAGTAAAAACACAGTTCTGTGTTTCGATCTCCCCTGAGTTTTAAACTATGATTCTAGATTTGAGAGAAATGTGATTTCCGGAGTGGGATAACTTGAGAAAGGAAAAAAGTAATACTCAGAAAACAGTCAAATGTAGAGAAAGAGGTACATATTCTTATAAATGAATGCAAATTGGGTAAATCCCTTTGGAGGGCAATTTAGCAATTTGGGATGAAATTAATATGTGAGGTTCTTTTGACCAGGCAATTCAACATCTAGGAATTTATACTTTGGACATATGTGTGCAAAAATTATGTATTTCAGAAATATTTACACACATGTAGAAAAATATAAGTACAGGTATGTTTATTACAACATTGTTTATAACAGAGGAAACATATAATGGTGTATAAGTCTAATAACAAAATCCCAGTAGGGAACTGGTTAAGCAAATTTAACTTGTTTTATAAAAATAAGAGACCTATTTGTACTAACATGAAAGAATGTCCAAAATCTGTAAGTGAAAAAAGCAAGTTGCCGAACAATATGAATAGTATGATCCCATTTTATTTGCATATTTTGTCAAAAATACACATGTTATAAAATGTATGCTTAGAGGAAATCTGGAAGCATATATTACAAGCAGTTAACAGTGGTTATCTCTGGATGTGGGATTACTAGGGCCGTTTGCTTTCCATTACAAATTTCTGTATGTTTGAATTGCTTTTATGTTGAGCACCTATTACTTTGATAATAAGAAAAGTAGTAAAAAGGGGGTCCCCTGGTGGTGCAGTGGTTGAGAGTCCGCCTGCTGATGCAGGGGACGCGGGTTCGTGCCCCGGTCCGGGAGGATCCCACATGCCACGGAGCGGCTGGGCCTGTGAGCCATGGCCGCTGAGCCTGCGCGTCTGGAGCCTGTGCTCCGCGACGGGAGAGGCCACAACAGTGAAAGGCCCGCGTACAGCAAAAGAAAAAAAAAAAAGAAAAGTAGTAAAAAAAAAAATTAAGATAAAATTGCTAAGAGCTGTACCAATGACAAATAATGAAGATCACTCTGAGGGTCTAGGAAGCAAAAAAGAGGTCAGCTTCCCCTATTCCCCAAGGAAAACAAACAGGTAGGAGGCAGTAAAGAACGATAACTGATTTGACATTGGATTCAAAATGAAGAAATATGATAGAAGAGGCATCTGAGGCTACTCTAGGCCTGTCTACAGGGATCTGGTGAGGGAAACACAATAAGGCTTCAAGGAAGTTGTAGTCAGCAGAGACTTGAGAATATTTACTGTCCTTTGTTGAGTTATGGTCACAAATCGGCAACTATTCCAGCACTTGTTAAATCTGTATCACACTAATAACGACAACAGCTAACACAGTGCTTGTGATAGGCCAGGCACTGCCCTAAGTACTGTACATGTGTCTACTTTTAGTCCTTGTGGCAACCCTATGAGAGAAATACTACTACTATCCTCATTTTTTTAGAGATGCCTGGAGAGGTTATATAAGCAATCGGAGATCACACAGCCTTTAAATGGCAGAGCTAGACTTTTAAGCCCGGCAGCCTGGCTCTAGAGGTCCAAACACTCACAATACTGAGGACCATATAAGATAAAGACCTTTATACATGCATCTCTTTCTACCAAGTATTGTGATTCTAAGTTGATTTGTGTTTACCTAAACTGTAGCACTTGGCATGCCCTAAGGCACTCAATAACACTTTAAAAAAATAATAAATTTATTTATTTTTGACTGTGTCGGGTCTTCGTTGCTGACGCGGCTTTCTCTAGTTGCGGCGAGTGGGGGCTACTCTTTGTTGTGGTGCGCGGGCTTCTCATTGCGGTGGCTTTTCTTGTTGCAGAGCACGGGCTCTAGGCGCGCAGGCTTCAGTAGTTGTGGCACACGGGCATCAGTAGTTGTGGCTCGAGGGCTCTAGAACGCAGGCTCAGTAGTTGTGGTGCACGGGCTTAGTTGCTTCGCGGACCAGGACTCAAACCCGTGTCCCCTGCATTGGCAGGCGGATTCTTAACCACTGCGCCACCAGGGAAGTCCCAGTAATACTTATTGAATGAGTGAATGAATAATTGACTCTCCTACTAGAGAAGAATCTGAGCTCCTTGGAGGAGTGATTTTGCATTGTTCCTGTGTTTGTCACCCAGTAGCGTGCCCAACATGTGGTAAGCGATACGAATTTCAGTAATCTGTAAACATGTTTTTGAAAAGTTGTGCAGAAATCAAGCTTTGTAAGTTGATCCCAAATACATCCCAAATATCCGAAAGGGTAGCTTATGAGTAATATCATGATGGATTCCTCATAGAGTGAAGAATAGCCCTGGGGGACAGAGCTAAATCTGGTTGCACCTGTATAACCATACACAGATAAATGTGTGGCAATAACGCCGATGAGCTGAAGAGCTACAGGATTTCAAATTATATGAGCCTCTCTCTCTTTCTCTCGCCTCTCTAGGTTATTGAAATGGAGATAATAGCATCTATCTCCAGATATTGTGAGACCAAGGATTCAATCACATATGGAAATGTCTTAGCCAAGTGCCTAGAACATAGCTATTGTTAAGTAAATGCTACCTACTATAAGTGTATCCACATATTACAAGTGTGACAGATTTCTTAGTCTATGGTTATTCTGTAAATACTGCAGCTTACATAACATGCAACACCTCGGGGCTCACATATACATAAGGCTTAGAAATTACATAGTCGCAGTTCAACCTAAGCTCATGGTAAGCAGTACTCTTATCTTTCTTCTCCTGTGCTACCGCCCACTGTTCTCGTCTATTTCTTTACATGGGTTAAAACCATTTCACTTCTTGGACCTATTTAAACTCTCAACCTTGGAGGTAGGAAGCAAATTGTCTGCCTTCTTCCAAGCTAAGGAGACTGAAATGCTGGAGACCAGACTAGAAATGAACAGGTGGAGGGTAGAGAACAGTGTGGAGAAAAGAAACCGAGCAGAGTGTGTAAGGTAACTGTCGATGCATCCTGACGTAACATAAGGTCCAAAGGGAAAGGAGAATTGCCAGACTGCTATAGTTAGAAATAATGTGGTGAAATTGAAACTAGGAAAACTAAGGGTAAATGTGTTAATCAACCACAATGAGAAGAAAGAAATGGACCTATACCTTCTAAAATGGACTCATAGGGAGATCAGATCAGGGTTGCCTGACTGGTAAGTCAGAGCTTCTTAATTGGTAACCCTAGTCTAAGTATTCCCTTCACTGGGGAATTTTTTTTTTAAGAAAACATAAAGAAATTCCAAAGCCGACTGCTTGAGAGTCTGTACCCATATCCTCTGCCTTCCTGCCTGGTACTACTAAGGATAAACTTACCCATTTTCTTATCGAAAGCCAGCCCCTTCACTTTTGCGCCAGATCTCATTCAATCTCAAATGATAACTCTAGCAATTGACCCCTGTCCCCTATAGATTGACTTTCCCCTCTCTACTGGATGACTGCCATCACCATTTTTTTAAATGTTATTCTCCCATCATTAGGAATAAAATTTTTCTTGACCCTGCTTTTCCCAGTCCACTTCTTCTCTTTCCTTTGCATCTAAACATCTCAAAAGAATTGTTTATACTTATTATCTCCAATTCAGTTCTTTCCATTTTCTCTTCAACTCCATCTAATCGGGATTTTACTCCCATTGCATCACTGAAATTGATCTTTTTTTTTAAATTAATTAATTTATTTATTTTTGGCTGCATTGGGTCTTCGTTGCTGTGCGTGGGCTTCCTCTAGTTGTGGCAAGCGGGGGCTACTCTTCATTGCAGTGCTTGGGTTTCTCATTGCGGTGGCTTCTCTTGTTGCGGAGCACCAGCTCTAGGCACGCAGGCTTCAATAGTTGTGGCTCACGTGCTTTAGAGCGCAGGCTCAGTAGTGGTGGCGCACGGGCTTACTTGCTCCGAGGCATGTGGGATCTTCCCGGACCAGGGCTCAAACCCGTGTCCCCTGCATTGGCAGGTGGATTCTTAACCACTGGACCACCAGGGAAGTCCCTGAAATTGGTCTTGCAAGGACACTGTCATCTCTTTTTGTGCTAAATACAATGATCAATTCTTGGCCCTTAATTGACCTCTCAGTGGCATTGAACACATTGACTACTCCCTCCTCTTTGGTAAGCTGTCTTCTCCCTTCCAAGACACCGCACCTCCTCCCTCCAAGGAGCTCATCCAGTCTTAGAGCTTTGGATTCCCTCTCTATGCCAACAACTCCACATTTACATCTCCAGCATAGTTCTCTCTCCTGAGCACCAAATTGCATTTCGAACTTACTTGTTTTTCCCATTAGACCTCTAATAGATACCTCAAAATTGTGTTCAAAACCAAACTGATTTCCCCCAGAAACCTGTGCAACCCACACAGATTTCCCACTCTTAGTAAATGGCAAGTCCACCTTTCCACTTGCTCGGGCTAAAAGCCTTGGAATCATCTTTGTCTCTTCTCTCAGAACCTACGTCAAAACTGTAATAAATCCTATTGGCTCTACCTTCCAAATACACACCCAACAATGCTATACCTAGGTTCCATCCACTGTCATCTCTCCCCTGGGCTAACTCACGAGCCACTTCACTAGTCTATGTGCTTCCATTTCACGCTTTTGTCCCATCCCTCCCTTACAGTGTATTCTCAACAGCAGACAAAGTAATCCTTTTAACATGTAAGTCCATTCATCTCATTCCTTTGTCCAAGCCCTGTGATAGCTTCCCATTTTACTCAGACTAAAGCCCAAATCCTTACATTGGTTTGCAAGGTCCTTACCTGATCTGCATCCCCTAAGCACAACCACATCTAAAATTGAAACACCCTTCCTACTCCCATTTCTCTTACCTTGCTTTATTATTTTCCTCTGAGCACTCATCATTTACTTATTTTATATATATATATATATATATATATATATATATATATATATAGTTTAATATCTATCTCTCCCTGATAGAAAATAAACCCTTTTTTAAATAATAAACTTTTTTATTTTAAAATTTTTATTTGGCTGTGCTGCATGGCATGCAGGATCTCAGTTCCCCGACAAGGGATCGAAATGGTGCCCCCTGCAGTGGAAGCTTGGAGTCCTAACCACTGGACCGCCAGGGAAGTCCCTAGAATATAAGCCCTTTAAAGACAGGAAATTTTATCTGTCTTGCTCATTAATGTATCCCAGGTATGTAGAATAGTGTCTGACACATAGTAGGCACTCAATAATTATGTTTTAATAAATGAATGGATTTATTACAGATTTTTAATCAATACAAATAAGGAAATTTTTTCCTAGGAAGAGATTTTTTCATATCATGCTGTTCTCTAAGTAGTTGTTAATTGAGAAAAGACATTCATATTCAGTCTCCAAGTCTTTTGTTAAAACAGTACCTGGTAGTTTGTGTGGCAAAAGAAGAAACTTAGTAGAAAATATTACCTTTTTGTTAGTTCTCTAGCAAACAGGAAAACAAGCTGATCTGAGTTAACAAAACAATTGCAAAATAATAATTCCAAAGTCCTAAATTATATTCTTACTAAGGAAAATATTTAAGCAAAGTAACACAGTAGTGAAAAGAGTAAGTTAGAGAAGATTAAACATTCACTTCCTCGTAACGTATTACTTTAAAACTGTCATGTTGTGAAGTAAAGTGGCTATGTCGTCTAGTCTGGCTGAAAGAAAAGGTTTAAATGAAATAAAAGAACATAGATGTGACATAGAATAGCAAGCGGGGACCTTAATTACAGTTTTGGCATTTGAAAGTTGAAATGACACAGAAATCCTAAGAAAAAGCACTGTGAAAAGGAATCGGGCTAGACTTTAAAACAAAACAAAACAAAACAAAACAGAGCCAGCTCCCAGAGCAAACTGATTTATACGGTCGTTTGAAAAGAGGAAGGAAGAGTGATTGCCATTTCCAAATGGTGAGATGAATGTTTAAAAATCCACACGGAACCCACGCCACCGCCCCCGTTTGGGATGTCTCCTTAGAGCTTTGTCTGTGGGAAGGGAAGATGAGCACAGCCGGAAACCTGACCTGTCAAGATGAGGCTGAGCAGGGCTTGGGCTGGAGAGAGGAATGTGAACACAGGAAGAAAAAAGCCAGCCTGGAGGGTTTTCTTACTCAAGGATGAAATGCTAGCATTCTGGGTTTGAAAGATTATATGTCTAATTACTGTCTGAAACTTTATCTGATAGCTCTTTAAAACAGTGTGGCCCGTGGGAGTTCCCTGGTGGCCCAGTGGTTAGGACTCCCAGCTTTCACTGCCAAGGGACCGGGTTCAATCCCCGGTTGGGGAACTAAGATCCCACAAGCCGCACAGCACTGCCAAAAAAAACCCCAGAACAAAACACCAAAAAACAAAACAAACAAACAAACAAAAAAGCAGTGTGGCCTGGAGATGACTTGAAAATAAAGTTGAGGGTGGAGAGTAGTCATGGAACTAAAAGTCTGCTTTGTCCTAGGGTGAGCGGCTCCCTGGCATAGACAGTGGGGACACAGAGGAGGAGGTAACCATCCTGGCTCCTGTTTCTGATCACTCTCCCAGCCCAGGCAGGGCACCAGAGCCAAAGGGCAGCTAAGTCTCAATCTAAATCTGAGTTCCTGAGACCAGGTGACCAGGGGCCTCCCATTCCCTGACATCCCCTGGAAGTTCATCTCCAGCGTGCTGATGGATACTTCCTCTTGCCACTTCCCTCGCTGATTTTTGCCTCATCTCCTAAAATCTCTACTCTTTCTCTTTCTCACTCAGTAAGAGTTCTGTGAGTAACCATGTTCGTCCCCCTTCTCTTTTTGTGATACCTGGGTGACAACCTGGGCACCCACGGCCTGCAGATGTGTTTTAACTGCAGAGTGTTTCCTAAAAATCTTTTTCAATTAGCTGCCAATATTTAATAATCAGGAAACGTCACATAAATATCCAGATTTCCAGCACTTTTAACAACCAGAACATCTGGCAAACCTTGAGTATTCCTGCACAGCAAGCTCGTGCTGGGGCTGAGCCGCTGCTGCCCCCTTTCAGCTGCTTCTCACTCTGCAGTGCACAAGCACCCAGGCGACTCCTGATGGTCTGGAGGGGGCGGGGGTAGGGGTGCCTGCTGCCCTTTATTATTTTGTGCGTGTTGTTTTATCTGTAACAGGGAACGTTCTCTGTAGCACGTCTTAACGTTTCCTCCAAAAGTGCTTCACGTTCCCTATACATGACCTACCCTTAAACTACCTATCTGGCTCCTCTAGTCTCTTGAGGCTGTGATCCTTAGTTTACATTATCTGGCTATACGCCCAGGGTTTCAACAAGGAAACCTCAAAATAGAATTCAAGAATGAGGCGGTGGCACGCCTTAAGCCCCAAACAATCCAAGACAGTATATAATCATCGGGTGGCTAGACTGAGGACACACTTCCAACCAGGGCTCTGATATTCATACCTTATAAATCACTATAAAGAATTTTCACAGGAAACGTGGTTCTCAAGCAATTCTGTGAGGTATGGATCACTGTCTCCCTTTGTACAAATGCAAAAACCGAGACACAGAAAAGTAAAGGGATTTCCCCATAACCACACAGCTTAAACGCTGGACGCAGGAACCCAGCCCAGATTTTTGAGGCCAAGTTCAGTGCTCTTTATAGCTACCGCATCATAGCTGCTGCATATTGACCTTGAAAGTCAGTGTGCTGTGATTCTGAGAAATCTTTAGAATGCTCTTTACCATCAACTCAATAACATGTTTCAATGCCTCACAGCTCAGCTAGTGAGGAGAAATCTTGGAATCATCTTTGACCCACACCCCTCCAGCTCCCATATCTATCCAGGTAAATGGTCCTGTCTATTTCGCTTTTAAAATAACTGTTCTACCCAAATGTTTCTCTCCATTCCCTCTGCATAAACCCCAACCCAAATCCATTGACTCATTCTTGAATTAATGTAATGGCCTCCAGCCGAGGCCCTTACCCAGCATGCTCTTCTCCCCCCCAAACCCCAATCTATATTTACAAGCAAAGTAGATGGCTTTGTGATACAGCTTTCTGGTGCCATTGCTTGCCTCAGAAACTTACAGTGGTTTCCTATGCATTAGCTATAAACCACTGGGTCTGATGTTCAAGGTCCATCCTATGGCAGCTGTGATATTGTTTCCAATGTCTACGGTTCTCCTCTGCGGGAGATTTATACTTTCCCAAACAGCAACCTCAGTCTTGGCCACGTGACTTGCTTTGCCAATGAAATGTGAGTGAAAGTGACATGGACCATTTCTTTTTAAAGGAAGAGCTCTAAGAGCTGTTATGGCTTTTTACCACCTCTCTTTTCCCTCTTCATGGGGAGTTTTTTTTTTTAATTACTACTCTTTATTTTATTTATTTATTTTGGCTGCGTTTGGGTCTTCGTTGCTGCACATGGGCTTTCTCTAGTTGCTGCGAGCAGGGACTACTCTTTGTTGCAGTCGCGGGCTTCTCATCACGGTGTCTTCTCTTGTTGCGTAGCATGGGCTCTAGGCACCTGGGCTTCAGTAGTTGTGGCTCGCGGGCTCTAGAGCTAGGCTTAGTAGTTGTGGCGCACGGGCTTAGTTGCTCCGTGACATGTGGGATCTTCCCAGAGCAGGGCTCGAACCCGTGTCCCCTGCATTGGCAGGCAGTTTCTTTCTTTCTTTTTTTTGTTAATAAATTTATTTATTTATTTATTTGGCTGTGTTGGGTCTTCGTTTCTGCGCAAGGGCTTTCTCTAGTTGCGGCGAGCGGGGGCCACTCTTCATCGCGGTGCGCGGGCCTCTCACTATCGCGTCCTCTCTTGTTGCGGAGCACAGGCTCCAGACGCGCAGGCTCAGTAGCTGTGGCTTACGGGCCCAGTTGCTCCGTGGCATGTGGGATCTTCCCAGACCAAGGCTCGAACCCGTGTCCCATGCACTGGCAGGCAGATTCTCAACCACTGCGCCACCAGGGAAGCCCGGCAGGCAGATTCTTAACCACTGTGCCACCAGTCCCCTCCTGGGTAATATTAATGTGCCCCATTACAGCTGCTCCTTCAGCCCGGACCTTGGGCTAAAGAAAATGTGGTACAGAGATACAGCCAGCCTGAGGGCTGAGCCTATGCTATGCAATTCAATGCAGACTTATAGGACGACTCCTGTTCATATAACATGTTCACATAACACGATCAAGAAATCAACCTCTGCTGTTGCAGCCACTGAGAGTCTTAAGTTGTTTACCATAGGGTAGCCAGAGAAAGAATACGGTACAGCCTCCATAAGCAGTCTGTTTTCTTGACTCCGCACACTGTGCTCCTTTCCCAGGGCTCTTACTGGGGTGTCTGTTGTCCATAGCTTTTCTAGTCCTCACCGAATTAGAGCCACTTAACTTGAACCTATCATTTTCCTTGGTATCAACTTAGTCCCCAAAGATGTGCTTAAGACAGAGATTGCTGGCTCTGCCCAAGTTCTCTAGAGTAGGGCAGTAGGACATCAGAACCTTGTCGATGTTCTGTTAGTATGCAGAAGAGGATGATCACACAGTCCGACCCTTAATACCAAGTGGTTGATGCACGAATCGAACAAAGCTCTTAAATGTCCAGCCGTTCAAGGTAACACCTGAGGTCGCAAGCTACAGAATCCACAACTTAGAGATACATAAATAAAGTGACCAACGATTTGCTCAGAGTTAGATGGTGTCTGTGATTTCTTGAGCTCTAGCTGCTGCCTTGGTGGCTGTTTTTCGCATACTATGGTGCTGTTAATTTGGAGATAGCAGCATCGTCAGTGGCTGCCCTGAAATATGACCCAGTTCCAGGAAGAAATTACCAGAAGACTGATCCAAAGGTCCCCATCTCATGAAGAACTGTTCTCTTCAGACCCGTTTTTTGTTATTCTCACCACCTGCCAACCTTTCTTTTTTTAAAAAAAAAATTTATTTATTTATCTATTTATTTACTTTTGGTTGAGTTGCGTCTTCGTTGCTGCGCGCAGGCTTTTTCTAGTTGCGGCGAGCGGGGGCTACTCTTCGTTGCAGTGCGCGGGCTTCTCGTTGCAGTGGCTTCTCTTGTTGCGGAGCACAGGCTCTAGGCGTGAGGCCTTCAATAGCTGTGGCTTGCGGGTTCTAGAGCGCAGGCTCAGTAGTTGTGGCACACGGGCTTTGTTGCTCTGCGGCATGTGAGATCTTCCTGGACCAGGGTTCGAACCCGTGTTCCCTGCATTGGCAGGTGGATTCTTAACCACTGCGCCACCACGGAAGCCCCTGCCAACCTTTCTTATTCACCCTTCTGAATCAGACCCAGTCACGCCTTCCTCATGAAGCCTCTCACTTTTCAGGATACCTGGATAGATGTTGAGAAAGGGTCCAGGGAGACATAATATAGCAATGTGGTGCCAGGGGCCTGGTTAAACGCTAAAGTAACCCTCTCGTGAGTGCTCTAGCCACAGGCTGCACCAAGGAGGCAAGGGGATCTTCAGAAGTTTTAAGAAGCAAATTAGGATCAGAAGCCAGGGACACAGAATTGGGCGTCAGAAAGCCAACAGTGGCATTAAGCTATAGACAGCAAGCAGAATCATTGGCCAGAAAAGGAAGAAAGAAACGTGAGAGCAAGTATGAAGTGAGGATTAGCAACTGAGACACCAGTTCTGCAAATACTGGGTTTGAGGCAGAACCTCTCTTCGTGTGGAGCCTAGAGGGTGTGGCAGGGTGAGGCAGTTTCTCCTTCAAGGATCTTCCATAACCACTTTGGTCCTCATAGAAAACCCTCTAATGCCAAGAAAAGGGTGAACACTAGCCACTGGACCAAACCCTCCAGGTCTGCCCTGGCTTATGAGTGAGGGTTCTGAGGTCCTCCCAAGGAGGACACCTGCTGGGTGTCAGTCTCAGCAAGGGCAGCCAGGAAGGAGGAGAGAAGTCACAGGCTAGGAGTTGGTGAGAGGGGATTGGGGTTGGATTTGCAGAGAATTCAAGGGCAAAAGCAGGAAGTAGGGTGGAGGCTGGGCAGATGAGAAAGGGGCTGGACTGTTCAGAAAATAAGCAAAGTAGAACAAGGTCTGAGTGCAAAGTGGAACAACCCAGAAAAGGGATTCTGACAGCTATTTGACTTTTAAGCATTGGTTTGGGGTAATTCTCCTGGGCGGGGAGTAGAACTTAAATATCAAGCTCTGACACCCCCCTCCTACTGCTCTGAGCCATTGAGTGTAAGATGTAATCATAGATTGTTTCATGTTTCCCCTGCTGTTTCACGTGTGTTTCTCTGACTCTCCCAACCAGGATCTAGACTCTGTCTTCCGATTCTTCAGTCTCTCCCCTTGTCTTGCGCAATTATTACTAACTTATGAATTAATGCCCACCATCAATCCTTTTTATTCTGTGTTCTTCTTGCCATTGCCAAACATGCATCCATTCAACAAGAATTTATTTTTATACATTATAAATAATAACAACATTTACTGAGTACTTATTAGCTGTGAGTCAAACATTGTGCTCATACACATACATCAATGAAACATTTTCCGGATCCCTGAAGAGCTCACCGTCTGGTGGGGGAGAGACAGAAATAAAAACAGAAAGATTTTACCCTGTCTAGTATATCAAGGGAGACTTCATAGTAGAGGTGATCATTTTGCCGGGTCCCAAAGGATGGATAAGAGTTCTCCTGGTAGACAGGGCAGGGAGACTTCCATGGGCACAGGGAACAGTATGAACACAGACACAGAGGTTGATTCTTCATCTCCACTCTATCCTGTAGCCATAGAACAAGGGGTAAGGCCTCTTCTACACCTAAATTCAAGTCTTGAATAAGAACAAATACGCAATTTCTTTTTATACTATGCATGAAGTGAATACTGTGGCTTTGTTCTTTGATCTCACTAGCAAACATGCAAGTAAAGCCCTCAGCCAATTGCTTTTTTGATGGGGCTGTTGAGTTTTGAAAATTGCTCATCGAGAGTCTAAACACAAGATCCTTTGCCCTTTTCATTATGGGCACTAGACTTGAGTGGCAACGCAGAAGAACTACTCTTCTCATCTTGTCTGCTTTTGATTAATTAACTGATGTTGTGTACAACATGAATAAATACTCCACATTCACTTTGACCACAAAAACATTCTGTTTTGCAATAATAAATTTAAAAGTGATTCCTGTTATCTACAAATTTCTCCTTTATTTCTCAGCAACCTAAAAATCTTTTCATTTAGCTAACATGGTCCAACAGTACTTTATCCAGCTCTGAGTGAGCACTTTTATCTTCTGAGATATTAGGGAATGCTTGAAATAACATGGATTCTAAAGACTGGTACATTGTAACACTAACGCAGTTCAGAGAGGGTGGACTATTTATCCAAAGAGGAAGTTTTTTTCTCTGCTGAAGTCAACTATTTCCCTCTGTTATCCCCAAGCCTTCAACACACCAGTAGCAGTTACGTACTCAATTTACGTGCCTCTCACAGCATGTGGAAACTTCTGGCCAGGGAGCATTTACTGTGAGTCCACTAGGTAAAGCCATGGCTGAGCCCCAATGAAGAATGCCAGTGCCGTGACTGGGAAGCAGTGGACTTCGGAACCACCACATGGCTAGGTGTGAGCATCCAGGACGTGGGAGATGTTCTTTCATGTCTGGAAAGATCTCCATGATACTTGAACTCGAAAGTCCAGGGAGCAAATGGCCATGCTCTGACTGCTTTGATCCCGCAGTGGGTAGTACTTTAATTTGTGAGTAAGTTGTAATCTTGCCCTGCAGAACAGCTGAGAACCTTTTTTCTGGAATCAGCTTTGACCCAGATGGACTCTTGGGTTTAGGTGGATGGACAGCTAAGATGTTTATTGCCGTAGTATCTTATGCTCTGCGAGAACACTCGGGCTCTTTTTTGTTTGTTTTTTGTTGTTTTAGTTGTTGTTGGTGCTGGTGATGTGGAGTGTGTGTGTGTGTGTGTGTGTGTGTGTGTGTGTAATTAGTTCTACATGTTAAAGAACAGATATCTGAAATCTCACTGTGTTTCCTATCCTTCGTCCTGCTGGCCCGTTAGAAGCACAGGGTCACGCAGGCAAGAGGTTCTCAAAGCAGCTTGAGGCAGCAGGACTTCCATCCCTCAGGAACTCTGCCTTCCTTCCCCGAGCCTGCCCTCTGCAGCCCTGAGTTCTTTTCCTGAACCCCTCACCTAAATCTCCACCTTCTTTTAAGTTCACGATAAACCCTGTGTGGCATGTTTGTGATGTCGTGCAGAGGCCGCTGTCCAAAAATAAGCTCTTGTATTGAGGAGAGGAGAGGCTGGTTTCAGGAGGCATGCCAGCCCGCCACGGTGTTCAGCAGTGCTTATTGGTTAATGTCTGCAAATTTTCTTTTTCGACAAAAAGCTAAATGGGGCTCGTTAAACTCCTCTTGGTGTAATTTTTTTAAAAAAGAAAGGACAGGTTGAAAATAGCCTACGAACAAGTCTTAGGGGCAATGAAAGCTTTGGTTCTTAGGAAGAACTGGTGATGAGGTCTGGGGAGGGTGTTCACACTTGAAATTCAAATTTCTGCAGCGGCTCTGGGACCCACACAGGAGGGGAAGGCTGGAGCTGAGTGAGACAGGCCTCGGGGGTAGGGCACCGGTTCCAAGAATAGACTCACACTCAGATTCAACTCAGTTTTGCTTTTTCAAGCACCTATTAACATACAAGCTACCAAATGGTAATAACAAAAGTTCCTGACTCATGCCTGCCTAGGAGGTCAGGATCCTGGTACAGTTTCAAGAGAGAGTTGGGACTGGAAAATCTGAAGGCCTGCCCCATCGTGAGGTACCGGCCCTGTGAAGAAGACAGCTGTCCAGACTCATCAAGGGCTGACAAGGCCTAGCCTTGCCTGCTGTGTGCTGAGAGAAAGAAATATAGCCGGAAGTGGGGTTTTAGTCACTGCCCCTCACTAATGAGCCCCGGTGCTGATAGCTAAGTGAGGGGCCTTCCAGGGGCAACACATTCTATTCTGACACCTCCCTCCCCAGGTTCTACTGTCGGTGAAAGCAAGGGCAAGGAGAGCTTTGCAGATGAAAATTAGTCATCAGTGAGCACTCTATAGCCCACGAGCTTTAACAAGGGCTTGTGTGTGCCGGCTTCTAGACCCAGCACTTGCAGGGTTGTGGATCCCTGGCCTTCTGAGCACCTGAGCCTGAGATGCTCTCTCCTGATCATGCCTCCAAGCTCTCGGCCATGGTGCCCACCGTCTGGTTCCCCAGGACTGAGGACCTCTCTAGCCTGTACCAATTTCTTTTAATAATATTTTTTGATTGAAGTATAGTTGATTTACAATGTTGTGTTAATTTCTGCTGTATGGCAAAGTGATTCAGTTACACATATATATATTCTTTTTTATATTCTTTTCTGTTATGGCTTATCACAGGATTTTGAATATAGTTCCCTGTTCTGTACAGTAGGACCTGTCGTTGACCTGTACCAACGTTAATATGGATTCATGAACACAAGAGCCTTTCCTGCTTCTCATTGCCTCCTGGACGGACAAGGAGGGAAAAGGGGGGATGGCAAAGAATGACTCATTCTGTAGGAGGGAGGGAAAAGCTCTAGCCTCTCTTAAGGTTAGGTCACTGCTAGTCCCCACTTTCAGCAGGCCACAGGCGAAACACATGGGGTTGACTTAGAAGATCTTGAAGGTGTTGTCCGGTGATGACTTCTGGGGCTTGAGCTCTGTGACCTGTTGTCTCTGCTGGAGAACAATGAAAAGATGGCATTCAGAAGGTGCGTAAGGGGCTTCCCTGGTGGCGCAGTGGTTGAGAGTCCGCCTGCCGATGCAGGGAACACGGGTTCGTGCCTCGGTCTGGGAAGATCCCACATGCCGCGGAACGGCTGGGCCCGTGAGCCATGGCCGCTGGGCCTGTGTGTCCGGAGCCTGTGCTCCACAACGGGGAGAGGCCACAACAGTGAGAGGCCTGCGTACCGCAAAAAAAAAAAAGAAAGAAGGTGGGTAAGGCTGAGACCGATGGAAGCAGAGACAGCCACTTGGCAGGTGCATGGTAGGGGGAGCATGTACCAGATTGGGACCCTGACTGGGTGACCCGTGAGGCCCCTGTAACCCTAAGATGCTATGGTTCCCGAGGAATGGGGTTGGGGGATGGCTCCTGAGTCTGGAGTTGTAGCAGCCCTGGTGGCCAGTTGGCTCCTTTCCTTCCTCCAGTTTGTGCCACGGACTCAGGAACCCAGGCCTCCTCCCTATCTGCTGAACCATCCACATAGTAACTCACCCCAGAGGCGATAATTCTGTGGGCCCAGCCTTCTTGAGTGTAATAAGAATATTGGAAGCCTTTTGTTGAAGGCTTATCACCCACCAAGAACCACTCCAGGATTGTTCCTACATTATTATCTCATTTATTCATCAGCCAGTCCCAGGTTCAACTCCCAGCTGTGCCATGTGTTATCAGGTGTCACTTTAGGCAAATTACTTAAATAAATTAATGCATGAAAAGAGGGTTAAATAAGTTAATGCATGAAAGGAGCTTAGCAGAGTGCCTGGCACAGTACTCAGTAATGTTAACCATTGCTATTATATGCCAGGAGTGTCATTATTATTATCAGATCTATTTTATACATGCAGCCAATGCTCTCCAACCTGGGTTCACTGGACTTTAAAGCTTGGTTTTTTTTCTCCATTGTGCCTCATTGCTTTTTAAGGCTTCTCTTTTTTTTAAATTAATTAATTAATTTTTGGCTGCGTTGGGTCTTCATTGCTGCGTGTGGATTTTCTCTAGTTGTGGCGAGCGGGGGCTACTCTTCATTGCGGTGCACGAGCTTCTCATTGTGGTGGCTTCTCTTGTTGCGGAGCATGGGCTCTAGGAGCATGGGCCTCAGTAGTTGTGGCATGTGGGCTCAGTAGTTGTGGAGCACGGGCTTAGTTGCTCCACGGCATGCGGGATCTTCCTGGACCAGGGCTCGAACCTGTGTCCCCTGCACTGGCAGGTGGATTCTTAACCACTGCACCACCAGGGAAACCCAAGGCTTCTCTTAAATGATGTGGCAATTATAAGACTCAGAATCATTTGAACTCTCCTGAGAGTGGAATAGTGTCATTTCTCGTTTCCTATTAAATAGTTAAACACACTGACATATAGATCACAAGATGGTTTCACTTTAAAAATCACACTTGCAGGTTCAGGGGCTGTGTCTCACGCATTTTTGTTTCCCCAGTGTCTAGCAGAGTGCCTGTCACATCGAAGGCACTGATTACATATGTATCGAGTTGAACTGACTTGGATCCAGAGGGAAAATGAAGCTGGTGAAGTAACTAGGGATTCACATCGCCCCTTGGCCATCCCCTGGGTGCCCCATTTGGCCCCAAAGGTCGTTGTTGCCATACTTCCCAGCCTACTGTGAATTAAGGGGCTTCTTTTTTTTTTAAGTTTCTTCTATGTTTCTTTCTTCTTAGTCATTCTTCTCAGTTTATTCATTCACCTATTCTAAGTAATCATTAAGTGCCTAGTATGTATCAGGCTCCGTGCTTGGTGCTGAGATATAATAATGGCAAGAAAACCAAAGTTCCTCCCCTCACAAAGGGATCCAGCAAGTATTTAGTAGGTGAGGTTGGAATAAAGTCAGTAAGGAAATATAGAATGTTGTGTACATGAAACAGAAAGATGTGTGTCCCGTGTCCCATGCTCTGGTGGGAGAGCTGTGGGCTGCCCTGGGAGAGTGTGGCAGGAGTGCCTCACATTGACTCATGGGATCAGTTCACAAGGATCAGTGGGAACTGAGTCTTGAAGGGAGTGGGTGCTACACAGGTAAGGGAAATAGGGGGAAGTTGTGTTTTCAGCAGAGAGAAGTGCTAGGAACCTGCTAACCCAATAGGGACCTAGTGGGTATGAAAGGGGGGAATAGAGCTTTTACTCTTGAGAAACAAGATGTGTAGAAATGGGGCAACCTGGGAAAATGTTTAAAGTAATAGCAACAGACAGAAAATCACATCAGATGATGAATATATGAGTGTGAATTCATCCAGAAGAATGCAGTAAGAGGTATTGTGTCAAAGTGAAATTCACAGACTACCTGCATCAGGGTTACTTGGGGTGCTAGTTAACTATGCAAGGACATTATCTCAGACCTCAGGAATCACAGTGTCTGAGGTAGGGGCCGGGTCTCTGCAAGTTCAGCAAGCACCATGGTGCCTATTAAGGTTTGAGAATGACTGTGGCCAAGTATCTGCTGAGCACTTCCTAGGCCTCAACAAGCACCAACATTCAGGATCAGAGAGGAGTGGTCTAAGGCCCGGAGGAGATGGCCACACAGACCCTGGGGCATGAAGGCATGGTGGTCTCAGAGGTGGATAAAGAAAAGGGAGGATGTTTCCAGTAGATGAGGTTGGAATAAAGTCACTAGGGAGTCCAAAAAGATGTGTGTGGGGGACAGCAAAAATACTGGACTGGCTGGAATGGAAGGGCAAGATTGTAGAATAACAAAGACTTAGCTAAACAATTTCTAAGGAATTCTGCAAATGAAAGATATTTGATTAAACAATAGGACATTATTATTAAATGGTCTTCAGCAGGAAACCCCCACTGCGGTGGAAATGCTACTGCAAGGATGGTTAATAGTAAAATACTTTTGCATTTATGACTTTGGACATCTCACTTACTTTCACTGAAACTCGATTTCTTCATCTATAAAGTAGAGATAGTAATACCTACCTTTCAGGGTTGTGAGGATTGAATGGTATGTATGTGACAAATCAATCCTATTCTGGACCAAGGCTATATTGAAACAATAACAAAAACTAAAACCAAGCACACACAACTTTTCCTAATCCATTGTTGTCGCTTATCATGTCTGATCCCATGATAATTACTGTACCTGTTCACTGTTTATTTCCTCTCTTCTTGTGTGTTGTATGCTTGTCTCTAGCTGCTCAGGGCTTTCTGGGAATCCATATAGCTAGCCTTCTCGTGGTGCGCCCTCTAGTGCTGGATTTTGTAATGACTCAGTCTTAGAACTGAGGATAAAGTCTTCTAATCTTACAATAAACTGTTCCTTAAAGCTAATATAACCTACATAAAAATGCATCTTTAGTAGGATGCTTCGCACTGACGCCAAAGTAAAATTACTTTGTAATTTTATGGCTGTAATATCAACGACCGATTAAGGATTTTCTGCTCAAAGCAAAATCTCTTAGCAAATACTGCAGAGTTGAAGATAGAACCAAAGATACAAAATTTCTCCATCCTGAGGCTTCCCCTTCATGCTTCCAAAGCAACGGAAAAACCTTTCCTTCAAATACGTCTTCTACTGATTATTTTACTTAAAAAGTTTCCTTTTTTGAAAGAGTGGAAATATCACTAACTTGGGGACATCAGCAGTCTGACGTGTCGTGCCGATTCTGTTATTGGCTAACTGGGTGACCTTGGCTAAGCAACTCTCCTTCTCTGGATCTTAGCTTCTGCAAATGTAAAATGAGAGATGTAGACTCCACTATCCCTCAGGGCTCTCCTAGCATGTGGTTCTTTGCCTATGTAGAGAGGCTGTGCAGGGAGTGGATATCGTGCAGGCTAGGAGTCAGAGACCTACATTCTTATCCCTGTTCCAGGATTTACCAGCTCTAGGACCTGGGCCAACCATTTAACCTGTCTGGACCTCTTTACCACACTGGACCCTGTTGTTCGCAGAGCTGGCACCAGTTTGCCCAGCACTGAAAAGCAAAATGTTAGGACTAGTGGCAGGACAGATACTCCTTTATCATGGGATCCTTGGCCCAGACCTGTGGTCACCATATTGTGTCCTTTAACAAAACAAAGACAAAACTGGAATCCCAGTGAAAGACTATAAGCCCACCGTCAGGACGAAAAGCTGTGGGCTCTGGCAGGTACTTCTGGGGCCAAGTGATGATGCTTAATTTTTTTTTTTTTTTTTTCGGTACGCGGGCCTCTCACTGTTGTGGCCTCTCCCGTTGTGGAGCACAGGCTCCGCGGCCATGGCCAACGGGCCCAACCGCTCCGCGGCATGTGGGATCTTTCTGGACCGGGGCACGAACCCACGTCCCCTGCATCGGCAGGCGGACTCTCAACCACTGCGCCACCAGGGAAGCCCGATTTTTAAATGTTTTTTAACATCTTTATCAGAGTATAATTGCTTTACAATGGTGTGTTAGTTTCTGCTTTATAACAAAGGATGATGCTTTAAATAGGCTTGTTCTCTGATTTCTCCAGCCATCTTGGGTAGAGGAGATTTACGTAAACCGCCTAGGAAAATGGCTCGTGGGAGCTAGCTGGGCTTATTTGTCAACAGTATTCAGAGGGCTGAAGGGAGAGGCGCCTTCCACGTCAACAATTATTTCCCTGAATTTTGAAAAACAGCTTCTGTCTTCAGGCTGTGTGACTGAAAGGGAGAAGCCAGGTTGCAAAACCATTCTGATAAAAGAGGCTCCGTGCCTCCCTCCACTTCCTCTGGAGCACCATCGCCCCCCTGGCTACCGAGGAGTCCCAGGAAGGCAGCGGGGAGCACGTGGGCAGACGGGTGCGGAGAGTCTGCTAATGCTGAGGGAGCTGGCTCATTCCTCCCACATTGCTCTTGTTTTAAAAATTGAGACTCCTGCCAGCAATATTTAGCATGATGTGCATAGCCACGCAGCTGTAAAGTTGACAACCCGTGGGATGAGGAAGCGGAAAAGCCATGGCTAGGCTTTCCCCCAGTGCCCTCCCTTCACAAAGGAAATCAGGGCTTCTTTGCACACTGCCCCAGATAAGTCAATTGAAGTGGGCACATCTGCTTTCTGCAACGCTCCTCGCTTTGTTTGCAGTATCCCAGGAGATGGGTTGGAGAGAATGGGGAAAAGAGATTGTCACTGAAAGGGCCCTCGTTCTGCATTTCTAAGTCCCTTGCTCGTATGATTAGGAAATCAAACACTTTATAACAATTCAGTGCCTACCAAAGTCTTATTTCTCAAAAATAAGAAAGAAGCCCCTTCATTAAAGAGTCCATCTTTTCTGCAGAGACAGACTGAAATCAGAAAACCTAGATTAAAGCCCACCTCAGTCACTTATTAGCTGTGCAAGCTGGGGCAAATCCTCAAGGGCTATAAATAAAGAAAATATATCCTATCTTCACTATTGAGCTCAGAGAGTGGTTATAAGAATGAAAATTAAAACGTGAGGGCTTCCCTGGTGGCACAGTGGTTGAGAGTCCGCCTGCCGATGCAGGGCACGCGGGTTCGTGCCCCGGTCCGGCAAGATCCCACATGCCGCAGAGCAGCTGGGCCCGTGAGCCATGGCCGCTGAGCCTGCGCGTCCAGAGCCTGTGCTCCGCAACGGGAGAGGCCACAGCAGTGAGAGGCCCACGTACCGCACACACACAAAAAAAACCTGTTAAGGTTTACACAAAGGATCTGGCAACTGGAAGGGATATTTAGGTGTGCCTGCCTGGCCCCTGGTTCATTCTCAAAAAATATCTGTGGAATTGGCTGCTAGAGGGAGATATGTGGGATGTCAGGTGTGAAGCAAGCAAAACTGATGGGGGGAGGTATTTGGGGCTTTGTCTTGGCTTACTCCCTTCAGTCCTTTATTTAGTCTGTCCACACATAAAAATGGCTTCAACTCCCTTCAGCCGTACTATCCCCACCAAACAGCTGTCCACAAATGGTACACAGTGGACCTGATTCTCCAATCGCATTGCAGCAGCCTGGGCCCATCCACGTGTGACTGACCATGTGCCCCATGGCTTGTTTGTAATGCCACTCAACATCTATTTTCATATACTAGGAGGTCAGTGCAACAGCCTCCTATAGACCTAAAGGAAAAGAATATCCAGGTGCATATAATCACCTCACTGGGTCCCTTCTAGGCCACAGCTGGATTACATTTACGGAACTCGAGTAGAGCTGCTCAGATGTGCATGGAGACACCTGGGGAGCTTGCACAATGTGAATCTGATCCAGACGGTCCGGAGCGGGAACTGCCAATCAGCCCTCAGGGGGTGCTGGTGCTGGTAGCCCTCAGAGCAGGCTTGGACTGTCGAGGACATAGAGGACTATCAAGGACAGAATCATTTCTGCCTCACAACCCTGTTTGCTGCGGTTGACCCACAGTTGTAAGCCTACCCTCTTGAATTCAACCCCAATAAGACGTGGGGCTTCCTCTCCTCCAGCTCAGTGGCCGGTGCCCTCTGTCATGGGCAGGTGTTCTCTTGCCCATGGACTCTTTCTCATATGGGCTGCTCTGAGACACTTTGGAGACCCAGTTCCTGGGTTCTCTCACTTGCACTTTCTGAATTCCATGACCTACTCACAGACTGGCTGCTTGAAACTCCCCTTTTAGCCTCTGTTCTTGAGAGTTGAACTCTGTTGGAATTCCTTTAGGAATGGCCCTTTGGGGCAAAATCTCTTTAAGGAGGTTCCAGGTCAGCTCACAATGCACACTCCCAAACTGCACTTCTCTTTCACGGTAAACACGCACCTTTGCCCTGTTGTCCGTGGAGTGAACTTGCTGCCCAGACGGCACCCTCTGCACTGTTGCCACAGGCAGCCTCCATCAGATGCCTGCCCTTCCTTTTAGATTTCTCAGGCCTGGGGCCGTTACCCGTCCACGCCCCACCTCCAGGGACACATTTCAATTGCTTCAGAAGGTCTCCCTGAAGCCCGCCATCTCTTCTGCATTGTGGGGATTTGGGGTGAACCACACACCATCCACTGACCAAATCCTCCTCCTGCACTTCCCAGCTTCGCTCTCAGACCCCCCCCAGCCTCTCTCAGGCTGAGGCTGGGTAGTCAGCTAAGGTCTCAAACCAGTTCTTACCTCCTTCTTTGCAAGTCCTGCACAGTTGAGCTAGCAACCCACTCTGGAAAAGGGGAGCACTTGCCACCTACTCTCCTGTGTCCTCAAAGGCCAGCCCAGGACTCTCTGCGACTGTGGCCTTTGATACTGTGACAGTCATGGAAGGAGGGTTTGGGACCCCAAAGCATTGTTTTTGACAGAATAAAATGCAGCCCTTGCTCCCTAAGCTCCATAGGTGTTTGAAAAATATCTGTTCAAGTTCTTCTCCAAGCTATTTGACATAGCTTGACTGGGTCACTCCACTCACTTCCCAGTTTGGGAGAAGCTGAGGGAGCCCTGGGGGGGAGTGGGCAGCATCTCTGAAAGTTAGACTATAAGAGCCCCAAGGGCAGGGACTCACCTGTCCCCTTCATGGTGCCAGTGCCCTGTCTGGCACATACGGGTGCTCATGGAATATCTGGGGAATGAATGACTGGTCACTAGGAATGACCAGGTCAACCCATTTCTCTGTGATGATGGTCCTTCCTGGGTCCTGGATTTTTTAGAGCAGTTCCTAATTAAAATATGTCCAAATTTGGGATTTGGAAATTATGGTGACTATTTCAGGAAGGGACGTGTTCAGCTTGGATCCTCTTTGAGCCCTCCTATGAAGGTACCACTCCACCCCCCTGGAAGGCAGTGTGGCCCAGGAAGCCCTGGGCCTTAGACAGCAGGAGGGGCTCTGGGGACATTCAGAAGTTGGTCTCTACTGGACACAGTGGCTGAATGGGTGTTGAGTGAAAGAGAGGGTGGAGTCCATGACTATTATAATTATTTTGTAAACTGTACCAGGTATTAGTCCCAATGCATTTTGATGGCTTTTGAAATGATTAATGAAAGAACCGGCCTCTACATTTATAAATTTATTTCACCAAAGTATCAGGAAAAATCTAAACGTCAGTTGTATGACTTGATGCCAATTTGCCTCTTTTGTCTGGGGTCTGGGATAATGAATGCTTGGTGAGATTGACCTATTTCTCCCCTCACCCCCAGAAATCACACATCCAAAATTCATTAAGAAGAGATGTGTTTATAGGCATCACCACCTCTAACCCTGTAAAAAACTAGGGAGCATTAAAACTAATTTCCATGGAATTACCCTACTCGCCAGGGGAGATTGGCCGACTGTTCTAGCATACTGTAACACCTACCAAGCCCTGTATAGGTAACATACCTATCGTATCCTGCTATTTCTATCAGCTATTTGTGCTGCAAACCCCAAATTTAGTGGCTCAAAACAGCGAGCATTTATTATCTCAGTTTCCATAGGTCGCAAACTGGGAGTGACTTACCAAGGGGGTTCTGGCACATGTCATGTCTTATGAGGCAGACCTGATGTCTACCAGGGCTGCAGTTACCTGGAGGTCTAATTGAGGCTGGAGGATTTACTTGCATGCTCACCTCGGTTGCCAGCTGGCTACTGACTGGAGGCCCTTTGTAATGATTAAAATGTAATATTTACAGTTTTATTATATTTGTAGATAATTTTATCCCACTAGGTACTTCTCTTTCCTAAAGTCTAGAATTACTGTCCTATGGGAGACTGTGACATTTTTTAACATTAAAAAAGAATTTTTGTACTGAAGTTCCTGGCACGTAATAGATGTTCGCTAAATATTTGTTTGACCGGATTAAATCAAATGTAGGGCACCACCGAATAAGATGATCAATTTGGTCTCTGCCCACTCTAAAATCTTATGAATTCTTTACTTTAACTCAGAGGCAATTTACCAGTTTGAGTTTTACTGTAACCAATCAACCGTACATAATTAAAACCAGCTCTGGTCCACTGCATCATTTCCTAAATACTGGGAGACTTTCTGTTTCACATACATATAATGGCACTGCCCTCTTAGTATTCATATCTTCAAAATCCCTTACTGGAAATAATCTTCCCCTTTTGTATAAATGAAGTAGGTGGAATTTACACTCTACCCTTTGAAGGTTTTGCATTATAAATTCATTCAGGAACACGGATTATGTATGCTTGTGAGGGTAAAATTAGGAGACAATGTGGCACATCCCCAGAAAGGGGGTGGGGATTTCCAAGGCTCTTCACAAACCCCCCAACCTTTATTATTTTACGCTGTATAAGGTTATTAAGTTCTAAAATTTTAAATCAAAAATATGAAACAAAATATGTTGCTGGTAGGGTAAAGAAGCTTATGGTGCTCCCCTCATCCATCTGAGATCAGTCCCAGGAGGAGGGATGTTTCTATAGATTGGTCACGTTCCTGTCCAACTTGCAGAGATATTCTTGAGCCACGTTTTCGAAGGCTCAGGGCATGGGAGGCGGAGCTTAAGTAAGACTTCCGTCTTTGGAGATGGTTTTCCTCCGGAGGGGGAAGGAAAAAGGAGGCGTTGTGGCTGCTTCATATCATTTTCTGTTGTTTCTTCCCTCTCCGTCTTTCACCTCTGTCTGGGTAAGTCAGAAGGGCAGGGCTGGGACTGGCTGCCCGGAACGGCTCTGCTCCAGGCATTGGTACCCACGCAGACTCACAGCTTTCTTCTTCTTGGCCCTCATTCCTGATTGTCGTGGCTTGGTTTTGCCCTACCACCCAGTGCTGGGATGAAGGGGCTGAGGCTTGGGTGGTGCCTAGACTAGGAGGGTCAAATAGGCTGTGGGACCAGTTTTATTTCTAGGCTCTGGGCCACTTGACCTGGGCTCCGCCCAGCCTACTAGCGGAGTACAAAGCCCGAGTTTCCAAGCCATGTACATGTCGGCCTCCAGAACTTCTCACAGGGTTAGCAACAAGCGGAGGATGAGATGGAGGTGTTCTGATCTTCTCTCCAGGTCATCTGTTTTTGTTTACAACAATATGTCATGTTATTTAAGAGGAGGATTTTAGGTAGAGAACATGGGAAATGGACATTAATTCAGACAGTCTGAATTACAGGAGATTGTTCTGAAATGTAACAAACCACAAATTTAAAGTTAGAACACGGGTTCAAACACCACTACATCCTATTGGCTAAGATATTTAGCCTCTGTTTTCTTGGAAGTGTGTGTGTTATATATACAACTTATAGGAGAGTTCGGAGTGAATGGGCTATCATATATATGTTACACAAATAGTAGTAGATGCTTGGTAGACACTTCTTGAATTTCTATGATAGTTCAAATACATTTTACTGAATTTAAAATTTTGAGATTATTTCTTCTGAGTGTTTTCAAAGACTTACTTGCTAAATTCATAGCATTCTTTTATTTTCAAAGCAAGGGATAAAAAGCTTATGTTTCTCAATATGCAGTCTATTTTGGGGGTCAGCAATTACTTTTTTTTTTTTTTTTTTGCGGTATGCAGGCCTCTCACCGCCGTGGCCTCTCCCGTTGCGGAGCACAGGCTCCGGACGCGCAGGCCCAGTGGCCATGGCCCACGGGCCCAGCTGCTCCGCGGTATGTGGTATCTTCCCGGACCGGGGCACGAGCCCGCGTCCCCTGCGTCGGCAGACGGACTGTCAACCACTGCGCCACCAGGGAAGCCCCAGCAATTACTTCTTATATTCAAAGACGTGTATGGTTCTGACACACTACTATTTTGAACTATAGCTTTTGTCATTTAATTAGTCTCATTTAATTTATTACATTATGTTGATGCTAATTATGCATATTTTACCTAAAAGGATTAAAAACATTTCACAAAAATACTTCCCACATTTTGTGCCTTCATTCTACAAATAGATATTAGTGATTTTACCTAGTTTTCTCTATTATTCTCATTGAGGGACATTTTCTTACACAGAATCAACTTAGTATGTAGCCAAGTTTTAAAATAAACAATTTAGAATTTTATTTTGTTCTTGCAGTAATGTAATGGCAACACCATAGGCAAAATTAGTCAGATTCAGTGATTTGTCCAAGGACACACAGTTAATAAGTGGGAGAAAGCTAGTAGCCAAATCTGGGCAGCCTGACCTTAAAGCCTGAACTCTGACCAGCACACTACCCAGTCTCCTAATTGACGTCTTAGCCACAGTGATCACCATGAATCCGAAGTGTCTTTAGAAGTCCCGACTTCAACTACTCTGTCTCTTCAGTTCATGATGTTGCTCTAACTTGTTGAACTGTGTGTTCCATATTCTGGTAAAATTTTAACATGGGTGGCAACCATGTGTTCATTGAACAGACACTTACATTGTGCTTCCTAGTCTAAATGCTCTATTAAAATTAACTTAATCCTTATCACAGCTGTATAAGCTGTGTATTACCGTGTCACCTCCATTTTATACATGAGGCAATTGAAGAACAGAGAGGTTAAGCAACTTAAGCGAGGTTGCAGAACTAATAAATAGTAAATGGCAGAGCTGGGATTCAAAACCGGCCACCTGGCTAGTAACCATTATGCCACATTGCCTCTACATTTGTGATAACAGTCAATGGAACACTTCTCACAAGCTCAGCACTCAACTAGGGAGATATAGACAAAGATTTTACCCTTCAGTTGCACACAAATGACAATAATAGTTGTTCAGAGAAGGGTAAAGTTCAGGCAGGCTAGAGCAGGCTCTGAATGTATGGCAGACGCTGCTATTGTCTATGTTATCTTCAGGCTCTTCCTCTTCCTTTCTAACCAAAGGCCAGTTTTGTTTAGGGTAACAATGTGCCCAGTAAGAGGTGGCCGTGCAATCAAGTTCTGGCCAATGAGATGACGGAGGAAGTCTGCTGGGTGGGGCTTCCTGGAAAGCTATTATTTTCCTGATACAAAGGTTCAGATTCAGTTGACATGCACCTTTGACTTTTTGCCCTTGTCCTTGCCCTTGCCCTTTCTTTTTCCCTGGGACCCAAATACAATACCTGGAGTGGAGCAGCTGTCCTACAACCATGAGGACTAAAGCCAAGTGCTAAGGATGGCAGACAAGGAAGTTAGAAGCAGCTTGGTCCTTGATTTCTTTAAGCAGCTGTAGCAGTCCTGGACTTCTTGATGTGTGAGAAAAAAATAAACCCTTATATGGTTAAAGCAATGTAGTCAAGTTTCTGTTACAAGCAATTGAACGAAATCCTAACTTATACAGAAAACTTCAGGAGTAGAAGAGTATCCATTTAAGCTTTGATGGTCAGGAATATTCAGCTAGGTTGGGGAAAAAAAGAAGCATACCAGGTGTGGAGTGTGTCCTACCCAATGACAAGGAAGCAGAACCAGCACAGTGGGTTCAGGGAAGGTGGGAAACCAACAGGTCTGGGAAGAGCATGGCTAACACATCTCTGTAGCACCTGAAGAAGAGCAAGAATGGTAAAGGAGCTGATGTATGAAATAGCATGGAACGGGCTGAGGCTCAGTGAGAGATGAGCGTTGGGCCACATCATGGATTTGGAACTAAGAGTTTGGACCTTATGAATACAGAGGTGGGAAGCATCGAAGAGTTTGGGGCAAGGATATGATATTAAAGAGCCTGCATACAGGTGTTCTATAAATGCTATTGGATCTTCACACAGTCAGTCCACAAATAGTTTTGAGCATTCTACTATGTGCCAGTCACTGTTCTAAGCCCAGGGTGAGAGATCAAGATTCTGTAAGATGATGTAAGTTCAATTTCTGGGTCCCTAAACAAATATTTTAGAAAAAGGGTCCCATTATTCCTTTTTTTTTGTTTTGTTTTAATTAATTTTTTTTTCTTATTAGTCATCCATTTTATACACATCAGTGTATACATGTCAATCCCAATCGCCCAATTCATCACACCACCACCACCCACCGCTTTCCCCCCTTGGTGTCCGTACATTTGTTCTCTACTTTTGTGTCTCAATTTCTGCTCTGCAAACTGGTTCATCTGTACCATTTTCTAGATTCCACATATATGCGTTACCATCATTCCTTCTTAAAATGATAAAACATGGAGTGTTTTGAGTGGGACTGGCTGAGTTCAAATCCTGGCTTTGTCACTTGACATCTCTGTGCCTCGGTTTCCTCAGCTGCATTATGCATCTAATAAAAGTACTTGCCACTTTGCTTAATTATGAGGATTCCATGAGGCAGGACTGACTCAGTGCTCCCTGTCTAAAGGCTGTCCTAGCTTCCCATTGTTCAGTCCCCCAGTCATGGAGCATCCCTGACTCCTCTTCTTGCATCTGCAAATTCTATTGGATTTAACTTCAAAATATCTCCAGAATCCCATTGTGTTGTAGCACGTTCACTGCTATCACCTGGTCGTGGCCACCTTCATCTCTGCAGTGGTTACTTGGTGCCCGTTCTTTCCAGATGTCCTCTTTAGGGCTAGTGTGCCCATCCTCCACCCGCTGGTTATTGGTTGGGGAAAGCACAACCTGCTTCACTCAAAACTTACACACTCTTCCAAGGGGCAGCACTGTGAATACACTAATGTTACATGGCAAGGGGGAAGGTGGGTCACTAATCAACTGACCTTCAGATGGGGAGATTACCCTGATCATTCAGGTGGACCCAGTGTAATCACAAGGGTCCCTATAAATGAAAGAGGGGGAGAAGTCAGTCATTGAAGGAGATGTGACAACAGGAATAGAGGTAGGGGTGATGGGATTGCTGGAATTGGATTCTCCCCTAGAGCCTCCAGAAGGGTGGCAGGCTGTGAGATAATAAATTTGTCTTGTCTTAAGTCACTGTGTTTGTAGTACTATGTTACAGCAGGCACGGGAAATCCATGCGATTTTGGACAACTCTGAAGGGCCATCCCAGCTCCAAGAGCTTCCCCTAGGAGTGGCTGAAGCCTCAGTTGCCACCATCTTGCAGGCTGGCTTCTCCCTCTGCCCTTATCTGCCTTCTTTGTGTCTTTACAGGTGTATTTCCCAAGCACACACCCCGAAAGCCTTCTGCATGCAATTCTCCATCTCAGATTTGTTTCCAAGGAGCCCAAGGTAAGACAGTCTCTCACATGAGTTGTTGCAATGCCCCCTGCATGGTCTCCAAGCTTATACCCTTAACTCTCTACTGCAGGCTCTTCTCAACATAGTAGACACAATGACTCTGTGAAAACATAAATTAGATCAAGACACTCCATGGCTTTCCTTTTCACTTGGAGTAGAGGTCAGATCCCGTAAAGGAACTGAAAGGTCCTTTCATAATCTTCCCAACCACCCTGACAATTCCTCCTCTGCGTCATCTCCCATGACTCTCCCCCTTGTTCACTCCACTCCAGCCACACGGGCATCCTTGCTTTTTTTGAACCTGCCGGGCAAACTCCTGCCCTAGGACTTCTGCATTAACTCTTTTCTCTGCTCAATGCCACTTTTCCAGTGGGGTCCCTGATCACTCTATTTAAAATAGCAATTGCCCTTCATCCTACTCTGGTACTCCCTATCCCTCTTACCTGCATTATTTTCTCTATGGGCCCTAGAACTTTCTAATATACTATATAATTTATTTATTCTTGTTTATTGTTTTTGTCCTCCCGCTAGACTATACCATCTATGAAGATGAGTATTTTGTTTATTTACTGCTATGTCCCCAGTGCTCAGGACTGTGGCTGGCAAATAGCGGTCACTCATAAAAATCTGTTTGATGAATAAATGAATAAATGCAGGTACAGTATTTAGAACAGTGTCTGGCACATAGTAAATGCTTAATAAGTATTAGCTATTACTTTTTGCTGGTAGAGAAGGGGTCATGAGATTCCTGGCATTTCAGAGACAACTTATACTGGTATTTGTTCCTATGATCCTGCAGGAAGAGGAAGCTAAATCACATACACATGTTGATCAGGACCTTCATTTCCTTGCTTCTATGTGTGTGATCTAACCCCGGGATGAGCTGTAGTCTCTTTAGAATAGACTTAAAAGCAAAAGTCTGAGTCTCTCACATGGACGAACGAGGTGACCAAGGATGCGAGAAAAAGGTGTGGGCTGGAGTTCTTTTTAGAACCACAATTTGGGCCCAGGGAACAGAGGTCAGGAGAAGTCTGATCTGGCTTGAGGTCAGGCCTTATCCATCCCAGGACCTCTTTGGGAAATGGTGAAAGTTCCGCAGTTATACTGAGACAGGAAGGCTGACGGCAGTTTATACTGATTCTAAACTATTTATTGGAAGGACTGCCCTGTTTTAATGAGATTTCTGTGAAGAAAGAGTCCAAAAGTCTATTTCATATCCTTGTTCATGAGCCTTATCCTTTCTTGAACTGTGTGCGGTCAGCCCAAGGTACTAGCCAAAGGTGAGGTCCTTTCTTTTCGTAGGTTTTGGGGAAAGAGGCTCAGAAATGTACTTTGAGATGGGAAGGAGCCAGAGTATATGCATGTAAATTTGTAAGATATCCTGAATCCTAGGGAAATACACACTCATCTTTAAAAAATATCTATTCTGCTTCATATATAGATTTGTATTAAACTACAGAAGAACAACATAGTTAATTCTGCCATCTGTTGGTTGAGCATTTCGAAGAAAAGCTCTTGTGTGTGAGGTACTTAAAATCATTGAGTCCTTGACTCCAAAATATAGATAATGCCTAAACTCTCAGGGACAGGAGGGGATTTGTCCTATTTTAAAGATCTTGTGCGATAGACGCTATAACTTTTGTTGCTGGTTCAATCTCAAATTAGACAATGTCTTGGAATGTCTTAATAGCACTGAAGCTCATTTAAATGCTATTTTGATCCCTATTGATCGTATTAGCACCTAATCAGTTGCTAACCCTGGAAATTGCATGTTTGAGATATAGATGAAGGAACTCGTGTAATTTTTTTTTCCAAAATAAGGTTAATTCCTAATTCTTTAATAGTTTTTTTTTAAAGAGATGGGATGGGGGAGCTTTCTTGATATTCGTTTCATGTTCAAATCATGTCAAAGTGCTTCAGGTTTCCACACCTATCACACAGTGCTTGCTTATTAAAAGTTAAATTCCTAATTCCTTTAAAAATTAACCCATCTTTAAATATCTCTTCTAAATATTCAGAGGGCAAAACATGAAATAGACAATAATATGCACATAGAGGATTCCTTTTAGCCCTTAAATAACATACATCTTTGTTGTATTTCTGTTGATGGGAAGTATGAGCTCTATCTCACATCCTTGTGTCTTGAAGACTTCTGAAATAACACACATTGTTGAGGTAAGGTTTTCACTTAGAGAGTTATAGTTCTTTTTTCATTGCACTTTTATTTAGTGATTTATTTTCCATCTTGTCTCAGGACAAGATGAATTGGACCAAATATACAACCTCGTACCTCCATTCTTACTGTATGTATGTCATCTTGGTTTTGGTAGGCCACATTATTAACCTAATTTTGAATGAAAGCCTAATCTTCTAAGGTGCGATGGTCCTGTCCAGGGCTGCCTGCCCATCCCACCTGCTTGTCACACTTCACCCTTGTAGTCATGGCTCACTATGTCCCTGCTCTGTTGACATGGACTGATGATTGATATTTCTAGCCATCTGAGTCCACATCTAAATGATTTTTTAAATCTCATTTCTTCAAACGTCATGTATTATAGGGCTGTGTCCACATCTTCAGATACTTTGCTGAAAGGAATAGTCAGTGAACAAATTGCAGTCAAGTGCTCTCCCTTCCTGCCTCCTCAAGTTCACCCCCGAGTCCGCGTTAACGTGACGCATGCTTGAACTTCCACTTGTATTTTTAAAAAATTCTGCATCATCCTTTTCAATCCTGCTTCTTGGTATCTAAAGTGTCTCAGCAACATCTTCAAGCAATAATCAAGGGCATAGTTTCCCAAAACTATAGCATTTAAAGCATCCTGCTTGGTTGTTTGCTGATTTTTTTCCAGGCAACCTCTTTTTATTTTTTTTTTTAATTTTTATTAATTAATTTATTTTTTCGCTACACGGGCCTCTCACTGTTGTGGCCTCGCCCGTTGTGGAGCACAGGGTCCAGATGCGCAGGCTCAGCGGCCATGGCTCACGGGCCCAGCCGCTCCGTGGCATGTGGGATCTTCCCGGACCAGGGCATGAACCCGTGTCCCCTGCATCGGCAGGCGGACTCTCAACCACTGCGCCACCAGGGAAGCCCCTCTTTTTATTTTAGGAATATAACAGGAATCCAGAGCTAATGATTTATTGCCCTTCTATCTTCAACATAACACTTCCTACCATAAGCACATTTCTAAGACTCTGTGACAGTCTTAAGGAGCTTCTGTTTGCTGCGGATACTCTATCAGCTATTGTTTTTAAGCTTCCCAAAGAAGGCAGAGCATTTCTGAGAGTTAATTCAGACCATGTCCTGATGGGAAACACCACCAAGATCACGTACTAACATGAACCCTGTAAACCTATTAGCCAGAGATTGAATTTTTTAAATTGAGGTATAACATACAAACAGTAAAGTGCAAGAATCTTGTATAAAGTTGATGAGTTATACACGCTCACACCCGATGTAGCCACTGCCTAGATCAAGACATAGATTTTTCCAACATCCCAGAAGGTTTTCTTGTCTTCTTCAGCCCTCCCTCTTCCCAGTTAATACCCCACTCCGGGTAACCATGCATCTGACTTCCATCACCATAGATTAGTTTTGTCTGTTCTCTAACTGCATAATAAATGGAGCCACACAGTATGTGTGCTTTAGTGTCTGGCTTCTTCCTCATCAATATGTCAGTGAGGTCATTCATGTTTGTATCTGCAGTGGGACTGCATTTTTCTTTCTTTCTTTTTTTTCCTATTGCCGTGTCTTATTCTGCTGTATCAATGTTCCACAGTTTGTCCATTCTACTACTGATGGACATTTGGATTGTTTACAGCTTTGGATGATTGTGAATAAAGCTGCTTAGTCGGGCTTCCCTGGTGGCACAGTGGTTGGGAGTCCGCCTGCCGATGCAGGGGACACGGGTTCGTGCCCCGGTCCGGGAAGATCCCACATGCCGCAGAGCGGCTGGGCCCGTGAGCCATGGCCGCTGAGCCTGCGCATCTGGAGCCTGTGCTCCACAACGGGAGAGGCCACAAAGTGAGAGACCCACATACCGCAAAAACAAAAAAACAAACAACAAAAAAAATCTGCTTAGTCAGAGATTTTTACATGTGAAAGAACACTTAGCCACACACAAATTCTGGTATTTGGACAATCCTTTATGTGATGATAGACACTGAGTAGAAAACCAGATCAAGAACCCTAGGATGCTTTTTGTAAGACACTGAAAATCTATGTGTCATTCAGGTTGAAATCAACTGTAAGAGCGCAGGCAACAAAAGGAAAAAAAAAGATAAATTGGACTTTATCAGCTTCATGGACATTTGTGCACCATAAGATACTATCAAGAAAGCAAAAATGCAACCTACTGAATAGGAGTAAAATATTTGCAAATCATCTATCAGATGAGATTAATATCTAGAATATATAAAGAATACCAAAATCTCAACAACAAATAAATAACTCAATTCAAAAAATGAGCAAAAATATTTGAATAGACATTTCTCCAAAGAAGATACACAAATGGCCAATAAGCCCATGAAAAAATGTTCAACGTCATCAGACATCAGAGAAATGCAAATCAAAACCCCACTGAGATATCACTTCACAACTACTTGGATAGCTATAATTTTATTTAAAAAGAAAAGAAAAAAAAGGAAAATAAATTGGAGAAATTGGAAGCCTCACGCACTACTGGTACAAATGTAAAAATGATGCAGCTGCTGTGGCAAGCACTTTGACAGTTTCTTAAAAGGATGAACATAGAACTATCATATGACCCAGCAATTTCAGTCCTAGGTAAAATACCCCAAAGAATTTAAAGCAGGGACTTGCACAGCTATTTGTACAACAATGTTCATAAGAGTGTTATTGACAATAAGCAAAAGGTGAAAACAACCAAAGTGTCCATCGACAGATGAATGGCTAAACACATATGGTATATACATAAAATGGAATATTGCTCAGCCATAAAAAGAATTGAATTTTGATATATACTACAACATGGATGAAACTTGAAAACATTATGATTAATGAAATAAGCCAGACACAGAAGGACATCTATTGTATGATTCCACTTATGAGGTACTTAGAATGGGCAAATTCACAGAGACAGAAAGTATTATTAGAGGTTGCTAATAACCTCTAACAGGTTAGGCAGAAAGGAGAAGTTATTGTTTAATGAGTAGAGAGATGTTTTTGGAGGGGGGATGATTAGAAACTCTTGGGTGTAGATAGTGGATGGTTATACAACATTGTGAATGGATTTAACTCCACCCAGCTGTATACTTACAAATAGTTAAAATGATAAATAATACATTATGTATATAATATGTATATGCATATGTATGTGTAATAAATAAATCAGCTGTAAGTATAAACAGTATCTCTTTGGTAGTCAATCATTTGACACATTCTTTTTTTTTTTTTTTTTTTTGCGGTACGCGGGGCCTCTCACTGTTGCGGCCTCTCCCGTTGCGGAGCGCAGGCTCCGGACGCGCAGGCTCAGCGGCCATGGCTCGTGGGCCCAGCCGCTCCGCAGCACACGGGATCCTCCCGAACCGGGGCACGAACCCGCGTCCCCCGCATCGGCAGGCGGACTCTCAACCACTGCGCCACCAGGGAAGCCCCATTTGACACATTCTTATTGGATATTAGAGAGTATTAGTCTTAGGCACTTGCAGAAAGAAAGATGAATCAGACATAATGTATTAGCTTCCTATTGCTGTTGTGACAAATTGCCACAAACTTAGTGGCTTAAAGCAACATACATTTATTATCTTACAGTTCTGTAGGTCAGAAATTCAAAATGAGTCTCAGTGGGAAAAAAAAAATCAAGGTACAGCAGAGCTGTGTTCCTTCTGAAGGCTCTAGTGGAGAATCCGTTTCCTTGCTGTTTCCAACTTTTGGAGGCTGCCTGTGTTCCTTGGCTTACGGCTCCCCTTCCAGCTTCAGTGAAAAGCAATTGCAGCACTTTAACCCTGCTTTTGTTATCACACCTTCTCTGTCTCTGACTGTCCTGCCTCCCTCTTTCATTTATGTGGATCCTTGTGATTACACTGGGCTCATCTAGGTGATCCAGATAATCTCCCCGTCTCTACAGCTGATTAGCAACCTTAGTTCCACGTGCAACTTTAATTCTCCCTTTCCATGTAGCCTTTCGTATTCATAGATTACAGGGATGGGGGACTGGGATTGTCATCTTTGGGGGGGTCGTTATTCTGCTCACCGTACATACCTTCCTGACTTCAAAGATTAGCAGGGGAGATACAACAATAAAATAAGTCATGAATGGTGCAGCCGAAGTGCTCTGAATTTAGGGTGAGAAAGATTATTCCAGCTGAGAGAGAGAATCTATAAACTCTTCTTAGAGACTATATAGGAATAATACCAGGGTGCCCTCTATGTCAAGGACTTCGGGGTTCGCACAGCTTCGTGGCATACGTGAGCTACATTCCACATCTAATGGCCAGGCACGATCATAAGAAAGCGGCTGATCAGTCAATGCCAGAGGGTGATCCACAGTGGCCACCCAGCGGCAGGGTTCAGGTGGGTCAGCTGGGAGACAGGACAGCTGTGTTGCCGCTGCTTGACAAGCAAGGCTGCCAGGACCATTAAGTCTCAGTGTGATCCACAAGTGACTCCTGCCCATGGTACCTGCTGGTAAGCCAGAAACTCAGAGAAATGTGAATTCTGGCACTAGCATCAAAAATAAGTGTGAGACAGACATAGAGAACAGACTTGTGGTTGCCAAGGGGGAGAGGGTGGGGGAGGGATGGAGTGGGAGTTTGGGATCAGCAGATGCAAACTATTATATAGAGAATGGATAAATAACAAGGTCCTACTATATAGCACAGGGAACTATATTCAATATCCTGTGATAAATCATAATGGAAAAGAATTTTATAAAATGTATATATATATATATATATATGTATGTATAACTGAATCACTTTTCTGTACAGCAGAAATTAACACAACATTGTAAACCTATACTTTAATTAAAAAAAATATGGCTAGGTTAGGTGGGCCAATGTAACCAAATGCTTTTATAGCTCAAAAAAAAAAAAAATCAATGTGAGAGACCTAGAAATAAATGGCAGCCTGGTCCTGTGATTCTCTTACACACAGTGTGGCTACCATTTGGGTTGCATACCAGTGTTTGCATTTGCTCTGGATTAGCCAAGAAGTGACCTCACCAGCATTTTCATATAAATGGCTGCTAATAGAAGTCAGCAAGACCCACTGTATCTTTTTGTTTGTTTGTTTGTTTTTGCTGTATGCGGGCCTCTCACTATTGTGGCCTCTCCCGTTGCGGATCACAGGCTCCGGACACGCAGGCCCAGCAGCCATAGCTCACGGGCCCAGCCGCTCTGCGGCATGTGGGATCTTCCCGGACCGGGACACAAACCCATGTCCCCTGCAGCGGCAGGCGGACTCTCAACCACTGCGCCACCAGGGAAGCCCCACTGTATCTTTTGATGTAGGATTTTTCTTAAAAATGACATCTTTGTATCCTCACAGTAGCACCCGAAAAGCACTTTAAACTCACAGGGAGGTGGGCTGGGAAACACTTCTCTCTCCAGGTGCAAAAGTGACGCATTCTGTGCCCCCAAGACACAGCATCACAGAACAACTCTATTAAACATCCAGGCATATAGAGCTGTGGCCACTACAGGATCCCTTCCCAACCAGTGTGCTTCAGTTTTGTCCTCCATGTTTGTCAGGGAATAAATTAATCCACCGGAGGCATAATATGTGCTCAATAAATGTTTAATAAATGCATGAAATGGGAATAAGCAAGTGACTTCAAGTACCTAAAATTCTTAACCCAGATCTAGGTTGTGGTTCTGAAGGATCACACCTCTGTGATCACACCCACTTCCTTGCAATGACCTCATGTCTACACACATCGTTGTTTAGTCAGTTTAACAGACTTGTTGCCAGTCTGTGTGAACTCTAATTAGAAAATCACATTTAAGGATATTAGAAAAAAATGTATTTAAAGTTTGTCTTATAAAAACAAGAAAATTTTCATTAGCGTCTTTGCCTTGGTTAAAGGAAAACATTGTTGGACCTCTGCAGCCTTGTTTGTATCCTACCTCCAAGGACACATCTGACCCACCAGATGAAGCTGGCTGCCCAGGGCCCAGGAGTTTGTGCCCTTTCTCTCCTCTACTCAATGACATCAAGGAATAATAATAACCTGTTTCATCTGTGTGGCTCAAGGTCTGCAAGGCCCAGAGTATTTCACTGTTTACCATGAGAGGATGTTTGGGAGAGTTGCTTGTGAATCTCTAGACACGGCCAAGGTGCCACCCCAGACTCATGATCCCCTTATAACTGGAATGTATTCAAGGATGCGTAAAGTCCTCAGGAAATCAGATGCCCCATCTTTGTTTAGGTCTGGCATAACCTTTTATGTCACTTTCTCTTTCTTTTTTTCTTCTATCTCCTTCCTTCCATGTATTTATTAATTCAACAACTATTATTGAGCACCTACAGTGTGCAAGGGGCTGATTAGGAACTGAAGATTCAGCTGGGAATAAGACAATGGTCTTTGCTTTCATGGTTTTAATGTACTAGTGAGAGGGTAGGGTCATGAACAAGGGAACTGATTAATTAATTAATGAAATATGCTTCACATTATAGGTATTAGGAAGGCAGTTAAAGAGGGTGCTGTGATAGAGAATCATGTGGGGAAAGTGTGTTCTTTCTTATGTATTGAAATGTGTGTAAATAGACAATTGTCTGCAAGTGTGTGAATAACACTGAACCAGCCTTTTTGTGGCAGCTCCTAGAGGAGAAAGCTTAGGTTAGTCCTCCTGGTAAAGGAAGAAAATGAAAACTTAAAATGCCAGGGCAATTCATCTTGTGAGGAACTCAGAGAGTAAGGGACATCCATCTTGTTTATCATAGTGTGTCCAGTGTACAGCAGCATGCTGGCGTACAGAAAATGCTCCAAAAAAGTAATAATTGGTGGAAAAACCAACTGACCCTGCAAAACATATGTTTATAAGACCAGTTCTTTCTTTAGTCCTAGGTAGAAGGAAATCCAGCAGTCTTGAGTGATTTCCAGACACCTTTCCATACATGGCAGACTTTGATGGCTTTAGGCAGGACCTTCTGGAAAGGCACTTAGTAAAAAGTACCATACATTCAGGGATGCATGGAGAACTTTCTTCACAGCCTCATACAGGAGGTCAAACCATAGGAGGACACCTCCTGGAATTATCAAGACATTGATGCTGGCAGATTGGATGTTTGGGTAAAGGATTATCTCTTGGGACCAGATTGCTATTTACCAGAAGAAAATGAACACTCTTGGCCCACCCTGGGAAGGGTTCATTAGGAAAACACAATACCCAATTATAGCATTTACCCTCTAGGAATTTATTTAATTGTGCACCCATCAGTCTCTCACTCCAATAGACCATGAACTTCTCTTGTGACAACCTAAAGAGTCTGACAGGAAGAAGGGGTCAAGTCTTGTCTTGAAGCTGTATTTTCATAATAAGCATGTGTTTTGAGATTACAGGTTTTACATGAATAAAAATAGCATTTTCACTCTTTTCATTAGATTTCACACTTTTTTTTTACTATCACCGTCATCATGTGACTGGGTAGCTTTGAGGTGGCTGCTGAAGATCACGGTCAGGCCAACTCCTGCTGCCCCCTACGTGTAACTTATTTTATTTATTTACTTTTGGCTGTGTTGGGTCTTTGTTGCTGCACGCGGGCTTTCTCTAGTTGTGGCGAGCAGGGGCTACTCTTCGTTGTGGTGCGCGGACTTCTCATTGCGGTGGCTTCTCTTGTTGCAGAGCATGGGCTCTAGGCGCCCAGGCTTCAGTAGTTGTGGCTCGCGGGCTCTAGAGCGCTGGCTCAGTAGTTGTGGCTCACGGGCTTAGTTGCTCCGCAGCATGTGGCATCTTCCTGGACCAGGGCTCGAACCCGTGTCCCCTGCATTGGCAAGCAGATTCTTAACCACTGCACCACCAGGGAAGCCCCCCACAAGTCTTTTTCTTGTTGATTTCTTAAATCCCCAATGTTTAGCATATAGTAAATAATTGTTGCATTGAGCTTAAACACTGAGAATAAAGAAGTAATTTTAAAAAAAGAAAACATAGTTATACAAGTGTTAATCTTATTCCTCAATACTTGTATTCGAATGTGTTTCCCATCATTATTTATTTTTGGCATTCCCAGTGTGATCTACAAGAAACTGCAACAGGATAATCATACGGAATTCAAAAAAATTCATCTCATGCCGTCTCCAATAGGGTGTACTGGAGACCACAGGGGAGAGCAGAGAGGCATGTTGTCTTAGAACATTTAAATTTAATATTTAAATATTCATTTAAGTGTGTGAACAACAAAGATACCCTACCGGCTGGACGCACGTCAGACATTTATTTATACCTACTGTCCCAATCCTCCCTCTCCCACCCAAACCGATTGACCCCCCGAAAGCCCCCCAAGACCGGGGAATCTCTAGAGATAAACTGTCATGAAAACCCCATAAGCTTTCCTTCCCCAGGACATGGCATTAGAGAAGTGATCTCAGCTAAAACAATTATCGCTGGGCTACTGCCAACAGAGAATATTGTATTCCCGGCTTAATAATAATACAAAAAAGAAAATGTAAGTTGAATCCAAATGAAATATAATTCTATCTGCTTTTTATCCAAGTGATTTCGGTGGACAGAGTAGGGGCTCTGCTGAGAGCAAATTAAATGAGTCCTGGGATACATCACAGTGGCTTTTAGAGGGAAGGAAGGTCACACCCCCTTCCCAAAGGCAAGTCTCTGAATGTCTGAAAAGAGAGGGAGGTGAGGGTGGATTGAAGCCCTGCCTTACTGATATTCCTCGCCCGAGGAGTGTTCTTCCCTTGGAAAATCACTGCTGTAAGCAATGGGGAGCGACAGAAGATTCTTGAGTAGGCGAATGGCAGGACCAAAGTAGCATTTAGGAAGTTGAATAAATATTAGTTGAATGAATGAATGATTCAGATTAAGGGCAAGACAGAGACATGAATTTGGCTACTTCTTTTTTTTTTTTTTTTTTTTTGCAGTACGCGAGCCTCTCACTGCTATGGCCTCTCCCGTTGTGGAGCACAGGCTCCGGACGCAGAGCACAGGTTCCAGACGCAGAGCACAGGCTCTGGATGCACAGGCTCAGCAGCCATGGCTCATGGGTCCAGCCGCTCCGCGGCATGTGGGATCTTCCCGGACCGGGGCACGAACCCGTGTCCCCTGCATCGGCAGGCAGACTCTCAACCACTGTGCCACCAGGGAAGCCCTTGGCTACTTCTGAATATGGATTTTAATAAAGGATTTAGAAAAAAGGATTAGAAAATAATATCCAATCAATACCATAATTATAGTTTTAGGTTACTTGTAGCTTTCTATCTGCTTATTCTTAGGTTAATGTAACAAAGGTGTTAAACCAGATCTGACTTGTGGAGGTGATAAAATGCAGCTCTACTTTTGTTTTTACTGATGACGTTTATTTTGTGTGGCACTCTTTTCCTGTCCTGGATAAACATGATTCACCTATAGGTAATAGACTGTCAGTTCTGTGGTCATTTTAAGTCACAAACATGGCCTAAGACACATTAGAACACACAGCTCTGGGAATAATTAAAACCCTGAATTCTATTTAATGTCAAATCTTGCTTTCCCTGGCCCACATTTGGCTGGCAGCCCACATTTCCCCTTTATTTCTCTTTTCTTTCTTCTCCTTCCTCATTAGGCATACTCCTAGGGTTGGAACACAGAGAAAGGGAAGATGAGAACAGGAAGTGATCTTCTGCTGTATCTGCCTTTCCTTGGCTTTGTGCTGAGTTAGGCTCATGTTTAAAGCTGACATTCTCTTGAGGGCACTTTCGGATTCTCTGGAGATGTGTTTGTTGATGCTCCTTTTTCAGCTGGATGCCCACCCTCTTCTCTGAGGACCCATCCACGCACTGCTGGGGTCCCCTTGCCCTTTCTAGGTGGTCCTTTAAGGGGATCCTAACACAACCTTAGGATGGCAGACTCTTGATCCTGGGGACTCTGCACTGGGAAAACACTTGTACTACTGCTGGAGGGGGTTGAAGTAATTTCCCAGACAAAGTGGCTAGTTGCCTTGACACCATCATCCCCAACACATTTTCTCTCCTACCCTTCATATTTTCTGGGGCAAAAGTTAGCTCACAGTTTCAGCTCACAGTTTCAGCTCACAGTTTCTCCCAAGCTTCAGACAACACCTGCCAGACTCTCAAAGTGGCCATGTTGAACACCTCCAAGGCTTGACCTCCTTTATTTCTTCAGGGGATGAGAGGTTTTGAGGTTCTTAGGACAAATTTCTCCAAAGAAATCCTTCTCTAGAATCTTTCCTCTTGCTTCCCATTCTCCCAAAACCTTTTATACTTTTGAAATGCAAAAGAAGCCCCTGCATAAATATCCTGAATTTTTAAATCAAACCTCAGATTTCTTTTAAGAGTCTTCTTGTGGCAGTCTGTGTCATATATACCTTGGTACCTGAGAGCTATAACATCAGTCCCGCTGGAGAAATTGAGGTGAGAAGTGTTCTATTTAATATCAAGTTACATTCGCTTTAAGTAGGGCATTCTATACAGCAGCTTTAATTCCACTCACTTAATATTCTTGTCCTTTCAAAGTCTGAAGTTGAAAGAACTTCCAGAGTACTCAGACAAACTGGTAAATGATATCTGCAATCTTTTTTCCTTCGTAATTCATTAATTTATTAAACATAAGAATTAAAAGCAGAGTGGGCTGCTACTTTTCACCTAATAGGTTAATACATATTAAAAAGTATGGTAAAACTTAGTAATGATGTGAAAAAACTTTCACAAACGGTTAGTGGAAGTAAACATTAGTGCAAAATTTTGGAAGGTAATTTATGAACATACATCCAAATTTAAAATGCAATCTCTATTGATTGCAACCATTGCCTGACCTTCAGAGACAGCTCTGCGTTGTGTAGAAGATTTTACAATTTGAGGGGCACTCTTTAAGAAAGAGAATGAAAAATTAGGAATACAAAATTGGATATGAAAGCAAATATTGAGTTAGAATGCGAAAAAAATTTACAACAAATTACAAATTTTAAAATGCTGACTGATAAAAGAAACAAAAAAATCCAGAAAAATTACGTGATGCTTTTGTGAATAAATTATCTTATACACATACTTCTAGAATTTCTTTTGAATTTTGATATGATTCAAGAATTCTGAAGAAATATAGAAAATGATCTGAAATTAAGGCGTGCACAGGAATAATTAAAATGTGTTAAAACACTTCTACATTGCATCATGCTACTTGATTATATAATCACATTATTTTTATATGACGTACATCGATTTGTTTATAAATATGTAGAGTGATTTTGTCCCTGGGTTGTCTCTTTAAGTTCTTATGCTCCATCGATGGATAATTTTTCACCTCTTTTTGTCTAAAACTGCCGATTCTCTTCAGGATGTGATGTGATCCAATATGTTGGATGTATAAAATATGTAACCAAACAAATAGACATGGGCACCATGGGATTCGCACTGGTTTGTACCCTACAAACCCGGGAATTCTGATAACCCGGGAATTCTGATAACTTCTATAAGATTTACACCAAAAAAGAAAAAATATATTATGGTTTATAATGGCATACATTGCTTATCAAGTATATTCATGGCAGGACAGAACTTTTGCCTAGGCATCTGTGAGAACCAAATACTCTGCTTATAATTGTACATTGGCAGAACTTTCTCAGACTAGCTTCTGCTTCACACTTTTGAAAACTCGTATCTCCATCAATACCCACGTACTTCCAATGCTTGGTGAATAGATCACATGCATGTCCCAGTATGGCCTCTGGCATTGCCAAAGCAGGCAGTGGGGATATTGCCTGAAGCCATCCCTGCACCAGAATAGCTAGCAATAACTTAACTAGATGTGAAAGTGAACCGCATAAATATAACCTTCTTAACATAAACCCTATGTGTCTTGGGCTTCCCTGGTGGCGCAGTGATTGGGAGTCCGCCTGCCGATGCAGGGGACAGGGGTTTGTGCCCCGGTCCGGGAGGATCCCACATGCCGCGGAGCGGCTGGGCCCGTGAGCCATGGCCGCTGGGTCTGCGCGTCCGGAGGCTGTGTTCCGCAGCGGGAGAGGCCGCAGCAGTGAGAGGCCTGCATACCACAAAAAAACAAAAAAAACAACCCTATGTGTCTTCAACTCAGCTTCCCCTTAGCTGAATCCCAAGCAGCCTGTGGTCTGTCTAACACCAACCTACAGAAGAGCAAGTGTAACAGAGGGTAAGTTGGAGAGGAAAGAGACTGAGGTCCTAAATGACTGTGGCTAAAATAACTTTCACATTTTACAAAAGCATGTGATCATGTGAACACATTGTTTGGGCCCCAAACAGGGCCTAGAAAGGGGCCTGAGCACATGAGGGGCCTAGATGTCATTAACTTCAAGGTCAATCTGCCTTGCCAACCAGGAAGTTACCCTTTTTGGATGAGCCTTCTATTCACAGCACACTTAAATTTACAAGGTTGGTGCACCAGGGTGTTTGTCGCAAATGCAGGTTAGTTAGGTTTACAGTTGGCTAACCTCCGACAAGAGTCAGCAATTGAGTAGAATCTTCCTAAGTCTTTATTTCCTAGCCTCAAGGGCTGAGGAAAGTGACTGACCTCATTATGGTGATCATATACCATCGAAAGGTGTTTGACTTAGAAAATGAAGGTATTGATATTTTGGTAGACTAGCAAGAAGGAGGCTCATGGAAGGACCATGAAAGGGGTGGGTTGTGCTCAGACATTGGGAAAATTAAAGAGAGTGTGGGAAGATGCCTTAATGATCAGTTTAAGGACTCTCTTTTCTACCCTTTATAAGGGAATAGTCAGGAATGATTTCGGCTGGAAGTAACAGAATAAACTAACAGAGGCTTAAATAATCAAGATGCTTAATTAACTCTTAGAATAAAAAAATCTGAAGATAGGTGACCTTATAATTCTGCTATTTTGGGACTCTGGTCATTGTCTCTGTGATTCTCATGGTCAAAATATGGTTGTCACAGCTCCATGAATCTTTCATCCAAAGGTAGAAAACGGGACAGCGAGAGAGAGTGTGTGCGTTTCTCCTTTCAGCAAGGAGGAAAAATCTTTCTAAACAGTTTCCCATCAGAATTCCTCTTTAGGTCTCATTGGCCAAAACTGGGCACATGGGCACCTCTAGGAGAAGAGGGAATTGGGAAAGTGGGTGTCTGGCAAAGGGTCATGGGAGTTCCATGTTTGCCTTAGTCATGCTTCATCTTTCTGGGCTGAACATATGGTTTCCCTGAACAAAAATATGGATTCTAGTAGGAAGAAAATGGGAATTTCTATTTGGAGAAAATTAATGTTACATGCAGTTGGAACTTTTGTGTTGAATATCATAAAACTATCCTTTGCTTAATAATTATTACACTAACACGAATTGAGAACGTAGCATGAATACAAACTCTCAGTTACTTAGTCAATGCTCTGTGCCAGGAATGGGCGCTAGCTGTTAGATATATGTTATCTGCAGCTAGCCCAGCCCTGCAAGATGAATATTTTTATTATTATTTTCAGAGAGATTAGGTTACCTCCCCATTGGGGAAATAAGTAGCTCTATTTGACCTCTATCATTAAAGTCCTTGCATTTCTTGCACTTCAAACGAATTAAAGCATATAAAATGTTCTCTTTTGTTTCTGACTTCTCCGGCTCAATATTAGGCTTGCAATTCATTCATGTTGGAAAGGGTATCAGTAATTCATTTTTTTTATTACTGTGTATTATTCCATTATTTGAAAATCTCACAATTTATTTACCCATTGTACTGTAGATAGATATTTGGGTTGTTTCTAGTTTGGAGATATTCTGAATAAAGTTGCTATTAACGTTCTTAATGTGTGTCTTTTGGAAAGCCCTCCTTTCTGTTGGATTTATATCCAGGAGTAGCACAGGATATTTTTAGCTTTAGTAGATACTCTTTAAATCTTTAAAAGATTTCCAAAGTGGTTGTACCAGGTTACACTCCCACAGCAATTGATGAGAGAACCATCTACCAGTGTTTGTTTGGTTTTGTCATATAGAAGGTGGTAAGAGGAAAAGTTGGGCAAGATAAAGGGGATTGTTAGCACTGGGGGAAGTGGGGCAGTTTGAAATTTTAAATACAGTGGTTAGGATAAGCTTTCTTTTTACTTTTTCTTTCCTTTTTGAGAAGGTGATGTTCGAGAAAAGTCACAAAGGAGGTAAGGGAGTGATCAATGAAGGCATATGGAAAATGTCCTGGACAGAGGGAAGAGCAAGTGCAAAGGCTGTAAATAAATGCCTGGTGCCTGCAAGTCAAAGCAACAGGTCAATGTGGACGAAGCCAAGTGAGTGAGGGGGAAAGCAGTAGAAGGTAATATAAGCGAGGCGGATAGAGCCAGAGCCGGCAGGGTCTTGTAGGAATAGGGAGGACTTGGGCTTTTACTCTGAGTGAAATGGGGAGTCACAACAGGGTTTTGAGCAGATGAGTGACATAACTGACTTACATTTTGAAGAGATTGTTCTGACTGCTGGGTTGAGAATAGACTGTAGGGTGGGAGCAGTAAGCTGTTGCAGGAGGTGACAGCGGCCTGGACCAGATGGTGACAAAGACATGTCAAAACTGGTCACATTCTGGATATATTTTGAAGGTAGAGCCATTGTTATTCTTGGCATCACCAGCTTTAGTATTAGCAATGCTATGAAAATAATAATAATAATTTTCAGCCTCTTACTATGTCCCTACTCTCTGTTTTATTATCCTCATAAACTAAAGCTCGAAGACATTAAGCAACACCCCTAAGAACACACATCTCATAAGAGATAGTCCAGGGATTCAGTCTTAGCTCTAGCAGATTTCAAAGCTCTTAAAACTGCTTTATCACCTGTTTCTGGTTCCTTTCTGCCTAGCCCACTCAGTGCCTTATACATAATAGGTGGTCAGTATCTTTATATTGAATTAATTAATGACACCATTCACTTTTTCCTGTACTTGCTGAGATTAAACTATACATTTGCTTCTGAGGTTTTAAAAAAAATGTTGTTTTACTTTATATTTATGTACAGTATGTTTTGGTATATAGTTCTATGAGTTTTCACACATGCATAGATTTGTACAACCACTACCACAATCAGGATATTTCCATCACCCCTCCCCGTAAATTCTCTTATGCTGCATCTTAGTCAAACCCTACCCTCACTCCTAACTCCTGGCAAATGCTGATCTCTTCTTTGTCTTTCTAGACTATAAACATTAGGGCACAGGTTTTTGTATTAGTGGTACTGTGCATTTTGCATTTTTTTAGGGTAAAAACCTAGGCTGGGGCTTCCCTGGTGGTGCAGTGGTTGAGAGTCCACCTGCCGAAGCAGGGGACACAGGTTCGTGCCCCGGTCCGGGAGGATCCTACATGCTGCCGAGCGGCTGTGCCGGTGAGCCATGGCCGCTGAGCCTGCGCGACCGGAGCCTGTGCTCCGCAACGGGAGAGGCCACGGCAGCGAGAGGCCCGCGTACCGCACACTCACTGTGTGCCAAGCACTAGGCTAAATCTGATACACGGGCTATCTCACTTAAATACCTCCTCAACAGCTTCGTAAAGAAACAAAGAATTTAGATCCTTCTATACCGTTACGAAGCTAATAAGTTGTAGACTTGGGGCTCTAACCCAGATAGTCTGAGTCTAATTCTTCACCTCGACATTATGCTGTAGCTTAAGGCTAGAAAGGAAAGTCGAGGCCAGATTATGGAGGGCTGAGATGTTGGAACTTTGTACCCGGAGGACTTGTGATTCTCCATCTTTTCGCCACTTCTCTACGTTTGAGGGATAGGACACCCGGAGGAACTGCTCCTCAGTAAGTGGTTCAGTATGAGCACGGTTTGGGGGAAGAGCATCCACGTCGCCAGCCTCCGTGTGGACTTGCTACTCACCTGTCCTGAGATGGTGAGATGCCTCTCCAGGAAGGGCATCTCCCTTTTGAGGATCAGCGCTTTAGACAATGGGGAGGCGAGGAAGACTCTCAAACACAGAACACAGAAGGTAACAGTGAACATCTGGAAAAAGAATTTGGCAGCAAGGTGTGTAAAGAATTAGACACAAGCGACGGAGGCAGAGAATCCAGGGAAGAGACTACTGCAGCATGACTCAGCCTGAGTGATGAAGCCACAGCTAGGCTGGAGGCACGGGAGAGCTGTTGGGAAGGGCAGAATGATAGGACTTGGTGCCCAGGGGGATTTGAGGGCGATGGAGAGGGAGGAGGTGGGCTCTAAACATTTTATTACTGTGCTTCCTTCCTGTGTCTTCCAGGAGAGCTGACTAGCCTCGGCACAGAGTCCCTGGGCCCTCAAAGACTATTGCCACACCGGCCATGGCCACTAGAGGGCTACCCGGCCTCGTCTGCTTGCACCCAGGGAGGGCAGCTCTGCTGTTTAAAATCCAAGCTAGGCTGGCCCCAGAATGCTTTGGGGCAGCTGGGGTTTACAGCAGTTGATCTCCATTGACACAGAAACTTGGAAGGTCTCCCACTCGATTGACAATGGCTGGAAACTGGGCCTAAGATGTAGCGATGCATTACAGAGCGCAGGCTCTTCGGGACCAGGAGGCGGGGAGGAGGAAACAGCTGCCTACAAAACCCTGGCTGGGCCACAGCCCTTGGCTTGTCCTGGCCCCAGGGGCCTGAGGCTCCAGAGATTCTGAATCCCTGCTTGCCGTGGTCTCTCAACTGGGCCAGCAGTTGTTACCTCTCCTTATCCCAGGTTTGAAGTGTGTGTGAGTGTGTACACGTGTGGATGCATATGCATGAGTGTGTGTATATAAGTGAGTACGTGTGCGCATGTGTGTACACATGTGGGTGCAGATATGTGAGTGTACGTGTGTGTATGCTTGTGAGAGTGGGTGCCTGTGAGCGTGCTTGCATGTGTGCCTGCCCTGCAGGCGGAATGTTAATGTTTGTTGCTTGGCTTTAGCCCAAAAGAGAAACAAATAATGAGGTGAAGGGAAGTAAGCTGCAGTCTGGGCTTCAGCACTAATTAGCTGCTATCAGTTTTGACAAAGAGGGCAGACAATAGCCACACATGAGCAAAGGATGGAAAACCCAGGGACCAGGGTTGTACAGGGGGCTGGGAGGCCACCCAGCAGTCTCCTTGGGCAGGCAAGGCCGTCTCAGAAGGCCAGGTGGCTGGGTCAGGCGGGTGGATCCTTCCTGCCCTTCGGTGCAGATAAGTGCGTGACCCCAGCATCTCTTCCGGCTGGTCTTGCTCTTACTAAGTGCCACTTCACTTTCTGATGGGCTGACAGTTACCCACGTCACCCTCCCCTGGGCGGTTTTCTCCTTCTCTTTGTCAAGCTGGCTCCTGTCCACATTTCCCAGAGATGTGGTCACAGCCTTCTTACTCACCAGCTGCTTAGATGGCCCTGGCTTTGACCTGTGTCTGCACCTAGTCATGTTGTTTTGTCCTTAGGCTCCCTGTGGAGGGTTGGAAGCAGAATGGTAAAGGCAGAAGCACAGACTATTTAGTCGATTGCTGAGAAGTCGATTGCTCCTTAATTTCCAGACCTGCGTATGTGCTTATGTGCAAGTGGGTGGGAAAAACGGTGGTAGAAGGTGACGTCAGACCCCCACCCCACAGACAAGTCTTCACTCGTCAGCAATAGCTGGGGGCCCTGTCTGTGGGTTTCCCACAGGCCCAACTCCCATGGGCTTCAAAGACACGGGTTCAGCTGGGGGATGAGTGTCCCCCAAGTTGCCAAAGTGCCTGCCCTGCCTTCAGAGAACAAGGTCTCTCCTGGGCCCTCACAAGCCCTTGTGAACGTGTCTCAGGGGATACCAGGCCCCTTCAGCGGGACTATGAGAAATTTTTCCAAATCTCTCCATACACAGCAAGTTCTCCTCACACTTGTACACTTGAGTGTGTGTGTGGTGGTGAGGAAGGGGTGACTGGGAGGGTATACATCATCATTTCATTCACACCCTAATAAATCTAGAGAGCTCGCTTCTTCTTAGAAATTATTCATAACACCTCCTGTTTGTTGTTTGTCTTCAAATATTCCCTGTTCTTTGTTTGGCCTCTTCAGGGCACAAGTGGCCCAGTCCCAGTCGGTTTTCTTTCTAATGTGATTCTTCCTTTATAGTTTGCTAGAATGAACAGCAGTGGGAATTCTCAAATTATAGTAAGAAAAAAAAAAATCTCCTGAAGAGATTGTTTTAAATGCAGCTTTCTCAGGCCCTGTCCAAATCTATAGAATCAGGCTCAGGAATTTGCATTTTACCAAGCTCTCGCCTGTTACTCCCTACCCCAAGATCCAAAGTCAGGTGGTCCACAGAACATATGCTGTAAAACATGATGCTGGGGCTTCCCTGGTGGCCCAGTGGTTAAGAATCCGCCTGCCAATGCAGGGGACACGGGTTTGAGCCCTGGTCTGGGAAGATCCCACATGCTGCAGAGCAACTAAGCCCATGTGCCACAACTACTGAGCCTGCGCTCTAGAGCCCGCGAGCCACAACTACTGAGCCTGCGAGCCACAACTAGAGCCCATGAGCCACAACTACTGAGCCCACGAGCCACAACTACTGAGCCCGCAAGCGACAACTACTGAGCCCATGAGCCACAACTACTGAGCCCACCTGCCACAGCTACTGAAGCCCATGCGCCTAGAGCCTGTGCTCCACAAGAAGACAAGCCACCGCAGTGAGAAGCCCGTGCACCGCAATGAAGAGTAGCCCCTGCTCACCGTAGCTAGAGAAGGCCCGCACGCAGCAGTGAAGACCCAACGCAGCCAAAAATAAATAAATTAATTAATTAATTAAAACAAAACAACAACAAAAAAAATGGTGCTGAAGGATGTACCTTTTTTTTTTTTTAAATGTTGAGTTTTGAGAGTTCCATATATATTCTAGACCCAAAGCCTTTATCAGATATGTTTTTCCCCAGGCCGTAATTTGTCTTTTCATTCTTTTTACAGGATCTTTCACAGAACAAAATTTAAAATTTTTATTAAGTCCAATTTATACATTTTTCCTATTATGGATCATGCTTTGGTGTCAAGTCTAAAAATTCTGCCTAGTCCTAGGTCAAGAATATATTCTCCTGTGTTCTTTTCTAGAAGTCTTATAGTTTTGTGTTTATATTTAAGACCATGATCCATTTTGAGTTAATTTTGTATAAGATGTGAGGTTTAAGCCCAATCGCTCCTGCACCGCTTACTGAAAAGGGTATTTCTCCTCCAATGGTTTGCTTTTACTCCTTTGTCAAAGATTAATGGGGGATATTTGTGTGGATCTATATCTGGATTCTCTACTCTGTTCCACGGATGTATGTGCCTCTTCCTTCCAGTAGCAATACATTGTCTCAATACTGCAGTTATATATCAGACCCTAACATTGAGAAGAGTGATTCTCCCACTTTATTCTTGTTTTTCAAAATTGCTTTGGCTATTCTAGGGCCTTTCTTTTTTTCTTTCCTATATAAATTTTAGAAGAAACTCATCTAGGCCTATAAGGAAACTTGCTGAGCTTTAGATAGGAATTGCATTAATATTGATCAGTTTTAAAGTAGGACTATTTTTTTTCTTGCAGCAGAAGATTTTTAAAAAGCAGCTCTAAAGTCTTACCTGGTTAAAGTTATATTTTTACTTCCAGGCAGTACAATCTATTTTTTTGGTTACAGAGAAGAAACTCTATGTGGAAAAGTTGGGGGGCTGTAGTTGGTATAAGATTTGCTAGTAAACGGTGTTCCATCCTAGAATCCTGGAAACTAAGCAGACTAGTAAGTGTTCAGAATGAGCTTCCCCAAAATGTGTCACTTTTATGTGAGAATCATTTTGTGCTCAAGGCAATTGAGACCCTGGTAGTTCAAGAGAAACCACTACCCCTCCCTTAGCTACCTAGAAGAATTTAAATTGGGGATGTTCCCCAGAAAAGAGTCATTACCAGAGATAAATTTTATTGACGTGGCGCCATGTGTGGCAGAGCAAATATCTAATTACCAAACATCTGCTCTTCTTCCTATTGTCCTTTGAATGACCTTCCTGTCCTTGGAAGGACCAGGCCCCTATCCCATTCCTTAGCTCAGGATGACATACATACCTCATTTTATCTTTCTGTCTTCGAACCTCTTAAAGTACGTGAGGTTTCTGACCCTGCCATGTAGGTGGGGTTCCCATACATATGAAATTAAGTTTTTCTCTTGTTAATCTGTCTCATGTCACTTTAATTCTTAGACCAGCCAGAAGAACCTAGAAGGGTAGGGGGAAGATTTCTTCCTCCTCAACAGACTCAATGCTTTCAATTGGCTTCTTCAGGGCCCATTGTAGCTTAATTCATACATTGTCTTAGGAAAACAGAATAGAGATGTCTGAAGAGAAGTGGGTTATACTTCTTGAGCCTGTGAGAACCAAGTGTTTCCTTCCGCAAAATTGATCCTCCTCTCTACTTTGCCAGAGAAGGAAGATTGAGTGGACTTGAGGGATTATTGGAAGTAAACCTCCTACCAGCACCATCAGGAGCTGTTCTGAGGGCAGGGGAAGAAGCCGTGGTGGTGCACTAAAGGGAAGCTTTGTTGAAGGCCTTCCAACCTCCCCTCACTGCTCTTGTCTCCTCTTGTGTTTTCTTCATACTTCTTATCCATGAGGAAACCAGCTCTCAGCATCAGATCCTCCTGTCTTTACACCCTTTTCTTCAGTGTTAACACATCCTCCTAGTCACAACTTTAGTTCTCCAATCTGTTGTCTGATTTTTAGGCAGTGACCCAGATACTTGGCATGTTAACCTTCATTTTAGTTAACACCAGATGAAGCAGTCTCAGTTCCCCTTCTGGCCTCATCCAAAAGTTGGCCCCAAACTAGTTCAACAAAATCTCTGATGTCTTTCTGGGCTGGGCTAAGCAATGTGTGCTCCTTTAGTGATATGATTTGTACTGGCTCTGTGATGGGCACCACATCACATAGCTGCAAGCATTGCTAGGGAAGCATTTGATAAGAATGACTACTTATTCAAAATTTGCCCTCAGATTGTGGGAATGACTATGGATGACAGTTTTGGGGCACCTGCAGATGCTTTAAGGGGTTCTTTAACTCTGAATTTTATAGAGGCCATCAAAAGATTTGTTGAGAACGACTAACCTTACATGTGAAATGAGAACTGTATCCAGTTAACTAAACAGTTAATTATATCAGTTAATATTTAAATGTGGTATCAACACAATAAGCTTCAAGTGGCATCAGGTATGTTGTAACTTAAAATGCCTCTATCTCAGGGAATTAATGACAGCTTTAGATCTGGCTAAAGAAACAACTTTATCCGAGCTCAAAGACCTCTTTCCCCACTCCTTCCCCCATTATCCTTATTGTATACTGCTTACCCATCCTCTCGTATGTCCTCTGCCATGTTCCAGTGGAATGGTTCTTTTTGGATGCAAACTGTAGCTGATGTGGTCATTGGGTCCATTGTCCCCCAAGAGCTCACTCATGGTGACAGGCACGTCCAGGGCCTGAGGGCTGGAACCCAAAGGAGACAAGGGTGGAGTGTTGCTGAGCTAACCAAGCATCTATGTCCTCTCTATTTTCTCTCCTTGGACCATGAGAGCACACAGCTGCCTTGCTTGGGACTACAAGCTGTGGGGCAGGGCCTGGGGCTATGGAAACAATAACACCCACGGGACTAAGCCATCACTTCTCTTCTTTGCTACGTTCACTTCCATCACCGGAGCAAAAACCACAGTCATCCTCTTCCCCCACCATTTCTGCCCAATCAGTCACCTCTTCCTAGGCTCACCACACTCTCTCTCCTTACTTGCCCAAGGAAGAGGGGGTCTCTGTTGGGATGCACAGAGGGTCCTGAGTTTCTAGTGACACTACTCTGTCCTTCCTTGCCCCAAGCTCCTTCTGCTGATTGCAGAGAGCTCTCAGTTTGCAGGGGCTGTTTCTTTCAGTTCTGCTCTCTGCAGAAACTGGCCCAGCTGCTATTTGGGGGATGGTATCTCCCGCCGAGGTCTGCATGGACTCTGTCCCTGTAGGCTACGGGGATGAGAGTGATTTTTTTGTTTTTCTTTTACGTCTTTATTGGAGTATAATTGCTTTACAATGGTGTGTCGGTTTCTGCTTTACAACAAAGTGAATCAGTTATACACATACATATGTTCCCATATCTCTTCCCTCTTGTGTCTCCCTCCCTCCCACCCTCCCTATCCCACCCCTCCAGGTGGTCACAAAGCACCGAGCTGACCTCCCTGTGCTATGCGGCTGCTTCCCACTGGCTATCTATTTTACGTTTGAGAGTGGTTTTTAAGTCCTTGGCTTTTTGGTAGGAAGTGAGACGCTTTCACATTGAGTATAAGCTAAAACAGGTTTTCCCCCTCTGAACTGAGATCCTTGATACTTCCTGTGTTTGCAATAACAAACAGCCCTCCTAGCTGCTGCCGGATATGGATTTGACTGTTTAACCCCTTCAGGCTCACTACGCAGGTGGGGCTCGGAGAGTGGGAGCTGGGGTGCTACCCTTTCAAGTAGGCTTCACTTCCTATAACTCCCTTCCTGCTTTTGTAATCTTGGCAGGACAGAGCTGCCACCATTCCTCTTTGCCAAGCACTGTCTCTGCTCAGCGCCTCCTGTGCCCTCTCTAATTTCCCTCTTTCTTATAAAATCCTGCTGCCTGTTGAGGCTTCTCTCCCTGTATTTACAGCCGTCTGATCAGCTGGTAATTTACTTTCAATCAGTGCCAGATTGCGTTTCTCAGATTTGTATCTCTTTCATTTAGTGAGGAAGTCATTGCCTTTTTCCTTTCTACCATTCGTTTTACATACTAGCTGCCATGTTGTGCTGATTAACAGTCCCTTAAGTAGGAAGGTATATCCTGCTAGTTCAAGGGCACGTTTGTCCAAAGCTAGGTCAGACTTACATCACAGCAGGTTCAAATGCCTGGGAATGGAGTAGAATCCTTCCTGCCCAGTCTTATGGCTCGTGCCTTAAATCTTTCAGTTATCAGTGTCAAATTTAGATTTCTAGAAGCTTTCTATTATTTAATTCCAGCCAGGAATCATTTTCCTTGCAGGTTGCCTGTCAGGACCATCCTGAGTCCTTAGAGGTGGGGGAAGGATGGTGGAGCCGTGTCTAGGTGTTCTGTCCCTAAGACTTGAGCTATACCCGGTTATAGAGGCTGCCTGATAAAGTCTGAAAAACTGTAGGCCAATAGCAAGGAGATTATTTTTGTGGCTCGTGAAGCTGGCTGAGTCAAGTGGAAGAGAAACTGGGGCGCTGAAGAGAGCAGGTGAGGGCAGATACTCACACTGAGTGAAGGACAGATGGGCTGAGGGTCAACTGAGTCTCATCCACCCAGACTTTCCCCTTAAGCGCACCTTGGGATGCTTCACTGGACAGGGGATGTGTCCTTAAATGACTGACATTAGTAATCTGTTGGTCTTTCTGCTTTTCTGAGAAAGACTCTCTTAGTGGGACAGGATCAGGGCTGGAGCCCTTGACCCCTGCCCACCCTTAACACTCTCTCCCTTTGTTTGACTCATCCCCAAGGGTATTCTAGGATTTCTCTAGAAGAGGGGCTTACTGGTGACCATCTGCTTGAAGCAGGTAGGTAGGGTGATGGATGATAGGAAACCTGTTACAAAGCTGCCCGGCATGGTGGGCAAACTTCTTATCCTTGTGAAAAAGGGTGGGAGAAAAAAAGAGCGGCTCTGGAGGCAGACTGCCCGAGTTCAAGTCCCAGGAGCGCCACTTAGCTTTGTGATCCCGGACAAGGGTCGTAACCTTTATGTGCCTCAGTTTCCCCCCATATGAACGAAGGATAATAATTTGGGAGAGTTATTTGGGAGATCTGTCACTGGACTAGGGCCTGGAGAGGAGAAGGACTGGCAGAGGTGTGAGGGAAGAGCAGGCCCCCACCTAGATCTGTTCAGGGAAGGGGCACCTGGGGACACCAGCCAGCACAGGAGCCCACTGGGGGCCCTGGATCCTGGCTGAGCTTAGCAGCAGATGTGGGTCTGTCAGTTCTCGGGTGTTGTGCTAAGGCCCTGGGGCCAGGAAGGAGACTAAACTATACAAAGTGAGTTAGGCCCTCCCTGCTTCTCATGCCCCAGGATTACCTCTATGGCTTCATGAAAGTCAGATCTGAGGCCCTATCTTGGAGTTACTGAGATGAACATATCTGGAGGTTAACCTTCAATCTGAAGATCTTTACTGGGATGACCACAGGCTCTGATGGGGGGAGCTAGAGTCAGCAGAACCAGGGGAAATGAGGTGGAGCTCACGTTGGAATCAGCCTGCAAACTCTCACATCTCTGGACTGATTCTGACTGTATTCGTTTGCTAGGGCTGCTGTAACAAATTCCCACCAACTGGGTGACTTAACACAGTAGAAATTTGTTGTCTAACGGTTCTGGAGGCTAGAAGTCTATGATCAAGGTGTGGACAGGCTTGGTTCCTCCTGAGGCCTGGGAGGAAGACTCTGTCTCATGCCTCTGTCCTTGATCCTGGTGCTTTGCTCCCAATCTTTGGTGTTCGTGGGCTTGTGATATATCGCCCCATCTCTGCTTTCATGTTCACGTAGTGTTCTCTCTGTGCTGTGTCTGTCTCTGGGTCCAAACTTCTCCTCTTTATTGGAGATAAAGATGCCATCATTATAGATTATGACCTCCTTTTTTTTTGGCCGCAGCATGCAGTGTGTGGGATCTTAGCTCCCCGACCAGCGGAACCCTTGCCCCCTGCATTGGGAGCATGGAGTCCCAACCACTGGACCTCCAGGGAAGTCCCATATGACCTCATTTTAACTTGATTGTCTCTATAAAGACCTTATTTCCAAAAAATATTACATTCTCAGGTACTGGGGCTTAGGGCTTCAGCACATCTTTTTTGGGGGAGAAAGAATTCAACCCATGATACTGACCAGGTGGGAACTGGCTGGAGGATAGTAGAAGGTGAGTGGGAATCATCTGAGAGCCCAAAATTGCTCAGGAAGGTCATCTTGGCTCCCTCTGACATGCTTTCAAAACTCAAAATAACACTTGAAAATTTTTGAAAAAGAGAAAGAAAAACTCACAGGTATATAAAGAGATCCAATCTTGAGAGATAAGTAACTTTCAAAAAAAATTCTGATAACACAAGTGGAGGTGATCCTGAAGAAAGGAATGATTGTGTCTGCAAAGAGAGCTCTTTGGTGAGTTCTTATCGTAAAGGGTCATGGGCAGAGGAGCACATAATCAAGAACAAATATAACCCGCAAAAGAAAACTGAGAGTGAAATGCATCTTACAAAAATACTTAGGGTGATAAAATGGACTTTGTTACACAGGTGTAGAGCAAGGAGAACAAATGAGGCAGAGGTGATGGATGGTAACTAAACTTACTGTGATCATTTCACTACATATATATATATCCAATTATTGTGTTGTGTACCTTAAACTTATATAATGTTCTATGTCAAGTGTATCAATAAAACTGGAAAAGAAAAGAAAATGTTAATTGAGTAACTTAGAAAATGAGAAAGTGATTTTTGTTTTAAATAAATGAACTTTATCACAAAAAGTACCAAATGTAGAAGAGACACTGCATGGGGCAGAGGATATATGTCAGCAGATGATAATCGGCAGGTGTGTATTTTGTTCTGAATTCTTTAATAGAAAGAATACATCTGAAATTGTAAAGGCAGTTCAAAGATGGGCAAAAGGAAACATCCAAATATAGATGAGCTGACAGAAAGAAATCACATAGCTGTCTTAAATGAGTTCAAATTTTTACCCTAGACTAGGGGTTGGCAAATTTTTTTCTGTAAACGTGATATTTTAGGCTTCGTGGGCCATGTGGTCTAGGTTGCAATTACTCAAGTCTGCTTTTGTAGTGTGAAAGCAGCCACCGATAATTTGGAAATGAATAGGTGTGGCTGTGTTCTAATGAGACTTTATTTATAAAAACAGGCAGCTAGCCAGAATTGGGCTGGGCTGTAGTTTGTAGATCCCTGCACTGAAGCAATGACAACCCCAGAAAATGAAAAGAATCATTGTAGGTCATCTCTGAGGAAGCTTAAGGAAAGAGGAATCATCCAGAATCTGGAGAAGGGCCGAAAACAAAAAGGGGAGATTATTTTTCTTTTTAATTGAAGTATAGTTGATTTATAATGTTGTGTTAATTTCTGCTGTACAGAAAAGCGATTCAGTGATATATATGTATATATACATATATATATACACACACACACACACTTTTTTTTAAATTAATTAATTTATTTATTTATTTATTTTTGCTGTGTTGGGTCTTCATTTCTGTGTGAGGGTTTTCTCTAGTTGGGGCAAGTGGGGGCCACTCCTCATCGCAGTGCGCAGGCCTCTCACTATCGCGGCCTCTCTCGTGTTGCAGAGCACAGGCTCCAGACGCACAGGCTCAGTAATTGTGGCTCACGGGGCTAGTTGCTCCACGGCATGTGGGATCTTCCCAGACCAGGGCTCGAACCCGTGTCCCCTGCATTGGCAGGCAGATTCTCAACCACTGTGCCACCAGGGAAGCCCCACAATCTTTTTAATACTCTTTTCCATTATTGTTTATCACAGGATATTGAATATAGTTCCCTGTGCTGTACAGTAGGACCTTGTTGTTTGTCCATTCTGTATATAATAGTTTGCATCTGCTGACCCCAAACTCCCAGTCCATCCCTCCCCCACCCGCACTCCCCCTTGGCCACCTCATGTCTGTTCTCTATTTCTGTGAGTCTTTTTCTGTTTCATAGGTAGCTTCATTTGTGTCATATTTTAGATTCCACATATATGTGATATCATATGGTATTTATGTTTCTCTTTCTGACTTACTTCACGTAGTATGATAATCTCTAGTCCCATCCATGTTGCTGCAAATGACATTCTTTCTTTCTTTTTTTATGGCTGAGTAATATTCCATTGTATATATGTACCACATCTTCTTTATGCATTCCTCTGTTGATGGACATTTGGGTTATTTCCATGTCTTGGCTATTGTGAATAGCACTGCTGTGAACACAGGGGTGCATGTATCTTTTTGAATTAGAGTTCTGTCTGGATATATGCCCAGGAGTGGGATTGCTGAATCATATGGTAATTCTATTTTTAGGTTTTTTGAGGAACTCCCATACTGTTTTCCATAGTGGCTGCACCAATTTACATTCCCACACCAACAGTGTAGGAGGGTTAGGGGGAGATTTAAAACCTGCAATCCACTTAGCGTCACACTTACTTCTGACACATTTTCAGAACAAATTATTAGATAATCCTATTCAACAAATGTTATTTGAACACCTACTTTGCACTGTTCTAAGTTCTCAGGGATAAACACAACAGGCATGGTTTTTGCCCTCAAGGAATTTTTTTAGTCTCAAAAAGAGAGAAAGTGCTTTTGTAAGAAGTGATTGCCGGGGTATTGAATGTCCTGAAAGGGGAAGAGCAAAGGGCAAATGGGTTAAGTGAGGGGATCTAACTTGGTTTAGGGGGTCAGGGGAGGCCTCCCTGAGAAAATTGAAATTTAAAGTTTGAGGAATTAGCCAGGAAAAGGGGACAAAGTAAGAAAGCATTCTAAACATAAGGAGGAGCTTGTGCAAAAGCCCGGCTTTGGAAAGAGTCCTCAAGGCAGTGAAGGAAATCAAAAGGGGGACAAGTGGCCAGAGGACCGATGAGAGAGAATGGGCAGGACCAGCCTGAGTGGCGCACAAGAGCAAGTTCAGGGCTACGGATTGGGTCATTTCCCTGGTACACCAGTCTAGCAACACTGGCAAATGTGGAAATGAAGTGATTATGACAGAACTGTGCTTTTCATCAGCTCATAGTGGCTCCCAAAATCATCACCCCCTTTCCAGATGCCCCTGAGCCAGCCTCTTAGCTGTTCTTCCCACTTCTGGTCTCAGTTCCCTCCAGTTCACTCCCCATTAGATACATCTCTAAAATTCAAATCTGATTATGTCACAGCCACGCTTAAAAACCTTCAGTGGATTAACTACCATGGTCCTTGGGACTTTAGTGTAGATGGATTTTAATGACATTTAATTTACTCTTTTTTAATGTCTTTGGGTGATAAATTCAATTTGTAGCTGGATGTAGAGTCTTTAATGGAATTCATGTAAGCTCCCCCTGTAGTTATGACATCTAGAACTTGTGGCCTACAAGGTCTCTGTGTCAGGGGAACGTAAGAATAAAAGAGTCATACTGCCTCTTAAATGACTTGGCCCAGAAGTGACGTCACCTTCATTCACAGTCCATTGGCCACAGGAAGTCACATGGCCCCAACCCAATTACAAAAGAGTCTGGGAAAAGCAGGGGAGTACATGGCATATTTGGTGAGAACTGTCTTTGCCACAGTGTGTTATTGAGTTTACATCTGTCATAAAACATGGATGGTTAGGTAATATGCCTGATAAGAGAATTAATATTCAAAAATATCTCAACTGGGTAGAAAGATAAATCTAAACTAACAAAAAGATATTTAGGAGGATTCAATATAAAATCTTATACCTAGGTGAAAGGTGGGACTTGATGACCACTAATATACCCTTCTATGTCCAGATTCTATGACTGTCTCATTTATATATGTCACTGTTCACAGGATGGGCAATAACTAGAAAGTTTTAAATGATTCTTTTCAATGGTAATGCTCATCTAAGAATGCCGCCATTCAATAAGCCACATGTATGTATCGATGTTTCTGCTCCTTGATTTTGTCCCTGAGCTACCTTCGGCAGAGCATGGGCGGCTCTTGGAGCAGTGGAGATGAACTAATGCTTCTTCATTTACCTTCTTTTGTCTGGTGTCCCATATGACCAAAGGGAGCCTGTGAAGTATACAGCCAGATAGAGAGAGGAAGAGGGAAGCAGCATTCATCATGCAATGATGCAGTGCTGATGGCCCATGTGGCCAAACCGTGGCTTTGGCCTCTTTGGCCCTCTGAGTGAACCAAGATTCAATGCTGTTTGAGGGCTTGCAGGGAGGAGAATAGGGCCACATTTGTGTTGACCCCCAAATAATTCAATTCCAGTGGAAAACAGCAGAAGACTAAGACCCTGGCCCACAGATATTCCTCCATGGTGATCTTATTTTTTTTAAAAAACCCATATCTGACCACATCACTCCACCAATACTCTCCAACTGTCCTTATAATGATATCCAAACTCTAGGTCATGGCTTAAATGGTCTGATTCTTGCCCCTCACTCCAACTTCATCTTATATACTTGTTCTAATATTTAGTTCTTGAGGGTAGAAACCTTTTCTTGTGCCCTGTTGCATCGACAATGTTGAGAACAGTACTTGGCATATACTTTAATAACTATCTGTTAAATAAATGAATCCAGATTTGACTTCCAAAGAACTTGACTGAATTCATGTAATGGAACCTCTCATCACTAAATTCTTAAGAATAATCCTTTTTTAGAAATTCCATCCCCATATCCGCATCATGCTTTGGAAATGAAAAGCATTAGTTTAATTAACGAGGGGATAGCTGAAGGAGTGAAGAATAATATTGAATATCACATCCAGTTCAAACTCCTTGGGGGAATTTGGTTGGGAGGATGGAATTACCCAAGTTGGACTGTGCCCAGTGCACCAGGCTTAAGTTACTGGATAAGAGTACATTAGAAAAATGAATTTTGGCAGCCAACAAAATATTCTCTTTATGTGGAAGTAAGTGACCTTGGATTTAGTTTCTTTTAGAGACTGGTTTTCTCTGGCAGGGGCAAGAGATGATACCTTGAAGGAGCCAGGATTTTGTAATGACAGCGGCAGTACTAGGATACTTGGGGGTGGTTGTCCTGCGTCCATTTCTCAGCATCCATTAGAGTAGGAATGTGATGGTCCAAATCTGCTTCTTGTTTTGCCAGTATTTGGTCTCTTCATCTGGAGAATCACCCATGATTGTAGCTGACTGTATTCCAAGATTCATGAGCCTTGGCACCTGAATCAGATACCTATGGATAAAAAGAAACCATTTATTTACTCCTTTCTTCTTTCTCTCTTCTTACTCCCCTGTTTAACTGTCCCAAATTGTCAGCAAATGAATCAAGTGTTCAACGTTTTTTTTCACACAGACTGAGTTTGGAAAAGCTGATACGGTCCATCATACTGTTTCTCAGAGAGTTTACCGTGACATTCTGGGATTTTGAAAAGACATCTTTTCTGTGTCAAGCCATCCTAGGGTAGCTTATACCCCTTTGTTCATTTTTGGCAAGACAGATGGAGGACAGGGCAGTAAAACAGCAGGATGAAAGGGAGAGAGTGGTGGGATGAAGGGTGTAGACACGGACGTCGGCAGTGGAGGGTGCGGATGGGGCAGAGGGTAAAACAGCAGGGAGGGCTGAGCGACCTCCTTGTCTGAACTACTCCATATTCCGGCATGTCCCTAAAACTGGAAAAGAACTTAAACAGTGGAGGCCTTCTCTGAGGTATTTATAGTCTTTGCTAATAAGGTCATAAATAATCACCTTTATCGTGAAACTAAGCAGAGTATGTAATGCCAGTCACGGTGGGGTTTGGAGGAAAACACCCCAAAACACCTCCCCTACCAGCCTGGTCTGGTGCCTACAAGCTCTGCTCCCATCCTTTCTTTGCGCAGAAGCCCTGTCCCTCAAAGCCCCTGTGAAAAATGCTGGCATTTTTCCTGGGACGGGAGGGAGGTCAGCTGACTGGAATGGGGTCGGTTTATTTGGCTGTCAGCTAAGAATTCAAGAGATTGTAGCTAGAGCATTTGGAATGGGGGCGGGGAGGTGGGGTGGCAGCTGCAATTGCTTTCACACTGGAGAGCTCTGGGGTGGCAAGAGCAACAATAAAAGACACCTGTTTGCGGCCAACAAGGTGAGTCAGAAGATTAGTGGCAACAGGTGTGAGCTACAAGAGGACCATTGCTTTGCTTCTCCCCTTCAGATCTCCCACAAGAATATCTCCTGTGGCCACTCTGATGGGACACGTGCAGGGAAGGGAACTCTGGGAAATGCAGTTCTGCCTCACCAAGCGGACACTTATCAAGCCAGCCTGCCAGGCCAGCTGCTTCCACATCCTGCAGACTTTCCATGACACCACATCGCCCCTCTCCAAATGGCCTTCTAAGTTATTTGTTCATTCTTCCTTGTTCAGCCTGGTTTAAATATTGATACCACAGGCCTCGAGCAGGGTTAGTGCTGGGGCCAGCATGGAGGCGAAAGACTCGGAGGTTAGTGTCTTCTCGGGGAGATCCAACCACAGATGAAACTCCAGCTGCAAAGGAAAAGGGTCTCATCCTTGGGGTGCATAGAGTAGGGGTCGGGCATTTTGTTTTTCATTACCCCTAGCCCTCCAATACCTCCTTCTCACATAGCCAGCCACCAGGTGCACTTATGCAGTTTCTGTCCTGCACAAAAATGTCCAACCAAGCAGGAATATAGCCCTACTTCTCTCATTGGGCTCACAAGTGCTTCAGCCTTGAGGAATAAAAAATGTTTCCGATCCAAGGCCCTGAAGGAGGCACATTTTTACAGTTTGCACAAAGGCACTGGATGTGTAGCTGCGTTCCTTAAGTCACCTGCCTGTAGCTGTCTCACATTTTTTTTTTTTTTCTTTTCATTTGGGAAAGCCGAGCCAGTGTGATGCGCCTGGACTTCACAGATTGCCCTCAGATGAGCTCAGCTCCTGACCTTCCTGTCTGGAGCCTGAATGCACCTCCATGTGAGGAAGGTAAGAGCTGAGAGGAGGAAAGTCCTCCCAAAGCATCGGTACAATAATACCTTCATTATGATTTTGAAGAGTTTCTCCTGTTCTTTTTGAGGATCAGCAGAGCATTTCAATCAGAAACTGAGCTTGATAGAGGAGGATTTGGGATGTGTGTGTGTGTGTGTTGTAGGAAGTGAGGCGATAGAAGCACATTTTCAAAGAACCAACTTCCCGTCAAGATGAGAGGCAGACTGTTGACTGATTTTAGCTACATACAGTCTGTGAGCTCATAGAATAGGAATGTGCCTTATCAGGATAGCTTAGTACCTGATAGCTTAGTATCTACTGAGGATGCTTCTTTCTTTCCTGCTGCCTGTCATGGCTCAGACCCACCTGCTTTAGCACGTCCAGCCTTTTGCTCTGATGTCCCTCTGAGCTTTTGCTTTGGCCCTTATAGCCTGGCACACTCCTGGTGGTGCTATTATGGGATGGCTAACTGGAGCTGGTTTTGGACAAGTCTTCATATTTCCTTTTAAGCATCAAATGAAATACTGAAAGTATGTAATGCTTGTGATTAAAACTGTAGTGGAAAGTACAACTGGCCCACAGCAGATTCTGCTCTAAGAATCTAAAAGAGATGAAGTAGTTGGCTAAAGAGCAGACGTACATTGTTTTCGAGGCTTTCTGCTGTAGACACAATGAATCATCATTACGTGGTGGGCCCTTTGTGCTATTTAGGGGTCCAGGTCTGGAGCCATTCACATACCCACATCTGTAGACCCAACCCCAAGTAAAACTATGCCATTTAGGAAGTCTGTTCTTATGTTCCTGGATCCTTACAAATTCTTTTATCTGCATCCCTTTCTATCCTCTCTGGAACTTCATAATTCTTTACTCTTTTTTGCAACGTGGAAAAATACAAATAATCATAGTTAGTTAATGGGTATTACATACTTGGCATGTACAAGGCATTGTGCTGAGTACTTTACATAAATTGAATGCTATTATCCAATAAACATTTATATAGGACTTATTATATATTAGAAGATGTTCCAGGTGCTGGGGATATGGAATAAAGCAGACAAAAATCCCTTCTGGGGCTTCCCTGGTGGCTCAGTGGTTGAGAGTCCGCCTGCCGATGCAGGGGACACGGGTTCGTGCCCCGGTCCGGGAAGATCCCACATGCCGCGGAGTGGCTGTGCCCGTGAGCCATGACCGCTGAGCCTGCGCGTCTGGAGTGTGTGCTCTGCAACGGGAGAGGCCACAGCAGTGAGAGGCCTGTGTACCGCAAAAAAAAAAAAAAAAAAAATCCCTTCTTTATGGAATTTACATTCCAAAGGGAGATAAAGAGAATTTAAAGAGGAAACTATATGATAAAGGTGACGATAAATGCATTGTAGAAAAATAAAATGAGGAAAGGTACTAGGAAGTGCCGGTGAGCATTGGGGAGCAGACAGTGTGGCTATTTTAAGTAGGGCGGATGGCAACACTGAAAGCTGATCCGCGTGACAGCTAAGACAGATAATACTGCTATCCTCATTTCACAGATGACACTGAGTCTTAGAATATAAAAACTTTTTCTCAAGAATAGATCTACCCGCTCTTCTTCTGCCAGAGTCTATCTCTCCCAGAAGCATTTGCTATAACTTCCTTCCTAGCTGTAGAATGCAAAGCAATTGTACACAGTTGAGGAATTATATCAGCAGCGGCTATGCCAAAAGTGTGAGAAAGAGGAGATGTTCCGTTTCTTGTGGCTCCTACAATCACGATGGTTTAGCTGACTTGCTTACCTTGTCTCCCTCTTGAGATAGAACAGACCTCTCTGCGTGATGCTCGGCAGGGTTCTATGGCCATAGAACTAAGACTTCAAAAACAAAAAAATCTCAGCCAATTTTAAAAAATAGACTTTATTATTTAGAGCAGTTTTAGGTTTGCAGCAAAATTGAGCAGAAAGTACGGAGAGTTCCCACACCCTGCCCCCATTCCCACCCTGCCAGCCTCCCCCACTATTGACATCTGCTTAGTCTTTTATTTACAAGGGTAACTTCTTCCCTGTCCTGTTCCTTTCTCATGTATTAAATCTGGGCTGCAGGTTCAAATACTATCACTCACTGGGTGCTGAGGCCCCGATTCACACCTGGGCTGCCCCATCCATCAGGGGCCAGCTGTTCTCTCTCTTCGCAAGGAGGACGCAGTGCAGGCAGAGGAGGTCAGAAGGACATGCAGGAAACACGGACGGACAGATGGCTGCGTTCCTGAGTGCTTGCAGGGCCGCGAGCTGCTGCAGGTCTGAGGCCATCCCTGCCTCATAGCCCTGTCAATTCCACCAACCTTCTCCTCCCCGCCAAGGTTGTGCAATTTGCTAGGAATTTCTCAGCCCTGGGTTTCCCCCTTTTGCTTTTCAGTTTCTCATTGTGAGTCAGCTCATCTTGCCCTCCAGACTAGCCTAAAAACTCCATATTGGATGTTGAGCGGCGAATAAATTCCTGTCTGCTGCCACGTGCTGAGTCACCAGGGACTCCTCACTGACTCCTGGCTGCCTTTTGGGCTGGGGGGCTTGCCCTAGGGCTGAGAGGAAGCAGCGGGCAGCCGGATAACCACACCTTCAGGCAGAGGCACTTGTGAGAAGCCGTCCTCCATCCTCCGGGTGAAAGTGTGTCATCAGCCAGGCGGGTGGGAGAGGTGCGTGGGCTGGCGTCGGGGGTGACATCATGCCCGATCTTTCCTGCCAGATTGGAGGGGAGGTCATGCGTAAGCTTGACTTTTGAGGGAAAAGGAGGTGGAGTCATTGAGGAGTTTCTGTACTTGAGAGTCAAGGGATGAGGTCACATCTGGGTTTGTCTTCTTTGGAAGAGTGAGGTCATGCTGCTGTTTCCCATATGTTGGGTCCCGGAGTGAGGAGACAGGGTATACTGTGCTAAGATTTGCCTTCTTTAAGAGGCTGGGGAGGTTAGGAAGCTGCAGTGCTTTCCCAGGGAAGAGCTTGCTTCTCTCTGGGAAGGTGCCTGAGGAAGCAGCCCTCTGGGGCAGTACAGTGTTGGAGAGCTCTGCTGTTCTGCTCGGCAACACCCAAGGCCACACTATGATTTTCATAGGCCCCTTCCTCCGTGAAAAAAAAATTAAGAATTTTCTTTTATGACTGTGTTGGTGTAGAGATGAATAGAATCCGGACTGGAGTCATTATTACATATGCATTCTTATATTCATTTTCTTCTGATTTTAAAAGAAAATGAAAACATTCTCGTGGGTCTCTAAAAGGTTTCATGGGCCTTAGGCTCTCTCTGCCTAATGGATAAATTTGCCCTGAGGTCAGGGGTCTCCTCTTCTTCAGAAAGGAATCTGGGGCTGGAGCAAAACACACAGGGCACCGTCAGCTCCCCACCCTCACTTTGCCTGACTGAGATGCTCTGCCGGGAACTGGGCTATGAGACCGCACAGAACGCAGCCTGTCTTCTTGTGCAGACAGGGCACTGAGCAGAAGCAGAGTGGTCCACCAGGCAACAGGCTTGCTTAAGAGGACTGACGTCCGGTGAACTGCCCTTACGCTAAGTACCTAATTCATCCAAGAGCAGATACTAGTCATCTCCTCAGGAAAAGGCAGAGATCCACGGGGGCAGGATTTGGAAATTCATGTCAGGTGATCAGTGTTGAGGAAGCCAGGTAAGGTAAGAGTGATCACATACTGTATTCACATTCATTCATTCAACAAATATTTATTGAACATCAGCTATGTGCTAAGCACCAGGCCTTGGGGGTTATAAGTTCTGACATTCATGGAACTTGAATAAATATTATACCCTGTACATTCTCCAAGACATCTATTTATAGCCACAGATAAGTTGGGGAAAAGCGGAGGGAGAAAACCATTAAATTGTGAGAAGCCACGTCACCTACTACCTGCCGGCGACCTGACGTGCGTTGTCACTTGATCCTCCTCACCACCCCATGAAGCACAAATGTAAAGGTACGCGCATGCCTCTGGTTGAGATACGTGCAGCGTCACTATGCGTGCCACACCTGAAGTGTGATTGCTTGCCCCAGACACACTCAGCAACTGGGCACAGCAGCCAGTAGAACATGGAATGAGAGGTCTGCTGGGCAGGAAAGTTCTGCAAGTGGAAGTCAAGTTTCAAGGAGCAAACCTAGCTGGGGTCAAAATCCTGGGATGTACAGAACAGGAATCTCAGATCAGCCAGTGTCCTTCAGGCGGGCACCAACGATCTGGGCACACGCAGTTCCGGAAGGAGTCAGAAACCACGGCCCTGGAGGCCTGGACCCAAGCGAGGTGAACACCAGTCCTACAGAGGGAGCTGTCTGCTCCTGACTTGTTTTTGCCATGTGCTGGTGTGTGTGTGTGTGTGTGTGTGTGTGTGTGTGTGTGTGTGTGTGAACATCAACTGGGGCACAGGGAACTGGATTCCGGGTATTCACAGGAGCCAGGAATCTAGCAGTTTCTGGATGAACCCTGTTGCCTTCTGAGGCAGGGTTAGATTATTGTGTTGACCTCTCAAAAATGTGAAATTGCTCGTTCGTTTTACACTGCCATAGCATCTACTGATTGAAATGATCGAAAATGTACTTAAAAATAATACAAACAGGTATTTTCCTTCACAGGCTTCTTATACTGTCCTTGTTTTTCTCTTATATACTGAGACTCACGTATAACCCAGTCCTGCCCCACCGAGGCTTGGTCACATAATAGTAACTCAACAGAATAATATGCTGAGACCCATAGTTGCCATCATCTGTCCATTAACTAACCTCTATTTCTGCTTCTAAGCCCAAACCCCATTACCCACCCAAGTCACTTTAGAAATAGATTATTTTTTCTTCTTTCCCCTCTAAGTATCTGACCAAACCAAGAGCATGTGAGTCTTTGGATGAGATCCAGTCTTCCCAATCTGTATGGTCTTCCCTCTCTCCCTCCCTTCATTCCTCCTTCCTTCCTTCCTCCCTCCCTCCCTCCCTTCCCCCCTTCCTTCCTTCCTTCCTTCCCTCCTTTCCTCCCTTCCTTCTGAGTAGTAAGTAGAGTATATAGAATGTAATTTAATCTGTTTTAGTTGATAACAAAAATCCTTCTGGAAATTCAGATTCACCATTAGGAATTATTTTCATTGGATAGAATGATGAATATTCATGTATGAAGCCTATAGACTAGTCTGAATTGATAAATCCTTGAGAAATGCCCTGGAAGTTGGTGATGAGCAATCCTCAATTTAGAGTTACTTTTTTTGTGATTTCCCATTTTCTCCTAAAAATCAAAGGCAGAAGAATTTCTGATTAACTGAAGTTTCTGGTTATTTGGTCTCTGGTTAAAGCTTTCTTTGCCACTTTCTTCTTGTCTTTTCCTGATACATCTGGGTTAAAATATTAGGAAGACCCTAACAAAGGAAAAGCCCTGCTCTTTATAAACCATCCACATATTTGTCTGCAAGATCATCTTCATGTTCATAATTATCCCTAGTTGAAAACATTTTATCTTGATTAATTAAAGCACTTCTGCTGCTACCAACAGCAGGGAAGAGTCTCCGGAAAGTCACTTGGCCTCTCTAAAACCTCTACTGTCCACAAGTCTAGACAAGTGTGTGTCTGCCACCACTTTAATATTTTATCTAGCATAGCAGAATTGTGGCAATTACATACTTTCAATTGCTTCTGTCACACTTGAACTCTACCCACATAATTAACAACCTCAGCTTTTAAAAAATGCTTTTCTGTTTTAAATTCCATATATTTTCATTGTAGAAAATTATAAAATACAGAGAAACATAAAGAAAAGTACAAAGATCACCCTTAATCACACTACTAAGTGATAAACATTAACATTTTGGTGAAAATCCCTCAAGTATTTATTTTGTTGACACAATTATTTATATTCAACTTAAATCTTACATTTTAATAGGGATTTGTTATTTTTCCACTAAAAAATATATCACAGATATTTGTTCCATGCAGGTAAGTATTCATACACAACGTGACGTTTAATGGCTATGTAGTGTCCAGTTGTGTAGATGTATCATGATTTAGTTAATAAATCTATTGGGAGCCACAATTAGGTTGTTGTCATTCTTTTTTTTCACTGTTGTATGTAATAGAGACATAGACAGCCTTGTACATAGATCTTTGCAAGAAATCCCAATTACTTCCTTATGGCAAATTCCCAGAAATGGAAGAGTTGGCTGACAGGGCTTAAACATTTTCAAGTCTTTTGCTAAAATACTGCCAACCTTGTCTCCAGAAAGAATGTACCAATACTAGTGAGGCTGAACACTGTTTTACATGTTTAATTGGCCATTTGTATGCGAGCCTTAGGGAATGGTTCATTAATGCCATCTACTCAATTTCCTAATGTGATGGCTATCTTTTACTTATTGGTTTGTAGGTGAGCTAATTGTTATGTAGTTTCCACTGTCAGATCATTTCCAAAAATAAATTTTATGGCAATGTTTGTTTTATACACTTCTTTTTTGTCACCTTCTCTAAGAAGGTTATGGAAAGTGAATGCATGTTAAAAACCTGCCAGATTACTTTGCTTCCAAATTTGCAGGTAATATTTCTCCTAAGTCTACGCATATAATTATTCTGTTTTGAAATTTTGCAGTGACTCCTTTTCACCTTCAGGATGAAAATGAAACTCACCAGAAAAAAGCAACATACCTGATCTAGCAGCAGATTTCTTCTGGAGCTGTGCTGTTCAATACACACTAGATCTGATGTTAAACATTCTCGTCACACACAAAAAAGAATAACAGAGTGCAGGAGGAAACTGTTAGAGATGATTGATATGTCTGTGGCATAGACTGTGGTGATGAGTTCACAGCTATACACTTACCTCCAAACTTATCAAGCTGTATACATCAATTATGCACAGCTTTTTGTATGTCAATCATACCTTAATAAAGTGGTTTAAAAACACAGTAGCCACTAGCCACATGTGGCTAGTTAAATTTTAAAAATGAAACAAAATTAAAATTTCTGTTCCTCACCTGCTCGACAGCCACACATAGTGAGTGGCTAACTTTTTGAATAGCGCCGATATAAAACTTTTCCATCACCACAAATGGTTCTGTACACAACTGATCAACAGATTTAGCTTTTTCCAGTTCCTGTATCTGCTCTCTTCTATACCTCCTAGCCTCTACGTAGAATGCCCTTCTCCTTTTCTTTGGCTAATTCCCACATACCCTGCAGATCAACTTTCACCTACTCTGGAGAAGTGTCTCCTAACCACTCATGTCTCCAGCCTGGATTGCATGCCCTTCTGTGGCCCATTGGAGCCCTGGGCATAGAATGCCCACTACAGTCAACTGCAGATGTCGGTCCTTGTCCTCTACCAGCTCACTGAAAGAAGAGTATGTCTTCAACTTCTGATTCCCCAGGACCCAGCTTAGTTTCTGAAAAATGGACAAAGCTTAGTGTATGTTGAATAAATGGTCTGCCCATCATTTGCCCCCATCCTGTACAAATGCACCGGTTTATTCTTAAAAATTCTCAAGAACTAAAACGTATACCAAAAGAAGTATTTAAGGAACAATATATTTATTTTAGGAATACAGTTATTAACTGAAATAAAGTAATGAAATCCATGGGCATGCTTTATGAACCGCCTCATAAAAGATAGTTACAATAGCAATACTATAACCTTTCTCCCGATAGAGATATAGACATATTACCTTTATACTTCAACAAATATACATCATTGGAATAATTACAAACCATTTCCTCTTAATAATTCTCATAAAAAATTAAAGCTTTTCTGTTATCCTTAGTCTTCCCGAATCTCTCTGGGTTCTTCATCTCCTGTTCCTTCTAAAGTGACAGAATCTTGCTTGAGAATGTGCATTTGTGAGCACCAGGTCCAGTGTACTTTTTAATCTTTTAATTAAAAAAATACAATTCATATATATTTCTTAGAGAAAAAAATAAAATACTGATACATGTAAAAAACTAAAGGATAACTCACACATAATCCCATCACCAGATGACAACCTCTGCTTGCATCTGACATATAATTTCCTTCGATTTTTCTCTATGAACAGATATTTTTTTTGTTTCTTGCAAAAGTGAGATCATACTGACCTTAGGTTTTAATTTTTTCAATTAACACATCATAAATAAGTTTATTTATCAAGAAATATGTCTGTAACATTATTTTAAATGTCTATCTAGTATTTAAAATAACACTGTCCGCTTTTGGGAAGCTTAGATTGTTTCCAATCTTTTTTTTTTTTCTTCCTGTTAATAGTGCTGTGACGGCTCTCCTTCTGACTAAATGCTTTCCAGGGATCTATAGATCTGAATGTGTTCTCCTCCAAGGCAGAAACAAGGAATGACCTTCTTTTGGGGCTGTAGAGAGAAGAGGTGATCACAAACCTGCCCAGGCCAACCCAGAAACAAACCAACCAAATTAATGGGTCAGTGGACCACTGTTGGTGGATTCCCTAGAAAACCGTCTGAGGTAAAGCTTACCTGCTAATGCTTCTCTGGGAGGTGCAATGGCAAGGTCGTGAAAATGAGGGAAAAAGAAAAGCAAGGCAGGGAAGGAGGAAAGTGAGTACTTGCTAACGAGTTGGTCACAGCTTCATGATAAAGCACAGCTGGTTTCTTGGTGACATGGGACAGCTCTGGCAGGGCATAACAAACAACTGAGCCTTGGAATGATCCATAGCAGGGAGGATCCTTGGGTCTCCTTTATCTCTTTGGTTCAAGTAAATCCCGCCGGCATGAACTCCCCCTCACTTCCAGGTTGTGTCACCTGGTCAGCTCTGGACAGCAGTCACTATGGGGCGGTGTTTCCTCTAGGTCTGAAAGTGGTTGGAAGAGCAAGGGACTCCCTGGGTGTAGTCAGGGTGAGCATGGGTTACAAAGATGCTTCCACCATGGCAGGCTCACGGGATCCTGGCAGAACCTGAGCCTCACCCTGAGAGAGGCAGGAAGTGCAAATAAACTAAGAAATGGTACCAGCAGAAGAGGCGGATAACCTCTGGCTTTTCAACCTGTAGCTTTCCCAGTAGGCCTATCAAAGTCCTTGGTTTTGAGAAAAAAAGGGATTCTGCAGAGAGCTAGCCACGTGAAACACCAAGTCCCATTCCCCCCAGGAGGTAGGACAGGAAGGCAGCATTGTGAAGAATGGGAAAAGGAAGTTAAATTCTGTGGGCAGGAAAGCTCCACCTTTCCTCTGGGGACGGAAAAAGAGCAAGAGGTCAGACAGGGACACTTGGCTGAGTCCAACCACGTCCTCCTCTGCATCTTCTGGTCTGGACCATCCAGCCCACGTGACTCAAGCCAGCATCCGGGCTCAGCCAGGAGCCGGCCTCGGAGAGGGTGGGCAGATACAAACTGTACATCTTTTTGTGCCCTGAGACCCACAGCACCTCCAAATGAGCACCCCCCAAACCACAAGGGGCAGAGGCAGAGGGGGGAGGTTTTGACTCGAGAATGACACTAAGAACTCAGTTTAATTGAGTGGTTTCCTTTATGACTTTCCAGACTCTAAACAAGGCAAGTTTCCCGCAATCAGCTGGTCTATTAAAAAAATGGCAGCAAAGGAAGAAACTAGGGTGTGAAAGAAGAGGAAGAGGCAGGGACAAAGGAGAATGAGTCTGGGTGGTTTCCCTGAGGTCTCCCATGCCAAGGACAAGTTAAAGCAACACATTACTGTTTATGAGTCTCATTATGCAAGGCCAAGTTTGCTCTGGGCATTGTCAGTCTGCCCACACTTGGCTTCTCCTTGCAGCCTTTGGTTTTCTTCAAGACCAACCAGATGGTAGTTTTTTTCTTTTTACAAGGATTTGAAAACAGAGAGGAAGGTCTCAGACAGCCTCTGTAAGATTATCCAGGCTTGGAAAGTAACTGAGGATAGGCTTAAATTCCTTCCTGTTTCCCACTGCCTGAAGGATAAACCAAAGAGCTCTCTGGTGTTGGCGGCATATCCAAGGGACCCTCAAGCTGATCTATCCATCCTTATTTCCCATGCATTTCAATGGCTCTTGATCCTTCCCTGCCCCTAAGACCTCCGATGACAACATGGGCCTCTCAGGCCTCTGTGCCCACTCAAAAATCTCTTTCCCCACAGTGCTCTCGATTCTTCCTGGGCGTCACCTGCATCAGGACTCGGCTCAGGTTCACCTCCTGAAACCCTTCCTGTCATCAGGTGAATCTGACTGCATCCTCCCTGTGCCCATGTGTAGTGTGAATGGACATCTAGGTGAGCTCTTGGAACACACTGTAGCTATTGGAGACACGGCTGTCATTTCCTACTACATTATGAACTATTTCAACACAGGAATCATATTCATTTTTGAACTTTCAGCATCTAGAACAGTGTCTGGCACCTGGAATGTGCTCAGAAAATGCTGGTTGGTGGAGAAAGCGCCTGTGTTTCCAGAGAAGTACGGTTGGTCCTGTGGATACAGAGGGCTGACTGTTCTACACTATTTTATATGAGGGACTTGAGCATCCATGGATTTTGGTATCTGCTCAGGAGTCCTGGAGCTGTGAAAGGAAAATCAGAATGGCACCAGTGTTGCTAAGAGAGCTCTCTAAATGGAGCTGGAAGGCCACTGAGGAAGTGTGTCTTGTACACATCTCGCCCGCATAGAATCTGAACTTTTGACCACTTATTGTCTTAAATGCAGGCACCCAGAACAACTGCCAGAAACTCACGATGCTTACCCGACCCTTACCTTAAAACAACTGGTGACAACCTATCCCTTAAGGACAAATATTTCTTTTCTTTTGTCAGAGTACAGCCTCATGGCTTTTGCCTTTATAAGCCCCTGACTCTTTCTTTTCCCTGGAACACTCTTTTGGCTTTACCTGAATCTGTCTCCCAAAATGCAATTTTTCAGACCCCAAATAAACATTTTTCCTATTTGTAGCCTTCTGGGCTTTTTTGGTCCACAGAACCAGTCCCCTACAGATATCTAGGGATGACTTAACTGCATTTACACGTCTGCTACACCACTCATCATGCTGCCCAATGGTAACTGCTTACCTGTGGCTCTCCTGGGATGCTTCAGCTCCTTGAGGGCAAAAGACAATGCCTTTGAGACGATGCCTGGCACATTCTAGGTGCTAAATAAGTGTTGACTTTAGGAAACTGTGCAGTATTGTAGGCTACTTTTTACATTATCCAGAGCTCAGTACATAGTCATAATAACACAAGCAAATTTCTTGAGTGCAGGCATTGAGCTAAGCACGTCTTACACATTACACAACTAATCATCACAACAGCCTTAAAGATGGGTACCCCTCCCCTGCCACCCTCCATTGTATGATGAGGAGACTATGACTCAAGGAACTAAGGGATTTGCTCTAATATGCACATCCGGACAGTGGCAGAGATGAGATGTAAACTCTGGTTTGAATTCAGATGCTATGAGGCAGCCAGCATTTGGGCTCTAGCCCTTCCTCCCCATATCTCCAGTTACCTTTCAGCATCTGAACTTCCGAGAAAAGGGAACAAGCCTTCCTTCCCGAATTCTACCCACTTCTCACAGCCCCCACTAACTGCTCTCCATATAGCTAACCAGCCACTTGGTTGATTGCATTGTTACTACATTGTCATTCCATTTTACTTTCTGGATATCAAACTTTAGGTTGTATCATAGAGACCTTGAAAATAGCTATGACTTGTGGCTGAGGGTGCAAGAATGGAATACTATGCAGCCATAAAAAGGAACGAAATCATGCCATTTGCAGCAACATGGATGGACCTAGAGATTATCGTACTAAGTGAAGTAAGTCAGCCAGAGCAAGACAAATACCATATGATATCACTTATATGTGGAATCTAAAATATGACACAAATGAACATATTTACGAAACAGAAACAGACTCGCAGACATAGAGAACAGACTTGTGGTTGCCAAGGGGGAGGGCGAGTTGGGGAGGGATGAATTGGGAGTTTGGGATGAGCAGATGCAAATTACTATACACAGAATGGATAAACAACAAGGTCCTACTGTACAGCACAGGGAACTATATTCAATATCCTGTGATAAACCATCCTGTGATGAAGGAACATGAAAAAGAATGTATATATATTTGTATAACTGAGTCACTTTGCTGTACAGCAGAAATTAACAAAACATTATAAATCAGCTATATTTCAATAAAATAAAGAAAAAGAAGAAATTTACAACTTAGTAAGGACAGACTTGGTACCAGCATTAGGATATATAGCATCTTAGTACTTCCTGAGAAGGGCCAAAATATGGATATCTTTAACATAAACAGAGGCCAGAGAGTTTACATTAACTTTCCCAAAGTCATACATCAGGTAAATGGTGAGTGAGGACTTGAATTCACATTGGATTCCAGGGCCTGTATTGGAAATGCAGGTCAGGCCTAGATTGTGGTAGATCTTGAAAGGAAGTCTAAGACTGTATTAAGAAGACAGCGAGAAGGTTTTTGAACAGAGGAGCAATAAGATCAGAGCTACACTTTGGAAAACTAGTCTAGTAATGGAGAAGAGAAAGTGAGGGTGGAGGCACCAGAGGTCTGTGGGGAGACCGTTTAGGAGGCTGTTGCCACGACTAGTTATGCTTAGATGAGCTTTGCTCTCAGACACATTAAGGTGTGTCTTGAGATGACAGGACAAGTGGAAATGCCCAGAAGCTAGCTGGAGGTGAGAGGCAGAAGAGAAGTGGTAATCAGAGGCAGAGATCTGGGAGTGGCTACAGAAAGGCTGCAGACAAAGCCCTGAAAGTGAATGAGGTCACCAGTGTCTGGGCTAAGAAGGAAGGGGGCCAGAGGAGTGAGGATTAAGCTTGGAGATTTGGCATTTTCAGAGCGAAGGAGAAAGGCAGGACATTTTGAAGACAGGAGGAATAGTCAAAGAGGTGCAACTCAAAGCAACGACTTGTAACAAACTGGCTGATAAGACAACTTAACAGCAGACATGAGAACTCCTCTTATGGGATGGAAGTGTGTTGAGAAAAACTGTGATAAGCTGCCAGGGTGACAGCGGTGAGAGCGAGGATGTAGATAGCGGGAGAACGTTAAACTACCCGGTGCTGGAAGTGAGGAACTTGAGATTAGGGCTGTGGTGGAGCAGAGAAAAGACCAGAGGGCTGGGGAGAGGGAAGGATGGGTGTGGGGAGGGGGGAGGGGGAGGGGTGATAAGGAAGGTAGAGGGGATGGCCAAGTCTCTTCGTAGACCGGCTGAAGGGCTGTTACAAAATTAGGGCCCTAAAGTGGCTTTCATGAATGCTCCCAACCTTCGTTAAAATCTGAAATGCACCGAAGCCTGGTGTGTGCACTGGGGGAAATAAAGGAACGTGCAGATGGTCTTTCAGGTGTAGAGCAGGGATCAAACAGGGGGAACAGTGAGTATGAGTGGAAGACATTCTATAGAAACAGAGGTTCTGAGCCAGTGGCCTGAATCCATAACCATACCAGAAATTTGTGAACTTTGGGGAGGACACTGGACTTCCAAAGGGCATGGAATGGGGGAATAGCCAATTTCATCTAAATCTTGAGACATTCAGACTCCAGCTGACACCTGTGGTACAACCTTATGGTGGAAGACATGCCCTTCAATAGTTATTCCTTCTGAATGAACTAAATATGCTGGCGGATTTTAGAGAGTGAACATGAGCGAGGAGAGCCCTCAGTGAACTGGTTTGGAGATTTAGTAGGATGCAGGGAGAACACAGATCTTAAGGCAGCATTACATAGACAGCTCACATCAGCTGTAGCAGGGCAGGCTGCCCAGCTGTGAGTCATTAGTTTAAATTGTCTGCTGGAGAACATCTCTGGGACTTTTCTGGTCCATTTGCTCATGAGTGATTGTTTCCTAGAAAACTTTTCCAGCCCCCAAATGTTCTTCCTGAGCTAGAAGGATAGGACCTAACAGATAAGGCTGCTGCAAGCAAGGGGTCAGAGGCTTCAGAGATCTGTTCTTGCTGCCTGTCCCGCAGTCACTGTGAGGGTTTGTCAGGAAGGGAGCTAGGGAAGGAGACAGCTTCTGTGCCTGGAAAAGAACGGAAGCTGAGGAACTTGGCTAAGGGACCACGGCAGGGCTCTGCACTTTCCCCCACAGACACTGGTAAGACTTTTCCTCTTATTAATCTGTGTAAGTAACAGACCCAGGGAGTATGCATGTTTGTGTACACATGCATCCCTGAGCAACTGAGGAAATTTTGGCTGGGAGAAACATATGATAATCAAATAAAATTTCTGAAAGCACCTTACTTATACCCTGTCAAAAAGTTGATGATTTTTAAGATGTGATTCAATAAAATGATATGATGGCTTTCTTCCAGTTATTTCAAAAGAGTTATTCTACCAGGCTCTTCCAGCTTGCCCAAAGAAATTAGAAACAACAGGAGTGAAGAAAATACTAGCTTTCTCAATTCTCTGGTTTTTTACAGTAATCACCAGATATGCTGAAAGATTGTATGAAGTTTCTGAGTGTACTTGGCCTTTATGGATTTTGTGTTTCTTAGCTAAAATTGCTCGTGAACATCAGTTATGGAGAGGTGCTGCCCAATGGTTGAAGAGGATGGTGTATATAGTGTGACAGGTTATATTTTTCACAGGTGCCTCAACACTATCTCCGGCTCCACATATGCTTCTTAAATGTGACATGGACACTCCTCCCATTGAAAGGTGGGGGTCCGTGTCCCCTCTCCTCTGCCCTTGAACTGGACAAGATTTACAGCTATTTCAACCAATGGCAGAAGTGATATCATAAAGTGTGAGGCAGTGTACTTTCTGGCTTTTGGAATAGTCGCCTCGGAACCCTAAGCTATCATCTAAGATCTCTGACTACCCTGAAGCTGACATCCTGTGAGGAAGCCCAGGCCGTATGGAGAGGCCCATCTGAGGTTCCAGCCAACAGCGAGACTCAAATGCCAGACATGGGAGTGAAGATGTCTCCAGAAGATTCTAGCTTCCAGTCACCGAGTCTTCCCAACTGAGGTCCCAGACATCATGGAGCAGAGATAAGCTGCCTTTGCTGTGCCCTTTCCGAATTCCCTGTCCACAGAATCTGGGAGTGTAAAAAATAATTGTTTCACCCTATTAAGTTTTGGGGTGGTTTGTTACAAGGCAATAGTAACTGGTACAGATATGAAACCAGGAGCCCTATATGGTCCCCGAGTCCTCCTGAGATAGAGATCTGGGAGTGGCTACTTTGTGGAAGAGTTAGAGCTTCTTGGAATACTATTTGAAAACCTCTGGACTAACCAAGGGCTCCAAATTCTGTGTTTCTAAGAAACCTGGAATTTAATAGCTTTATCAAGAAAGAGAATTGTCTCATTCAGTGTTATGAACTGAATTGTGTCCCCCCAAAAGATGAAGTCCTAACCCCCGGTACCTGTGAATGTGAACTTACTTGGAAATAAGGCCTTTGCAGATTATCGACTTAAGATGGCAGCATCAGGGTGAGCTCTGATCCAATATTCTGTGTCCTCATAAAAAGGAGAAGTTTGGACACAGAGACAACACACACACAGATAATGCCATATGAAGATGAAGGTAGAGATTGGGTGATGCATCTATCAGCAAGGATTACCAAAGATTGCCAACAAACCATAGACTTATGGAACAGATTCTCCCTCACAGCCCTCAGAAGGAACCAACTCTGCTTTCACTTTGATCTAGAACTGTGAGACAATAATTTTGTTTGTTTAAGCCACTCAGTATGTGGTAGTTTGTCATGGCAGCTCTGGGAAAATAATACATTCGAGAAACAGTTTGAACAGGAATGATAGTCCTTTATAGCTCCAGGGTCCTCAGATAATGCAAGTTAGGCTTCTTGATTCATTCAGCAATATCTTTTCAAGGTCCATCTCATAGAAGTCACAATGGGAAGCACTTTAGAAAAGTACAAAGACAAATTAAGCCTTGGTTTCCACAATCATTGGAACACCAACTCTGGAAGGAGAGATATGATAAGTCCTAAAATAACCATAGTACAAGTGATAAGTGCCCTAGATAATGAGGCATGTAGAAAGTGTTAAGAGAAATTCTAAATAAGCCTTAAAATTCTTTTAAAAAGTCTCAGTGATCTTAGTATAAGTAGAGCCAAAATTAGATTTGGATGGACAGAGTTGAAGGTAGAAGGGGCATTTCTATGAATGTCTAACACTCAGTGGCTAATTGATTAAAGTACATAGGTAAAATATAACTCCGTTATTGTCAGGTCTATTTAAAGCATTTATAGAGTCCTAGGTACATTTTTGTATAATGATTGTTTCCTCCCTGTACACATAAGAAAAAAATGTGTATGAGTCTAAACATTTTAAAACAACCTAGAATGCAACTTCTGTCTTACAAGCATTTACTACAAGGTTTTAGAGCCAACTTTCAGGCATTTTTGATGCAAGTTCTTTTTTTTGTTTTTTGTTTTTTAGTTTTTATTGGAGTGTAGTTGATTTACAATGTTGTGTTAGTTTCAAGTGTACAGCAAAGTGACTCAGTTATACATATACATATATCCACTCTTTTTTTTAGATTCTTTTCCCATATAGGTCATTACAGAGTACTGAGTTGAGTTCCCTGTGCTGTACAGTAGGTTCTTATTAGCTATCTATTTTATATATAACAGTGTGTATATGTCAATCCCAATCTCCCAATTTATCCCTTCCTCCATCTATCCCCTGATGCAAGTTCTTGATCAGATTTATAATTAAAGCTCTCAATAGTCACTAGTAGTTTCTTTTTAAAAAATTATTTTTATTTGTTTTATTATATAAGTTTCTGAGTTAGAAAAAGTTATTTGAAAATAATGGTCTAGTTAGTTTTCCATACGTGAGATTTGATTGTTTTCACATCGTTGGTAGAACTGAAGGGCAACAAATCAGCCTGAAGTTTAGAAAGTGCACTGAGCATCCTTTATCAGGAGGTTCCCCGTTGACTCACACCTCTACTCCCCATACTACCCCACAACAAACAAAAGCCTTATGTAATATACATCAGGTATTTAATCCCTCTGACATTTTTCATATTTCCCATTTGAAACCAATTCAGTTTCTTTAAGAGGTTATCTGGACTTAAAATATTTATGTAGCTAAATGTTTTGACTGAGTAGTTTTGACTGAAGCTGAATCTCTAATTTTCAATTTCACAAGCAGAAACTCATTTTAAACATTTCCTCACTTCTCGTAATAACCTAGAATGGAAAATAATCTTAAAATTACATATATATATATATATATATATATACATATATATATATATGAAGTACTTTCCTGTACACATGAAGCTAACACTACAACGTAAATCAACTATACTTCAATTAAAAAAAAAGCAAAGGGGAAAAATACTAAAGTTAGGGCAGTCAACATCCTGTCTTTGTTTCTGGATGCATAAAACACCTAAACCTGTTAGCCTGCTGATACTGTTAAGGCTTAGAATGTGACTCCCAAGAAAATATGCAAGTTGCATCACCAGAGGCTAGAACCTGGGGAGAATTAAGAAGAAACCTTGAATAAATAATAAGTCCTGAATAAAGTCTTCCTTACCATTCTAACAAGTATCAGATTAATTTTTTCTTTAACACCACTTAGAGGTCATTAATGTACATGGCCTCAGGTTTTTGTTGAGATTGGCTACATCATAAAGTATTTTTCATAAAGCAATTTAACTCATTAAGAAATATAATTTATACATACAACTCAATGGGCATAAATGGAACACATCAACTATTTCATGAACTTGTGGACATTTATTTCTCAAACTTACAATGATTGTAGCTTCACATTTTGCATTGATTTTATTTATACTTGGACTGAATCAGCCTGAGATGTTGAAAGCTGTTCAAATGTTACTTAGAGTTTTTTTTTTTTTTTTTGCGGTATGCGGGCCTCTCACTGTTGTGGTCTCTCCCGTTGCGGAGCACAGGCCCCGGACGCGCAGGCTCAGCAGCCATGGCTCACGGGCCCAGCCACTCCGCGGCATGTGGGATCTTCCCGGACCGGGACACGAACACATGTCCCCTTCATCAGCAGGCGGACTCTCAACCACTGTGCCACCAGGGAAGCCCCTAGAGTATGATTTTAACAAAATTATTCCACATAATCTATGTGAAATTAAAACGGAATCCCAAGAACCTTGTAATTCAGATTGAAGAAATGCAATTTTTTCCTATACCAAAATCTCTGCTGAATAGTTGATTTTTTTTTTCTTAGAAGAACTATGGAGGAGATATAAAATGCAAAACTTGCATGTTGCCTCTTTGTGTCACTTTCCCCAAGATCTGTATTACATGAAACTAATAAGAATGGAACTAAATACTTTTTTAATGGTGCTGTCTAAATGTAACCTGAGTTGAAATAAAATTAATTCCACAACAAGGACCTACTGTATAGCACAGGGAATTATATTCAATATCTTGTAATAACCTATAACATAAAAGAATCTGAAAAAGAATATATCTGTATATATTTATATCCGTATATCTGAATCACTTTGCTATATACCTGAAACTATCACAACATTGTATATTAACTATTCTTCAATTAAAAAAATTAATTCCTTAAGTGTTTAAAAAAATAAAGTCCATCTTCTAATTGTTCCCAAACTTTACAAAAGAAGAATCCCTGAATCAAAATAATCAGAATGGTCATTTCCGTTCAGATGTTTGGTAATAAAATCTTTGCCTAATGTTGTGTTTTTTATGCAAAATCTCCAAACTCTGAAAATACTTCATCACTTATGGTATGCCTGATCACATAAATGTTTACTTGTACCTTGCTTTGTTCAAAAACGTTTAAAACGTTTTTGACGTTTTAACGTTTTTAACGTTTTAACGTTTAAACGTTAAAAACGTTTAAATATGAAATCTAAAGTATAGCCTGTATTCAAAGATTTACACACAAAAATAATGTAGCTTATTTTAGTGAAAAAGCTTTTCACTTTTTCCTACTTGGATATTTAGGATGACATTCAAATGTACATTCAGAAATACGCAGGCCTTATGCTATGGCTATTTAAGTATCCCACTGAGTCTAAAATTGGCTTTAGTGACTACTCTCCTCATATACCTCTCCATCCAAATCAAAGTGCTTATCTTATATCTTGCTAGGCAACAATAATGAATAACTGAATCAATCTAGTTAATTTCGGTGTTTATCTCAATATTCTGTACAAATGAAAGGACTGGAAGATGGGGCAGTGGAAGGTGGCAGTGGACAAGAGACTTTTTCTTATGTGCATATTACACTGAAATCACCAGATGTCTCTAATCTGCTGCCCATCTCAGTTCTTGTCTCCATAGTTTCTCCAGAGCTCTCACATACTCCTTCCTAAGTTTCTGATACACACATTCGCAAGGCCTCTCTCACCACACTCACAATCTTTCCTCATCTCAACAGTTCTTCTCCAAAGGATTATCAGTAAAATAACTGAGTCATAAATAACTATAGAAAAATATGTAAAGTGACAATTTAGCTTCGAAATTTACCCGTCACAATTTTCTTATGCATAAGTGGTACATAGAGTTTTCTTATAAAGGGCTTCCCTAAGCCTGGGGTGTATGTGTTTAACTAGGGGAGGCCTTCTGGTTGTACAGAACCATTCTGATTTCTTTAATGACAATCATTACCATAAAAGTATTTACTGAAAGCTGGGCTGGACAGCCATTGTACAATCTGATCTGGCAAACGCACAGAAACTGCACTCCAGATTACACAGTAAGGCACTAATTACCCAAATGAAACTCCAGGGGCACCTTGGGGAGATGCAGTACAGAGAATTAAGGAAGGAAATAATTGGTCACAATTGCAGAAACTAGCTAAATACAAAGTGAAAGAATGCATGCAGCCTATTTCCTGCAGAGTACAGGAAGCCTTAATAACAGAATATGCAAAAATACAAGAGAAATCCAAAAGAGAAACATGATTTCTACAAATGAATAAGAAAGGGACCAATCTCAATTTTAAATTACAAAAATGACTTTATTTTCTGTTCCTATGTACTACATAGCCGAATAACCTTAAGACATTGTATCATGAGTTTACACTATGACAAATCAACTTTCAAGCATTTTCTTGACAGTCTTAGAGGTTTTGCCAGCATTTGACACAATCTGAACACATAAAGCGAGAGAAAACAAGCAGCAGAAGGAAAACTAAGTGACCACGTAAGGCATTGAGTTTCAACCCTAGTAAAAATATTCATTAAATAGGCAGAATCGTATGGGAGAGGGAATGGTATTCAGCAGAAAGCAAATTTATTCCACATCTGAAACCACGCATAGGGACTGTTATTTAACATGGCCAAGAAATTAAGTTGTTCGAAGTTATATACCCCTTTTTAAGGTCTTCTAAATAAAAAAAATTCCTTGGGGTGGGAGGAGACCCTCTTCCCTCACCCCAAAAGGAATTCAAGGATGTTACCTTTATCAGTGAAAGGCTCTGGGAAGATGGAGTAAGAGTGGACAGCTAGTTTGGAAGGATGGTATGTAATTGTATTAGAAGCATGTCACTGAGGCCTAAATCTGAAAAATCAATGGCACGTCTGGTCGAGACTGTCCAGGCTTTCTGGACAACGTATCTGAATAGACAAGAAAAAAAGTGAGAAAATCTTACCGACCCTTGAGGCATTCCCCTCACTAACAACTGTGCTGTTTTGCTATGTACCCTGAGTTCTTGAGATCCTACCAAAAATGTGAATCGCTTGAATGGCATTATCACATTCAGGATTTATAGGAGAATGTAAATTGAATCTTAATTTAGTCTCTAAACACAAATGGAAATTGTTTTGAGGTTTATCTTATCTATTCACTACTACATATTGCTGACAGTTTTCATAAAGATGGATCATGAGTGTTCACTGTTTTAGTGACTATATCATTACTACTGATCAGGTGTTTGGTATGAAATTAGATTAGAGAGTAAAGTACTCCTTAAAAATTGGACTTTTCTTAGAATTAGGAACATAAACAACAGCAAAACCCTTGGGGGAAATGATAACAAGAGATATAAAGATTTTTTCTTCTCTTTCTTATAACAGAAATCATAAGATAGCATATTGCAGAAATGTAGACTTTCCTCATCCCAAGTAACCCAAGGAAGATTCCAGGTTGCTTAAGCCCCTCTCTATAAAGATGGCTTCAGAGGCAGATAAAGAGGCACCTCTAAATGACCAAAGTATTCACAGCAGGCTTATGTCCCAAGCCTTTCTGAAAAAGCAGTGCCTGCACACAGGATGCCATGGAAATTGTTAGAACTCATTACAATAGCTACATTGGAAACCTAAGGCAGAGAAAGGTGGGTGAACGAACAATCAGAAAATTTACCAGTGTAAATAACAGGTTTCACCGTATCAAGAACATTTATATTAAAAGTGTTGTATTAAAAACAAAACAAAGTGAAAACCCAACATATAACTAGTTTTCTGAGATGTGGTCTTCTTAGGTGAGTTCCACTGGGATATACTTAGATGCTTTGTTTCAACCAGACCACCTCCAGACAACTGTCTGTTCTACACTTAACCATTAAAACTGACCAAAAAGCATACTCACTATGGGTGTCCAATAGCCATAGGATTTAAGGGTACATATGATGCTTTTATATTTACATAAGCTGTTTCTCATGAGTCTTATAGAAGTTGGAGAAATAGAGCTAGTTGTTCCTTTTTAGCAAGAGCACTTGTAAAAATACGAAAAGGATTGGGTTAATACCCCTTTTAACACTGAGTTGATTCATTAAAGAACTTTAGAAAAGTCAGCAGTTCATTTACCTGAGTTTCCCAGTTAAAGGCTAAAGAGTAATTTAATGCTTTTCACTTAAGAATGTGAACAAAAATATACAATATTAAAAAGGGTCAGGGTCAGAAAATTTAGACTCAAGATGAAGTCTGAACATTTTGAATTTTTATAAAATCTAACAGAAACATCTATGAATTTTCCTTCCTAGTTAAACCAGAAAGTCATAGAACTATACTGATTTACTGGATGTTATTTAGAACTTAGGTTAGGGGTCAGCCTGTGAAATAATTAAGAAAGTGAATCAAATTCTTTTGGCATTTTGAGCAAATTGTCACAAAGACTAATTATTAGTTACTTCATTTATGAACACATATGAGATTATGAGTTAACACCAGCTAAAGATTTCAGCATAAATATGATTTTTAACCTGAATAGGTCCCTTTTAAGGGTGATACAGAAAACAACTATAAATTTTATCCAGAAAAATAGTGCACCTAGTGTTTTACCAGTAGTAATCAAAGCTCACCTTGCAACAGGGTCATGCTCAGCCATGGACAACCTTCCAGGTTTGTTTGTTTGTTTAAAACAGGTAGCGCTATGTTTCTAAATATAACACATTGTTCATAATCAGGATCCTAACAACATTCTAGAATTGAATATTTTATCCTACAAGAAATATAACCATGTTACTATTTTAAACATTTTGTTTCAATTCCAGGGCAAAATAAACCAGCTATACAAAATCACCATTGTAACACTTAAACACAGAGCAGAGACAGCAAAGCATTTTGGTCTACATGATTCAATTATTAAATAAATGAAAAGCATCTCTTCCCCAAATCCTTTACCCCACGAAGTATCATAACATTTAAAACACAGTTGAGGTACATATATCTGCTGAGTAGTTCCCATAGCTGTGTTCCATGTATGACTCAAAGTAGCATTAAACAAAGTCACCAGGATCAAGGGGTAGATTTTAAAAGCAGCATCTTGAAACCCCAAACCATCTTTCTATTTTTCTTCGTTAAGTCACAAAACTTCCTTAGGTCAGACTAGGGTTCCGAAAACAGTGTGAATTTGGAGCATAAAACAAAATTCCCTTGATTAGGTAGCACTGGTCCTGGATTGAGGGCACAAACAGTGCTTTCATTTTCCTGTTCTATACAGCTTAATAGTCAGTGAAAACTTGTGCCCAAGACCCATACTATGTTGGATGTTTAAGTACAGAGATAAATAAAACTTGGCTAACCACCAGGCAAAAATTATTTCTATCTACTTAGCAATTTATTCACACTTAAAAAAGAAAAAAAAAAAGGAACAGAACCATTTTAGATGAGATACTTTTTTTTAAGCCAAAGAGAGCAGACTTTCTGTGCTTGCATCACTAACATTTGCAGCAAGGACAGGCTTGAGGGAGATAGATTTATATACGTACACATATGTGGATTATTTCGTGTAACAGGCAGAATTTGAACAGAGATCCCCACTTCCACACTACCCAGAGGAACCAGTGTGCCTGCCTGGAGTGCATCAGCTCTTTAGCAGAGTGCTTTAGTAGCACATTTGTTTTTCTTCCATCGGATGTATTCACGTATCAAGATATCAAAGATGATTAAGTTACTAAAAAACAGGCTTCTGATTTTTAAATTTAATTACCTATTTTAATTAAAATAAATGAGAATTTCTAAGGTTGTTCACCAGTACTACATACAATATTGATATTAAATGGGAGGAACCTCTGTATTTCCTTTTCAATGATATTTTTTAAATGTTGGTAAAAATGCAAATCAGTTAAATTATAAACGACCAATTCAAGCAAGCTGACCACAGGAGATTATTGTCTTTACTCACTTACAGAATCCTTGCCTAAGGATAAATAACTGTCAGGTATGTGAAACAATAGAATTTAGGGCTCTGTTGGAGGCAAGGGGAAATTTCGAAAATAATAGTCTATGACAATGCCCTTATGTGAGTTTACACCCCAGAGAAGTGTTTTCTATAGAATGAAATACTTGGCCAATGGAGAAGGCAGCTGGAATGAAAATAACTAGCACAGATTCCTTGGTACACATACAATGAAAACAAAAGTAAGGACCCTGTACAGGTGTAAACAAGCTAAAAATGACCTTGGCAAAATATCTTCATGGATTTAAAAAACACCAAAAGCATGCAACTTAAAGTTCCCTTCCCTTCACAAGAATGAACTGAAAAACCAAAACAAACAAAACAACCAAAACAAAAAAACAGACGGAACCATCTGTTTCTGTCAGTAGAAAACAGTAATAGATACATTAGGTTCCAGGACAAATAAAACTTTAAAATATTAATATTGAAAAAATACAATTAACTTTTTATTAAAAATACATACTCCTTACTCAGTCTTTGTGTACATTTTGTTTTGTGTGAAAAAGAAAAAAATAATAAAATAGGAAAGGCATTAAGACTACCTAATTATTTATACTGTATTTGGTAGAAGCATGTTTCAGTCAAACTTTAAACAAAAATAAGTTATTCTGTTTTCATTTGCTCCCGGACATCAGAAGGCAGGGTTTCAAACAGAGCATCTTCTACAACTAAACCAGCTCGCTTCAGAGCCCGACAGTCGCCCAGTTCGGGAGGGAGAATTTCAAAGTGATTGCCTTTGACATCTAAATAGGAGAGAAATAGTAAATTTCCAATTTTTGGTGAAAGTACTGATAGGCTGTTTTTCCCAATCTTCAGAGTTTTGAGTTTCTTACAGAAATAGAGTTCATCTGGAAGGCTCTCCACTTTGTTACAAGTGATGGAAAAATACTGTAAACTTTGTAGAACTCCGATCTCAGGCGGGATAAATCTAATGTCATTGTAGGACAAGTCCAGGTATCGGATCTTGTTGCATAGGAAGAGATGGGAAGGCAGCACCTCTATTTTATTGTGACTAAAGAAGAGGCGCTCCAGGCTGGTGAGTTTCTTTATATGCTCTGGGATGTAGGTGATGCTGTTATACCACAGTTTTAGCACTGTCAACTTTCTCAAGTGCTGGAAGCTAACGATCTCTTCTATAGACTTCAGATTATTTTCCTTGAGGTCCAATTCCTGGAGGCTAAGCAGGCTGAACACGGCATGAGGAATGCGCTCCAGGTCACAGTGGACCAGCTCCAGCTCTGTCAGATTGGTCATCTTCTTCAGATTGTTAAGCATCACCAGCTTGGTGCCATCGTTGTGTATGCACATCTTCTGGAGATGGCTGGAAACATCAACCACTGCCTGTGGGATTTTGGAAACATTGCTTTTGATAGAGAGAATTTTAAGGCTTTTGAGATCCCGCAGAGACTCAAGGGTGATATTTTTGTAAATATCGTGACTTAGAGAGCCAACCAGGTAGAGCTCCTCCAGGTTCCGGAGGCCATACATCCAGGGGGGCAGCTCCCTCATATCATCAAACTTGACGCTCAAGACCTTGAGGTTCTCCTTCAGGAAGGAGAGCGCCGCGCTGTGGATTTTGACCGAGCACTGGTGCAGAGAGAGCTCCTGGAGATTGTCTAGCTGTGCAATGGTGGCTGGTATCATGACATTCTTAATGATTTCAAGTTTTAGAGACTGCAACTCCGTGATTTCAAAAACAGTGTCTGGAAGGCCAGAGAGCATGATGAGAGGCAATTCCAGGCGGTTATGGGCATTCGTCTGCAGCTTCTGCCTCAGTTTATCCGGAGTCCACTCGTTGTTTAAGTTCAGCTGCTTTAATTTGTTTTCACTCACTTCAGATAGGAACACTGCAAATCTCTTGGAATACAGAGGGTCGTACTGATCTATCATATGAAGCATAAAAGCAAAGTCATTTTTCACGTCTGGAATATCATCAATTCCAGTTTCCTGCCGGACGTACTCAAAAGAGTACTCCCTCAGAGAACGGTAGAACAGCCAGTATAAGGTATAAAGGCACGTCAATCCGTAGATACTTACAAAGCACAAGTAGCAAAAGGAGAGTTTCGAGAACAAGTGTGCCATGGTGTGATTGCAGGAAAAGTTCTTATATCCAGTCATGTCCTGAATGTCAACATTGCAGTCCACTGTAAATTGGACTTTGGAAACCAGGGCGCTATTATATGCAATGATGATTAGGAATTTTATAACCTTAAGTACAGTCTGACGAACATACATAGCGTATAATATATCACCTTCTTCTACGTGCAGCCTGAACTTCTTCACCTTCTCAAATAAAGCCTTCGCTTGCTCACCCTCCTTCTTATCTAGAGCCCCTGCAGTGGATTTGTCAACCACAAACTTCTCAGGAATTGACTTTAAAGACTGAGAGTTGACCAGGCCGCCTTCCGGACCAGACGGGGTGGCGTTGGACCTGCTCACGTTCTTCCTGTTGTCCTTTTCTTCTGAGTCCTCCCCAGACACTTCAGATAAAGCCCGTGTGGTCCAGGGAGAGTCAAAACACTTCCCCAGGATTGAGATGAAATGTTCTATTTTGGAGCTGGAACCAGGGAATTTGAACCAAAAGTTGCTACAGAGCATGAAGACCAGGGTATGGATGAGGACAAGGTAAGGGAAATACTTGGCGTACCAGTGGAGGGCTCGCTCATAGCACATCTGGTTAATGAAGCTGTACTGCTGAAGGTCCAAATCTGTCTTCAGTCCTTTCATTTCCACAGTGACTGGGTTAGTGGGAGACGGTTTCGGTGGAGGCAGGGGGGTGGTACTGGCCACTGCTTGAGAGACATTCGAAACGGAAGACTGGTTCTGAGAAGCCTGCACTCTCTTTGGAAGGCAGATTATCTTGTCTTGCATGACCTGAAACAAAGAAATAATCTTTTCAAATTCTATTACTCAAAGAGCTTTCATAATGTCATTAGGGCGAAGAAAGCAGCAATACCAGCCAATAAATGTCCACTTCCTTTGCCTGGAGAATACAATGTTCAATTCCAGCACCGAGATTTTTATCCTTAGCCCACATGTTGGAAAAATGAATTGCATCAATATACCTTTGCTCACCATGTCTAACTCAGGACACAGAACACAGCGGTTTTTTTAGGACACAGAACGATTCACAACAAAATAAATAGTTAAAGAACATTCATGTATTTAAAAACATTTGCATTTCTTCTCGCACTGAAGCCTAGGAGAATCAGTCATTGGTCTGGGAAACACATCCTCTTATCAGACTCAGTCTTGAATTGGATGGCTCCCAAGATTGATATTAGTTTCTGTATGAGAAGCATTAAAAGGAGGAAATACGGGAGAAATTCCCATCTTTATTGTTTCCCCTTTTCTTTCTATCCATACCTTAGACATGCATAGATGAACGTGAATGGCTTTAATAAAATGGGAATTTACTAAGCTTTTGTAAAAACTATTTCTTCAGAGAGAGATGACAAAATACAGAAATGTTCGATAGTAAAATAGTTATGTCTAAACTTGCTGCTTTTCACACAAAATATTACATCAACTTCTATCCCTCTACCAATGCTTCAGCTTGTTGAAAAGAATATTAAGCCCTAAGAATGTCCAGCAGTCTCATTAGATTGCAGTTTGGGTAAGAGAGAACACATTCTTTCTGAAGATGAGGTAGGATGAGGCAAAATACTCCTTGAATCAACCTGGAGGAATCATCCCCAGGAAGAAGTACACGTAAGTGGAATCATCTGGACAATAAGCAAACATTTCAGAGAAAGAATAATAACCAAGAAATTGATGGTAATAACATGGAATTAATAATGCAGGGGAAGTCTATTTGTACCTTATTAGGTCAAATGGCTGAAACTCCATAGTGTATAATGATTTTGCAACAGCAAAGCTCTTTATGTTGATTCTAGAAGTAGAAACTGACTCTATTACAAAGTAGACTGCTATGGCATGAGAATATGACCATAACCTGGTGACATGGGAGATATAGCCCCATAGAGAGAAGTATTTACAAGGTTTGACAATGCAGTGGAGCACCCAACACTTAGCTGAGTGTCTGATACATAGGAGACCATCAGTATTTGCTGAGAAAGTGAATGAATCTAGAACTGACACTAGTCCTTCCAATTCAGAGTTGCATAGGTCTGGGTGTAGACCACACGTCTCCTAGGGATGAAGATAAGGATGGTGATTATAGTGATGACAGCAACAAACTTTCTGTTGTATTTAATACGCAATCCTGTTCCAATAATGTCATGGGTATTAATTATTTTGTCACCTTCACCTGATAAGGCAGGCACTCCTTTTATCCCAATTTCACAGATGAGGAGACCAAGCCACAGAAAAGTTAAGTAACTTGCTTAATGTTATCAAGCCCAGGCCACCCGGACCCAGAGCCCACATTCTTATTTTATTTTATTGAATTTCTAGGATTAAACCAAAAAGATCTCAATTTGACTTTATCCTAAGTAACAAATTACCTTATATAAATTATACATATTTTAGGGAAAAGCTTATCTCTCCCCATATCCTATGCAGATAACAATGAAAGAATGAGGTTAGGGGAAGAGAGGAAGTTTCATTTATAAAGATTTATAAAGGCTCCAGCCTAAAAGATATAGCAGGGGGCTACTACTTACTATGTAAATCAAAAGAAGGCAGGGAAGAAAAACAAATGTAATTGCATTCAGAGGGTTCAGTGGCTAGAGAGGTGTGAGAATGTTTGAGAATGCCTTCAAACATTTTAATCACTTACCTGATGTTAAACATGCCCACGTTTGTGGGCATATATATGTCTACTTATAATTATACCAATAAAGTATTGCCAATCCATATGTCAAATATTAGAAAACTTAATTATTTTTCCTTTAAGTTTAAAATAAACATAAAGCTTTCATTTTAATCTCGTCTCAATGGGGCATCCTTATTTCTTGGAGGTCAAGCACTCTACCTTGGAAACCTCTGGAACAGAAAATAGTAAGAGAAAGTCTTGACAGATGCCAGATTATCCTGAAGAAATATCAAAGAGAAAAAGTAAGAAAGTCAGTGTTTGGGGCCATATTCTAGCTGTTTTCTCATTCGTGGTCTCATTTAATGCCCCCAATAATCTGTGAGGCAGGCATAAGGTAGGGGCTAGAGACCAGCATGGAAAGAAATGCTTCCCCAGCACCTTCTCCAAGAGTGACACCTTTGAGCTAGTATGTTAATATGACATTGTTAATGGTGTGATGAAAATAGAGACGAGCTAGAAGGTAAAAAGGCAGGCACCTTCTGGAGGTGCTAAGTCCCTGCCAAGCAACCAGGTGGCCCCATTACTGCCCCCTGCCCAGCCCTTCTCCAGGCTTGCTCCTCATGGGGGAAGACGATAAACCTCTGGAGCTTGGCTGCTACAGAGGGTTTCAGGTTATGTCCTGCACCAGGGTGCCCAGCTGACAGGCAAGTGTGGGCTGAAATCCTGCTTCTGCCCCCCTCGGTCAGCTGTTCACCCTCATGGGATGCCTTTTTATATTCTGCACAAAGGTACCTGACTGGCTCGCATCTGCCATGCTAGAGAGGTAGGTGATTTTCTCCCCATTCTACAGAAGAACCCAACTAAAGTTCAGAGAAGTTCAATCACTTGCCCACGTTCACGTAGCTAGGAAACAGCAGAGCAGACTAGTATATTTCCACCATTCCAGATAGTCTCCGCATTCCTCCGAGTTTCTGCTACGATGGCTTTAAGAGAACAGCCCAACGTGGGAGGGGAACACGTAGACAATCTCCAGAAGTTCCTCTCCGCCTTCTGATGTCATATTTCTTTCAATCTTCACAAAGATGTAATTTTTAAAATGTGCCTATTTAAATCCCAGGAAGGTAAAGACAGTGCTCTATTTTCCAGAAGCTGTTAACTACTCAGAAATGAGCACAGAGTAGAAAAAGATGCTGGAATTTAGTCACCACGAACAATTGCTGCTCATGCTGTCAAGAGAACACATCCTAAGAAGGCTCCAGCAGAGACACATATCATAGTTGAAGTCCCAAAGAATGTGATGGCAGGTTGTCTATCCAGGACTACGGAAAGGAAGAGGGCAGGTGACGGAGTCCAACAGTAAAGAGTGTGAGGACTTAAACAGTGAAATAGCCACAGGAGAGAGGAAGGAAGTTATCTTCCATGGTTAATGGAAACTTTGCAACACTGAGAAGAATTGGGAGAAGGATCAATATTTTCAAGGGTAGAGTAAAAAAGAGAAAGAAGACAGAAAAAAATAAGGCAGGTTTCTTTTAAAAAAAGAAAAGGGTAAAGGGATGTTTCTGGGGGATATCTGTAAATAGCAGCTTGTAAGAACTTGTAAGTTTCTGTTTCACCTTTTCTGCTCTTTTGAGAAGCTTGTCTAATTAAACCTATACCTCAATTCTTTTTGCCTTTACCCAGAAATTTAAAGATTAAAGTACAAAATAAGCCTTAAGGAAAGGCTGCAAAACAAATTGCAAAGGCATAATGGTAGGGTTCCAGGCTGCCGGTGCAGCGCTAAGGGAGAGTGCTTGGGGTAAGACCAGGGAGAAAGCCACCGCCCACATCCCATCCTACAAAGCATCGAGGCTCAGACCATCACCACCAGCTCATACACACACATGTCATTATGACGAGGAATCCCATCCTTTTCTTCTAGGGACAGCCCTCAGACTGCCTTTGGACGCAAAAGCATTGAGGCTAGAGATACACAGAGTCTTTATATAGGGGGAGGGCGAGAAAGAGGAGAAAGAAATGAGGGTAGGGGGAAGAGAAAAAAATTTAAAAAGCAAGATGAACAAGAGAATCTGATCCACAATATAGCAAGGTGAGAACGTTACTCTCCTAAAAGCAGATACGAGAATAATTCTTTTAAAAAAAAGTTTTTTTTTGATGTGGACCATTTTTAAAGTCTTTATTGAATTTGTTACAATATTGCTTCTGTTTTATGTTTTGGTTTTTTGGCCACTGAGGCATGTGGGATCTTAGCTCCCCAACCAGGTATCAAACCCACAGCCCCTGCATTGGAAGGTGAAGTCTTAACCACTGGACCACCAGGGAAGTCCTCCATGAGAATAATTCTTGAACGAAATCATCTACTTTAAAGAAAATATCTCAGTTTGGGAATGAGGAAGATAGGGATATAGAAGGAGGCGAGTCACTGAGGGCAAAGGTCAGGTGAAGCCAGGCAACAAAGATGCTAACTGCCCCCCGCCCCCACCCCGCGCTGTATTGGGATGAACAGGCTTGGAGGTAGGAGGAGTGAGTCAGCAGAGCAGAGAGGGGCTAGAATCGAAGGAAATAGCTCAAGCAACATGGTAGGAGGCTGGGGTGCACACTCATTATTTCTATTTTGAGATGTAAATACCTTTCACTCTTCCCTAAACCTTTGGTAAAATCTGCTAAATGCACACAAACACCCCTATTATGAATGAATTTTGTGGAAATCACAGCAAAAAAAGGACTAAATTTCATGCTTGGATCAAAACTGAACAGACAAGGAGAGTTTGCCTGGGATGCTAAAAATCTATAAACTGTTTCCATGAAAGCAGGAACTGGGACCATGAGAACCTAATTCTTCTATGAGTCCGTCAGAACTTAGGCCATGGACTGGAATTTGATCCAATATCCTCTAGGTCCTACGGAGCAGCTGACATCCAGTAACATGAGTATATAAAATGCTCCTCAAGACTTTACAGTGAAAGTTCCTAGAGGAATAAAAAATATACATGTAAAATTGTTCCATGTCTGTCATAATATCTGGGTAATATCTCTGGAAAAGAAACACAAGGGTTGCAGTGATTGGAGAAATGGGCTCACTAAAGTTGGATTCATGAATTCCCATTTGCAAATTATTTTGAGGTAACACCACAGCTGTTTTTGAAAAAAAATTCTAAGGTCAATGAAATCAACTGAATTTCTTGCTTTTACTTTCTACAGGGGGATGTCTTTCAAGAGAAACGAAGTAAAATTCAAACTTCTTTAAAAAGGAAGCAACCCATCCAAACTATGCCCTGAAATGCTGCTCAGATCTAGGAAAAGAAATCAAATATTTAAAATTGTAATTATCACATTTATACTAGCAAACAGATGCATTTTTAAGTAGAGTATGTACACTCTTGATCGCATGTTGAAATACCTCGCCTGGTCAATGTAAACTTAGGGCTTTTTAACAGTAATCTTCACAGTTTTAAATCATTAATGTTCGTCTACATCTTTGATTGTTTATCTTTGATGATGGTTATTTGATTCTCAGTCCCTTTGTTAGAATCATAACACCCATTATTATAATGTAAAACTAAGATCTACTTCAGTTAGGCAGTTTCCAGAAGAGGACGGCAGTGAGAAGCAGCAGGGAACAGTGGTAACATGTTGAAACAGTTTCACATTTGCATGAATGAGACACCAAAGGGCTGAGGTTCAAACCAAACCAAACCAAACCAAACCACTTAGCTTCAGAGAAACGGCTTGATATAACAAAAATAGAGCAACATAAATAAGGGCCAGCTTATCTATTACATGAGGGAGACATAAATGACATCGATGGCGGTGGTGTAGGATGTGTAGAACACAAGTGCTGAGTAGTTCTGCGTGTGCCTCAGGAAAAGCCAACCATTGTGGAGGCTCTGCTGTAAGTCAGATATGTTAGAGATACCAAGAGCAATGTGCCCTTCCAGGTCAAGCACAGGAGAAAGACAACTGAATCAGTCATGAGTGTTGCAAGTGCTCAAATTCATGCTCGTCTTTCACAATGAACTTTATAATCAACTTTATAGTCTAGATCCAGAAAAAAACCCAAAAAACTTGGTGGTATTTTTATTGGGATTACATTACATTTATAAATTAATTTAAGAAGCACTGACATCTTTATGGTGTTGATTCTTCCTCTCCATGGTGTGTGTTTCCACTTGTTCAATCTAATTTTCTGTCTCCCAAGAGTGTTTCATAGCTTTCCCCAAATAGATCTTGGACATTTATTGTTAAGTTATGCTTCAACATTTTATTTTTTGCTATTATAAATCTTTTTTTAAAAACACATATTCAGCACAGAAGGGAGCATCCTCCCTTCACCTTTCCTACTCCCTTGCCATTCCTTAGGAAGCCCTGATAAGCCTGGTGCGTACTCTTCTGGATCTATATCTGTGCATTTACAGAAACATGACATATAAACACATGGGATCTTCCTACATGAGTTGTTCTTGCACCTTGAGTTTTCCACTCTCATAGTATGTCTTGGAGACCTTAACACATCGGCACATAGGGATCTACTTCATTCTTAAGGGCCACATTATTACGTGGTGTGGATGTGCTATAATTTATTAAAAACATTCCAACGACGATGTGCATTTAGGCAATTTATTAAAAACATTCCAACGACAGTGCCAGTCTCAAAAAGGTACATGCTGGCTGATTTTACATGGCATTCTGCAAATCAGGCCAGCGAACAGATCCGTGGCTGCCAGAGGTTCACTGCAAAGGTTCAGAACCAGGGAATTCCTTGGGGTGTTGAGATTCTTTTGTATCCTGCGTGGTGTTACAAGAATTTATGCATGTTTTAAAATTTAAATAGATACCTTGTTTTGATAAAGAGTGCATTTTAGAAATGCTGTCTAATATTAACAGAGCTCCACTGGCTTTTTTCTGTTTTTTAAATATCCTTCTTTAATCTCTATTTTGCACCTTTGTCTGTGATTTTGTTTTATTTTTTTAGGTGTCTGTTTTATGTATTTTAAAAAAAATCTAAACTAATCACCTTTTTCTCTTACAACTGAATTTAATCTATTACATTATTTTGCTAACCTCACTCATATTGGGATATTTACTGATATTTGGATTTATTTCCATAATTTTATTTTATTTTTTTAACATGTTCATTGGAGTATAATTGCTTTACCATGGTGTGCTGTAAACAAAGTGAATCAGCTATACATATACATATACCCCCATATCCCCTCCCTCTTGTGCCTCCCTCTCCGTATTTTTATTTTTATATATACCATTTCTTCCTTCTTCCTGTTTTCTGTTGCACTGATAACATCTTCCACATCTCCTGTTTTCCATCCTGCTTCAGCTGGTTGGGAAGGTGAAGATTAAATTTCTGTAATAAAGGTTATCTATAATTTCTCAAAACGTATACACTTAAAGCTTTTCAGAATCCCTACCTCCCCTTCCAAGCATGTTTTAACTACCCGCTGAACTATCCCATTTTGTTGTTCTCAGAGTTTGTTTTCGCTTTCCTTTGAAACACACAATTTAAAAAAATAATCTATAGTTGCTTGTGATTATTTACATATTTATCATGTGCTCACCAATTTTCTTAGATCCTTTATCTTGCCCCTGGGTTCCTTTTCCTTTTGATTAAAGTATCTCCCTTAATAATTCTCTAGGGTAGCTTTGAAGATTTTACCTTTAACCCCAGATCTTCTATAGTTTCACTTTAATTTTAAGTGTATGTAGATGAACACTGCTTGGTATCTGTAGCTAAGGATTTGACTTTCTTCAATTTTGGAAAACTTTAGCAAAATCTCCTTAAATAATTGCTTCAAAACTTGCTTCATCATTTCTTCCGTTTTTTTCTGCAATTCCTATTAGATGTACGTTAGAGTCTCTCAACTGATCTTCCACGGGTGTGTGTTTGTGCTTTTTAATACCTGTCTCTCTCTATGCTGGCATCTGGGTAACTCAGAACTCTTATGTAATTCATTACATCTTTCTACAACTGAGTACAGTAGCATTATTCTACCTATTGATATTTTAAAGTTCAGTGGCTTTTTTATTTCCACGATTTCTAAATTTTTTATATCCATTTGATCTTATGTCATATCTACCTACTTTTTTTTTTTTTTTTTTTTTTGTGGTACACGGGCCTCTCACTGTTGTGGTCTCTCCCATTGCTGAGCACAGGCTCCGGACGCGCAGGCTCAGCGGCCATGGCTCACGGGCCCAGCCGCTCCGCGGCATGTGGGATCTTCCCGGACCGGGGCACGAACCCGTGTCCCCTGCATCGGCAGGCGGACTCTCAACCACTGCGCCACCAGGGAAGCCCGTATCTACCTACTTTTTAATGTTATTTCTTTGCCCACTCTAAATCTATTTTTTCTGCTTTTTATTTTATTTGTTTTGAACTTTTTTTTTTTTTTGGTACGCGGGCCTCTCACTGTTGTGGCCTCTCCCGTTGCGGAGCGCAGGCCCAGCGGCCATGGCTCACGGGCCCAGCCGCTCCGCGGCATGTGGGATCTTCCCGGACTGGGGCACGAACCCGTGTCCCCTGCATCGGCAGGCAGACTCTCAACCACTGCGCCACCAGGGAAGCCCTTTTCTGAACTTTTTAAAGTAAATGTATTTATTTTAACTTCACTGCTTGTTTTAAAACTTAGTTTCATCTCAAGTGGAGTGAATCAATATTCCAACTGTCAGTTTTGCTGAGAGAGTTTCTTAGCATAATTTTCTTCATGTGTTCTGGGTGGTAGGCTTGTTCTGAGATTGTTTTCTCTTGCGCACTCTTTTGTGGTTTCCTGCACCCAGCTCCCCAGTCCACCATTAGGGCTCGTCATGGTGTTTTGATGTTCTACTGTGATGTCAGGATCTCACAGTTCCAGTCAGGGAGACATGGGCAGGCTGACTCAGTTCCTGGTTGGGAGGCACCCCAGATGCACGGTTTCCTCTGAAGTACCAGCTCCAGCAGCCAGTTAATTGCCATTCTTTTTAGCTTCCTTTTGGGAGTGAGGACCTTTGGCTCCAAACAGTGACCAGGCTCTGGTCTCTTATCTTGCTTGGTGCATTTTTAGTTCCTTTACTGGCAGGAGCTGAGCTCCTGGCCGCTACTGCCTGCGTTTGGATGACAGCCCAGCTGTTGCTTCAGCCCCACTCAGTATTCCATTTGTGCTCCACAGAAGTGTTTATCTTGTTTTTGAGTCCATGTATGCATTTTTGGTACCTCCTTTTATATTTTATCATAGCTATACCCGTTGAACACAGGGAGTGTTTTCAAGCATAACTCTTGGTTTACTATCTTTTCATAAGAGAGAGACAGTGCGCTGTAATATAAAATTAGTCTCAAGACTACCATTATGAAGAATCAACGTTGCTTGGGTAGCACCAAACAAGGTAAACCTGCAATGTCAAGTTCCTCTTCCCACAAGAAAAGGCTGGATTTCTTTATACATCTGCCCCTAACAGCATAGGAGGGTACTTATTTTCCTACAACCTCAACAATTAAGTACAATATTTTTTCTATGAACTATAACCCCCAACTTATTTCTCTGGTTTAGACCTTACATCTTAGTTATGACTCTATTATCACTGAAAGAAGTGAGAAAACTTGCTGCATATGGTGAAACAGCAGGCGTCATTCCAATATGTTAATGTGTGACCCAGGGGTATTCTTTAGATTGTGATCTGTTCGTTTAAAAGATGGTGCTTTAACTTGGTTATGGCAAGTTGGATACAGACACGTAGACTGGAGCCACAAAGTGGCAGGTGGGCCAACAGGAAGGTGATTATCTTTTACCCTCCCTCCACTCCATAGATTCAAATACAACTGGTTCCAAAGGGTTGCACCCTGAAGCTGATTGTCCAGATTTGTCCCCAGTCTGATAGAACAAAACAAGCTATCTCTGCTGATCTGAGAGTGACCTAGCAAGAAACAGATCCCAAAGACCTATTCCCCAGGGCTTGTTCAGAGAGATACTAAGGACAGACTATCCATACAGTCTAAAACTATAAGGACAGTTTATAACTTATTGAATATCTACTTTATGCTAACCATTATAGGAAAATCAAGGAGGCATAACTAACATTCTAAAACTTATTGAATACCTACTTTATTGAATATCTACTAAAACTTATTGAATATTTACTTTATGCTAACCATTATAGGAAAATCAAGGAGGCATAACTAAAAGCACTTACAGTCTCCTTGGAGAGACATAAATAGCCACATGAAAAGTCAAACAACAGTGCACACAAGGCTGTATATATACCATGTGAATGATGTGGTAAATGAAATAAAAGCTAAGGCTTGCAGTGAGCAGAGAAGGATTCATGCAGTAGGAGCAACTTCGTTTGGGCCTCGAAGCTGCTGGACTTTGGATAGGTTTTGCGGGGAGGGTAAGGTCAGAACCTTGTGGGTTCCAGAGACCGGAGGCAAAGGGCTGCATTTGGGAAGAACAAGGAAGAAGATTAAAAAGATGGGACCTCCCTGGCGGTCCAGTGGTTAGGATTCCGAGCTTCCACTGCAGGGGGTGCAGGTTCGACCCTTGGAAGGGGAACTAGGATCCTGCATACCGCACAGCGTGGCCAAAAGAAAATTTTTTTTAATAAATAAATAAAAAATAAAAAGATGGACTGTTGCTCTTCCTTTCTGAGGTAGACCCATTTCTCCTGGGAAAAGAGATGGAGATACAAGGGAAGGGAATTAACTTTCACGTCACTAAGTTATCAGTTAATGTACGAACTAACTAATTATGTTCTCTCAGAAATAAGATGCTAGAAGACAAAGTATCTATCCTCAAGAGATGTGAGATTTACCTTCATCAGTGATAGGATTAACTCTGAGAATGCAGAATCTGTTTTAAGGCTAACTACCGAAAATATTTTAAGTACCAAAAAATCTTGTGAGAAAGAAGGAACTGAAAAGGCAGGGAAGATGGTTTTAAAAGGGCGGAAGATTTAAGTGATTTCATTCTCAGCAAATGTCTTATTCAAAAGGCTTACTATTCTCCAAGTCCAATACATGTGTGTTTGGGGGCAATCACCACTGGAGCACAAAAACAGACATCCATGATCACCACACACACTGATCCCTCTCACTAACACAAACGAGTCCTTGTCTCCAGGGGAAATGGAAAAGCGTAACTGCAAGGGTGTGGCATCATTTCCTGCCTGCTGTGCACATGGTATCTTCCTTCTTTAATGACAATGTTTAAAACTCATGTGTTGGTCAGGAAATAACACCCTGCCTGTGTGTGGAGGAAGTTTCGACCCAGAGAGTAAAGAGAGAAAGAGAGCGAACAGTCTAAAGATAATTGACAAACTTTCAGATGTTTATTAATAAACACAAGGGCTGAGTAAAAAGTCTGTTTTTATTGGTTGCTCATTTCCTCAATAGCAACAGGAAAAGGAGAGGCACAAGATCATACCCTGGCACCTCTGGGGCATGAAGGCAATGTCCTGGGGAAAAAATCGAAGGGGTTGGAGGGGTGAGCTGATTAAAACTTAGATTTTTGAATTAACGAATTCTCTTGGTGATAAGGTATAACAACACTACACTCGCTATAGGATTCATCTGTACATGATTAAAAACCAGACATCAAGCAAATCTCTAGTGAAGCATCATCAGAAATTTCTCTGCTTGAGGAACATAAAACGCCACCAGTCTGGTGGAAGAATTAAACATTGAAAAAGTTAAAGCATAATCACCCGAGTCATTACTATACATTAATAGAACAAAAGTATACAGTTAACTGGAGCAGTTTTTAAGTACTGATTTTCCCTCTATCGTAGTACCTGTGGAAACACAGTGTAATTGGCTATTATCATTTTACCTCCTAGACCAATAAGCTCTCTAAAGGCAAGCTCCAACCTTGTTGACATTGCCTGGCACAGAGTAAGTATGTACTAAATAGGAGGTGAATAAACACACACTGTGCCCCCTCCCCAAAGGAAAACAAACCACAACAACGGCAAGTACACACATGTATAAAATCAGATGCCAGTGAACATCTGGAAAAATTTGCCTTAGCTACCTTCCTCTGAGATGAAACAGCTCACTTCACACAACCTCCAAATTGCCAAGTGATGTCAGCCTAGTGATTCCTAAAGCCGAAGCTAAGTGCTGACTCATTGAAGGTACACAAGGAGAGTGCCAGATTTGGGAGGCACTACCTATTCATTCATTTCCAAGTAAAAGAAGAAACCATCACATTTACTTCAGGATCCTGTATGCATTTTGATACCTCTCTTAATAAAGGCAATTCTCCTACCACTATGAATATACATACACTGACTTTTCGAGGGTAAGTATGACTATACATACTATGAACGTTAATTTTTTTTAAACCCTTGGTTAGCCTGAGACTTTCCAGCCATCAAGGATGCTTTCGTTTCCTGTAGCTTGTATTTTAGTTGTATCTATGTTATGTTTTCTTCCCCTTTCTTTTGAGGAAAGCTTCTCCAGGACACAAAAAAAGAAAAGAAAAATGAGGGAGTGGATGAGATTCAAAACTGTTTTCATTTTGCTTCATGGCATTTTTCCATAAGCCAAGCAGACTAATGAATTATTTAATCCATGGCAATTTTTTTTTTTTTTTTTTTTGCGGTATGCGGGCCTCTCACTGTTGTGGCCTCTCCCGTTGCAGAGCACAGGCTCCGGACGCGCAGGCTCAGCGGCCATGGCTCACGGGCCCAGCCGCTCCGTGGCATGTGGGATCTTCCCAGACCAGGGCATGAACCCGTGTCCCCTGCATCAGCAGGCGGACTTTCAACCACTGCGCCACCAGGGAAGCCCGATCCATGGCAATATAAGATCTAAGTGGAAAGCAACCATTTCAAAGTCAAACCATGTGAGAAAATTCAGTGCATATACAAAAACAATGGATAAACATTAGGAACATATTGTTAGTGATTCATAACCAAGACAATTTGTTTCTGGTGCTTAAAATTTCGAAATATTTATAATTATGCTCTTGAAATAAGAAAAAGCTCTGAAGCAACCCCCAGGGACAGAAACCATATTTCTGTACTCAACTGACTTATCTCTGGACACCCTGCAGTTCACTGATAAATCTGTGAGCAGTAGTAAGATAAAAGAAATTGGGAGAGTCCCGGAGAAACATAAATCCTCTGGACTATCCACACCAATGTACAAACAGCAAAAAGATACAGAATTCTAACACTGGAATCATACAAATAAACAAAAAAGTATTAAAAGAATCTTTAAAAAAAAAGATCATTTATTTTAGACATTTTCTATAGTAATCAAAGAATAATTTGCTCTAGTACTCGGCAAGTGAATGATGTCAACTGCCAGGCTGTGGTAGCTGTACCTTGTTATGACAAGAAGACTTGCAGGTAAGGTAAGAGTCATGACAATTTGTCATTTAGGTGTGGTGGATAGTAGGAGAATTTTTTTCCCAGCCATTATGCTTTTTGGAAGTTAAGCTATTCTGGACTGCAGAAATACCATTAATTTTGTTCCACACATTCCAAGCGAATAGATCTTTTACCATATATGGTGAATTTCAGTTATGGATTTTTCCTTTTTTCTGACTCATCTAGATGGCTGATCTCTGGGCAGGACTCAAGACTCTTCTTTGTTCCTCCTTACTTCTTTCTAGAAGGAGGGCTAGTAGACATGGCAACATTAAAGGAGTAGTATTAAACCTTGGTGCTCATAAGGGGTTAAGGCTCTGAGTTCAAGCAGGGGATCTCTTGGAATTAGTTTGTTTGGAGTCTCTTTTTAGAGCTCCTCTTAGGAGCCATCACTTTGAAGTCTCTCTTCTTCCTTGAAGTTGATGTGATAGGGTGGGTCTGGAGCTGCCTCTCTCTTGGAAGTGGATTATACCCTCGGAGGGCCAGGGGAGGATAGCTCACATAAGCTCTCCTCTTGGCTTTAGGGAGAATCAATAGTCAATTTCCTCCTGCCCACCCCTTCCTCACCCTGTCTCTTCCTTGCCCAGGTTCCCCTTTTCTTCATCTGGGCAAACAGAGATTAAAGTACAGGGAAAGAGGGTAAGGAGGCTTCCTGTGCTTCCTCCAGCTTCTGGTCTGGGTCTTTAGCACTTAGGCAAAGGAAGTCCTTGTGACTTAACCGAGTTCTGGCCTAGCTCACCAGGAGAGTGATAGTGAGGTTTGGGGCCAGAGCTTAGTTTTCATTAAATGTTCTTTTGCCTGTCTTGTCCTCTGTCTATATAGCTCCTGCAGATCCTCTGGGAGAGGAAGGCAGATAGCTGTGGGAGGGAAGAATTGGGCATGTGGACCTTGATCTCAGACTTCTCTCAATCAGAGGCCCAACTCATCACACCGGTGACATATGGAAATGCCCCAGATGAAGAGAAGGCATTTGAAGTCTATAGTTTAAAAGACTAAAAATAATAAATTTCTATTTTACCATCATTTTTTTTCATATCTGTGAAGTGGAAATGATGCCAGTCCTGCTCATTTAATAAAACTGGCTCAGAAAGGCCATGTATTTTACCCAAAATCATAAGGCAGAGTCCATGTTTTCTGCTTGAAGCTTTGGGGAAAGATTTAACTCTTCTCTTTAATTTACTTGACCTAGCTGAAGCTATAAAAATTAACCAAGATTTTATATTTCCAGTGAGCATATGAGGTTTCTTACAAGGTAAAATGATGATGTAGCCGATGGCCTGTTTATTAGACAAAAGATTTGTGGTAGATACTGCAGAATTTCTAAAAATATTAAGTTAAGAAACTGACCAGTACAATGATACACAAAAGTGATTCAGAAAGGGATCTCTACAACATTGTCTCATCATGCATTAGGTATTTTCTGAGTCCAGTATCCAGCACCAGCATTTTAAAACTTAACATCAACATCCCAAAACATAAGCTAATGTACTTGAATTTAAGATTACACAGCCTTAGCTTTAGGTATCAGTGCAAAGAATCTCACTAGCTCTTAAGATTAATATACCTTAGTCTTTAGTATATTAGTATATACCTTAGTATATACTATACCTTTAGTATATTAGTATATACCTTAGTATATTAGTCTACTAATATACCCTACTCAAATATAAATTTGAGTAGGGAGATGCCAACTCAAATTTAAAGTAGCTAACTCTAATATTGCCAGTTAGCATAGTTTATTTCTTAGGAGGGCTAAAGATTTAAACTTGCTATTACATGACGAACAGTCATGTGTACATTTAAAAGCCTTTATTCCTTTATTCTTAGAAATAAAGTGCTGTTACATCTAAAAAGCTGAAAGTCTTTATTTGCTAGACACTTCCATGTGGACATTTGCCCCACAAGTCTTATTCTTTGTAACACACCACAACACATTTTTTTTTTCAGGAATATAATTTAAACCATCCTACCTAGAATATCAAGAAACTTGATTTCCCCAGGTAGACTTAACTATCTTTCCTCTTTTGCAGCTATTGCAATATATGGTCATTGCAATATGAACACACACACACACACACACACACACACACCCCGCAGCAATTATCTTCTGTTTTAGAAGCATGTATATGAATGTCCATCTTTGCAACAGTTTAAACAACTTCAGGTCCAAGACCAAGTTTTGTGCTGTCAGAACTTAGCACAGTGCCTATAACATCGCATACTGAATAAACTGGTACAATGAATGAATGTGTTATTTTGCTTCTCCAACTATTCCTTAAGCTCCTTTGGGGCAGAGATGGAGCCTTAAATTATTTTGTATTCCCAATAATACCTAACAGTGCTGGGAACCTAGTCAACATTCAATAAATATGCACTGATTTATTTGCAGTTTCACAGCAAAAATTTCATTAAACAGAACACTTCTTGCTATCACCAAATACACTCAAGTAGAAACTAGATATTAATCCATCAAGGAAGCTATAAAAGATTTCTATACTGGATGGGAACTTATACTAAATCACCTCTAAATTCTTTTCCAATTCTGAAATTCTATTTTTTTATTTTTAAAAGACATTTAACTAGTGTAGGACTATAACCTTCTTAGATTAGAATAAACCAATATCATGAAAATATCACCATTACTCAGAAATCACTAAATTTGAAACAAATTTTAAAAAATCTCCAAAAGACTAAAGTATACTAAATAGTTAATGAACATAAGCAAGCCCTCAAAAGTTCATTTGAAAACTCATTGTTTAGAAAGAAGAAACCATTTTCCCACAAAACAACATGGAGGTTTTTAGACTCTCAGGGCAGTTCATAAAATCTATTCCATGGGTACAAGATCAAGTACTAATACTGTTACAGAACTCAATCAACACTCATAATGTGGTTTATTTGGGGATGCCCGAAATATTCTTCTCCATATGACATCTGTATGAATGGGCAATCATCTGGGTAAGAAAAACCTGGTTTTCACCATGGCATTCAACTTTATTATAAAACAACCACATATGGCCAAAACATAAATTCTCAGTTCTGTAAAAATATACTTCATTGGTCTCACTGAAACGATTCTGTAACTTGCTCTACCGAGGTGCCTCAATGTCTATAGTTTCTTAAGTTTCTCTGTCACAACAGCATGATTTTTTTTACACACAAATTTTGGCTGTAGTTTTCTAACATGTGAGGGCATATAACATATACAAGTCAGGAATTGTTGATCTATTATTAGCACATTTTTGCGGTACATCCTCAAAGGACTTTTTCTTTCAAGTTTATTGCTCAAGCATAAGGGCCTGTCTCCCTTCTCTGGCACTAGGTTTATGCGAATTATTCTAGAGAGGATGCTCCTAGTATTCCTATCCAGCTCTGCAGAGTGCTGCGGTTAATCTCTGATACTACTAAAGAGAGATCGTTTGCTACTGGATGCTTTTTCTGCTTTTTGCAGGGGAGATCTGATTTTTAACGACAAGGCGATAAAAATCCATCAGTTTATGATCCAGTTTTAAATGACAGTTTGTACAATTGTTTTTATTATTAAAAGAGTCAATGAATTCTTAGAGCTGCTGAAGCACATTGATTATTCACTCAACACGCATTTCTTGAGTGTTAGGTCTAAGACACAAAGGTGGGTACAAAGATGTATCACACACAGATCCTGCCTTTTAGCAACTTGAAGTCTTGAATGGGCCATGAGATATGTTCTTAACATTTTCTTCCACACACTGTGGTTAGTTAAGTGTCAACAAAGAGGTAATACTAATTGTTTTGGTAGTTCATAAGGTCCCAGGTTCCAGATACCGCAGGATTAAATTCTTTGTCTTAACTCTGGCAAGTCTGAAGCTTAAATCTCAGAAGGCTGACATTTGCAGTAATGCTCAATTTAGGTCAATACTGACTTCAAGTCTTACACAGTGGATCCTAGCAAGAAAACACTGCAAAGGGCTACACTCCCCCGTGCTGTCGCTATATCTGCCACACTGGCCTCTTGTGATTCCTTTGCCTGGAATGTTCTTCTCCCAGATACCCACATACCTCCCTCTCTCAGTTCCTTTAGTTCTGCTCCAATGTGACTTTTTCAGAGAGGACAACCCTACTTAAAGTAGGACCCCTGTCCCTCTCTCTCCTTACACTGCTTTTTCCTTACAAAGCACTTATATCTGACATTATATTCTAAATGTATCTTTATTTTTTTGGCAGGGCCTTGTCATTTTTATCACTGCCTAACCCCATTGCCTGGAACTATTTATTACATGTTAAAGACAAATGCGCAAGGTTCTGTCTGAGGACACATGGATTCTCCTTGTAGCCTCCCCTCCACCAGGCTATTCACTCTCTACAACGGGCATCTGCAATAATAGGAATCTCACTACCTAACATGACCTTTTCAGAAAGTTGTTAACTTTTTGAAAGTTGAGTTTGTATTGAGCGAAAATCTTCTTTCCTAAAACTTCTGTTGTTGGTTCTATTTGGTGTTCTAGGACACGTGGAATTAGTTTAAAACATCTACACTTTCCACATGGCAGCTCTTTGAGCATCTCCTGTCTGTTCTCATAGTCCCATCAATCTTCTCAACTTTAGGCTATATATACCTTCAAGCAGGTCTCATATAAGGGTTTTTGGTCTCTCTTTTATGCTGGTCACAATCTCTTAAGTTATGATGTAAAATACCCAGAAATTAGCACAGTATCTCTGTAATTCAAAGGTCTCAGTCCCTTTCCACAGCCGTTAAATGCTCACTGTACATTAGCACATGCCAAAAATGTCTCATCCACTTTTCCTCACTCACTCATCCCTTCATTCCACAGAATGAACTCTGGTGAGCACTTACACATGACCCACAGGACTGCTATTGTCTTTCATTCTGGGGATGCGGGAATGAACCCTACAGACGAGGCCTGGCCTTATAAAGTTTCTATTCCTAACAATTAGAGGTAATTCTTCCAATTAGAGTTTTGTTTTTGAAACAGAGGGATGCTAAATCTTAGAGCTAACAATTTACCCACTTGTGAAATCTAGAGTTAGGAAATTTCCTGCTTGTGAAATAGAATATTTTCACAGAGATTTATAAATTTACAACTGGAAAAGGGATGAGAATTAGACGGAGCTTCTGAAGAAATTAGTTCATATAGTCAAAGTGTTTTGTTGTGTGTGAGGTGGGATTGGGGACCCTCGGGGCAGAGGGCTGAACTCTCCATATTTCTCAAGGTACAGTATGTTATCAGGTCCTGCAAAGCCCCTCCCTCCCCATCTCCTTCATCTCCTCTTCCTCCTCTCTGTTTCTTTTCTTTCCTTTTATCACCTTACACCACTCTATTCCTCTTCACCACCATAAGTGAGCACTCTTCAAATAAATTTTGGTATATGTTCACCAAGTTGCTTTTTCTTAAAAAAAAATCTAACTAGAATTTTCTTAATATTGCTTTGATTTTATAAACTAATTTGTGAGGACTGAACATCTTTGTAATATCAAGTTTGTGCCATCCAAAGACATACAATGTCTTTCCATTTATTCAAATTGTCTTATATGTCATTGACTAGGCATTTAAAAGTTTTTAAGTTCTTGTGTATTTTTTTTTTTTTTTTTTTTACTTTATAAACTTATTTATTTATTTTTGGCCGCGTTGGGTCTTTGTTGCTGTGCGTGGGCTTTCGCTACTTGCGGTGCGCGGGCTTCTCACTGCGGTGGCTTCTCTTGTTGCGGAGCGTGGGCTCTAGGTGCACGGGCTTCAGTAGTTGGGGTGCGCAGGCTCAGTAGTTGTGGCCTGTGGGCTCTAGAGCGCAGGCTCAGTAGCTGTGGCACACAGGCTTAGTTGCTCCACGGCATGTGGGATCTTCTCAGACCAGGGCTCGAACCCGTGTCCCCTACATCGGCAGGCGGACTCTCAACCACTGCGCCACCAGGGAAGCCCTTTGCGTATTCTTGATTAGCTTAATTCCTAGATATCTGATAGTTTTTGTTGCCATTCTGAGTGGTATCTTATTTTTTGTTAAACCTTTTAATTGGTATGTATCTTTCTAGTTGGGAGTGTTTCATTTCATAGTTTAAAAATTAGACACAAAACAAGAACACTAGATTTAAAGAAAAACTATATGAAGGCCAGATGTCCCAAAACAATAGGAATTATAAAATAATAAAAATGCAGGATTTTACAAGAAAACAGTAGTATAGGGGACAAAGGGGCAGCGCTCATTATTTATATTAAATAGAAGACTCCAGATATAACCTAGAAACTTACTAGCCTTGTAATTAAAATGTAGTGCCAGTGTTGGCCTAATCCTTAGCACAGGGTCACTGTATGGCTGGGAGGATCCAGATGTGGTCAGTGTTCTCAGTGAAATGGGAAAGAAGGGCCTTGGAGAGGAACCAAGCGAGGACAGAAGAATTCAAGTGGATCTGTTCGCCTGATAGGATGAGAGGATCGGGGAGGGTCTCCAAATCAGGGGTCCTGATTAGAAATACAAGATTATCTCCCTCCATATCATGATAAACCCAATTAATAGAGATTTTTAAACATGGATTTTGGTTATTTACAGTACAGGATCCACAACAGAGACTAAATATACAGTAAATCTCATTTGCTTCACATAGGAAAAAAATCCAGTACTCTGTCAGTGCTTTATTATTTGAGGGAAAAAATGTATTATTAAACAATCAATGGCAACATGGTCATAACAATCCATAATAGTGAAATAAAAGGAAATGTTCCCCATTCACTGACTGGCATTGGACGGCATCCGATGACCTAAGAAAAGCATTTAGATTCATGTCCTGTGTTAAACCCAAGCAAGTGAGGTGAAAGGCACTCATATATTATTCTTGTGGCCAGGAATTCACTGCACATTAAGTTGTCAAGGTGATAGATGACAAGAAATAAAGTTCTAGGGAAGAAAAAAGTATCAGTTTGAATAAACCACCATAACAAGGAAGTCCTAACTGAGGCATATTTTTGTTACTAGATGTAACAGGGATTCTGAAGTAGTGTTTCTCTCACAGCATCTACCACCATCCCTACAGAGATGCGAAAGGTTTTCTTTAAAATTATGTTCACCATCAAATGATTTTTGTTTCATATTCCCCAAAGACTGAAGTAGAATATTGACATGTCGTGGGTACACAGAAACTTTATAAAACATATCGTAGATGAGGTCTTCATTTTAAGCCTACCCATTGGTGCTATCTGCTGTTTCATTAGCATTCTGAATTTCACCTTAAACAATAGGCTAATCTAAGTACGAATTTCTGAGTCTCCATCTGTAAATTCAGATCTGGCAAGAGAAAAAGATCTACTAGAGATCCCGGTTAGTATGGGACAGAGGACTGGGGGAGAGAGGTATTATAGAAGCAAGGATTCAGGGCACATTATCAAAATGAACTACTCTGAAATCCCTCTGCGGTCTATAATTTTTACCACCTGTGCTTTCCAGTGAACTGCCTGTGAGCATTATCGGCTGAAGGCCATGTGCCATGGCGTTGATGCTGATGGTTCTAAATCAGAGAAGCAGTTGAGTATGTACCAAAAATAAAAGTGGGGATTAACTCCAACCAAGCAGCTCAGATGCACCAAACTCTTGTCCAGTGTGATCCTGCTGGTGCCAGCCAGTTTGCTCCTGGCGACTGGCTTAGTCCACAAAGATTTTTTTTTTTTTTGTAGGTGGTTTCAAGTCATTGAAATCATTCCCTTGGCTTCCCCCCCCCACCCCAATTCAGAAAGCAGGAAATGTCTTTCCTGTGTAGCAGTCACAGAGCAGTCCCCTAGGGTTTTCAGGGGGCTTGTCTTCCAGTTCCTGCTTCTGGTTTCTAACTGTTAACTCTATATTTGGTAATGGCCTGACGATGGGCTGTTTTGGATTTGGTCATAATAAGATAACCTGGAGTCATGGAGCAGAGATCTAAAGCAATCTTATTTTTCCAGGAAGCAACGTGTTGACCTTTCAGGATTTCGTCTATTTTATTGAGTGTTTTGAGTAGTTGAATAATGTTGTTTATTTATAGCACAAGATTGGGTGTTTATGCTATGGGTCCTTGAGGGTCTGTGACTGTACAGAAATAGGATACATACACTCTCCTGGTTTACAATGAGTTTATATTTGTTTCTTTGTTTCTTTCTGATGTAATCTAAGGAATGCTCTTTATGCATGCTCTTATCCCATGGCAGCCTTGAAAATAGCTACTTGCTCAGAAACGAATAAATATTTGTCAGATGAGTAAGACAAGTGTTGATTTTAATCCTTTTACATCAGGGCAAGAAAGAATCAACATCCCATTGATAGTCAGTCGATAACTTCCTCCTACCCCCAGTATCTTTAAAGCTACATAGTGTTAAACCTATATGCACGCAATCTTTTAGGAATAAAGAGATAATGAAATAGTGTTTGCCATTGGAAGAAGCCATTTAGAAAATAGTCAAAAACGATTGGATTCCTATTTTGCCACCAGAGTGCTCTTCTAACCCTACTTAGATTTTGCTTTGTCGTGTTTTCAAACCCCAAGCGTTAACTTGTTTTGTAAGGAAGATCAGAATGACTGCACTTTCATTTCACAAAAGGAAAATCAAGGCATAAAAACATATTTTGATTATTGTAAGATCACCTTGGAAGTGGGAAAGGATTTTGAGCTTCACAGAGAACCAATTTCAGAGGATTATCATAAGGAGCTAAAATAAGGGATTAAATTCTCCCCCTTGGAAACATTACTTTCATTTGTAATATGAATACTGAGTGGTTTTACTTTCTTTAGTAATTTATATCTTATTTCTTGTCTCTTCAATGTTCACTATAGGTTGGAAGTTTTTTTTTTTTTAATAGCAGGTGTATAGTGAATAATCTTTTAGAGAATCTAAGCTGTAATTCAGAAAATCAGTTCTTTTTATAACTTTCTATTTTCTCTTTTAGTCATTTTGCACTTGTTTTTATACTTAAAATCCTGTTTTACGAGCCAAAATTTGGCCACAGGATCTGTGCAACTGTAATGATTCCATAATATCCCACAGCAGGGTGCACAGGGGTGAAAGCCGCATGCTGGAGAACTGACCTGAGATCTGAACCCTCGCTGCATCCCTCTTGGCTTTGGGGGCATTACGTAATCTTTCAGATGAGAATTCTCACCTGAAAGATGGGACTAATCTACTCCCCAAGGGTCCTTCTGGGAGCTAAATAAAGTACATAGGGATTCTACACACAGGTAGCACAGGTTCCTTACCAGTATCACTCAATGCGAGTGCTATTAGCATCCTGGATTCTGTGGGAATGCCCCACCCAGTGCAGGATGCCCCCGAAAATGCCATGAGGACCCATAATGAGGGCTTTGTGAAATGATCACACTAAATCTATTGCTTATACTGATTTTTTCTTCCATTCCTCTTTTTAAAAAATGTATATTTTGGCTTTGTATACTCATTCTTTGAGAATTAGCTCAAATTCACCTCCTCAAGTCCCTAACTTCCAGTAGCTGAGATGACATCATATTTAATGCTCTTGAAATCTATCACCATAAAGGCGCTTACACACCAAACGGCACTGCTTCTGTACTTGTACAGTCTGTAGACTATTAGCAGTCTGACGGCAGGGGCTGTACCGTATTTCTCTTTCAGCGTTTCGAGCACCCCACATAATGCCTGACATATCTCGGGTGCTTAGGGATGTTTGTTGAACAAATGGTCCATCCCATATGAATTCTGAGCCTGGTAACCTTCATATTCTGATGGAATCTTCCTTTGGGGTATTTCACATTTTTTAGAATCTTGACATCTCAGACTACACTTCCTGTACCCAGTCAACTGGCGTCCATATTCTTCTTAAAGGCTGTAAGGATAAAACAGGCCTGTGTATGAAGTGTCCAGATTTAAAGGCTGTAAGGATAAAACAGGCCTGTGTGTGAAGTGTCCAGATTAGGTCACCCATATGAGGAGCAGGTACTAAGCGTGCTGGGCAGGGTGCTAAGTGGGATGCTTCTGTGCGGCAGAGAGACGTGACGGGGGCTGTGCTCCAGGAAGAGGGTTCTGACCAGGGCTCAGGAAGAGATGCTTAAGTTGTTCTTGAATCCCCTTCTGAACTCACTGTGGCCACATCCCTAAATGATGTTCATCATAGACATTTTCATAGGTCCCCACTACCATTTTCATTTATTTTGTTCCAAGTTAGCTACTAGTTCTTATAGATACTCTGTGTGGTTTCTCTTTTCTGCATTTCATCCTGCTATGAAATAAGTAAACAGGAGAAACGACTACATACTCCAATATAAAATTAAGAATTAAAGAAAAAGAAAAGGAGAAACGACTCCTTTGCTTGTTCATAAGCAGGTCCTGTGGCAGTGCTGGTGCTGTGCGTGGTACAGTAATAAAGACAGACATAGAGTCCTCCTGCAGATCTATGTCAGCTCCCTCTGCTATTTCCCAAACTCGCCACTCCAAATTCGCCCTTCTCTACTACCTGCCTTGTTGCCACGTCCCGCTACCTCTTACCTCACAATCTCTCAGCAGATGTGTCCCTTACTATTTCACAGAAGCTACAAGGCACACACTCCCACCTTACTGTGCCTCTCCTCTCCTGCAATAAAATGCATCTGTAGCCATCATTACTATTCTTGTGGAAGGTACACCCTCCACCCAAATCAAGGGTAATCCCACCCGGATCCTGGATCCATCACATCCTTCCTCCTGAAGATGACCATTCTTCTCTTACCCTGAACTACTGGGTCTTATATCCAACTGCTTACTTCTCCACTTGGATATCTAACATATTTCAAACTCAACATGCTCAAAAACAAACTTTTTCCAAGTGGCTCAGGCCCCAAAATCTTAAGAGTCATTCTTGATTTCTCTTTTTCTCTCATACATATCACTCACGCTCAGTTCAATCTTCCAGCAAGTCTTAATGTTTTTTCCTTCAAAATATATCCAGAACCACGGCTTCAGTCCTGGTCCAAGCCATCTGATTCATATCTTCCCTGGATTATTGCACTAGCCTTCTCAGTAATCTCCCTGCTTCAGCTCTTGCCCGCCCCCCCATACTGTATTCTCAACACCTAGAGTGGTCTTGTCAAAACCTAAGTCAGATAATGCCAACCCTCCAAACATGTCCCACCTTTGTCAGAGCAAGGACAAAACCTTTACAGTGGCCTCCAGGCCCTACATGATCCAGCAGCTGTTACCTCTCAGGCCTCATTCTTCTACCACTCTTCTCCTCACTCTGCTGTAGCCCACTGGCCACCTGGCTTTTCCCTCAACATGCGAGGAATACCCATGCTTCAGGCCTGCGACATCACCAGGGGTCTTCCTAGGATCATCTCAACGTTCAAACTTATAGTATTATCATAAACCTCATTTGGTACCAGAATCATTGGAAAGAAACAGGATTGGAGTCACAGCTTGTCAGCCAGGCAGCATCAGACTCTCTCCCTTTGGGGGAATCTTCACAACTGCCTGTGTGGTGGTCCACACCGCTGCCCAGGAGCTAGTCTCTCCCTAAGCTTCTCCACGATCATCTCAGATGCAAGAAAAAGAGATCCACTGTAGGCAGATTCCGAATTTACTCTGGCTTCGATGCCTTATGCTCCAAAGGAGCCAATAGCTCTTGTAACTCAATAGATACACCTTCCATGTATCAAGGGACATGCCCAGTTACAAGTGTCACCACAGTCACAGAAATCCCATCTATGGCTTCCTACCAGGCGCTTATCATTCTCCCAGCCCAGATGCAGTTGACCAATCAGCAGCCATTTATGTCATAAGCAATGTTGCCTAGTAACACAGTTAACATTCTACCTTTATCAGGCTCCCAGGGAAGCTGAGCTAGAAAGCTGAGAAAGCCAAATGTCAAATTCTCCTGCAGAAGGGGAGGGGTCCTGTGACTGCTTTGTTCATCGTGTCTCTTACTCTTTCTGTTCCCTCTGTCTGGATGGCTCCTCCCGGGACATCTGCAGTTCCCTCCTCAAAAGTCACCTCCCAGTGAGGCCACCCTATTTGAGAACCACAACTCCTAATCTCACCTGCTGTGATCTCCTACCATCCTCGTGTGCTTTATTTTCTTTTTCATTGTCCTTATTACCTTCTAACATATATAATTTACCAACTGATTTTGCTTATTTTGCTTGTTTTTTCCCCCCACAGAATTTAAGTTCTTTAAGGCTGGGATATTTGTCTTTTATTTCTTTCCTCCTGCACTGATAATGCTTGGCCCCTAGAACAGTGCCTGGCACACAGTAGATTCTTCAACAACTATTTGTTTTATTTATGAATGAATTAATGCCCTTTCTCTCTTTCAGACTCTAGTTTTTCATTGGCATCCTTTTTTTTGGTGGGGGGAGGAGGGCGAGATAGTCTCAGCCCACAAATAAAAAGCAGCATGGTGTTAGGGATTAAGGATAGGGACTTTGGGGCCAAACTGCTTGGACTTCAATAAGGGTTTTGCTACTCACCTTGGAAGTTTCTCTAATCTCTCTGTGCCTTAGTTTTGCATCTATAAACGGGGATAATAATAGTATATACTAGCGTTGGCATGAGGATGAAATGATTTAAAACATGTGTAAAGTGTTCAGAAGAGTGCCTGACACGTAGGAAGCACTAGATGCTAACTATCATTAAAATCAACATTAAAAAGGTCTTTATTTCTCCTCTGCACCACTTCTAGCTATTTCCCTCTCTCCTGGCTCTCCTTCCTCTCAGATGATCTACTTGAAAGTTCCATAAGCCTTTAACTCCCATTCACTTTTCCGACCAGTGACACTAAGATTTCTAATGCCCTAGTTGCTGCTTTTCTCCCCTTAGCCCGTGAGTTAGTTGAACTACCTGCCATCACCGACCACACCTGAGCCCCTCCTCTCTCTTGGTTTCCCCCCGTCCTTATGGCTGCCCCTCCTCAGCCTTCTCCAGAGGAGTCTCCTTTTCATTCATTCACTCTTCACTGTTATTCCTGACATCATCTCACCAACCACACTCTCCTGGGGTGACTCCATTCCCAGGCATGGCTTCAACTCTCATGCTGATGACACCCAAAGGGTGTCAGTCCTAATGACTGTTTCCTAGAGACGTCGTGTCCTTTCTCACATCCATGACTTGGAGCTTTCCTTCCTCTTCCTGGCACTTTCTTCCTCCCCAGCTCCCTTTTCCTGACTGGTTCTCAAGTTTTAATACAACCATTTCTCTTGTTCCTCTCCTTTGGACTCGCATAGAGCTTTTCAGAAGCCTCTAGCACAGTATAGCCTTTTCTGTTGTCTCTTTATTTAGTTTCCTCCTAGAAATGAACTGCTTATAGGTATATATGTCCTCAAAGTATGGTGCCTGATACATAGGTTTGCAAAAAAATCTGGATTCAATATATGAATATACAGTATCTATATAGAACAAATTATGATTCAGTTACAATTTAATTCAGAACTAAGCATTGGGTTAAGATAATATCTCATCAAAATGTCAGTCCTTCCAGAAAATCTTATCGGGGTAAATATAAGAGATAAAAACATTCCATTTTAACAATATAAATGCACTCTGGCTATACATAATATATTTTGCTATATTCTATATTTTGCTGTGGATATAAAACCAACTTTGAAAGATAAAGGGCTCCCTTTGATGTTTGTGACATCAAATATCACTTGACTATAGTCAACTGCTCTTTGAGCTCAGTTAAATCTTACAAGTACCATATTTACCTAATTAGGAAAGTTTAGGAAATCAGGCTTCAGGCTCCCTGCCATGATTACAAACACCATGCATAAGTACAGAAGAGCAACTAATATATACATAGTTAAAAATCACACACTCTTTTTAAAGAGGTTTCAACGGCTTAGTGTCTTGCTCTGGCTCTGGTTTTTTTTTTTTTTTTTTTCGGTACGCGGGCCTCTCACTGTTGTGGCCTCTCCCGTTGCGGAGCACAGGCTCCGGACACGCAGGCTCAGCGGCCATGGCTCACGGGCCCAGCCACTCCGCGGCATGTGGGATCTTACCGGACCGGGGCACGAACCCGCGTCCCCTGCATCGGCAGGCGGACTCTCAACCACTGCGCCACCAGGGAAGCCCCTGGCTCTGTTTTGACATGAGTCTAGGGACCTACCTGCAGAGTGCATCCGAACACACCGATCATCAGCATGGCCACGGACAAGTAGTCGGTAAATACATCCCACCATGGCTTCAGAACCCGGAAGGCAGGCTGCTGCTCAGAGAACTGCCGGAACTCTGTCACCGGAATCATGTTTCTGAGAAAAGAGAGATTACTGGTGAATTAATTTATCTTTATGCACAACATACTGCATTGTTAACAGCATTTGAAATTCTGCTTCAACTCGTCGGATTCAGTGGTCTGAATCAGTCCAGGAGCTGTCACAGCACCTCAGAGTTTTAACAAGCCATTGAGAAATCCACCAGTTGAGGAAATAAGGAGCCCCATGTCGAAAAAGCAAGTACCTTTGCTAACTCTTGGCTAACCAGTGGGTGCCCTTTAGCTCCACGTGGACCAGAAAGAGCATGACCAGAGCCACCCGTTATTTCCTGGTGTCTCCCTTCCCCTAAACAGAACACAAAGATGCCAGAAAGAGCAGAGCCCATCCTTTAAAATGTGTTTGCTATTTATCTTATCATCTTGGGTTTTTGCTTCAAACTATTTTTTTAAGTGTATCCTCAGCATTGGTTTGTATTAATTATTTACTAAGCCCTATTTGTAAAGCCTTTTGCTTGCTCCCTGGGGAAGGCAAACGACTTTGCCACTGGTCCTTTTCTTGTAAAAGGGACAATCTCATTTTGGGGAGGAGGTGTTGGGGAGAACTTCAATTTTTTTTTTTGCCCTCCCTCTTTTTTTGGTTCCTGTGCTTTTGACTTGATTTTTTTTTCTCTATTTCCTAAATTTCACTGTGAACCTCAAACTTATCCTCTGAGAAAACAGTTTTCTCTGGAAACACCTAACTCTAGCTAAATGACAGAGGATAAATGAATAGGGTGCACTGAGGCTCTGGGAAAAGGGGAAAAGAGACACATCCTTTTCTTAGCCTGCGTTGTCCTTTCTTATGGCTCAGTCCCACTGCCTGTATTATGATCTGAGACTTGAAGGTAACCATCCAGCTACTGGGAGAAGGAATATTCTTTCCTTATCTCATGGCAAGGAATAAGGGCCAAAAAGACAGTTTCTCTCCCTTTTGCCATCTTTGGATCCAATAATCTTGCTCTTTACACCTGCCCTTGTTATTTAGTCTGATTAAAGGCAGGGAAAGGCTATATTTGGTGCTCATTCTTCCAAGCCTTTTTGTTTCCTGGATCTTCTCTTCCCTAATAGTGAATTAAAGGCTGTACAATAAACAGCCTAAAGAAAACCACAGCCTCTTCTTTGAGTTCACTGCTGTTTATCTTTGGAAACTATTATAATGTGTTCCATTCCATCTCACTGCTTTATCTGACTTTTCCTTAAGCAGTCTTCCTTAACACAACATTGAAAATTCAACCGCTTGGTGCTGCTTTCACCTATGACCTACCTACTTGACATCTTTGCAGCATTTGATATGATTGCCTCATTTTATTGAAACACAACTTTCCTTTTCTTTTTTTTTTAATGTTTATTTATTTTTGGCTGCGCCAGGTCTTAGTTGTGGCACTCGGGCTTTTCGTTGTTGTGGAATGAGGACTTCTTAGTTGTGGCATGCAAACTCTTAGTTGCAGCATGCACGCGGGAGATCTAGTTCTCCAACCAGAGATGGAACCAGGGTCCCCTGCATTGGGAGTACGGAGTCCTACCCACTGGACCACCATGAAAAGTCCCAAAACACAACTTTCTTAACTCTACTTTGTTACCACCACTGGGCTGGAAGTTTCTTGAAGGGGGAAAACCTATATGTTATGCATATGTGTGTTCTCAAAACATATGTTGCAGGCAAGCCACCCAAGCTAAATAAAAAACTTCACTTATTCCTAGTGTTATTAGCATTTCAGACTAGTCCAAAGTTTGATTTTCCTGACCTTTCACGACCTTTTTCTTCTCAATGGATCATTATAATCTCATGGCCCCAAATGTTTTCTCGTCACAGCTATCCAGTGGCGGTCACAGACAGGCACGAACTCATCTTAACTTCCACATTCTGCCTAGAAGCTACTGTCTTGTTCTGTTTTGCACCCCTACCACTTACCACAGTGCCTGGAAAACAAGGGGCCCTGAACAACTGTCTGTTAAATTGATGGGTGAATTCAGATGCTTGCTCATGGAGCAATGCTCACTCAATCGATTGGGGGGGACCCTAGCCAGCTACAGTGACAGCACTAACAAGTATGGTACCTGTGCTGTAGTCTACATCCTTTGATAGATTTAGTTATTGTCTCCTTCATGATAAGTTCCTGTACACCTTGGAGGGAATTGGGCTTGTTCTTTGAAGCAAGGAACAATTTCAGGAATAAAATATACCAATGTGTATTTTATTGAGAGCTTTGTTCTCAAACTTTTTGACCTCAGGATCCTTTCATGTTCTAAAATGTAGTGAGGAGGACCTCAAAGAGCACTTTTTAGGTGGGTGATACCTATCAATACTGGCCACATGAGAAATTAAAACCAAGAAATTTCAAAAATATATATTAATTCACTTAAAAATAACAAAACCATTATAAGTTAACATAAATTGTTATTATAAAAAATAACTATATTCTCCAACACAAAAACAATTAATGAGAATAATGGCATTGTTTTACATTTTTGCAAATCTCTTTAAAAGCTGGCTTAATAGAATATAGCTGGATTCTCATATCTGCTTCTTCAATCTGCTGAGTTTTTTTTTTTTTTTTTTTGCTGTACGTGGGCCTCTCACTGCTGTGGCCTCTCCCGTTGCGAGCACAGGCTCCGGACGCGCAGGCTCAGCGGCCATGGCCCACGGGCCCAGCCGCTCCGCGGCATGTGGGATCCTCCCAGACCGGGGCACAAACCCGTGTCCTCTGTATCAGCAGGTGGACTCTCAACCACTGCGTCACCAGGGAAGACCGAGATATGTTGTTTTGAGTGAAATTTATGAATCAAATATATATGCAGTTAGCAAAGGGAGGACTTTCTTAACAGACTTTTTATATAATTGGGGATATTAACTTTTGATAACATATCAAACTAACTTGGTTAGTTGCAATATGGAATCTGAAAACTATATCAATGAACTTTTCAAGCTCCTTGATGTTAAAACTCATTCGTCAGGGAGGACCTTCAAGATGGTGGAGAAGTAAGACATGGAGATCACCTTCCTCCCCACAACTACATCAAAAATACAACTACATGTGGAACCACTCCTATAGAACACCTACTGAACGCTGGCAGAAGACCTCAGACTTCCCAAAAGGCAAGAAACTCCACAAGTACCTGGGTACGGAAAAAGAAAAAAGGAAAAACAGAGACAAAAGAATAGGGACAGGACCTGCACCAGTGGGAAGGAGCTGTGAAGGAGGAAAGGTTTCCACACACTAGGAAGCCCCTTCGCGGGCGGAGACTGCGGGTGGCGGAGGGGGACAGCTTCGGAGCCACGGAGGAGAGCACAGCAACAGGGGTGCGGAAGGCAAAGCGAAGAGATTCCCGCACAGAGGATCGGTGCCAACCGGCACTCACCAGCCCGAGAGGCTTGTCTGCTCACCCGCCAGGGCGGGCGGGGCTGGGAGCTGAGGCTCGGGCTTCGGTCGGAGCGCAGGGAGAGGACTGGGGTTGGCGGTGTGAACACAGCCTGCAGGGGGTTAGTGCGCTACGGCTAGCAGGGAGGAAGTCCGGGAGAAAGTCTGGACTTACGGAAGAGGCAGGAGACCATTGTTTCAGGGTTCGCGAGGAGAGGGAATTAAAAGCGCCACTTAAAGGCGCTCCAGACACGGGCGCGAGCCGCGGCAATCAGCTGGGACCCCACAGACGGGCATGAGATGCTAAGGTTGCTGCTGCTGCCACCAAGAAGCCTGTGTGCAAGCACAGGTCACTCTCCCCACCTCCCCTCCCGGGAGCCTGTGCAGCCTGCCACTGCAGGGTTAGTGATCCAGGGACAACTTCCCCGGGAGAACACATGGCGCGCCTCAGGCTGGTGCAACGTCACAGTGGCCTCTGCCGCCGCAGGCTCGCCCCGCACCCATACCCCTCCCTCTCCCCTGGCCTGAATGAGCCAGAGCCCCCGAATCAGCGGCTCCTTTAACCCCATCCTGTCTTGAGTGAAGAACAGACGCCCTCAGGCGACCTACACGCAGAGGTGGGGCCAAATCCAAAGCTGAGCCCCAGGAGCTGTGCGAACAAAGAAGAGAAAGGGAAATCTCTCCCAGCAGCCTCAGGAGTGGCGGATTAAATCTCCACAATCAGCTTCATGTACCCTGCCTCTGTGGAATACCTGAATAGATAACGAATCATCCCAAATTGAGGCGGTGGACTTTGGGAGCAACTGTAGACTCGGGGTTTGCTGTCTGCACTCTTTCTAATTTTTATGTTTATCTCAGTATAGATTTTAGCACTTGTTATCATTACTGGATTTGTTTATTGGTTTGGTTGCTCTCTTCTTTTCTTTTTTATTATTTATTTAAATAATTTTTTTCATCTATTATTATTCTCTTTTTCATTCTTTTTTTCTCCCTTTTTTCTGAGCCGTGTGCCTGACAGGGTCTTGGTGCTCTCACCTGGTGTCAGGCCTGAGCCTCTGAGGTGGGAGAGCTGAGTTAATGACACTGGACCACCAGTGACCTCCCAGCGCCACGTAATATAAATCAGGGAGAGCTCTCCCAGAGATCTCCATCTCAATGCTAAGACCCAGCTCCACCCAACTGCCAGCAAGCGCCAGTGTTTGATGCCCCATGCCAATCAACTAGCAAGACAGGAACACAACCCTGCCCGTTAGCAGAGAGGCTGCCTAAGGTCATACTAAGTTCACAGACACCCCAAAACACACCACCGGATGCGGCCCTGCCCACAAGAAAGACAAGATCCAGCCCCACCCACCAGAGCAGAGGCACCAGTCCCCTCCACCAGGAAGCCTACACAAGCCACTGAATCAACGTCAGCCACTGGGGGCAGACACCAAAAACAACGGAAACTAGGAACCTGCACCTGCGAAAAGGAGACCCCAAACACAAGAAATTAAACAAAATGAGAAAACAGAGAAATATGCAGCAGATGAAGGAGCAAGGTAAAAACCCACCAGAGCCAACAAATGAAGAGGAAATAGGCAGGCTACCTGAAAAAGAATTCAGAATAATGGTAGTAAAGATGATCCAAAATCTTGGAAATAGAATAGAGAAAATACAAGAAATGTTTAACAAGGACCTAGAAGAACTAAAGAGCAAACAAACAATGATGAACAACACAATAAATGAAATTAAAAATTCTTTAGAAAAATCAATAACAGAATAACTGAGGCAGAAAAACGGATATGTGACCTGGAAAATAAAACAGTGGAAATACCCACCCCAGAGCAGAATAAAGAAAAAAGAATGAAAAGAATTGAGAAGAGTCTCAGAACTCTGGGACAACATTAAATGCACCAACATTCAAATTATAGGGGTCTCAGAAGAAGAAGAGAAAAAGAAAGGGTCTGAGAAAATATTTGAAGAGATTATGGTTGAAAACTTCCCTAACATGGGAAAGGAAATAGTCAATCAAGCCCAGGAAGGGCAGAGAGTCCCATACAGGATAAACACAAAGAGAAACATAAAAAGACACATATTAATCAAACTATCAAAAATTAAATAAAAGAAAAAATATTAAAAGCAGCAAGGGAAAAGCAGAAAATAACATACAGGGGAAACCCCATAAGGTTAACAGCTGATCTTTCAGCAGAAACTCTGCAAGCTAGAAGGGAGTGGCAGGACATATTTAAAGTGATGAAAGGGAAAAACCTACAACCAAGATTACTCTACCCAGCAAGGATCTCATTCAGATTCAATGGAGAAATTAAAACCTTTACAGACAAGCAAAAGCTAAGAGAATTCAGCACCACCAAACCAGTTTTACAACAAATGCTAAAGGAACTTCTCTAAGCGGGAAACACAAGAGAAGGAAGAGACATACAAAAACAAACGCAAAACAATTAAGACAATGGTAATAGGAACATACAAATTGATAATTACTTAAATGTAAATGGATTAAATGCTGCAACCAAACGACACAGACTGGCTGAATGGATGCAAAAACAAGACCCGTATATATGCTGTCTACAAGAGACCCACTTCAGACCTAGGGACACATACAGACTGAAAGTGAGGGGATGGAAAAAGATATTCCATGCAAATGGAAATCAGAAGAAAGCTGGAGTAGCAATTCTTGTATCAGACAAAATAGACTTTAAGATAAAGACTATTACAAGAGACAAAGAAGGACACTACATAATGATCAAGGGATCAATCCAGAAGAAGATATAACAATGGTAAATATTTATGCACCCACATAGGAGCACCACAATACATAAGGCAAATGCTAACAGCCATAAAAGGGGAAATTGACAGTAACACAATCATAATAGGGAACTTTAACACTCCACTTTCACCAATGGACAGATCATCCAAAATGGAAATAAATATGGAAACATAAGCTTTAAATAATACATTAAACAAGATGGACTTAATTGATATTTATAGGACATTCCATCCAAAAACAACCGAATAAACTTTCTTCTCAAGTGCTCATGGAACATTCTCCAGGATAGATCATATCTTGAGTCACAAATCAAGCCTTGGTAAATTTAAGAAAATTGAAATTGTATCAAGTATCTTTTCTGACCACAATGCTGTGAGACTAGATATCAATTACAGGAAAAAACTGTAAAAAATACAAACACATGGAGGCTAAACAATATGCTACTAATAACCAAGAGATCACTGAAGAAATTAAAGAGGAAATCAAAAAACACCTCGAAACAAATGACAATGAAAACATGATGACTCAAAACCTATGCAATGCAGCAAAAGCAGTTCTAAGAGGTAAGTTTAGAGCAAAACAATCCTACCTCAAGAAACAAGAAACATCTCAAATCAACAACCTAACCTTACACCTAAAGCAATCAGAGAAAGAAGAAGAGAAGAAAACCAAAGTTAGCAGAAGGAAAGAAATCATAAAGATAAGATCAGAAATAAATGAAACAGAAATGAAGGAAGCAATAGCAAAGATCAGTAAAACTAAAAGCTGGTTCTTTGAGAAGATAAACAAAATTGATAAACCATTAGCCAGACTTACCAAGAAAAAAAAGCGAGAAAACTCAAATCAACAGAATTAGAAATGAAAAAGGAGAAGTAAAAACTGACACTGCAGAAATACAAAGGATCATGAGATATTACTATAAGCAACTATATGCCAATAAAATGGACAACCTGGAAGAAATGGACAAATTCTTAGAAAATCACAACCTTCCAAGACTGAACCAAGAAGATATAGAAAATATAAACAGACCAATCACAAGCACTGAAGTTGAAACTGTGATTAAAAATCTTCCAACAAACAAAAGCCCAGGACAAGATGGATTCACAGGCGAATTCTATCAAACGTTTAGAGAGGAGCTAACACCTATCCTTCTCAAACTCGTGCAAAATATAGCAGAAGGAGGAACATTCCCAGACTCATTCTATGAGGTCCCCATCACGCTGATCCCAAAACCAGACTAAGATGTCACAAAAGAAGAAAATTACAGGCCAATATCACTGATGAACATAGATGTAAAAATCCTCAACAAAATACTAGAAAACAGAATCCAACAGCACATTAAAAGGATCCTACACCATGATCAAGTGGGGTTTATCCCAGGAATGCAAGGTTTCTTCAAGATATGCAAATCAATCAATGTGATACACCGTATTAACAAATTGAAGGATAGAAACCATATGATAATCTGAATAGATGCAGAAAAAGCTTTCGACAAAGTTCAACACCTATTTATGATAAAAACCCTCCAAAAAGTAGGCATAGAGGGAACTTACCTCAACATCATAAAGACTATATATGAAACCCACAGCCAACATTGTTCTCAATGGGGAAAAACTGAAACCATTTCCTCTAAGATCAAGGAAAAGACAAGGTTGCCCACTCTCACCGCTGTTATTCAACATATTTCTGGAAGTTTTAGCCACAGCAATCAAAGGAGAAAAAGAAATAAAAGGAATCCAAATCAGAAAAGAAGAAGTAAAACTGTCATTGTTTGCAGATGACATGATACTATATATAGAGAATGCTAAAGATGCTACCAGAAAACTACTAGAGCTTATCAATGTATTTGGTAAAGTAGCAGCATACTAAATTAATGCACAGAAATGTCTTGCATTCCTATACACTAATGACGAAAAATTTGAAAGAGAAATTAAGGAAACACTCCCATTTACCACTGCAACAAAAAGAATAAAAAACCTAGGAATAAACCTACCTAAGGAGACAAACTACCTGTATACAGAAAACTATAAGACACTGATGAAAGAAATTAGAAATGACACAAACAGATAGAGAGACATACCATGTTCTTAGATTGGAAGAATCAACATTGTGAAAATGATTATACTACGCAAAACAATCTACATATTCAATGCAATCTCTATCAAACTACCAATGGCATTTTTCACAGAACTAGAACAAAAAATTGCACAATTTGTATGGAAACACAAAAGACCCCGAATAGCCAAAGCAATCTTGAGAAAGAAAAACGGAGCTGGAGGAATCAGGCTCCCAGACTTCAGACTATACTACAAAGCTACAGTAATCAAGACAGTATGGTACTGGCACAAAAACAGAAATATAGATCAATGGAACAGGATAGAAAGCCCAGATAAACCCACACACATATGGTCACCGTATCTTTGATAAAGGATGCAAGAATATACAATGGAGAAAAGACAGCCTCTTCAATAAGTGGTGCTGGGAAAACTGGACAGCTACCTGTAAAAGAATGAACTTAGAACACTCCCTAACACAGTATACAAAAATAAACTCAAAATGGATAAAGACCTAAATGTAAGGCCAGACACTATCAAACTCTTAGAGGAAAACATAGGCAGAATACTTTATTACATAAATCACAGCAAAATCCCTTTTACCCACCTCCTAGAGTAATGGAAATAACAACAAAAATAAACAAATGCTACCTAATGAAACTTAAAAGCCTTTGCACAGCAAAGGAAATCATAAACAAGATGGAAAGACAACCTTCAGAATGGGAGAAAATATTTGCAAATGAAGCAACCGCCAAAGGATTAATCTCCAAAATATACAAGCAGCTCATGCAGCTCAATATCAAAAGAACAAATAACCCAATCCAAAATGGGCAGAAGACCTAAATAGACATTTCTCCAAAGAAGATATACAGATTGCCAACAAACATATGAAAGGATGCTCAACATCACTAATCAATAGAGAAATGCAAATCAAAACTACAATGAGGTATCACCTCACACCAATCAGTATGGCCATCATCAAAAAATCTACAAACGGGGCTTCCCTGGTGGCGCAGTGGTTGAGAGTCCGCCTCCCGATGCAGGGTACATGGGTTCGTGCCCCGGTCCATGAAGATCCCACATGCCGCAGAGCGGCTAGGCCCGTGAGCCATGGCCGCTGAGCCTGTGCGTCTGGAGCCTTTGCTCTGCAACGGGAGAGGCCACAGCAGTGAGAGGCCCGCATACCGCAAAAAAAAAAAAAAAAAGTCTACAAACAATAAATGCTGGAGAGGGTATGGAGAAAAGGGAACCCTCTGGCACTGTTTGTGGGAATGTATGTTGATACAGCCACTATGGAGAACAGTATGGAGGTTCCTTAAAAAACTAAAAATAGAACTACCATATGACCCAGCAATCCCACTACTGGGTATATACCCTGAGAAAACCATAATTCAAAAGGAATCATGTACCACAATGTTCATTGCAGCTCTATTTACAGTAGCCAGGACATGGAAGCAACCTAAGTGTCCATCGACAGATGAATGGATAAAGAAGATGTGTCACATATATACAATGGAATATTACTTAGTCATAAAAAAACCGAAATTGAACTATTTGCAGTGAGGTGGAAGGACCTAGAGTCTGTCATACAGGGTGAAGTAAGTCAGAAAAACAAATACCGTATGCTAACACCTATATATGGAATCTAAAAAAAAAAAAAAGGTTCTCATGAACCTAGGGGCAGGACAGTAATAAAGATGGAGACGTAGAGAATGGACTTGAGGACACGGGGAAAGGGAAGGGTAAGCTGGGACGAAGTGAGAGAGTAGCATTGACATATATACACTACCAAATGTAAAACAAATAGCTAGTGGGAAGTAGCTGCATAGCACAGGGAGATCAGTTCGGTGCTTTGTGACCACCTAGAGGGGTGGGATAGGGAGGGTGGGAGGGAGATGCAAGAGGGAGGGGATATGGGGATATATGTATACATATGGCTGATTCACTGTTATACAGCAGAAACTAACAGAACATTGTAAAGCAATGATACTCCAATAAAGATGTTAAAAAAAAAAAAACTCATTCGTCTATCTTGTACTTTGAATGGATCTTTTATCTGTGCATGATTTGGTAACAACATGTGTTGGTCATCTGGAAAATACTGGATCACTTAGTTATGGAGATCTTCCAAATGTTACAAATCAGACCTAAAAATCACATTCATTAATATCACTACTGCTTTCATCAGAAAATTTTTTAAGTAATTGGAGGCTATCCAACTCATGGTGGTGGACACAAATTTTCCAAAATTCTATTCATCACTTGAAAGTTTGAATTTTATTTGTGGCAGCAAATATTATCAGTTGTTTGCCTTGAGATGTCAAGTTCGCTTCAATCATTTTGAGAAGGTATCTTCCACATACTCAAGTCTGAATAATCAGTTGTTTTATTCAATTAAAACTGGTACATTATGATAAAGCGGCTAATTCAACTTTCAACTCCAATAAGGATTTCCCTTGAGACACCCACTGTACTTTGAATTCAGCAGAAGTGCTTTATGTATTCTTCCCTTTCATCACACTGTATATTATTGCAATACGTAGTCAAAGGTCGAGAGCTATTAAAATAATAATTTTTACTGATTCAATGAGGACATTAGATGAAACTGGCTTTTTTCTTCCTTTAGGTTGTAAATGTGTGCCAATGAAGAATACTATACAATAGAATTTGGTGCCTCTATTTTGATTCACGCTAAGGTGACTTACCCACCATTGCTTTTGTGCCATCAGTGAAAAAGGCAAAAAATATCTTAGCATTAAAAATTAGTTTTGATCTTGTGGACCCCCTAAAAATGTTCAGGTGACTGGTGTTCCATGAGTCACACTTTGAGAACCACTGAGGCAGAGGCTCACTGTTCCTTCCTTTATCTATGGCTCACCTTGAAAAAGCAAAGGCCTGGGCACTCAATCATGAGATTCTCTGAGTCCTTGGCTGAGCTGTTTCACTGGCATCATTCTCTTAATAGGGAAAATAAAGACAAACTGAGGAATCTAAGAAACTTAAGTATTATCTACTGCTTCCTAATACTGGTACAGCCTAGTTAAGACGGACTGTCAGAGAAACAAACAGTCAAGATGAAACAGACTTTTAGCATTATAACTCTACTCAATGTACTTAACCTCTTTTGGGTAAGTGTGTGTATGTGCTCGTGTATGTACATGCCCTTATATGTACGTACATATATAATACATATAAATGTATGTAGACATATGGATAATACACACACAGATGTATAATACACATACACATAGACTTTATTGTTTTAACATATCACAAGGCTCAAAGCCAATATCCAGCACAGATTTAATCCTTGGAATTATTTTTGATGCAAAAAAAAAGGGAGGTAGTAAAGGAGAAGTTGACTTAAAAACGCCAAAACGAAACAGAGGGTAGATGAACCTTGTGCTTGCTTAACTGAAAAAAAATTTTGTATTCTTTCACAAATTTCAGCACCTTTTAGTTGTGTATACACCTAAAGTTGCCTATTACAGTGATGACACAATTTCTCTTTCACTATCATTGTAGTTTCCACACGATTTGTGACCATTTCAAGCTGAAGAAGCCACTTCTGAATAAACTGCTGAGTTTATAGTGTTTTCCCCTAAAGATCAATTAGGATAATTATACTTATATTTAAAATATTTTTCTATTTTAGAAATATAAATGGTTATCTTTATATTTCTTCCAGCTCTAATTTCCAACCATTATGTAAGATTTTAGCTTACCTAATAATGTCTTTGGAAACATGGCATTTCACATTCAATCAAGAGATTCTGTTATCCTATACCAAGGTGGGGGGGATAGGATGAATTGGTAGATTGGGATTGATATATATACACTATTGATACTCTGTATAAAATTGAAAACTAATGAGAACCTACTGTATACCACAGGGAACTCAATGCTCTGTGGTGACCTAAATGGGAAGGAAATCCAAAAAAGAGGGGATATATGTATACATATAGCTGATTCACTTTGCTGTATAGTAGAAACTAACACAACATTGTAAAACAACTATATTCCAATAAAAATTGTTTAAAAATTTTTTAAAAAGAGATTCTGGTATCCTAATTAAAAAATATAAACTTTTATATTATGTTATATATTTGCCTCTGTATCCTTTGCAGAAATACTTTATTAAAAATACTTATTACCAAAAGTCATTTTAATGGCTTCATTGTCTATAAAATTTTACCTCTCAAAAATATCACATAATATAATCCTTTGGTAAAGAATATTGGTAAAGTTAGTTGCAAACTCAGAGATTTTTATTTCTTTCATTTATCTGGTTCTTCCTGAAACAATCTGTCTTCCTCCCTCTCAGGAGAAGTTTAATATCTTCTCCAGAATTAATTACAGAACAAATTCTACTCTGTTTGTTAACCCATGACTTTAAGAATACCAAACATATTCTACTTTGATTCAAATCTGATTGCTAACACTGTTTTCCAATGGCTATCAGGTGGGTATATATGGCTAACAGTGCTTTGTTCCACATTTTTCTGGCAGTTGGAGAATGGCACCACCTTTAGACAGTACAATCATACACCACTCAAGGAAACAAGGGCCAATTCCAAGTGATAATAGTAATCATATCACTAACATAGTGAGTGTCCCCTTACAAAAATGAATTTTAAAAATTCAGTAATTCCTGAGCATCAAGTGTGAATTCTACAGGAAACAAACCCACATATATTATTCATCTATGTGGTTAAATCTAATGGTCAATTCTCAGCCCTCACCTTACCTGCTCTATCTTCAGCATTTGGCATAAAGTGACCATTCTCTACTTGGCTTTCAGGATGTCACAGCCTTTAGGTTTTCCTCCTGTTTTCCATGCTGTTCCTTCTTTAACTACTTGTCTGTTACCTCATCTTCCCCCTGACCTCTGACTTTGGTGTGCTCAATGCTTAGTCTTCGATGCAGTTCTCTCCCCTAACTCACTCCCCTGTGAGCATAGTGCTTTAAATGGCAGACCCAACTGCCTACTCGGTATCTCCATCTGGACATCCAGTAGACACGTGAAACTCACTACGTGCCACACTAACTCCAGTTCCATTCCCTTATCTCCACCTCTCCCATCCCTGGTAAAGCCCTGTTGCTCTTGCAACTTTTCCCCCTTGATGGCAACTCCATCTTTCCAGGTGCTCAGACCAACGTTTCTGGAGTTATCCGTGAGTCTTCTTTGTCTCTTACATCCCACATCCCATCTGTCAAAAAATACTTATATTCCTTATTGTCTGTCTCCCCTAAAAGAATGAAAGTTTCTTGAGGACAGGAACTTTCTTTTCAATTCTATTTTGTATTTTGACGTGTCCCTATAGAAATCCACTATAGAATACCATAATTATATGGTTCTATAGACATATACTTAATTTAAAGAAACTCATAAATGGGTTATAACAGTTCAGAACCCGAAAGGCACTTTCAGAAGTCATCCACTCCATAACTCTCATTTTATGAGTGAACAACCTGAACCAAGAGAGATTATGTGACTTACCCAAGGAACACAGCTAGCGGTGAGCCTTGACTTCTAATCAAATCTTACCTCTTACTCTACAGCTCTTAGTTAATACTACATCGTGCTGATCTGAATGTACAGGATCTAAAATATACTAGGAAACAAATGGTTTAAATAGAATTTCTCTTTTCATGTCCCTCTTTGAAAATAAAATGAAAAATAAACTATTATTAATACATTTAAATGATTCTTAAGCTGTAGTGCTCTTATAGTCCCATAAATGAGAACTTTAGACTCAGAAGGAATCACGAGGCAAGTTGAACTTGCAACCCAGTGGATACTTCTGTACTATCATCTCCTTGAATATTTCCGCTATGCCATGTGTTAAATTAATGGTCCAATCACATTATTTGAAAAGTTTTCAAAATGAGCTTAACCTGTTTTTCTAAGAGAGGTGGGGAACAAAAATTATGCCTTCCTGGCAATTTTAGTTCTCTTTTAATCAGTAAAGATAGAATACCTCTTTCTCATTATACCCTTCCCATATTTAAAGAAAACCCTTTTAGTCACCGTGCTTCAGGTCACACATCTCAAGGCTGTTGCTTTACATACTAGTTTCCACAGTTATCTTTAACAGAGTCATAAGCTTTTTTTAAAAATTTAATTTAATTTTTTATACGGCAGGTTCTTATTAGTTATCTATTTTATACATATTAGTGTATATGTCAATCCCAATCTCCCAATTCATCCCATCACCACCAGAAATTTGTTATCTACTATTATCAGTAGCTGATTTTTCTCTCTCACAAGCATAATTCATTTACTCATGCACTTGCTATAAATAATTATAGCATTATAATAAATATGTATTAAAATGTATATTAAAAATGTACATTAAAAATATAAATTTTAAGATATGTCACGCACCGTGCTAGGTGCCGGTGGAATGGAAGTGAACAAAATAGACAAAGTGCCTGCCTCACCCCTGTGTACTCTACTAGGAGAATGTGCCTGAAAGAAATTCCTATAAAAGCATGAATTGTGGGCTTCCCTGGTGGCGCAGTGGTTGAGAGTCCGCCTGCCAATGCAGGGGACACGGGTTCGTGCCCCGGTCTGGGAAGATCCCACATGCCGCAGAGCGGCTGGGCCCGTGAGCCATGGCCGCTTGGCCTGAGCGTCCGGAGCCTGTGCTCTGCAACGGGAGAGGCCACAGCAGTGAGAGGCCCGTGTACAGCAAAAAAAAAAAAAAAAAAAAAAAAAGCATGAATTGTAACTGCTCTTCTTTGTACATGTGATTGATTATTGTTTCTGGTGCCAATGGTGCATTTAAAGAGGTTGTTGTTTTCATTTCATTGAGGACAAGGTTTATATCTTGTTTAACTTTGTATCTTCTAGAAAATAGCACAATGCCTTAGAATAGACCCTCAATACATATTTGTTAAATTCAAAGAGGCCTAAACATATACACACCCAATTGGGCATTTTGTAGTAAAGACCAAATTCTTCTATTATGTTATTATCCGCTGTTATAGTTTGATACTACAATAAATAAGAGAGTAACTATTACCACACAGCTTCACACTGTAAATAGTGATTATTCAAAGAACACCCACTACTGAAGAGACTGTTTGAGAAGAGGACAAGAGTCAGGAATAATTTATACTTTCAAAGTTAAGGGTCACTGAAATTTCTTTTTTTTTTTTTGCGGTACACGGGCCTCTCACTGTTGTGGCCTCTCCTGTTGCGGAGCGCAGGCTCCGGATGCGCAGGCTCAGCGGCCATGGCTCACGGGCCCAGCCGCTCCACGGCATGTGGGATCTTCCCAGACCCGGGCACGAACCCGTGTCCCCTGCATCAGCAGGCGGACTCTCAACCACTGCACCACCAGGGAAGCCCAGGTCGCTGAAATTTTAATGTACAATGTCTGTCACCAGTTATAAAAAGGGTATGTCATTCGATGATGACTTCTTAGGCACCAACCTGTACCCAATGGCCACATTTTGTGACTCCCTTATCAAAACATTACCCTATTAAGAAACAAGTGGCAGAAAACAGATCTAAACAAAGAAGTTTTATTTATAATATAATGGTCTGGAATACTGCATTTATAAATCTTAGTGAGATCTTGATTTCTTTGGAATTTTTGTCAAAGAGCTTCAGCTACATGTATATGACACTAATAATTATGTAATGCTTATTCTATACATTTTAAGTAAATTTCAACTCAGAAATCTTTTTGAAAATGAGGCTAAATTGTGATCTAATCGTTTTTTAAACCCTGATCATAAAAGATTATCATAAAATGTTACTCATTCCCTCAGCTCTCTGCACCTCACTGGTCTTCTTGGTCACCTCTTCATTCCAGTTTCTACCTCCTTTAAACCAGGAACAATCTTCCAGGAATTAGTGTATACTCAACCCCCCCCTCCCCACCCAACCCCATAAGATTCTAAACCCTTCAAAAAACTGTGTTTCCCCTTATGTGATTTAGATGAGGTTTTGGTTCTTACCAGTCTTCACATCCAAAAACTAAGTCTAGATTTCAATTTAGTAAATCTGTAATGATTGTTTTGAAGATGATTTATTTCTTCCTTTAATGGACAAAAAAAGACTGAGGCTTATCTTCAGTCCAGTTTTCCCCCTTGAACAAAGAGAGCACGATAGTTCTAAGCAGCTGACACACCATGAATATACAGTGCAGGCCGGAAGATTTAAACAAGTGCAGGAAGCCATCTACCTGGAAGGCAACTTTCTTTCTGAGGAAGGGACAGGGAGGAGAGGTAGGTGGAGAAGACGGGAATATTCCTGCTCTCTAGAACATTAAACCTAAAAAGTTTTTGTTTTTTATTTTTGCGGTACGCGGGCCTCTCACTGTTTGCGGCCTCTCCTGTTGCGAAGCACAGGCTCCGGACGCGCAGGCTCAGCGGCCATGGCTCATGGGCCCAGCCGCTCTGCGGCATGTGGGATCTTCCCGGACCGGGGCACGAACCCGTGTCCCCTGCATGGGCAAGAGGACTCCCAACCACTGTGCCACCAGGGAAGCCCTAAAAAGTTTTTTGTTTATTTTTCACAAAATAGAGCAGTCTGAAAAGGCAGGGATCACCTTTTCTTTCATATTGCTTGCTATGGGGCCTAAAATGCTCAATAGTTTGTTGAATCAAATTCCTAATGATTCTGTGGGGGGAATGTTGCCTTTTCTGTTCCAACAGAAAGTTTGGTGTGTTTTACAAACACCTTTTCACACACATAAGTAGCCTGGTATGTATGAAAACAGAGCACCAACCAAAGGAGTGACAGGGAAGTTAAAGCAACTTGTTATCAAAACTTTGCTACTAAGCTTTCTTTTTTAATGGGGTAAAATTTCAAATTTCCAGCCATGTTAAATACAGTAGGAAACAAAAGTAACCCTCCTCAGGAAACAAGAGATTGGTGGTTAAAGTGAGAGATTGAAAGACTAATGGATTTATAGTATGACCATTTTTATCGTCCTTTAACTCAGCTTTATAAGAATCTGCCATTCACAATTTCTCTTTTAAGATCAGGGACCATGGTAGGGTTGTTAATAGCAGAAAAATATTAAATGCTGAATAAATTTCTTTGGGGCTTTTCAAGAAGGTTGTTCTCAAGAAGTTAGCTCTTGGTCTGTCTTTTCTGTTGGCTGTGCTCGGTAAAATCCATGATGGAAGGAAGAAGTTCAGATCCTCTAGTCTCCAAAAAAAAAAAAAAAACTACAGGAGAAAATCAACAATGACCAGAATTTTACTGTCAGAATATTAAAACTGACATGAATGTACCTGAAAATTGGAATATTAGGTTTTTGTCCATCCAACCAATAAATATTTAACGCAAGGCTTTGTGCCTAAAAGAAAAATATTTGTTGGGTTTGGCTGTAAAGTTAACACATTGATTTAATGGCCCATCTTTTCCAAGTTGGACATTATATGAGTTCCCTCTTCCAACTCTTACTTTCTCACAGCAAACTAAATAAAATCTAACATGATGATATTCAGTTCTCCTAGAGTCTCACATCCTAAAGGCTGACAAAGGGCATAAGAAGCTTCTGTATATGAAGGCTCCAGGAGAATATGGTCAAAGGCTACTTGCCTCTCACACCTAGACTGTGCCAAGAATCTAAATGAAAAAATCCTTGGAAAATATAAATCAATTCATTAAAATACATCTGTTTCTGAAGATAGTTATTCTTTCCCAAAAACAACAAAACACATAATAAGACCCTATTTCCCGCCCTCCAGAAAAAGGAAAGAAACTAGGTGATGTACATGATTGCAAAGGTTGAGTGATCTCTGGGGCTCTCAAAAAGTCACTACAAAGGAGATACAAGCAATAGTAGCAGGTCCTTGTGGTGTTAACCCTACAATAGGAATGTTCTTTCAATCTCTCCTCACTTTTCAGACTCCTATGTATCCTGCAGAGCTTGGCTCTAGTACCACTTACTCAGAGAAGCTGTCCTTGATCTCACTGACTAGGGCAAATCCAACACTGCAGGCTCTCACAGCACTGTGGACCTCTCTTGGTAGTCCCTGTCATAGACACCATTTTCCATTCATTTGTGTGGTTCTGGGTGAATGTTGGTCTCCATTGTCTTCCCAACACCTAACAGTCTTGGCACATAACAGGTGCTCAATATATATTAATCGAACAAATTAATAATTCATTAAAAACAAAGTTCCAAGAACAGTTCCAAAAACAGTTCCAAGTGTGAGATCTCAGACTTAATTTGAATACTTTGTCAGCAAAAAGAAAATAGAGGGAAAAATTTAGGGCCCATCAGCTAACTTGGAATAAGACCCCAAACAGTGCCATCTTTATAGACAAACTGTATAGCAATATTTTGAAATTGTTTACTTGCAGTTGCTATTATTAGTAAGAAAGATGGCTTGGGGCCAGATGAGGTCTTCCTGAGAAAACTATTTCAAAGATACTGAGCTCTGCCGAATGTATTTTTAAATGGTTCAAAGACCTAGAAAACAAGATACTAAAGCACAGTAATATATCAACTTGCATGGTGACATCTAGTTATCTAAAGCAGTTTTATTCAACAACTTCATCAGTAGGATGAAAAGGCAGATTGAGGATGCTTGAAAGGAATAAAACTGATTCCAGAGCTGTTAAATTGGGAGGTTTTAATTATTAATCACAAATATTGAAAAACTATGCAGAAAAGTCACAGACATTTAAAAACAGATTTAGAAGGAAAAAGTGAGGAAGAAACAAGTAAAATTTCTTTTTAAAAGTCGAACATTTCAAAGCTGAGAGATCCTTGGAAGTTCTGAAGTAAAATGGGATTTAGGAATGAGTGAATAATCTTTTGGGTGGCTTAGGGCCAAGGGAAAAGACAAGGTTTATGGAACAACTGTGGGGATTTATTTGTTTTTACTTATCCTGTAATGTTTAATCCTATTTCAGATGACCCATGTTAAAAACGTAACAGACCAATGTTGTAGGGCCCTAAAAAATGGTTATACAGACATAAGTTAAAATAGTTTCTGGAAAAACAAAGTAAATGTCTACTCAACAAAGGAATAGAAATTGGTGAGAGATAAGTTGGTTCATTTCTACTCAATGTTCTTAGATATGAAAAGTGTTGGTATTCTTGTGGGAAAGAAGTGTGACCTAGGGAAATGAGGTGTAGAAGGCCAGGATTTTGATTCATCCTCGGTCTTTCATTTCTGGAGGCTGAGGGATATATTATCATTAGAGATAGCTACTCTAGAGGCACAAAGTTTTTCAAGGATAGATTCGGTGCCTTTGAAAAGCTCTATATTCCTAGCACCTACTACGGTGCCTGGCAGCTTTATTCATTCTTTCTACAAGTACTAGAGTAGCTTTTATCTGCAAGGTATTGAGCTCACTAATGTGGATATACCAGTGATTAAGACAGATATAACTCCTGTCCTTATGAACCTTATATCATGATGAAAAGACAGTAAATAACGACACACAACCATTTAATCACAATTGTGACAGGTGTGATGAAGTGGAAGTTTTGGGTACTCTGGTAGTATACTGTAAGTCCCCTACATACGAACCTTCAGGTTGCAAACCTTCAAAGATACAAACGTGTTCGCATGTCCAATCACGTAAGTTAGTTCACGTGTCTGGCGTACACTGTCACGTGCATGCATCCTCTACAAGTGGTTGTGTTTTTGTGTACTTACATTGTGTAGCTTACTGATGAAGACCTGATGGAATTGGAAGCCCAGAAAAAGGACGAAGAGAGACAAGAGGAAGAAGTAGTAACTGAAGAACTGAAGAGATTCACGATGCAGGAGATGGCAAGGGGATTTTCTTTATTTGAGAAGGTACTGTTAGTTTTTGAGGCACAGGACCCGAATGTAGAACGGTACACGAAGGTTGCGGCAGCCGTTCAGAATGCAATCCAGTGCTACCGTGTCATCCATGATGAGATAAAAATAGCTACTACCCAGATATCACTGGTTCGTTTTTTCAGTAGGGTAGATAGAATTGAATCCAGCAAGGAACCAGAACTTGTGTCATCAACGTCAGGCGTGACTGAAATTGCAGCTTGCCCTCAGTCCCCTACTGCTGACGATCCTTCAGCTCTACCATCTCCCACCTCCTCTCCCTCCTCCAGTCAGTAACTCTTCTTTCCTGTTCACTCGATGCCAGATGCTATACTGGACTACTGTACTCTTCAAGGTACTGTACTGTAAGATTAAAAATGTTTTATTTTTTGTGTTTGTTTTTTATGTATTATTTGTGTGAAAAGTATTATAAACCTATTACAGCACAGTACCATATAGCCGATCGTGTTAGTTGGGGACCTTGGCTAACTTTGTTGGACTTACCAACAAACTGGACTTATGAGTGTGCTCTCAGAACAGAACTCGTTCGTATGTAGGGGACTTACTATACTGAGGTACCTGAGCTACAGGGGGTTTAGGAAGTGATGCCTACATGAAAATAGGAAGTATAGGTAGGAATAGTTACTTTGATAAAGTTGGAGCCCGGGACCAGGAGAACATTCTGGGCAGAATGAAAGGTCTGAAATGTGACGGCTTTTGGTTCCCCCTTTGAGACATATCATTTTGCCCTCCATCACTCATTAGAAAGGTTTTGGTTCTGTTTATTCAAATAAGGTTGGACTTGATATCTTCTGTCTCTGGAGACATGAGGGAAGGAGTAGCCTAAGCTCGTTCAGATTCCATGAGACAGAGGGTGCCCCAAGTTACATGTTCTTAGACTGAAAGGACAAAAAGTCGCCAGGACTCACCAGCAGTCTTTTTCTAAGGTGGCAGCTATGAGGGCCAAAGGCTGCTCTTCTCTCCTGCATCTGTCCAAATGTGTACCAGCCTGCGGAGTAGTCATCTCACTCAGAATCTGTCTAGAATTCCTCCTTCGGAACTGACTTCTGAGTTACACACAGGAAATTCAGTCTTTGGTCAGAGGAGAGTCTCCTTTAGTCTGTTTTATTTATTTATTTTTCTTTTCCTCCCTTGGGTAGAACCTTCTTCCTTCCATTTCTTTCTTCCTCTTTCCCTTCCTTTTTTCCTCCATCCCTCCCATTCTTCCTCTTTCAACATTTGTTATCCAACCACTCTGTGTCAAATACTGGGGATAAAAGATAAATAAAAAGCGATAGTTGACTATGTGGGCAACAGATCTATAAGCAAGGAGACTCAAAATGTGTTATCCCTTCTTTTTGCTCCTCATCTATTTGTATGGATTCAAACCCAAAGGGTTTATGTGAGCCAGACCAGCACTAGGAAAGGAGCACACCAACTAGCCCTTTAACCTCTGCAGGCAGTTTGCCAAGAGCCCTGTCAGAGAAGGACAGAGATATAAAAGCAAGCATGAAATTGTCCTGGGATGAAGTAAAAATAAAAATGGAAATAGGGGCTTCCTTGGTGGCGCAGTGGTTAAGAATCTGCCTGCCAATGCAGCAGACACGGGTTTGAGCCCTCGTCCGGGAAGATCCCACATGCTGCAGAGCAACTAAGCCCGTGCGCCACGACTACTGAGCCTGCGCTCTAGAGCTTGTGCTCCACAACAAGAGAAGCCACCGCAATGAGAAGCCTGTGCACCGCAACAAAGAGTAGCCCCTGCTCGCCGCAACTAGAGAAAGCCTGTGCGCAGCAACAAAGACCCAAATGCAGCCAAAAATAAAATAAATAAAATAAAATAAAAAATGGAAATAAATAGGTACCTTAACTTTCACAATCTGAACTGGAATAGACTGGGATAGATTTTTTGTTACACAAACTCTTGCAACTTGCCATTCAAAACCCAAGAACCAAATAAATTTGGAGAAGAGAGACTATTTATTCAGTATTTCCATCCATTATTTCTTTTTGTAATTGAGATATAACTGACATATAACATTGTATTATTTTTAACTGTACAACATAATGATTTGACATACTATATATTGTGAAATGATTACCAGAACAAGTTTAGTTAATATCCATCACCACACAGTTACAAATTTTTTTTCTTATGATGAGAACTTTTAAGATCTACTCTCTCAGCAACTTTCTAATATACAATACAGCATTGTTAACTATAGTCATCATGTTGTCCATTACATCCCCAGAATTCATTTATCTTATAACTGGAAGTTTGTACCTTTCAACTGCCTTCACCCATTTCAGCCACGACCCCCATGCCCACCCCCCGCCCAGCCTCTGGTAACCACCAGTCTCTTCTCTGTATCTATGAGTTTTTTTGTTTGTTTGTTTTAAGATTCCACATACAAGTGAGATCACATAGTATTTGTCTTTCTCTGTCTCACTTATTTTACCTAGCATAATGCCCTCAAAGTCCATCCATGTTGTTGAAAATGGCAGGATTTCCTCCTTTTTCATGACTCAGTAATATTCCATTGTATATAGATACCATGTTTACTTTATTCATTCATCCATCAGAGGATACTTCAGTTGTTTCTATGTTTTGGCTGTTGTAAATAATGCTGCAATGAACATGGGGGTGCACACAACTTTTCCAGTTAGTGTTTTTGTTTCCTTTGGATAAATGCACAGAAGTGGAATTGCTAGATCATATGGTAGTTCTATTTTTAATTTTTTGAGGAAACACCACACTGTTTTCTATAGTGGCTACACCAATTTACATTCCTACCAACAGTGCACAAGGGTTCGCCTTTTCCCATATCCTCACCAACACTTGTTATTTCTTCTTTTTGATGATAGCCATTGATTTGCATTTCCCTGATGATTAGTGACGTTGAGCACATTTTCATGTGCTTGTTGGCAATTTGTATGTCTTCTTTGGAAAAATATCTATTCAAATCCTCTGCCTATTTTTAAAAATTGGATTGTTTGGGTTTTTTTTTAAATTTTCCTATTGAGTTGCATGAGTTCTTCATATTTTTTGGATATTAACCATTTATCAGATATATGACTTGCAAATAATTTCTCCTATACCATATGTTGCCTTTTCATTTTCTCGATGGTTTCCCTTCCTGTACAGAAGCTTTTTAGTTTGATGTAATCCCATTTGTTTATTTTTGATTTTGTTGCCTTTGTTTTGGGTGTCAAGAGCTCACTGCTGAGAACGCTGTCAGTGCTCTTACCTGCTATGTTCTCTTCTAGGAGTTTTATGGTTTCAGGTCTTTAACTCATTTTGAATTGATTTTTGTGTATAGTATACGATAGTGTTCCAGTTTCATTCTTTTGCATGTGGTTGTCCAGTTTTCCCAGCACCATTTATTAGACAATCCCTTCCCCATTGTATATTCATCCTTTTTTCTTAAACTGGTGTTTCTTTCTGGTGAGTAAGTCCATAGCTCTTTTCTAATCCTCAATGGGATTTGTAATCCCCCAAATACTTAACCACTACACTGCAGTACATCAGCTGTTATGACTACAGAAAAGCAGAAAAACGTGTGTGGAAAGAAAGTAGCTGCAGGAATTAAACTAGAAAAAAGTGGTAAGAACATGAATGAGTCAGCATGAGGGTATAAGAGCTTTAAAAGGTATCAACTTCAAAGAGAAAATGAAATTATTTGGGTTGCCCTAGTAACACCAAGATAAAAATGTGGAAGTGAAAATGCAGGATTTAACACTAGGAAAACCTTTGGCACCAAGATCTCTCATATCATGGAATGAGCTTTACCATGGCAACAGGCAAAAAACATGTAAACGGATTAAAGAAAAAATATCCAAGGGAGTGGAAGCACGGTAATAAAGACAAAGCTGATCTAATAAATAAACTGTACCTTTCTTTTCTTTTAATTCACAGAATTAAATAGGGGGAAGGCAAAGGGTCTGCAGGGATCAAATGGGACTTTCCTCAGTGACGTGATCTTAAATGATTTTAAAAGTTCAGCTTAATGTAATATTTTCACACACTTATTTTTCCCCAAATGGTATAGAATCTCTACTCAGTCTAGACCTCTGGTTTTATTATAGGAAAAGGCAAAAGAAATAAAAACAGAAGGAATAGGTTACATTTTCCATGCCCAATCTCTACTTTTTTGGAGGAGTTATGTCCCTGGCGATTAAAGCAAGAAGAGACATTCATATTAATGTACTACTGCAGTATTAAAGGATTACTCTAGTATTATAGTATTCAGGGCACAGCACTGAAGTCAAAGCGTCCAGGTCTGAATCCTGGCTCTGCCACTTGTGAGCTGGGTGACCATGAACAGGTTACTCAATCCTTCTGTTTCCTCATTTTTAAAATGGGGAAAAGGACGGTATCTTCCTTCACTGGGTTTCTGGGAAGTGTATAAGAGGTAATTCTGGCAAACACTAATTGCTGTACTAGGCAGGAAATTAGCACTCATATATGACAACTACTAATATTATCAATAGAGCTAACAATCCAATTTGATAAGTGTGATAGGGAATTTACTATTAAGAATAAGAATTTCTTGGTGTTTAGGGCCTTCAGCTCTAACTTGAGGTATCAAACTAAAAACAATTCTTTATAAAACAAAAGAAACAAGCTTTGAAAGATCGTTTTTGTTAAAAGGGAGAGGAAAGATCTAACAATGAATATTTAATATTATTATACCTACTAAATACCAGGCATTAAACAAGTTATCTGTTGAGCTTCCACATGAAACCCATGAGGCAGGTATGATCTTAGCTCTTCAGAAGAAGAAATGTACAAGAGAGATGAATATTTCTCCAAGGTTACAAAGCCTGTGACTGGCACGCCAAAACTTCCCACTCCGCTCTTTCAGATTCCAATGCTCAAACTCATTCTACTTCATGAGAGAAATTATTTTAGTCTCTAACAACCTCCTTTATGGGAAATTCAGCCCTGTCATCCATTGGCCAAAAAGCCTATTTGGGGAGTTAGCTATCTGAGGACTGAATTCAGGGCAATCAAATTTCTAGCCTAAAATCTGGCACTGAGAGAGAAATCCAGTCTGCGGAAAGATCTTTTAAAAGTTTACAAAGGACTCAGCTTCTCTCCACGAGGGGGTAACTGGTATTGCACTTACACTTCTGTTGTAAGTAGAGAGAAAAACACAATTTTACCAGAACCACAGACGATCTTTTATGTTATACTCTTGGTTACACCTATTGTTCGTTTGATGGTAAACCCTTGGGTGGAGAATGCAATCCCCCAATTTCACACTGTTCCAATCTCCTTTAGGGGGATCTGCACGTGACTTTCAGGAACTCAGTGCAGAAAAACAGCAAGAACCTTCTGTACTGAGAATTTGAATACTGGGAAACAAATACCAAATGAAAATAGAAGGACAGTGACTACTTATTTCCTTTTCATTGTTCTTATTCAAGTTAATTTGGTCAAGACACTTAACTATTAGCCATTTCTTGCCCCTAGAAAATTATCAGATCCTCCCTTTCTTGATGCTTCAGCAGTGTTTTGCTTTATTGCAGATATGCCTACAAAGAGAATTTGTTTTTCTAAAAAATGGTTCAAATGTTGTCTTTTTTAAATAATTAATTTTTAGGGGGGGCTGTGTTGGGTCTTCGTTTCTGTGGGAGGGCTTTCTCTAGTTGCGGCAAGCGGGGGCCACTCTTCATCGCGGTGCGCGGGCCTCTCACTATCGCGGCCTCTCTTGCTGCAGAGCACAAGCTCCAGATGCGCAGGCTCAGTAGTTGTGGCTCATGGGCCTAGCTGCTCCGTGGCATGTGGGATCTTCCCAGACCAGGGCTTGAACCCATGTGCCCTGCATTGGCAGGCAGACTCTCAACCACTGCGCCACCAGGGAAGCCCCACTGTCTTTTTAAAATTATGATTCTGAATTTCTTGCTTCCAGTTTCAGATCACACAATGTTTCCAGAAGCAGGGGAAAGAAAATGCTTCAGGTGCACTTTATGTAAAAAATTCCCATAGGTACCTGAAGTCTCTTCCCAATCCACGGGCTGACTGGGAAGAACTAAGGTTAGCAGCCTTAGTTCTGCCAACTAATTCTTTTTTTTTTTTAATCTTTATTGGAGTACAATTGCTTTACAATGGTGTGTTAGTTTCTGCTTTATATCAAAGTGAATCAGCTATACATATACATATATTCCCATATCTCCTCCCTCTTGCGTCTCCCTCCCACCCTCCCTATCCCACCCCTCTAGGTGGTCACAAAGCACCGAGCTGATCTCCCTGTGCTATGCGGCTGCTTCCCACTAGCTATCTATCTTACATTTGGTAGTGTACATATGTCCATGCCACTCTCTCACTTCATCCCAGTTTACCCTTTCCACTCCCCGTGTCCTCAAGTACATTCTCTACATTTGTGTCTTTATTCCTGTCCTGCCCCTAGGTTCTTAAGAACCATTTTTTTTTTTTATTCCATATATATGTGTTAGCATACGGTATTTGTTTTTCTCTTTCTGACTTACTTCACTCTGTATGACAGACTCTAGGTCCACCGACCTCACTACAAATAACTCAATTTTGTTTCTTTATATGGCTGAGTGATATTCCATTGTATATATGTGCCACATCTTCTTTATCCATTCACCTGTTGATGGACACTTAGGTTGCTTCCATGTCCTGGTTATTGTAATTAGAGCTGCAATGAACATTGTGGTACATGACTCTTTTTGAATGATGGTTTTCTCAGGGTATATGCCCATCAGTGGGATTGCTGGGTCAATATGGTGGTTCTATTTTTTTTTAAGGAACCTCCATACTGTTCTCCATAGTGGCTGTATCAATTTACATTCCCACCAACAGTGCAAGAGGGCTCCCTTTTCTCCACAGCCTCTCCAGTATTTATTGTTTGTAGATTTTTTTTTTTTTTTGCGGTACGCGGGCCTCTCACTGTTGTGGCCTCTCCCATTGCGGAGCACAGGCTCTGGACGTGTAGGCTCAGCGGCCATGGCTCACGGGCCCAGCCGCTCCACGGCACGTGGGATCTTCCCGGACGGGGGCACGAACCTGTGTCCCCTGCATCGGCAGTTGGACTCCCAACCACTGCGCCACCAGGGAAGCCCTGTTTGTAGATTTTTTGATGATGGCCATTCTGACTGGTGTGAGGTGATACCTCGTTGTAGTTTTGATTTGCATTTCTCTAACGATTAGTGATGTTGAGCATTCTTTCATGTGTTTGTTGGCAATCTGTATATCTTCTTTGGAGAAATGTCTATTTAGGTCTTCAGCTCATGCAGCTCAATACCAAAAAGACAAACAACTAATTCTTGATGTTAAGACATACCCAAACATGTGGACCATTCTGAAATTGTAGCTCTTTTAGGGGAATCTGACTTACGATATGATTTCATGTCAACCTGAGTTCTAGGGTACATGTTCCCTTAGCTTCAATGTTTCTTCATATCATCAAATACAACCTGCAGATACTTCTATTAGTGCTCTGCTTTCTATTTATATTTAACCTTAATGTTTTCATCCCAACTCCCCAAGTTTCCTCCTTTTCTTGTTTTCCCCAATATAAGTGACTCATGATGTATCTGATGGATCAGATGTATGGTTTGAGAGAGAAGAAGATGACACCAAGATTTTTGACTTGAGGAACAGAAAGGATGGAGGTGACATTTTCTGAAGGGAGAAGGAAACGACAGAAAGAGCAAATTTGGGGGGGGGGATGAGGAATTTGGTTAGAGACATGTTAAATATGAGACATCTATTAAGACGACCAAGTGGAGGGACTCCAGAAACAGTTGGATGTACTAGGCTAGAGTTAGGAAAGATCTGGGCTGGAGATATAAATTTGGGGGTCATCAGGGTATAGGAAGTGATTAAAGCCATGGTATGGCTTTAATGGTAAAGTATGAAAAAAAGCCATGGTATGGCTTTTATGGTAAAGTATCAAGTCACTTTGGAAGTATACAGAGAGAAGAAAACTACCTAAGGACTTCTACAGCAAGGAGCATTTTCCCACCAGATGTGGGATTGAATTACTCTCTCACTTGTTTAGGTTACTGTGAAAATGTCATATTATCATTAACATGATAATGGAACACTGTCTCTGGTAACCCTCTTTAAAATATTAATACTAACTTGTCACCACCAGTGGCACACTATCCAAGCATTCCATTTTTTCATTCTCCTAAGTGACTTTTATCAACAGCATTATCTTTATCAGATGTACTCCATACGTGTTTACTAGTGTTTTTGTCTGTCTCCTGCATTATAAGGTACATTCCATAAGAAACAGGGACTTTGTTTTGTTCACTCGTACCTCCCAGTGTGCAGAACAGTGCCTGGCACATAAAAAGGACTCAGTAAATAGTTGCTGAACGAATGAACGATGAAGAATGAGTATACACGTATTCTGAAATTCTCTCAGTTGTTAAAAATGAATAACTATTATACCTGTTTTATTGCTCTTCACAAATTGAAGGTTTGTGGCCACCCTACACTGTCAGATAATGGTTAACATTTTTTAGCAATAAATTACTTTAAAATTAAGGTATGTACATTGTTTTTTAGATATAACGCTATTATTGCACACAATAGACTACAGTGTACTATAAACATAACTTCTATATGCACTGGGAAACCAAAATTTGGTGTGACTTGATTTATTGCAATATTTGCTTTATTGTGGTGGTCTGGAATCAAACACACAACACCTGTGAGGTATGCCTGTATAACAGAAATATTTCTGTAAATACCAGAATTTAGAGTTAGGTGCACTTAGTTTTGAAGAAGAGAATGACCAGACTTTTTTTTGCAACACTCTGCATTTTCTCATGATACCCACACTCTGCTTCAGGGCAGAGGAGAAGCAAAGAAGGCGTAAAAGGCCACCTGGGAGATTTATGCGGAGGTTGAAAAGGAAAATCTTTCTCTGCCTTGTTCAGGGAGTTGGGAGAGGGAAGATAGGAGAGGAGTGGGAAAAGAGAGGTTCTCGGCCTGATTTATTTTGAACTTGGGCTCCTAGATAATAATTGTAGCAGTATCATATTCTTTGCTCTACTTCCACTGCCTGTCTAAATCACCTTCCAGGGACCTAGCATAGAATAAGGTAAAGACTGCAAGAAGGGAAGGACAGATACTTACTAAACAATGGCAGGCAGGAGTGATCATTGATAGTTTGGGTCAGAATTCTCAATGGTAAATGACTGGCAAAGCACAAGTGCAGGAAAATGGGAGAGTCAGGACCGTGGGAAGCCATGGTGAATCTACCATCATTCTGCAAAAAACATGATACTGAATTGGTGGTAACGAGACCCTGTAAGTCAACCTTTTGCTATAACTAGCATTATTCAGTGCCTTACTGGAGTCTGAGTTCCATCTTTCAAGAGGAATGTGGAAAAATATTAGATAGACAGTTATTTAAGAGCAAGTTCCACCTTCAAAATTATATCCAGATTTCAATATTTCCAACTCAGCTCTATTGCTATTACCCTGGTCCAAGCCATCATCATCTCTCAGCTAGATTACTGCAATAGCCTCACAACTGGTCTCCCTGCTTCTACCACTGACCCATATAGATTTGTCTCAACTGAGCGGCAGAATGATCCTATTAAAATATTGGGTTTCTCCTGTGCTCAAAACCTTCTGACAACTCCATCTCACTCAGAAAAAGCCAAAATGTTTACAAAAATCCTACTAGGCCCTATGTAGTCTGCACTCTTCCCACGCTCAGCACCAGTGTCATAGCCTCCTTCACTCTGGCTAGCTCCAGCCACACTGGTCTTTCCTGCAGTTTCTTCAACATCCCAGGTTCACTCCTGCCCCAGGGCCTTTGCATTTGCAGTACCCTCTGCCTGGAATTCTCCTCTTCCTGATACCAGAACTTATCCGGATTCCAACCACTTTTCACCATTTCTGTCACTACCACTCTGGGCCAAGCCTTCGCCAGCTCTCGTGTGGATAATACAGCAAAGCTGATTTCATGTATTACAACCCCAGCCCCGGCACTCCCTTTCTTCCTGCCCTGCCTTATTTTTCTCCATAGCATTTGGCACCTTTGAACATGCTACACATTTTAGTTACTTACGTGTTTCTCTTGTCTCCTCCCCCTTGACCATAAGTCCCACGAAGGCAGGAACTTTTGTCAGATTTGGACACTATTTTGTCCCTAATGTCCAGGAGAGTGTCTGACCCATATTTGTCATTCAGTAGGTATATTTTGATCGAAAGAATAAAGCAATAGAAACAGAATTTATAGAGACATGTTACCTAAATCGAGACAAGCAAAGGAACATATAAGTCTAACAGATGATTCAAGAACCTAGAAGTATATGGATAGACTAAGGTACCGACTACAAAGTGTTTCAATTTCAGATGTAAAAACAGGCCCTCAAACTGTGGCATGAGAGATTTAGGGTAGACAGGAAGAACCTGTTGTTAAATTATTCAATAGACGGTTCTAGAACAAAACCTGTGGGTTGGTCATGCCACTGAGATGTGAAAAATGGGTGCAACTTGCTCTCTGGGGGTGGAGTGCTAGCTGAGAAAGCCCACCGCTGCTCTGCTCGGAGCCTAAGGTGAGTATTTCCCCAGGAGCCAACATCGCTTACTGAAACAGCAGAGTGCCATGTGCTTCCAAAGGGAAAACACAGGTACTGGTATTCAATTAGGAATTACCCACTGGAACACCTGTTGACAGAATCTGGGCTGAGCCGGGCTCCTGAAATTTATTAGAAAATCTTGGGGGAAACAAAACGCAGGGTACATAGAGTGGTGGCTCTCAATGTGTGGAATCAGCTGGAAAGTTTTAAAAATACTAATACCCGGGTCCAGTTAAATCAGAACATACCCCAGGCATGAAGCTGCTTCTTTAAAGGTGCCCAGGTGATTCCAACATGCAGCTGAGGTTGAGATCTATGTCCCTAGACACCTCGTACTTCCTCTTTCTGTGATTAAAAAGTAAACCTATGAACCAGGTGAGGTCTTAAGGAAAAGCTGGAGCTTTATCTGTGCCTACCAAAGCAGAGTTCACTTACTTAAAATGCTTTCAGTACTCTATGAACTCATATTTTCGTATCATGTCTTTAGTTAATAGGTACCTCACCTCTCCCCGGATCACCACATCAGACTGACAGGCTTCCCCAGGCGGCCCACCCTCCTGTGGGAAGAGGGTAACGTTTGACGGGCTCATGACCATAACTGCAGTGTCCTATTTTGGAAGGCTGTGGCTGAGTGTCTTCATAGGCAGTCCAAGATCAACACTCTCCCTACCTGCTCTGTTCACTCCTTCACTCCCCGGGGTTATTTATATATGAATCCATCTCCCCGCCCACACTATAAATTCTGTAAGGGCAGACGCTGCCTTGCACATTTTGGCACTCCCAGCCTCTGACCTCGTTGTCTGAGGAATAATGACAAGGAGCTCCACAGGCATGGCAATGATTTACCCCTCCAGAACATCTTCTAATGTGGATGATGCATCGAACACTAGAACTGTAGTTTTGATGGGGTCCATTTTTACTTTACAGGTGTTTTATTTTAGAATAACAGTGAGTGTGGATCTTACCAGCAAAGATCTCTTTATGAATAAAGAAAAATCCCATCTCCACCACAACATGAGCTAAGGTTTACTATGTGCCTAGACAGTGTCAGGCACATCACATGTATATTATTTAATCCCCGAACATCCCTAGGCTCTAGGTACCCTTACAGAAGAAACTGAGACCTTGGCAGGTTAAACGTCCTGCCTAGGGGTACACAGCAGTAAGTAGAAGAGCCTGGATGCAACCAAGGTGATCTGGTTTTAGAGCCAATTATTCTAAGCAAGTCACTAAACCTAACATTTCATGGATAACAGAATTGAAAACTGAATTTCTTCCTGATTTAATTTAGGAATTAGTTGGCAGGAAAGGGTGTTTTCCCTTACTCTAAAGAAGGGTTTCTTAAAAACTGGGAGTGCTACTACTTAACATGTCCTATTAACTTACATTATAATATCAGAGATGCTTTCTTTTAAATTCATATTATATTCAGAGTATAACATATTAAGAGATGTTATCTTTAAACTTTCTGTTTGCTTTTCCATTGGTGCTGACTCCTAACTTTTTGGCTTTAAATCTCTTAGCTCTTCAGTCTCTTGGTCAAGCACTTAATAATTTTAAAGAACTTTAAGAGTAGAATCTACCGCATCCCATAGCTAAATGAGAGTACAGCTAGTCTATTTTCCTGTTGTACATCCATATTTTTAATAACAAATGTATAGTTTATTACTTGATAATGAAAGATAATACACAGTTTCAATTTTTATGTCAAATACTTAGTTTAGGAAAGATAATGAAGATTTCTTTAACCTTCTTCATAGGTGATTCTAATATAAAAATACTGACGATGCTTAGGTAGTGTTTCTGCTACTTTCCCCACTTTCACTAAATAAATTAGCTGGAGTATGAGATGTTGAGAGATTGGGAATGACTCTCTTAAAATATCATAGAGATGAAAATTTTTCTCTTTCTTAGATTATAGTCTAAAAACAAATATATTTTAAAACAGGCTTCATTCTAGGTTTCCAAGCAAACACACCCAAATAGATTAATTAATACATCAGAGCCTTAGACTGTTTTCAAATGCTATACCTACACTGCTTATGATGTCATACAAATAATTCTGATTCAGTTTGAATATGTCAACAGGAAGAGGTCTGGCAGAAACAAAATTCTAAGCAAACTAATTATGAGACTTAAGCAATTCCATTACCAGAAATGCTAGTTAAACCAAACAGTAGTGCGGCCAAAGAACATCAAGGAACACCACTGTTTTCAAGACTTGTGGTTTCCTCATATAAGGGACCTATTCTGCTCTTATTTGGATGTGGCACAAGGGGGCTTTTTGAAAGCATGGTATATTTCAATCTAATAAAAAAAATCTCAATACAGCTGAGTGAACGTAAAGTTGCTCGCAGTCAGACACTCACATTCCTCAGTCTCTATAAATATGTCTGCTGCTTGACATCAATAACACACCTTGTTGCCTCACCTAAAACATTCTTGTGTTTGCATATCAAATATTCTAATGTGATCCGGCCCTTTGTGCATGGCTCCAGTTTGGGTCTAATATTCTCTTCCCTTCTATTAAAGAATAGGTCTTCTGAAAATTTTGTAGAAACAGACTGTCATCATACTAAGTAAGCATCTTTCTTCCAAACCACAGTGGCCACTGCTGACTGAGCTTACTAGGCAAAATCATTCATAAAGGTGGGGTATGTTCCTTCTTATGGCATCAGTGAGATATTAATAGCATTTTAATACAAAACCTCAGGGTAATTTGTGCAAATTCTTTTCTCTATGAAGTGATTCTAGTTTTGTACATTTAGGCTGATATGAAATCCTTAGTCCAAAGCAATATATGCCAACAGTAAAACTAATAAAAGTATTCCTGTTATTGCCTTATGGGTATATATTACGTCATTGAACATCTGTATTCTGAGAACTCTAAGTTTAGTCATAAGCAGCCACATTAAACTAAAAAGTAAAAATGGAAGTAGGTTATCTCTACTTACCATTTTGTTCAACGTAATGCAGTGGTTAAAATGCAAATTTTACAGCCAGAAAGACCTATGTTTGAAATCTAGGTCTGTGGCAATCTCTTTAAATTATGCACACTTAGAAAAATGCTTGGCAGTAAATATGACAATTATCAACCTCATTATTTAATTAAGAAAATATTAGCTAGGCTTCTCTCCTGGGAAGCTTCTGAATTCTGAAAATCCCACTGACTCTATATATAGATATATAGATATCTATATATATATAGTAGATATCTATATATCTATCTATATATATATAGATAGATATATAGATATCTACTATATATATATATATATAGTAGATATATATATAGTAGATATCTCTATATATAGATATATAGATATCTATATATATAGTAGATATCTCTATATCTACTGTTCATGGAATATGCCTAAAAGTACCCCCAAACTGTGGTGTACTCTAAAACATCTGGTAATTTTTTCCACTTACCCCAAGATAGGCCAGTTTCTTCAAATCAACCACCTCTAATTTACCTGTTTTACCTGTCTTTGCTGCATCAATATACTGAAACAAAAACCCATGAAAATGCCAACCTACCCCAATTCTTGAACTAGATATCTGGAAATTTAGAGGTCCCAGATATGCAAATCTGTTAGATCCTCCCCACCCCATTCCTGACTATGTGGCTCCTGAAGTTCCTCGGCACCTAGCATCCCTGGAGCATGACCCAAAGCTTTAAGGAAACCTCAATAGCTAAGACTAGTAAAGATAAGGCCAATGGAGCAGTTCCTAAGAACAAGTGCCCATCCCTACCCCCCACCTTCAGGTGGTTAGACCTGCCAGCACGAAAATCACACCACCGTGGAAAGGCTGTTCCTCTGACTGCTGCCATCCAAGAACACTGCTGCCTTTCTGGGGTCTACAGGATGGCCAGCAGCTGCAGCTGCAGGACTGATCCGTCCCCTTACGGTAGACTTCCTGGAAGCTGAGTCACTATTTCCAGGAGTAGTCACTGAAAGAGCCGTCATGTTGAATCTTCCTTGCAAGGTGCTACCATGGCCCTGTGCTCTTTGTGGCCTGAGCTATAAGATGGCAACACCACGGTAGGAGAGATCACTTATTGTCTCCTGGTATCCAGTGTCTCCTTTTTACAAGGTAATTGATATGTGCCTGTTCCAGCCCCCTTGCAGGCAGGTGTGACCATGTGACTTAGTCCTAGCCAGTGAAATAGAAAAGGTATCTTCAACTCTGAGTTGTGTCCTTAAAGGAAAGGAGCTTGCCCTCAACATACCCTCCTCCTCACTTCTGAAGAGGGTATGTCACTCCAATCAGACCAACAAGGGATACATGATCGCAACGGTGGAACATCAAGACATAAGGAGGCTGAACCCTTGCCATTATAGACCCCCATGATCATGTTCCTACTAGTATGGGAAGGAAAGAATGTCTTTTCTTGTTTAAGCCACTATTAGGAGGAGGGGGAGGGTATCTCTGACATCATTTGAACTCATAACTCTTAGCCACATGTGGCAGTACTCACACTGGGGTAGGTGAATGCATCCACGTGAGGAGTGTGAGAAGCCATAAGATATACATGTGTATTCTCTAGGTACACAGACTTTACTCAAAGATTCTGGATTAAAAGTGTTATACTGAAACCAACGGGGACATGGTTTCATATGTTTTTGAAAGTTAAAATACAAGATAATAAATGAAATTTGGTGCTGCAGACAGAATATTTCTAGCTCTATGCCAGGTTCCTAAAATAAGCAGAAAATCTCTTCTATCCTGAGGGAGGCTCTGATGGAAAGTAGGAGGTGTATTAGTTGTAGAAAGGATATTTAACTACAAGTCCAAGGTTCTAGACTCAACTCCACTTCTGACTATACTATATGAGACAACTCCTGCTGCTCTGTGCTTTTAGGTTTATGAAACAGAGCCACATGTCTACGTGTCCAGTCAACACACTGCCATACACACACACACACACACACTCTTGGGTTGCACGGGGGATAAAGATGACTTAGACATGATCTTGGAAGGCAATGAGATGCTAGGAGTTGTAATCCAGGAATAATGACATCCAAGTGGAAGCCTTCCCAAAAAAGGCCACTCACTACCTGGCAACCTATTGTGAAGTTCTTTAGTGGAAAAATTCTACAATTTGCACAGAACTCCCAAACAACTTTCTATGGTTCACTATTAAATGAGAAGACAATTATAAATTACCTGCTACTTAGGGAATGCCTCCACATATAAATGCCTTTATAAGAGAGATATAAAGAAGACAAATACACAATGAAAGGAGCAAATGAACACAGACAAAAGCCTAAAGCAGGAGAAACATGCAAAGCAAAGAGCAAATCACTTAAAAAAACCTCTAAATTATAATTAATCTTTTCAGGGAGCTAGCAGAAGATATTGTGTCCATAAACGTATCAGAAAAAGCTTGGAAATTAAAAATAAGATAATTAAAATGTCAACATCAGGGTTAGATTATAATGTTGAGAAAATTCATCTTGAAGTAGAACAAAAAGGCAAATGGGGAAGAAACAATAGATTATAATACAGATTACAGATCCAATATCTGAAAAACAAAAATTTCACAAAGATTATAAAGAGAAAGTGAGTAGAGAAATTACACAGAAAATACTGAAAGAAAATTTTCTCAAATTGCAGAATATGAGACTCAATATTTTTAAAAAGGATGACCAAAGTGTCCAGCATGAGGAATAACTAAAGCCCCATACCATCATGAGGTGTTGGAGCATCAAGGATAAAGAGAAGATCCTGAAAGCTTCTGGGAGATAAAGGGGGTTAGAGGGCATATATGAAGAAACAAAATTCAGAACCACTGATATTATTAGACTTCTCAATAACAATACTTACTGGATGCTAAAAAAAAATGGTTAAAAAAAAAGCCTTTTGGGCTTCCCTGGTGGCGCAGTGGTTGAGAGTCCGCCTGCCGATGCAGGGGACATGGGTTCGTGCCCCAGTCCGGGAAGATCCCACATGCCGTGGAGCGGCTAGGCCCGTGAGCCATGGCCGCTGAGCCTGCGCTCCGCAACGGGAGAGGCCACAACAGTGAGAGGCTCGCGTACCGCAAAAAAAAAAAAAAAAAAAAAGCCTTTAAAATTCTTAGTGAAAGTAGTTGTCAATTTAGAGTTCAATACCCAACCAAAATAACTTTCAAATCTGAGAGTAGAATGAATAATATATTTCAGACACTGAAAGACTCAGAAAACTCACCTTTATGCATTCTTTCTTTTAAAACTACTGAGGGATGTAAAGGCAATAAAAAGTTCCTCCCTTGAATTCCAGACATACGTCCAGCTGCTGACTTGACATTTACAATTAGATGTTGAACAGGCATTTCAAAATTATTAAGTCCAAAACACAATTCTTTATTTCAACCCCAAATCTGCTATTCCCACAATGTTCTACATTACAGTTCCTCTGGTTTAAAACTTTGGAGTTAATTTTGACCTCTTTATCTTGTACCCAGGTCTATTCTGTCAGCAAAGCCTAGTGGCTCAACTTTTAAAATATATCCAGAATCTGACCATTCCTAATTAATTATACTGCTACATCCCAACCACCAGCATGTCGCATGTGGTTTACTGCAACAGGTTCATAACTAGTCTCCATGCTTCCATCCTTCTCTCCTACAGTCTAGTCTCTACCATTTTTTTCCTCAAAGCGTGCCTTTTTTAGAAAGTCAGTGAAAATAAGTATTCTTATTTTCATAAGAATACTACACATGATTTGCCTTTTTAACTCACATTCTCTGGTGAATGTACAGAGGAATTTTCTGGAGGCTACATGATGTTAGTGAACAGACTGAATGCCAGGCATTAAAGAAATATGTAAAAATTTAAAACAATGTCATTGTCTTTCTTTGGGGGAAAATATAGTTATTTTCATAAAAATATATTATTTGTGTTAACATGTTTTCTTATTATTTTAAAATAAGTTAATACTTAACAGTTTAAAATTTCTAATATGGTAAATATCTACAAATATAACCCACATAAAGCTCTTTGGGAGTCTTCAATAATTTTTTAAGATTACAAAGGCCCTGAGGCCAAAAAGTTTGGCTAATGGCTTCTCTATACTGCAGCCAGAGTGATCCTTTTAAAACTCAAGTCATACTATGACCCTCATTTGCTTAAAACCTTCTAATGGCTCCTCACTTCACTCACAGTAGAGGAGGACAAGACACTTCATGAGTCTACGGTACCTTCTCCTAATAACTACTATTCTCCCCTTGCTCAGTGCCTTCCACCCTCATTGGCCTTCTTGCTGTTGCCCCATCATGCCAGGGATATGCCTTTGTATTTGCTGTTCTCTCCTCGGATATGGATGGCTCCCTCCCTTCCTCCAGGTCTTTGCCTTATGAGCCATATTTTTTGTTGTTTCTCTTTCCAGATATTTAAATACTTGCAAATATTTCCCTATTCTTTTATGGTAGTGCTACCTCTTATCTTTGCCACACATATATTTGTTTACCCTACCCCACCTGTCACAGAGTATGTCCCGAGGACAGTGGCTGGTTTTTAATCTCCTCAAAGGAGAGCAGATCTGGTGGTGGTTTGCACCTAGTTATGGTCCTGAACTGAAAACACATGGCTGAACTCAAGGGATTATCCGGCTAAACCTTCAGGAAAGAATATACTCAACGCAGGGCAGAGAGCCCCAACTCTATTCAAATTCTGAAAACAAAGACCCAGTCTCTATGAATTTGTGGAAAGCCTGATGACTTGGTGTCAGAAAATTCTTTTTAAATTCATATACTGCAGGAGAGACCTTCAAGACGGCAGAGGAGTTAGATGTGGAGATCACCTTCCTCCCCACAAATACATCAGAAATACATCTACACGTGTAACAACTCCTACAGAACACCTGCTGAACGCTGGCAAAAGACCTCAGACTTCCCAAAAGGCAAGAAACTCCCCACGTACCTGGGTGGGGCAAAAGAAAAAAGAAAAATCAGAGACAAAAGAATAGGGATGGGACCTGCACCAGTGGGAGGGAGCCGAGAAGAAGGAAAGGTTTCCACACACTAAGAAGCCCCTTCGCGGGCGGAGATAGGGGATGGCGGAGGGGGAAGCTTCGGAGCCACGGAAGAGAGTGCAGCAATAGCGGGGCAGAGGGCAAAGCGGAGAGATTCCCGCACAGAGGATCGGTGCCGACCGGCACTCACCAGCCCGAGAGGCTTGTCTGCTCTCCCGCCGGGGCAGGCGGGGGCTGGGAGCTGAGGCTCAGGCTTCAGTTGGATTGCAGGGATTGGACTGGGGTTGGCAGTGTGAACACAGCCTGAAGGAAGCTAGTGCACCACGGCTAGCTGGGAGGGAGTCCGGGAAAAACTCTGGAGCTGCCGAAGAGGCAAGAGACCACAGCTTTGGGGTGCGCGAGGAGAGGGGATTCAGAGCACCGCTTAAACAAGCTCCAGAGACGGGAGCGAGCCACGGCTATCAGCGCAGACCCCAGAGACGGGCGTGGGACATTAAGGCTGCTGCTGCCGCCACCAAGAAGCCTGTGTGCAAGCACAGGTCACTCTCCACACCTCCCCTGCCGGGATCCTGTGCAGCCCGCCACTGCCAGAGTCCTGTGATCCAGGGAAAACTTCCGCGGGAGAATGCACGGCGCGCCTCAGGCTGGTGCAACGTCACGTGGGCCTCTACCGCCGCAGGCCCATCCCGCACTCCGTGCCCCTCCCTCCCCCCGGCCTGAGTGAGCCAGAGCCCCCGAATCAGCGGCTCCTTTAACCCCGTCCTGTCTGAGCAAAGAACAGATGCCCTCAGGTGACCTACACACAGGGGCGGGGCCAAATCCAAAGCTGAACCCTGGGAGCTGTGAGAACAAAGAAGAGAAAGGGAAATCTCTCCCAGCAGCCTCAGGAGCAGCGGATTAAATCTCCACAATCAACTTCATGTACCCTGCATCTGTGGAATACATGAATAGACAACCAATCATCCCAAAATTGAGGCGGTGAACTTTGGGAGCAACTGTAGACTTGGGGTTTGCTTGCTGCATCTAAGTTGTTCCTGGCTTTATGTTTATCTTAGTTTAGTATTTAGAGTTTATTATCATTGGTAGATTTGTTCATTGATTTGGTTGTTCTCATCCTCCTTTTTTTTTATACATACATATATATTTTTTTTTCCTTTTTCTCTTTTTATGAGTGTATATGTGTATGCTTCTTTCTATGATTTTGTCTGTAGACCTCTCCTTTTACCATTTGTCCTAGGGTTCTGTCTGTCCGTTCTTTTTACTATAGTTTTTAGCGCTTGTTAACATTGGTGGATTTGTTTTTTGGTGTGGTTACTGTCTTCTTTCTTTCTTTTTAAATTACTTTTTAATATTTTTATTTTTAATAATTATTTTTTAATAACTATTTTATTTTTTTCTTTCTTTCTTTTTCTCTCCCTTTTCTTCTGAGCCATGTGGCTGACAGGGTCTTGGTGCTCTGGCCGGGTGTCAGGCCTGTGCCGCTGAGGTGGGAAAGCTGAGTTCAGCACACTGGTCCACGGGAGACCTCACGGCTGCATGTAATATCAAACAGCGAAAGCTCTCCCAGAGATCTCCATCTCAACGCTAAGACACAGCTCCACTCAACAACCAGTAAGCTACAGTGTTGGACATCCTATGCCAAACAACTAGCAAGACAGGAACACTACCCCACCCATTAGCAGAGAGGCTGCCTAAAATTATAATAAGGTCACAGACACCCCAAAATACACCACTGGAGGCGGTCCTACCCACAAGAAAGACAAGATCCAGCCTCCTCCACTAGACCACAGGCACTAGTCCCCTCCACCAGAAAGCCTACACAACCCACTAAACCAACCTTAACCACCAGGGGTAGATACCAAAAACAACGGGAACTACGAACCTGCAGCCTGCAAAAAGGAGACTCCAAACACAGTAAGTTAAGCAAAATGAGAAGACAGAGAACACACAGCAGATGAAGAAGCAAGTTAAAAACCCACGAGGCCAAACAAATGAAGAGGAAATAGGCAGTCTACCTGAAAAAGCATTCAGAGTAATGATAGTAAAGATGTTCCTAAACCTTGCAAGTAGAATGGAGAAAATACAAGAAACGTTTAACAAGGACCCAGAAGAACTAAAGAGCAAACAAACAATCATGAACAGCACAATAAATGAAATTAAAAGTTCTCTAGAAGGAATCAATAGCAGAATAACTGAGGCAGAAGACCGCATAACTGACCTGGAAGATAAAATAGTGGAAATAACTACTCCAGAGCAGAATAAAGAAAAAAGAATGAAAAGAATTCAGGACAGTCTTAGAGACCTCTGGAACAACATTAAACGCATCAACCTTCAAATTATAGGGGTCCCAAAAGAAGAAGGGAAAAAGAAAGGGACTGAGAAAATATTTGAAGAGATTATAGTTGAAAACTTCCCTAATATGGGAAAGGAAATAGTCAGTCAAATCCAGGAAGCGCAGAGAGTCCCATACAGGATAAATCCAATGAGAAACATGCCAAGACACATATTAATAAAACTATCAAAAATTAAATACAAAGAAAAAATATTAAAAGCAGCAAGGGAAAAACAACAAATAACATACAAGGGAATCGCCATAAGGTTAACAGCTGATATTTCAGCAGAAACTCTGCAAGCCAGAAGGGAGTGGCAGGACATACTTAAAATGATGAAGGGGAAAAACCTACAACCAAGATTACCCAGCAAGGATCTCATTCAGATGTGACAGAGAAACTAAAACCTTTACAGACAAGCAAAAGCTAAGAGAATTCAGCACCACCAAACCAGCTTTACAACAAATGCTAAAGGAACTTCTCTAGGCAGGAAACACAAGAGAAGGAAAAGACCTACAATAACAAACCCAAAACAATTAGGAAAATGAAAATTGGAACATACATATCGATAATTACCTTAAATGTAAATGGATTAAATGCTCCCACCAAAAGACACAGACTGGCTGAATGGATACAAAAACAGGACCCATATATATTCTGTCTACAAGAGACCCACTTCAGACCTAGGGACACATACAGACTGAAAGTGATGGGACGGAAAAAGATATTCCATGCAAATGGAAATCAGAAGAAAGCTGGAGTAGCAATTCTCACATCAGACAAAATAGACTTTAAAATAAAGACTATTACAAGAGACAAAGAAGGACACTATGTAATGATTAAGGGATCAATCCAAGAAATAGATATAACAATTGTAAATATTTATGCAACCAACATAGGAGCACCTCAACACATAAGGCAAATGCTAAAAGACATAAAAGGGGAAATCGACAGTAAAACAATCATAGTGGGGACTTTAGCACCCCACTTTCACCAATGGACAGATCATACAAAATGAAAATAAATAAGGAAACACAAGCTTTAAATGATACATTAAACAAGATGGACTTAATTGATATTTATAGGACATTCCATCCAAAAACAACAGAATACACTTTCTTCTCAAGTGCTCATGGAACATTCTCCAGGACAGATCATATCCTGAGTCACAAATCAAGCCTTGTTAAATTTAAGAAAAGTGAAATTGTATCAAGTATCTTTTCTGACCACAATGCTGTGAGACTAGATATCAATTACAGGAAAAAATCTGTAAAAAATACAAGCACGTGGAGGCTAATCAGTACACTACTAAATAACCAAGGGATCACTGAAGAAATTAAACAGGAAATCAAAAAATATCAAGAAACAAATGACAATGAAAACATGATGACCCGAAACCTATGGGTTGCAGCAAAAGCAGTTCTAAGAGGGAAGTTTATAGCAATACACTCCGACCTCAAGAAACAAGAAACAATTCAAATAAACAACCTAACCTTACACCGAAAGCAATTAGAGAAAGAAGAACAAAAAACCCCCCAAAGTTGGGCTTCCCTGGTGGCGCAGTGGTTGAGAGTCTGCCTGCTGATGCAGGGGACATGGGTTCGTGCCCCGGTCTGGGAAGATCCCACATGCCGCGGAGCAGCTGGGCCCGTGAGCCATGGCCGCTGAGCCTGTGCGTCCAGAGCCTGTGCTCCGCAACAGGAGAGGCCACAACAGTGAGAGGCCTGCATAACGCAATAAATAAATAAATAAATAAATGAAACCCAAAGTTAGCAGAAGGAAAGAAATCATCAAATGAGATCAGCAATAAATGAAAAAGAAATAAAGGAAACAATAGCAAAGATCAATAAAACTAAAATCTGTTTTTTTGTGAAGATAAACAAAATTGATAAACCATTAGGCAGACTCATCAAGAAAAAAAGGGAGAAGACTCAAATCAATTGAAGTAGAAATGAAAAAGGAGAAGTAAAAACTGACACTGCAGAAATACAAAGGATCATGAGATATTACTACAAGCAACTATACGCCAATAAAATGGACAATCTGGCAGAAAATCACAAATTCTTAGGAAAGCACATCCTTGTGAGACTGAACCAGGAAGAAATAGAAAATATAAACAGACCAATCACAAGCACTGAAATTGAAACTGTGATTAAAAATCTTCCAACAAACAAAAGCCCAGGACCAGATGGCTTCACAGGCAAATTCTATCAAACATTTAGAGAAGAGCTAACACCTATCCTTCTCAAACTCTTCCAAAATATAGCAGAGGGAGGAACATTCCCAAACTCATTCTACAAGGCCACGATCACCCTGATATCAAAACCAGAAAAAGATGTCACAAAGAAAGAAAACTACAAGCCAATATCACTGATGAACATAGATGTAAAAATCCCCAACAAATTACTAGCAAACAGAAACCAACAGCACATTAAAAGGATCATATACCATGATCAAGTGGGGTTTTTCCCAGGGATGCAAGGATTCTTCAATATACACAAATCAATCAATGTGATACAACATATTAACAAATTGAAGGAGAAGAACCATATGGTTACCTCAATAGATGCAGAAAAAGCTTTCGACAAAGTTCAACACACATTTATGATAAAAACCCTCCAGACAGTAGGCATAGAGGGAACTTACCTCAACATAATAAAGGCCATATATGACAAACCCACAGGCAACATCGTCCTCAATGGTGAAAAACTGAAACCATTTCCTCTAAGATCAGGAATAAGACAAGGTTGTCCACTCTCACCCCTATTATTCAACATGGTTTTGGAAGTTTTAGCCACACCAACCAGAGAAGAAAAGGAAATAAAAGGAATCCAAATCGGAAAAGAAGAAGTAAAGCTGTCACTGTTTGCAGATGACATGATACTATACATAGAGAATCCTAAAGATGCTACCAGAAAACTACTAGAGCTAATCAACGAATTTGGTAAAGTAGCAGGATACAAAATTAATGCACAGAAATCTCTTGCATTCCTATACATTAATGATGAAGAATCTGAAAGAGAAATTAAGGAAACACTCCCATTTACCACTGCAACAAAAAGAATAAAATACCTAGGAATAAACCTACCTAAGGAGACAAACTACCTGTATACAGAAAACTATAAGACCCTGATGAAAGAAATTAAAGATGACACAAACAGATGGAGAGATATATCACGTTCTTGGATTGGAAGAATCAACATTGTGAAAATGACTATACTACGCAAAACAATCTACAGATTCCATGCAATCCCTATCAAACTACCACTGGCATTTTTCACAGAACTAGAACAAAAAATTTCAAAATTTGTATGGAAACACAGAAGACCCCGAATAGCCAAAGCAATCTTGAGAAAGAAAAACGGAGCTGGAGGAATCAGGCTCCTGGACTTCAGACTATACTACAAAACTACAGTAATCAAGACAGTATGGTACTGGCACAAAAACAGAAATATAGATCAATGGAACAGGATAGAAAGCCCAGAGATTAACCCACGCATATATGGTCACCTTATTTTTGATAAAGGAGACAATATACAATGGAGAAAAGACAGCCTCTTCAATAAGTGGTGCTTGGAAAACTGGACAGCCACATGTAAAAGAATGAAATTAGAACACTCCCTAACACCATACACAAAAATAAATTCAAAATGGATTAAAGACCTAAATGTAAGGCCAGACACTATCAAACTCTTGGAGGAAAACATAGTCAGAACACCCTATGACATAAATCACAGCAAGATCCTTTTTGATCCCCCTCTTAGAGAAATGGAAATAAAAACAAAAATAAAAAATGGGACCTAATGAAACTTAAAAGTTTGCAGAGCAAAGGAAACCATAACCAAGATGAAAAGACAACCCTCAGAATGGGAGAAAATATTTGCAAATGAAGCAACTGACAAAGGATTAACCTCCAAAATTTACAAGCAGCTCATGTTACTCAATATCAAAAAAACAAACAACCCAATCCAAAAATGGGCAGAAGACCTTAATAGACATTTCTCCAAAGGTATACAGATTGCCAAGAAACACATGAAAGGATGCTCAACATCACTAATCATTAGAGAAACGCAAATCAAAACTACGAGGTATCACCTAACACCAGTCAGAATTGACATCATCAAAAAATCTACAAACAATAAATGCTGGAGAGGGTGTGGAGAAAAGGGAACCCTCTTGCACTGTTGGTGGGAATGTACATTGATACAGCCACTATGGAGAACAGTATGGAGGCTCCTTAAAAAATTAAAAATAGAACTACCATATGACCCAGCAATCCCACTACTGGGCATATACCCTGAGAAAACCATAATTCCAAAAGAGTCATGTACCAAAATGTTCATTGCAGCTCTATTTACAATAGCCAGGATATGGAAGCAACTTAAGTGTCCATTGACAGATGAATGGATAATGAAGATGTGGCACATATATACAATGGAATATTACTCAGCCATAAAAAGAAATGAAATTGAGTTATTTGTAGTGAGGTGGATGGACCTAGAGTCTGTCATACAGAGTGATGTAAGTCAGAAAGAGGAAAACAAATACCATATGCTAATACATATATATAGAATCTAAAAAAAAAAAAATTCATATGCTGTAAGTTAAACTTCTTTCTCCTTTCAGAAGATATATACAATCATTCTTTAGATTCCATTGGAGATCCCTTCACATCACTGGAAGTAATTAAATTTTTGCTTGTCTTCCTTGTCTTAGCTGAAATATCCCAGTTCCTTTCATTTACTCCACATAGATTCAGTTTTTCAATGCTGTAACCCTCTTTGTCATGGTGTTTTGACTCTTTTCCAAGTTTTTCATCTTCCTATTTATTTGTGTAGTCCTAAATTAAAGTGTAATAGTGTGACATCAAAAGAACCCAAATCTACTTTTCTTTTATTATAACGTACTATATGCTTTTAATATGTACTAATATGTTGCCTTATAAAAAACAAATTTCCAAATCTGTTTGTGTAATATAACTTGCAACCTCCTCCCAGAAATTAATGTTCCTGATACAATGCTTAATTAATTGATTCTCATGAACTTTAATGACATTAAGAAATTCTGGGAAATTAGTTACCACCCAAGCAGTTAATAAACTGTCAACCAAGAGTTTAGTAGTCTTTATCCAAATATTATTTTATTTTGATGTTGAATCTAACACTTTTCTAACCATTTTCTTTTCCTATAAAATGTCCCTACCAAGTGCAAATCTTTGAATTAGCCTACTAGAGAGCTTTTTTTTTTTTAAACAGGAAATCTATTGTAACTCTTTGATACATGCTAAGTACAAAGTTTTTTGTTTTTTGCTTTTCAAATGCAGGGATCAATAAACTTATTCTATAGAAGGAGAGACAGTAAATATTTAGGCCTTATAGGTCACATCTGGTCTATGTTGCATATTCTTTAAATTTTTTAAACAACACTTCAAAAATGTAAAAACCAATCTCAGCAAGTGGGCCATACAAAAACAGGTTGCAGACCCAAACTATGCAGGCCACAGTTTGCCAATTTCTGTTGTAATGGTTCTTGGAGGTCCCATGGAGATTTGCTCATCTCAAAAGAGCAGCCTCTGGATCAAGGAACTTCATGGCATGTACACTATTGAGATCCCTTGCTTCTCTTCCTGAGCCTGGGATGTTTTGCTGATCTACGGCAATTTGAGCCCTTGAATGTCAAAGTCTAGTGCCTATCTGAAAGCACTCCTGTTCTACTGGGCTTATGGTGATTTACTATCTAAGTTGAGAGCTTGGAGAGTAGGCTGGGCCATAAGAATTGGTTAAACTTGGGGTTGGAGTTAAAGCAGAACTCCTCCCCAGGATGAGATCAGAGAGGTATTTTGATATCTGAATGAAATAAAGAACTCCCAAGAAGGGAAGTCAAGTGTAGACCCCAAAGTTTCCAACCCATATTTTAAATTTGAGAACTTCCATGGCCAGTGTTTTGAATTTGACTCATTCAATGGCCAAATGTCTGTTATTATACTAAGAAAACCAAAGCCCTTATAAAGTAAGTTTAGGATGAGCAACTATGCATTTTTAGGGAAAAAGGTATCTAAAACTTGGAAGTGAGGCAAAGGGAGGGCAGAATATCCTTTTATTATTATCTTGAAGAACTGTTTAACTGGCTTACGCAAGGATAATTTAGGGAAATACTCTTTTTTTTTTTTTTTGACTTGCTAATTACTACTCATTACATTCCAGACTTGCAGATTTTTGTTCGGTAGAAAAGAAAACCCAAAACATATGTTTTTTATTGCCCTGAAGGATGTTACCTAGTTTTGTGTCTAACCTAGCAATGTTATTCTAACATTCCTTTTTAAAATAGTTCCTGGAATGCTCTTTAAACCAAACGCTTTGCCATCTTGCCAGCTCCTTCATTAAGGAGTTGAATAAATCTTTGACATGTTCGTTCTATATTCATTTGAGTCATGTTTAACTTTTCGAAAATTATCCCTTGACAACATTCACAGAAGTCCTATTGTGTTTTGCTTATAGTAGGTTTGTGTATATACTTGCACTTGTATTTGCATTTGTCTAACTTAATAATGTACGTAGGAATTGGTTCAGAGGTTTTCTGTATATTTGCCTGTTTCTGTAAGTGGTTATTTATAGTGCTCTGTTTTTTTGTGGTCAGTGATTTCTTCGGGCACCTACTAGACGTATAGCTTCTCCCTTGCTTCGAATACCTCTAAGAATGAAAGTTAAGTGGTCACAGAAGTTTGTCCTGTGTGTGATAGGAAAACACCTCCTTAAAAAATAGATTCACTTTGAAATGAAGGGAGAAGGGGAAATCTGCCTGGGTGATTTCATAAGAGTGTGTAGGAAAGAGTTAAGGGAAATTTCTCCTAGGTCTGATAGTGAATTAAAAGAGTAGTTCTGGGCTTCCCTGGTGGCGCAGTGGTTGAGCGTCCGCCTGCCGATGCAGGGGACACGGGTTCGTGCCCCAGTCCGGGAAGATCCCACATGCTGCAGAGCAGTTGGGCCCGTGACCCATGGCCGCTGAGCCTGCGCGTCCGGAGCCTGTGCTCTGCAATGGGAGAGGCCACGGCAGTGAGAGGCCCGCATACAGCAAAAAAAAAAAAAAAAAAAAAAAAAAAAGAGTAGTTCTAGTAGACCAAAACTGATAGAATCTACAGTTTAAAAAGATAGTCCCTCTATCACCATCCTGGGCAAAAGAGTAGTGCCTGAAAGAATGTTAGCCAGTGAAAGGTGTTTTACTTTTAAAAGTGCCTTTACCTCTTTCCAGAGGGAAATTAACAAGACTGTAAAGACTCAAAGGAATGAATTCACATATTCCAAGCAGGAGATAATAAATATGTATATCTAGAATAAGAGAATATGAAAAATATTCACCACTGTCCCACAAGAAAAAGAAGAAAAATGCACAAAAGGGAAGTTTGGAGGTAGTGGTGGTATCCAGGTCACTAATGATAAGGAACTAAAAATATATGCAAATAGTTTTCTGGTCGGCCTTCAGTAGCTCTTTCTATATTTCTCAATCAGAACTTTTAATTCAAAGAGATTCAGTAGTACTTTAACAGTACTTCGCAAACTATGACTGAATTATATAAAATTCAAAGTTCAACTGATATTCCTGATAATGAGTACTTGGACAAGTTAAACTATTTTGTTAAATTTCATTAAAAAGACAGTTAAATGTCTTAGCCCTGATTTTATTCTAGTTTGGGAGATGATGAAAAAATTATACTTCATTTATATCAAAATGCTAATAAACACACAGACACCATATGACCCAGCAATTCCACTTCTGCACATATCTGTCCAAGAGAAATGAAAACAAATGTCCACACAAAACCTTGTATAGGAATGTTCACAGGAGCGTTACTCCTCATAACTCCAAAGTAGAAACAACCTGAATGTCTATCAATTGATGAATGGAAAAAGAAGATACGGTATACCCATATAATGGAATATTATTTGGCAACTCAAAGTAATGGTGTAATGATACATGCTACAACTCGGATGAATCTTAAATATATGCTAAGTAAAAGAAGCCAGTCACAAGAGACTACATATTATGTGATACCATCTACATGAAATGTCCAGAATAGGTAAATCCACAGAGACAGAGGATAGATTAGGGGCTGCCTAGAGCTTGGGAGAAGAAGTGGGGGTATGGTGGGGAGTAAGAGCTAATGCGTACAGGCTTTTTTGGAGGGTCATGAGAATGTTCTAAGATAGATTACGGTAATGGTTGTACAATTCTGTAATTATTCTAAAAACCACTGAATTGTATACTTTAAACAAATAAATTTTATAGAAGGTAGGTTATACCTCAGTAAAGCTGTTAAAATGTATTTTAGTTCATGCATGACTGATCTGTCCTCTGATAGGATGCCTATTTAATTGGAAGTTACTAACTTCTTGATATTTGTCTCATAGGTCAGATCATTTTGTTGTTGTTGTCGTTGAATTATGTTTTATTTGGCAGATAAAACTGAGGACACAGCATCTCAGATAGCTTTAAGAGACTGCTCCCTAGATCATTATTTACACTAAAGATTTAGGTCTTTGTAGATATGTTCAACAACACTGAATTATAACTAGTGCCAATTTATTTAATGTTTGTTGTACTCCTGCAGTAATATGAAACTATGGAATGTCATATTTCCCTGATACATTTTTAATATGAACTGTGATTATATCATTTTTAAGTGGCAATGTAAATTGTAATTAAACATAATTAATATTAAGACCTGGGACTAATATTATAATTAGATAATGAATAACCTTTGGCAAATACTATCATATGATGGTTTTAACCTATGTATCATATCTATACATAAATATAATTTGTTCTTCATAACATTTAAATAATAATATGATAATAATTGTCTTATATAACATGCTTTATAAAATTAATTTTATCTTAAAAACCAAAGCATAACACATTAAATACTGTCATCCACCATGTTTTTAGTTTATGTGATTTATATGATAAATAACACATATTGAGATAAAATTATTTTTAATTAGCTTAATAGAATAGGTAACTGGTAACTGAGGAAAAAAAATTTTCTCAATATGAAGCTGTAAAATTATTTACTTACCATATAGTCTACCTAGTTGCTAAAAGATATTTTTTCACTCACCCAAACCAAATGTGTTCTTTCAGAAGGGGCAATTAGCTTTCCTGCTTTTGTGCTGATTTTTGATAATTCAAAATTATAAATAACTGAAAACAAACAAGCAGAATAATAAAGAGATTCCTGGCCTCTAGAGAAATTAAAATTCTGAGATTTCTTAAACACTTTCTTAGTTGTAGTTAATAAGCCAGCCATCAATAATGGCCTTCTTTTATCATTGGGCATCTACATTCTTATCTGGTAACATTTTAAAATGTTGCTTTGAGATTGTTTCAAATTTGGAGCAATAGAAAAAGGAGCAGTTTTTTAATATTCAAAACATGTTTGAGACACACTAGACAGCCTCTAGGGAGCACCAAAGGTGTGCTCCCTCTCCTATAATCCAGGATGTGGCACTCATAAGTAAAAAAGATGCTGGAAATAATTTGTTGTAATTGATTTGCTCCTTAAATTCCTTAATTAGTCAACAGTAGGCTGTTCTGCTTATTGAAGTACATTAGGGGAAAGCTGTCAAGTAAAAAAAAGTTAGATAAAATGTTAGTGATGTGATTATGTTATCAGATACCCTTTCAGCATAAGTAAAATCATCTTCAAGTTCAGATACAAGGGCTGACTGAAACAGTCACCGTCAACAGATTTACTTCAAAGATTTTGTTTGTAAATTTTAAATACCCACATGTCAGTTAGAGATTAGTGTGGCATCTATCTATATTTGTTGCTTTGTAGATTCCTTGGGATGTGGAATCCTGATTTCAAACACAAAGTCTGTAAGGAGAGATACTTTTACTTCTTCCTTTCCACTCTTTATGTCTTTAGTTTTTTTCATCCTTATTGCACCGGCTAGCCTCCTGCATGTTCTTGAATGGGGATAAGAGTTGTCCTTGGAAACCAGCTAAAGAGGTAATCAGTTAACTGTCAACTGTTAGGCAAGAGTCTAATGACCTTGAACCCACATTTTTTTAATCTAACCTAACAATGATACCTAACCAGCCATATGCTTATAAAATGTCCCTAGTCAGGATGAATTTTAAAACTGACCTACCAGAAATCTTTTCTCTTATATGTAAGACTAAAGTAAAACTTTAACACATACTCATAAATGATTTGTCCAAAAAGTGTTTTCTAACAGTCTATTCAGTCGTACAGTTATCTATCACCATCTCTTTAGGATCAATTTTACTTTTGCCCTAATGGCATGTAGCTGGTCTTTCTCCATCTTGCATTTCATTCATGTAGTCATTCAACAAATATTTACTGGTCCTTTGCTAACATACACTGTTCTAAAGACTGGTGATACAAAAATGAACATAACAAAACAAACAAAAATCTAGTATATTTGTATGGTTGGTTTATTTCGTTTTCTTCAAGTTACAATTCTATACTTTCCTTAAATGAATTTCACTGCTCAGTTTTGACTGTTTCCTTTCATTTTTATTTCATTTTGCCAAGCTCATTTCCAGTCTTTCCTTCAACACTGTACTTCTCTGACCACTGTGGAGCCACTCACAGAAATATAACACGTTATGTTATCCAGATCCTTAGATAAAATGCTTAAACACTCAACACACATCCAAACCCTAGACACACCTCCAGCTGCTACCTCCTCAACTTTAACCATTTTCTGGTTACAGGGATCCACATAGCTGTGCATTAACTAGAAAGGTTTTTTGTATGCTGTACAGTATTTCCTAACTTTGCTGACTTTAAGAACATTATCCTGGACCTTGCTAATTTCTGTACAGTATTTCCTAACTTTGCTGACTTTAAGAACATTATCCTGGACCTTGCTAATTTCAAGGGCGATAATACAAATTAGCTTGCTGGTTTTTCCTAGCGAAGCTATCCTCATAGTTATTTTTAAAAATCAAGGTGTTATTAGCTAAAAAATCCCCTATTGTATTTTTCCAGGAGTTGGATTTATAGGTTATATCTTTCCCATTAAAAAAAAAAGATATTTGAACCTGTTTCTAATTTTCATAAATCTCTAAGGTATTTGAGGAAGAATAGTTAGTAATTTTTATTGATTTGACAAGTTCTTCATACATACAGGGAGAACACAGGACCCAAAAGCTTTCGTCTATTTAGCTTATTTAGTGACTTTTATCTAGGATTGGTTTTGATGTTCTGACTTCATATTTTATATAGTACTCCAAATTTCCAATTACATATAGAAATATTTCTGTATACATATTTCATGACCCTATTGAGAAGAATAACTTCTAATTACACTCTCAAATTTCATTTCTAGAATTTAAAATAATAGAAAGGGAAATGGATACACTCTAAGATGTTAGAAACTTTACTGTAAAATGTACCGTTAAATATTTATTCCACAACTGTTTCTTGAGCAGCTCTGTCCCAGGCACTGTACAGGTGCTGTGGATACAGAAGTGAGCGAGACAGAAATGGCCTATATGGCCTCTGCCCCCGTGGGACTTTCAGTGCAGCTCCAAAAATCAAACAGAGAAAAGATGCTGAAAAACAAGGATGTTTCTGGAGGTTTGAGGGGAAAGGAGAGGGAAAAGAACAATATGGTTAAAATAAAAGCTGAAGAAGAGGATGAGCTGTTGTCGGGGAAGGCGCATGCAAAGGCTGAGAGCCTCCAAATGTTGAAAGAAGCCAAGCTCCTCTAACCCTAACAGTTCTGAGGTTCCACATCAAAAGCCCAAGCTCATGCTCCCCAGGGAACCAAAGCAAGGAACCGAACATGAAAAAGCTGAGTGACTTCAGAAGCCCCACCCCTACCCCCAAATATCTACTTGTTATGAGTTAAAATCTCTTAGATAGAGAACATAGTATTTCATAATAATAAATAACTACTGTAAAATGCAAATGCTCTAATAAATACAAACTAATTTATACTCATGTGTAATTGACCAGTCACAAGAATGAATGTTTAGTATCAGAGCCTTCCCGGCATAATAGAAGTAAGTAAATAAAAGATGCTGAGTATTTAAAGTTTGGGGAGGGCTTCCCACCCAGAAACAAAACAACACAGGTAGAGGTGGCTTTGGAAGATAACTTAATGAATTTAATAATTTTGCCAAGATGAAACTGGGACAATTGGAAGACATATTTTTACAAACATATTTCAGCTTGAGAGCCAATAAAGTATACTTCTTTTTAAAGGAAAAAAATGTATATGTATATACTGTTCTTCATGTCTTTTAGTTCCATATGGCTCTTTTATGGTTTTCAAACATAATCTAGAATCATGCTCTACCATGTGTTCTCAACAGGGGGGCAATCCTGTCCCTGTCAAAAATTGGGTCTGTGGGGCAGGGTAAACGAATCTTCAGGTTTGTAGCCTGCCAACAGGCCCCAGTACATAAATGGGTATACCAGTGTATCTGTGGCATTACAATGTATCTAAAAAAGAACTCTGGAGGGAGGGTAGTAATGAACTAAAGATTGAGAAATGCTTCCCTAAGAGCTTCCTTATTCGCTCTTGTGCTTCCAGCTCTCGGGCAGTGTTTGGGTTTAGCCAAACTAATTTTCGTCCTTGCTCTTCCAACCAACCCCTCTCCAGTATGGGCAGAGCTTGGGTTCTTCTGAGTTCTTAGAAGGGTTCTTTAAAGAACATATAGTTCTCCTGGATGCCTTTGACCCCAAATACTTCAGCCATCTGGAACACTTTCAGTTGTTTCTCTAAGCTTTACAGCATTTTTCTTAAAATTGTTTTTTGAATTTCGCCGATTTCCTCTTTTCTTTTCTTAACTCTGTTCATTTTCTAAATATTACCATGTCTCTACCAACTGCCACTCACAGACTATAGAATATTTTAAAAGGACACCCATCCAACACTAGAAAGGGATCCTAAATTCACTCCCAGAACTTGTGACAGTGTGTTACAGTTCTAAGTAAAGAGCCCAAGTTATTTTTTGTTTCATGCCTGATATTGGAAATGAGTTCAGTTATTCTCTATCTTTTAATATGTTTGGGAAATTTTCAATATACCTGCCAAACTATCTACTTTAAGGAAAGCTCTGAGATTACCCTCTTGCCCTTCTGTGCCAGCGCTGGGAGCAAATGGGAGTATATTAATGTTCTAGATGTTCAAGGCCACACAGGAGAGGCAGAAAACAGGATAGTGCATTTGCCAAAAAATACAAATTCCATCCCATTGAAATATGGCTAGTAATGTTCTAAAAAATGTGCAGAGTGAGCAAAGGAAAAACTACATAAGGTGAATAAATGTTTATAAGTCAAGATTACAAAAAAAGGATATGATACAAAAGTTAAAGATGCTAAAAACCAGATAAGGTCTTTATACCAAAGAGTGAATCACTGACAACATGGACTAATCGCTATAGGCACGTAAAATACACAAATGTAAAATAAAGCAGAAATTTCGATCCGTGCTAGAATACAGTAACCCCTACTATTTATTAAGCATCTACTTGGTGGACAGGAGCTGTCCTTCACATGCATTGTTACATTTAATCTACACAGTGACCCAGCTAGGTAGGCTTTATTAATAACCCCATCACACACAAAGAATCTGGGGCTCAGAGAAGCTCAATAATGTGAGTTCGTTGGCGCTTGTATTGGGCAATAGCGCCAGAATTTGTATCAGCTTTTCCTATCTTGAGGCCATGCCCTTTACCCTATGCCAGTCTAGAACGATTTACATTTTAAGAGAAATTAAGTGAATTCGAGGTGCATAGTGATGTCACCTCACATATTGGTTGCAATATGCTTTCATGAGTGTTCTGGGGCTAGAGATATAGCCAGCACTCCAGGGACTGAGTATAAAGTCTTTGGGAGTGTGTTGCAGCCCACGAGGCCATCATTATCATGTGGATGAGAAGAGCTGATGAGCAGGAGTGAAATGTTCATTAGGTTAAGCTCTACATCAGTCATTTAATAGAAATCAGTGGCAAGAACAGGGATTTGGGAAACAGATGGCCCTGATTCCAAATTCGAATTCTGCTGTATACAAGTTACATGGAAAACCCTGGACAGGTGACTTAAACTTCCTTGATCTCCATTTCCTCATACAGTCATTACGCTAAGTTAACAAAAATTTATGTAGGAAAAAGAAAAAGAGGCAGCTTTGGATAAAAAAGTAAATCATTAAGACTAGAGGCTTTGGATATACGTATTCGTATAACAGATTTACTTTGCTGTACACCTGAAACTAACACAACATTGTAAATCAATTATACCCCAATAAAACTTTTAAAAAATATACTAGAGGCTTGGCTTCGTTCAAGCATTAACTTAGCTGTAGAGTCTTGGGTAAGTCACAAACTCTGAGCCTTTTTCTTCTGTGAAATGTGAATGGCCATCTACCTTAAGGGTTTGTTGTCAGATTCTGAGATAACGTGTCAGACACCTACAGCAACTAGACCGTATTATAGTGGTGCTCCATATTAAATTATTAACACAACACTTGGCAAAATAAGTGTGTGTTTCCACTCTATTTCTTTTTAAACTTGGGCTTTATTATAAAGTCATTGGTGACTACAACTTAAAAATACTACAGACTTTTAAGAATCATTAAAAATTTGGTAAAAATTAGATACCTTAGAAGTTAAAAATATTGCTAACTTTGTAGTTTTTTAAAAGATAAACTTCCTATAAGTGGAAAACTATTCATTCTTTTCTCTTACAGTTCCTCATACTTTTTACTTTTACTAAAAGCATTCCCTTCTAAACACACACTTCATTAGGTAAGTGCCTAATCAATCTGAGAAATAAGAGATTAGTACCATTAACAAAGGCTTTGATAATTTTATTAATAAGGAAGTTGTTAAACATGGTTGCTACCTCTGATATGGTTGTTGGGTTAGTGGGCCTTATCTGTGGTCAGTCTATTATGTGAACCATGAAAAACATCCATCCTTGCAAAGCTGCTTCCCACCTCTACCTCAAAAGCAAACAAACACACTGACCTAAAGAGTGTATAATCACTCGAAAGTAAAGCAAATCAGGGTCACATCCAGGGTCTTCCCTATTTAAGCAAGTCACAAGAAATGCAAATATCACAGATAAGAGTTGTATACATCTAATCTGTTATCTATGTCCACACACCCAACACATGGTTTATGAATCTGAGCAAATTTGGGGAAGTTCGGCTTACCTTTGGGGCTTACATAAATCATTAAAAAATAGAGAGAAAAACACATAAAGCTGATTGGCTCTGACGATTCTGCAGTATTGTGCCGAGAGAGTTAAGACCACTTGTCCTCATCTCTCATCTGGATGGCATTTTAATGACTTGTCCATGAAGAAACCTCAGGTATGCCTTAGGAAACCACTACATACCTGTCCGGAAATGTGACCGTTGGTTAAGGCTCCATTTCTTACACTATCGATGGCTTGTAAGAAGCGTGTGACTAAAATAGGGCTGCCATTTCCTTTACCTATTCCTCCCCCATAAGGCTGCATGAAATAGTCATTCAAGTCTCCCTCTGCCCAACACCGGCACTCCCACACAGGTTGATCGGGTCTTACTTTTTACTTTAAGGTGGATGGGGACTTGAAAGTGTTTCCTAACTGGTTTGCTGGGAGTTTAAAATGCTTAAAAAGAATTCGAAAGTGAAGTTTGGCCCTAACCCTCTGAAATATCCGTCCTGCGATGTGGGCTAGGTGTCCGTGGCATTCAAAGCTAGGTACAGAGCGAGGTTTTGAAGGGACTGGAATCTGATGTACCCCGGCAGGCGTGGGTGGGGGAGGGAAGAACTGGCGGAGGGAGAGAAGGAATTACGGTCTACAGAGCACATCCTAAGGTTGCTGAGTTGCTAACTCCATCCCTCACCATCTCGTCGTTGAGAACCAGCTGGAAAGGGCAAGACCGGCGAGCCTGGGTTTGGGTCGAAGGCAGCGGTCCTGGCCTCGACCGCCGGCCTAGACACCTGGCTTCTGGGGCCCGCGCGATCCGGCGAAACCCTCTCTCCCCTAGGGTCCTGCTGGGGAGCAGACATCACGCTCTCGTTCCCTTCGGAGACCTTCTAATTCCTCTCTCTCTCCGAAAGTGCTAACTTCAGGGTTCGGGGGCGGCAAGGGAAGAGCAGACCAGAAGGGGCAGGCCCTGGGGTCTCAGGAGTTTTTAAGGTAGAACGACGATCGCTCCCAGCGTGGCCCCGTTTTCTCCTGGTCCCCCGGCCCCATCCCCCCAGGTCCGCAGAACCTGCCGCGCTGCGCTTGGCGCCAGGATGGGGTCTCTCGCCCGACGCTGGGGCTGGCGTGGGGAAGGGTGGGGAAGGGGTTGGCGGGTCCACGAGCCCCAGCAGCGTATGGCTCCAGGGACCACACGCTGGGCAGGAGACTACAGTCTGCCCTCCCGAGAGCCGGGGAAAGGCAGGGACGCGAGCGAGGCGGGGCGAGTCGTGGCCCCAGCGCACCTAGCGGACTGAGCCGCCGGTCCTCGGCGGGCCGTCCCTCTCCATCCCATCCCTCGGCGGTCCCCGCCCTTACCTCTAGGCGAGAGGGTGCCGTCTGCAAAGGGTGCTGGGGAGCGGCGAGCCGTCCCCCGGCCGGGCTCAGCGGCGGCCAGCGACAGCGGGGTCGCTCGCGGGGCCGCTGCTCATGGCTCGTCGCGCTCAGAGCACTGCGGCTGCGGCCACTGAGGCGCCTTCCTCCTAGTCCTCTTCGCGGGCTCCGAGCCGGGACGCAGCTAACGCCCCAGCCTCGCAGCCCTCCGCCCCTCCGCCTCCCCGGCCGCGGATGGAGCCGCCTCCAGCGCCGCCCTGCAAGCAGCCGGGCCAGCGGCAGCCAGCGCCCCCCAGCGCCCGGCCCCGGGTCGCCGCGCCGCCCACCGGTCGGCTCCGCCGTCCCAGCCTCCTGTGACGCAGGCCACCGCGCCCGGGAACTTCCTCCCCCGCGGAGACCACCCCAAGCCCGGGCCGGCCGCCAAGGGGACTTCCTTCAGAACACGGAAGAAAATCTCCCGCCGTTTCCCGGCGGGGCCACTGCGGTCTCTATGACGCCCACCTGGCGGCCAGTGCCGGGGGAATCGGCTGGGGCTAATACCTTCCGCCATCCCTAACAATCCGCGGAAAACCCGAGGCTTCCCTGCGCTCGGCGCTCGCTCCACAACCGCAGCTCCTCCCCTGGGTAAGTTAGAGGGGAGCAGCTACCCCTAAAAATAGCCCTTCTGGGAGCTCCTCGGAAGGACTTGGGTCAGGATAGAGATAATCCCTCTTCATTATCATCCTCCCCGCACAGAAGAACAGAACGGTGGGAAGGGGTGGTGGGACGCACCGAAGGAGACAGAGGACAAAGGCAAAAACCAGTTTTTCTGGACCTTAAAGCCCATGAGCCGGTCGCTTGACACCTAAGCTTCCTGTCCAGCAGGAGCCCCCAAGTTCCCGGACCTTAACAACAGGGCGCCTGGCTCTCTCAGCCGCAGGTTCCAGGGACGCTGAAATTGAACGCTCCGCCTACGGTTTCGTGCTGTGCATGAAGGAGTTGACCAGGCACGTCAAAACCACCTGTTGTCTAAAGAGTATGGGGGAGAGGTTTTCCCTTTTTTTTTCTTCTAAATTGATCTGAACAATTTTTTTCTCCATCTTTCCCTACCCAATTTCAGGATGAAAAGCGAACTCTGCCTTCTTGAAAGCTGACAGTTTATCTGTATGGAAAATCTGCCCAGTGGAAAAATGTCCAGAAAAGATTACTAAGTAATATAGGGTCTTCTGGGATGCCTTACCAATACGAGCTTTCCTAAGAGCACCAACAATTAAACTATTGCTTTGTCCTGGCATTCAGGAAAAGACAGGTGTATGCCAAAAGAGGAATTCATAGACAACTAGTCCTCTTTCACTAGTTGGTTGGTTTTTACACAGTTGGTTGGTTGGTTCTTAAGAAAGCAGGCACCTCCTTTTACCCCAAGCCAAAATTAAAATGTGTCCAAAAGTTGTTCTTTTAGGCTTTTTACTGATTTCTCCATGTTCCTCTGGCAAACTCCTACATTTTTTCCAATTCCAGTACTGTTGTTGGGTGTCTTTCCCAGAAGACAACCTGAAACCCTCTTAGGCCTTAGGAGATGACCCGAATACTAGCCTTAATTAACCTAGATCAACACAAAATTCTAGAGTGGAGCCGTCCTCCTAGGTAGCAGGCAGAAAAATTCCTGGAAGTTTCCTGGGGAAAAGACAGAGACTGACTAGCAGTTTGCTAAAAAGTACTGAGTACCTTGCAGGCCACCAGGTACTAGCTGAGGTAGTTCCAGCTCTTCAATGCCTTGCCGGGATTTAAATGCTCAGTGAGGTGAGTACTAAGGGCACAAATGGCCTGTGGAGGGCTTTATTCTCCAAGGGCTTTCTGAGTGCACCTCTATCTTCCTTGTGCCACTGGCACCCTAAACTTAAGCTTAGTCATCCCTGAAATGCTCCCACACTACCCAGTGTCAAGGAACCACAATTCTAGACTTTGGACACAGGTGAACCAGGAGGAAATCCCTACTCTTCTTGTGTAAATGTAAGGAAATTAGTGCTACATTTTTTTTTCCATCAACAATATTAGTACTATAGGGTGCTGTGAGAATTAAATAACATGCTTAAATCACCAAGAACAGGGCCTAGCACTTTATAAGTACTCAATAAATGGTAGCTGTTGTATTTACTACAGTTCATTGCCCTGAGAACAAAAGGACCAGAAACAGAAAGGCGGTTTGGAGATGGATTTGAATCCCTGCAAGTTGAGTTCCCCCACCCCATCCCCGACAGTTGCTTAATTGTGATACTTTTGTCTACTCTGTGCCTGCTTTCTCGTGGGGTGAACTGGACAGTTCTGCATGTAGTCAGGTGATTCCTGTGCACACTGAAGTCTGAGAGGCGCTAGTCTGAAAGCCGCTATGTTGTACTGCTTAGGTGTCCTTATTTTACAGAATGTACGCTGTAAGTCTAGTCACCTCACTTCAGTCAACCTACTGGGTATCAACACACACACTTATCAAGCCTTCTGTAAAACACTAGATGAATCAGCAATCAGCCAACTTTTGTGAAGGCTGAACCCTGAGGGTCTCAAAGAAGTGTAAGTCTTATTCCCTGACTTCAAGGTGTTCACAGAGCATGAGAGGGAATCTGGCATGCATATAAGTCAAAATAAACCATTTTTAACTAAATGTGGTTGGAGTTCAGAGAAAGGAGAGGGAACTGTGGGCCAGAGCCACCATCTTGATCTTTCACTGAATACCCAATTCTTTAGGCCAAAATTTGACATTCCAAATGGGCTTCCAGAGTGAGTTTCCATACTTCAGCTCCACACAGAAGTTAACTATGTACTGGTTGACAAATAGCAGAAGTAGACCTTTCTGAGCAATGCATGACCATGATAAGAAATTTGGAATGATGTAGATCTGGGCTCAAATCCTGTGTCCACCACTAACCAGCTATGTGACCCTGAGCTTCATAATCTTTGAACCCCAGATTCCCCATCTGTCTCTTAGAATAGCAATACCTTCTTTTTAAGGTTCTAGTGAGGCTTAGAATATCTGCGATCGCTCTGGTGGATTGTATGGAAATGGTGATTATATTACATTGTCTTGTTAGCTACAAGAAAAAGCAGGCTGGACTGTGTCATTCCTTAAAGGCACATTTCAAAAGCCGCCTTCTCTGTGGAGCTCTGCAGGCTCCAGCCAAGTGTAATTCTCTCTTCCTTGTGCTCCCACAGCACTTATTTTTGAACCTCTGTTTCAGAACTTAACTGGTGTCCTGCAATTTATTTCTTTATGTTTTGCTTCTCTACTGTATATTCATCTCTACATCAACACCTAGCAGAGAGCCTGGCGTTAAATTTTGAAAGAACAAGTTTTAAAATGTTTTAATTTCTTGTACTGGTTCTGACTTTCACTATAATTTGTATTAAACTGCAGGCTCTAAAACCTGAACCCTTTTGCTCGTAGTTTATGCTAAAATTATGTATTATGAACATGTATCTGCTTAAACCTTGATTTTTCAATGCTGGGCTTATTCTTTAAGACCAACCTGCTATGCTTGTTTTGTTTTGTGATGTCAGTCGATCCTGCCCAGTAATAGTGAAAGTAAAATCTAAATTCTAAACCAAAACCACCAGCAGGATTTTACTCAGCCTTCTCTACCCACTCTGTGCACATCTGCTCCCCAGACCTTTTCTGAGCTTTGTGGGAAAGATCCTGAGCTAACAGGAAACATGGTTGTTTTAAGTTTCAGCTGTTAACATTGTTGCAACCATTACCACTTTCTGAATTAATAGCTGCAAGATAAAACCCACCTTTAGCAACAGTTTTGAAATCCTTGACTCTATGCCAATAAAAATGCTAGGGAAACCTTCCCTAGAAAAAGTCATGTGAGCAGGAAGTTGCCGAAGAGGTAATGTGGTCAAATGTGGTCTTGACCCTAAAAAGGCAGAAGAATTTGTGCCAGAGGAGAGGGTGGTGTCATTGAGGACTTAAAAATAGGATTCTAGAAAACTTTGGGTCAAATTCTTCTAAAATCAGCCCTGTATAACACATGCACACGCGTTGGAAGTGGTTGGTACCACTAACTTGTGGGATATTCTTTGGAAATAATAATAATGAATAAGCACTTACTAGGTACCTGGTATGTGCTAAGTACTAGCTTTATATGTATTGTCTCATTTAGTCGCTGTCATCATCCACTAGTAGGCAGTGTTATTTTCTGCTATTGAGAGGGGAAAACTGAGGCACTTTGTAATCAAGTAACTAGCCGAAGGTCACATGACCAATGAGTGGAAGAGTTAGGATTTGGACCCAGGTGAGTCTAATTTCAGAGTTCTCAGGCTTAACCACGACTCAATCCATGGAAAAGGAATATTTATTTTTAAATTGAATCCATCAAGTATATTCAGTAAGGTTAACAATGTAGTTTTTCAGTAGTTTTTGAAATTGCATTCATTTGTACTTTTCTCAATCATGTATTCATATCCTAAATGTGCCTTCCTGGGGTGATTTCACAGCTTACTCTTTAATTGGAAAGCATTTTATGACTGAAAGCAAACTTAATGAAAGATCATGAAGTGTCTGTGGTTCTGAGTTTAGGCAACGTGAAAGATACGAGGCAGAGAGCCTCATTCTTCGAATTATTGTTTATGTGAGCCGATGATGAATAACTTTCACATGATAGATATGTAGTATAAATTTAAAGTAAAAAATGAGTTTGACATTCTCAGCAGTGACTTTTTTGAACCCAAATATCACCGCTCTAACTGCATTACTAAATAATATTTGCTTGCTTATATTTATTAATCATGTACAGCCACTGATCTAAGAACCTTATATGTATTAACTCATTAATTAAATCTACAAATGACTGGCTCTGTCCATGAAGTAAATTATTCTAAAGATAATGAAACACTCTTAAGGGGGTTAGAACTTCCTTAGTTATTAAACAAAATACATTAGGATTTACCTCTTATGGAAGGTAACTCATTTTTTTCCCAGGACTCAACATTTTCAGCCTTTTCTCAATACCGTATCATATTATGCATGTAGAATGTACCTTAGAACATCTCAGATCACATTTTAACATCAATTTGCTTCAAATTTCAGTGACATCAGCCCTGACAAAGCACCTAATTTCAGGCCTAAGGAATTGCTTCTTTCCTTTGACTAAAAAGCCTCTCTTTCTCTCTCTCGCTCTCTGAGGCATGAAGATCCATGGCTCAAGACACCTTATCAGGGTAGTGAAATTGAAGATGCTCTTGTTACTTACATAAACATGACTCTCTCTTTGGAAAAGTATCATGGACTGTGCTTTGTTTACTTAGAAGATGCTACAAGCGTGCCTGGATGCTCTCTTCTTAAAGCTTCCACCCATACTGACACAAGATACATTTTTCTTGAGCCTTTTTTCAGTTCATTTATTAATTTCCTGAATTTACTCATGTTGTTTACCTCTCTGGGAAAGAATCAACAAGAAAGCCTGGTTAGCTTTCTCAGTATCAATGATAATGATCATTTATGATCACGTTTATTGCTAGTAGTGAAAAGAGCATAAACCGAGATTAAGAGACCGGGAGTCCAGGTGTGGTTCTGTCATCGACTAACTTTGTGACTTAGGACAAGCCTCTTAATATCTTTGGATCTTTGCTCTCTTGATCTGAAGTGAAGGGGTTGGAATAGGTGATTTTTTAGGATTTATTCAGTGCTAGAACTTTTCACATTGATCTTAAAATGGTACATATTTATCCTCCCTAGATTTCAGTCAGTAATGGATATAATCACCAATATGTAACCAAAAATCCAAGAAGGCATCCGGTGCTGCTATCTATGGGAAATATGTCTAGAGCAGGGCAGACCAATCAGGCAACATCTTCTCAAAGCACCTCTGTCTTCCACCATCCATTACCAGTGAGACAGAGCCATTCCTCTACTGAGACATTTCCAAGTAGCATTCTGTAGAACCTTTGAGTACCCTGAGAAATAGGCGTCCGTGGTCAAAGCCGTTTGGGCAACACTATATTCCTCTTGGAGATTCACAATGCATATTAACATGCTTAGGGCTCTGAGAAGTCCTGCATTAAAAATACTTGTTGACTTTGCTGAACCTAGCATGTCTCTAACTTCATTTACCATGGAACTATTTCCTTGGTCATATCTATCAACATTCCAAGAAGAATAAACTCTCTCAGAATAGAATATTTGAATTGTTATTCTAGAGTTAAAGACTTCAGAACGGTCGTAAGATTTTCCCCCTTTGGAAAGAGAAGGGAATTATAGGCCGTGTTAACTAATTTAATGAATGCCTACAAAGATGAGCCCTCTTGATAGATGCGATCTGCAGGCATTTTCCTTACAAACAGCCACAATAAAGTGCCTGTTGTCTTCAATAGGACAGAGAGCCCCCATTCTCACTGGTAATAGTGTAACCTTGTTCCTTTACACTGAGGAATATTCCCTTGCCTTTATACATTTGTACTGGCCTCTAGGTTCTTTGACATTCTTTTAGAAATAGTTGAAAGTGGTATAAGACAAACACATTCATTCTGTGCACTCGAAGAGGTATCATAGAATAGTTTATCAATGACCACTGGGAGACAACTCTCCATGGGTCTCTAGTATTTCTGTACGTCTTATGAGCAAGACACTCACTGCCCTTTCTTCCAGACTAGATTTTCAAAGATATTTGTATAGTGAACAGCCTTTAAAGATAGTGATAATGTCTGCCTCTAGAGCAAAGGGCATGCATACTTACTGTCCAGTATAATAAAGATAATGTCTCTCTCCAGAGCAAAGGACAGGCAGACACACTCGTTACAAAGGTTCACATTCTCTGAGCTCATGGTCCCTCTCTTATAACACAACCTACTGTTAATGTGTTAGAGCTCAAGGAACGGACACATAAAAAATGCTGGTACTTCTGGCTACTGCTGTTGCAATGAGGGATGAACATTTTTCCATCTCTGATCCAGGAGCTTCATGTCTTCTACCAGAACCCAAGAAACTGGAGCAGGCTGATTTTTTAGCTTGCAAATAATAAAAGTCTCAGGCTTTTCACAGTCCTTAACAGTAACTGGCTTTTTCCTTATGAATTGGACAGTGGTGGAATAACTTCATGTCCTTAGGTGTTCTCCCTCCCTGGTGCTGTGAACATACTCTCCTATGAGTGCTTCTCTAGGCCTGTTGTAACATTAATAGCTGTCCAGCCCTCTTTCTGAGGAACATTCAGTAGAGTGCTGATAGAAGTGATGTGCTCTGATTATGGGATATCAAAGAAAGGCACAATGGATTTCTGTCCGGCATGATAATATTTCATTAAAATGATTAGAAACTATCTTACTTTCTATCTTATTTTAAAGGAATTTAAAAATTAATCCTCAGTGAATAGGAAGTACCATCTTACAGTAAAGAATGGATAAGTATGTGTCTGAGGGCGGGAGGGGTGGATACTTCTGAGTTAACTGCACTGACTTCTTCCAAAAGCAATGTAGATAAAGGAAAAGACTAGAGTTTGGGACTTCCCTGGTGGCGCAGTGGTTATGAATCCGCCTGCCAATGCAGGGGACACGGGTTCGAGCCCTGGTCTGGGAGGATCCCACATGCCACAGAGCAACTAAGCCCATGTGCCACTACTGAGCCTGCACTCTAGAGCCCGCGAGCCACAGCTACTGAGCCCACGTGCCACAACTACTGAAGCTCGCATGCCTACAGCCCGTGTCCCACAACAAGAGAAGCCACTGCAATGAGACCCCACGCACCGCAGCGAAGAGTAGCCCCTGCTCGCCACAACTAGGGAAAGCGTGCGCAGCAACAAAGACCCAATGCAGCCATAAATAAATAAATACATTTATAAAAAAAAAAAGACTAGAGTTTGGATAAGATAAATTGCTTCATGTGGCCAAAGGCAACATGATTTTACCATAACATGAAAATAACAGTGACCAAGTTTAAGAAACTGAAAACATCCAGATTTCTTGAATGTCAACCTTCTTCAGTTTGTAAGATACTCCCTACAACAGTCTATTTACACCTTATCTGATGTCATTTCATATTAACTGTTGATTTCATTGGCTAAACCAGAACTCAAAATTATGAGTTGTGTAATTATGCTTTTGACCAGTTGCTTTGAAACAAATATTTTCTGATCAAAAGGGTTTCAGGAACTTTAGAACATAACAATAATAGGTTTGTGAGCAACCTGGTCTGGAATTTTTAAGAGGTAGTCTGATAACTTGCTACAGTGATTTGAATGCCACAGATAGGGTTGTAAATTAACATTTGTTAAGTGCTCTCTGCCAGGCAGGCTCTAAAGCATTTTACATGTATGATTTCATTTGCTCCATGTAACAACACTATGAAGTAGGTACTATCACTGTCCCCATTTCACAGATGGGGAACCTAGGGGCACAGGTAGGTAATGTGACTTGCCCAAGGTCGTGCTGCTAGTAGGTGGCAGAGCCAGGAATAGAATCAAGGCGCCTACAATGGAATCAAGCCTACACTCTTACTCTACTCTTGTACTTCCTTTCTGCCTTATAACATCAGAATTTTTTAAACTTCTAGAAAATGTGATTTTTTTTTACTGTAATGCTTAAGGGAAATAAACATCAATTTCCTTGCTTCTTTGGAGTTTTATCTGTAGATTATCTTCCCAGATATAATGTTTTGTTCTTCATTTCTCCGTAATGAATATATGTCAGGACCACCATTAAGGATGAATTATGTCCAACATCAGCCCATGTTGACTGAGAAGAGAGATACTGTGTAGCTCATTTTGAGCAGGGACACACTCCAATTAAGCCACCTTGAAATGTTCCATTTTGATGCACCTTAAACTCCTATACAAGAAGCATTCGAAAAATCTTTTAATAATCTAAAACAAATACAAAGTGTTGAGTGTTTGTCTTTCAGTCTGTATCCAGAGAAGGAAGAAAAAGTAACAATACTTTTAAAGTTACCAGTTCTTTACTTGGGCAAACTTTAATTTTTCATGATCAGGAGTGGTGCTACTACCAGTCCCCAAATCACCCACAGTTGCCACAGTCCCCAGATGGACACATTGTGACCCTGTCTAGGCTAACAATCACATCACATCACAGTGCTTTTCTTCAAATCAGACTGTCAGCTTATCCCAGCTAATCTACCAAGGAGAATGGAGGTGCGCAATAATAGGGGACTTCTAAGTTCTTTAAGGGGAAAGGAATTCTAAAAATCTTGGCTGACTACTACTTAGATTGATGAGATCATTTAATATACAGAATTTGTAGATTGCGGGCCAGCCCCTGGAACTCCAAAATGATTTCTGAAAATTTGTGATGGGAAGGTTTCACGTGAAACTCTCTGCGAGGTTAGATCTGTTCAGTGTCTGGCTAATGAAGACAAATGGTATGGCACAAATTTCAGCCGCAGGAACAAGATCCACTTCTGCATCTCCTGCCACCATTTTCAGAAGAAAATGCAGGAGTCATCATGGCCTTTGCGGAACGACTTTTGTGGAGATTGGTCGGTATTTTTCTTTCTGTCAAGGACTGGAAGAAGTTTCAAATCTGGAGTGAATCTAGAAGTTTAAGAGGAGTGAGTTGATGGTTCACAGAGCTCCTTGGGAGCTTCCTGGTTGTGATCTGCTGCTGGCTTCCTTACTGGGAGGGCAGGGAGAGACAGAAGAAAGAGGCAGACCACTCCAGATTGGTAGGTGGCAGGCTTCATACAGAGATTTACTTACAAGGCTTGTCCTGTGCAGATGCAGGACAAGTAGATTTCTGCACCTGCCCGCTGGAATCTTAAGAGTTTATATAGAGGTCTTAACTGGGTTCAGTCGCGTACACAGTCTAGATAGTCTCATCACCACGTTATTATTTCAAGGCTTCATCCTTGGGCCAGCTTCTGGGAATGGCGGAAGCAAGTGGAGCGCATATTCCAAGGACAGGGGAGGGGTGGGATTCCTCCAACTGCTCGAGTCCAGCTTGCAGGTCAAACCAGTGGTCACGTCTTCTCAGTGACCTCCCCCAACACAAGTATGGTTCCATCTCCTGACCTCTGTGAGACCTCAAGTAGCTGCACAGAAATAGTGTAATCCCTTAACTAAAAGGATTTGGATTTATCTGGATTTTAATCTGCATTGTGTGTTTTTGTAACTAATATGGTAACTGAATGCCTATGGACCCAACATTTTTTGGCCAAATCACCTTCGGAAGTGTTGCAGTTGTTTGCTCTGAGGGGACACTCTCATCCCATTGGCACATGCCTTTGTAACTCTTTACTACCACCTTGATTTTGTACAGGTCTTCACACTACCTTCTGCTTTCTCTCACTTCTCTTTTCTCATCTCTCCACTCTCCTCCAAATTTCATCAGCCTTTTAAAATGTCCTATTCAAATTCTCTCTCCATAAAGTTTTTTTAAAAAAACACTTTCTTTTCTGTAAACTCTTATGGTAATGAATCATCTTTTTATCTTCCATAGCTGTGAGAACTTGGATAAGCTGTTAACCTCTCTGAGCTTCAGGCACAGTTTAACAGGGAGAGTTATAGTATTTAATTTATAGTGTGGCTGTGATGATTAGATTAACACAGTGCCTGACACATTGTAAACATTCAATAAATGTTAACTTTCATTAATATTCAACAGCTAATTACATCTTCTGTTTTGACACTTTACATGTTTTTTCTGTTTCCCACATAGCTGATGTTCAAAAATTACTTGTTCACTTAATTATTTTAATAAAATGTCAAAGGAGGAGTCTTTCTGTCAAGTTTTTTTTTTAAGTATATTGACAAACATGAAGAGTTGCCAGTTGCCAATTTTCTTAAAAGTCAACTTGTTAACTTTATATATAATAAAAAAATTTTAAAGTAAGCATAATGAGTGCTTACTGCCTGAGTAAACTATATATAATTTTTACTATTTCATTTCTATTTCAGTGTAACATATCACCCCTGATACATTAAAATAATCATATGTCTTCACCCCCAAATTTAAATCCATTAAATTTTTTTTTGAAAAATTCTTATCTAAAATATCTGTCATACTGCAGTACTTCCTCAGATATGAGCGATTCACTGTTTTAATAATTAGGGTGGAAAGAAAGTACACACTGAGAATTTTGAAATATTACTTTTATTGTTTACTTAAATCTGTATGCAGGAAGAAATAGCTGGTTTTTCACACAACAGTATTACAGGTTCTCTTTTATACATGATTTATACAGGGATACATCATGAATTTGTGATCTACAAGGAGAGGAAGGACCTTGAACTCAGAAGTGAACACATTTCAGAAAGTTGTTTGAAAGGTAAAAACTGACAGTATTCATTTTAGAACAGAAACAGTCTTCCATTTGAAGACAAGAGGAGTCCACATATTTTGTTCAGAAGAATGAATGGGAATATGGCATTAAAGATCAGGACAGGGCTTCCCTGGTGGCACAGTGGTTGAGAGTCCGCCTGCCGATGCAGAGGATACGGGTTCGTGCCCTGGTCGGGGAGGATCCCACATGCCGCGGAGCGGCTGGGCCCGTGAGCCATGGCCGCTGAGCCTGCGCGTCCGGGGCCTGTGCTCCGCGACGGGAGAGGCCACAACAGTGAGAGGCCTGCGTACTGCAAAAAAAAAAAAAAAAAAAAAAAATCAGGACAGAGGTCCTGAAATTTGTTCAAGAAGTGAAGCATTAAGATCTTTAATGTTAGTTGAATTTTTTTTTAACTTTTTAGTTTATATTGGAGTCTAGCCGATTAACAATGTTGTGATTGTTTCAGGTACACAGCAAAGCAACTCAGCCACGCATATACACGTATCTATTCTCTCCCAGACTCCCTTCCCATCCAGGCTGCCACATAACATTGAGAAGAGTTCCCTGTGCTATACAGTAAGTCCTTGTTGGTTATCCTTTTTAAATATAGCAGTGTGTACAGTTGAATTTTTAATGTTTAGAATACAAAGTTCTGTTAATCACAGGGGACCCACTTTGTCAATATTACTTGGATATCTTTAGAAGATAGTTTAACCCTTCAAGTAGTTCTAACTTCTCAGTCCATTGTGTAGCCTCTTATAATGGAGACAAAACTTTAAATGGTAAGTCGAAAGCTTCCTTCAAAATCTCTCTCAACTCCTCCCTTTCCTCCATTTCCATTTGCAGTTCTGCTCTGCCAGTTTAGCTCTCACCACTTCGTGGCTACACAGCGGCCACTGCCTCTTTCCCAGTTTTCCCGTCTTAGCTTCAGCCAGAACACTGTCCATGCAATCGCCCAATTTATTGCCCAGAGATACTGCTCTCAGCACATACTATGAATGGCTGGCGATAGTAAACTTCAACTTGCTTTAAGTAAGTCTCCACTGCACAAAGGAAGAAGTTTAAACTCAAAGCCCTGATGGTTTGTAAATAATAAAAGACTGTGGTATAATAAAGAATATATTTGGTATTTGTCTATTCCTGGTACAGAGCTTCTGAAACCTTTAGAATTCCCTGAGTGATGAAGTGCCTTTGTTAAGTTAATGAGGTGACTCATCTGGGCCTCTAGATAGTTTCAGGATAGGGGCTGAACATCAGAAGGACCAACCATGTAATTCGAGTGTTGGAACTTTGGGCCAGGCTGACCTCTGGGATTTGGGGTGCCTGGAGATTGAGTTCAATCATGAGTCTGATGATTTAATCAATTATGTCTATGTAATGAAACCCCAATAAAAACCCCGGACACTGGAGCTCAGTGGAGCTTCCCAGTTAATGAACTCATAGATGTTCCTGGAGATTGACATGCCCTGACTCCATGGGGAGAGGATGCTGAAGCTGTGTGCTCTCTCCTAGACCTCATCCTATGCATCTCATTTGGCTGCTCTTGGTTGTATCCAATAAAGTTGTAGTCATTGAGCTCAGTGAGTCATTCTAGTGAATTTTCAAAATGAAGGGAGTCATGGAACCCCCAAATTTGTAGCCAGTTGGGTAGAAGAGTGGGTGGCCTAGCGAGCTCCCAAGACTCATGGCTGGCATCTGAAGTGAGGGCGGCCCTGCGGGGGACTTTGCCCTTAACCTGTGGAGTCTGTACCAACTCTGGGTGGTCAGTGTCAGAACTGGGTTGGGGTAGAAAGAGAGCCCACAGTACTGAGAAGCTATTACTGGAAATCTATGGAAAACAGATCAAGTTACCAGAGCATGATTTTGTACGTCATAGGTGTAATGGAAAGACTGATTTACTAAAAGCCTCCCCAGGACCACAAAATGATAACTCTGCTTCCTCTAATCTGGCTTACATGGAACCTGTTAGGTTGGCCTCATGGTAAAGAATCATGCCTGTGAGTCATTTAAAGATAAGGGGAGTCCAAATGTTTTGACTAGCCTAGGGCAAGGCATTTGGAATGCATTGTGATCTATGGTCTTAATTCCACAAGGTCCTACCCATGGTTTATTTTGGCAGAAGACAACATAAGTGTCCTTTTCCACTTAGTGTCTCTGAGAAATAGTCCACCTAGGCAAGACAACCAAGCCTGGCTGATGAGTTACAAGTAAATAAGGGTGTTATGTACAAGGATTTGGAATTCTCTGTACTGTCTGCATCCCCGGTAGTAATTCTGAGAAGAGTCGAGCTGCTAGTCCTGGTAGTAATAGTTATGGGAGGAGGGAAGGCATTGCCTATTTATTGTTCAACAAGCTTTCTGTTTCCAATTTTGCCAGTAAAATATAGCAACAAAGGGAAAGAAAAAGAGAAGCCACAGGCACTGAGCACCTATTGCCTACCAGGCTCGGGATGAGTGCTTTCACTTAAGTTAGCTTATTTCATCCTGGTAACCTCGCTGAGGAGGAGGTATCGTCATCTCCACTCTACAGACTCTCAAACTATGGCTCTGAGCTCCCTGAGGTCTCCCAGCTAGTGAGTTAGTAAGCCGACTGGATGCAAATTTAAACTCTACACTCAACTCTACTGCCAAGTTTCCAGCTTTGGGCCTCACCCTGGCAGCCTGAGTTACACTATGGTTTAGGAAAGCAGAGAAAGGTTATCTTTTCACCCTCAACTTGCCTGGAGGTTGGAGGAGAGTGGAGGTGGTTTAATCAATCCTCAACTTAGGCTAGAGTAAGCACCTGAGCCAGTTTTCCCCAGATAAGTCAAAGAGTGCCACTGGTAAGCAACACTGAAATCTTTTAGCAATCTTTTCTCTCAGCATTCTCTCTTTTAGGCAAATTGGTGCTAATTCTGGGACAGGTGGCAACAAGCAACCATCACAGCCTCCTAGAGACATCCTTGGTGCAGCTGCACCCCTTCTTGTGTTTAGAACACACCCCCCTCTTCCCCAGATTAACTCTGCCTACTTGTGAGTAGCCAGCAGTGAGTCTGCAAGCAAGGATCCTTGAGGGTGCATCCCTCTGTCCACCAGAAGACCTGCTGGTGGGCTCAACACATGCTGAAACCACAGTGGGAGGATGAGGCTGAGGTTTCGGCACTGTTCAGTGTCTATTTGTCATTAGGAAGGGGCCCTACCTAGTATGGTTGGCTCAGGATCTAACACTGCAGGGCCTGGAGTAGAGTGCCCAGTCCACTGGTGGCAGAGGCTCAAAGGAGTCAGACAAGACACACTGATCTTCACGGTGGCACTTGGCCACAATCAGGGCAAGTAGCCTAGGACAGCATCTCACCTGTCCAAAATTGTGAACAGACTGGACTGGAGCCTAGGCAGAGTGTAGCCACTCCCAGACAGCACCTAGAGCTGAACAGTCTCCCTCCCGTTTCCTAAGGTTTCGCAGCAGTTGATTTCCCATGGAAACAAGCAGAAATCTGTTTTAATCATCGGGCATTTTTAGTTTCCTAATTTGTATGGGAACCTGGAGATACAGACATATGGTACATTCATCATCCCAGAAAGCTACAGTTGAAAGAAAAGCAGTTAAAGCCAGTCTTAAAACTGGAAAGCTTCAGCATATGCCTTCAAATGACTTTCCTTAATCTCAGAGACTGTCAACGGTGCTGCCAAAAGACTTGGTTCTGTTTCAGCTCAGTCCTTCCAGCAGGATTTGCGTTTGAACCTTGGTGTGTGCTTCCCCTGCAGCACAGCACAGCCGGCCAGCTCTTGCGGTTCGATGGGGAGCCCCCTTTCAGTTGCTGAACCAGATTGAGAGGGTGAAATGAGCGCTGGCTGAATTCTAATTCTGACCCTGGCACAGACTAGTCCTGTGACCTTAGGTTAAAACTGAGCTTCTCTGTGCCTCTTTGTCCTGCTCTGAGAATTTCATTCAATCATTAGCAAATACTGAATACTTATTGAACATCTGTGGCAGGTACTGTTCTAAGAACTGGGAAGACAGCAGTGAACAAAATAGGTTCCCCACCTTTGTGGAGTTTAGATTCTATTGTGGAGAGATAAAAAATAAAAGAGTAGGAGGCATAATATAAGGGTGATAAGGGTTATAATAAAGCAGGGGAAGGGAGTATCTGGGATGAGCAATTACCAGTTTAAAGTATGTGGGTCACGGAAGTGCTCACTGGAGAGGAAGCAGCTGAGGAAAGGCTTGAAGGAGGAGTGAGAATGAGCCACGTTGATATCGGAGCATTTGGGTGGAGGCCTTGAGAAGGAGATTACCTGCTGTTGTTGAGGAGTAGCAAGAAGTCCAGGGTGGCCACACAGCCTATGGTGTTTTGTTATAGCAGCCTGAGTGGACTGACACATAGGCTAGAGTTGGAAAGAGGGTATTTGTGACTAAGGGTGTCGAGAAGATCATGGGGAAGAGAATATCTGTGCACCTATCGGTTTGGAGAAGCTTTCTGGGCCTCCATACAGAGAAGACTGTGAAGCTAGAGTTGAGTTGTGCGGTGGAAATTATATCTAGCTTGCAAGGATGCCCAGGACCTGGCTCAAGTAGGACCCAGTGAAACTTACTTCCTTTATCTTAAGGACAAGAACTCTGTATTGTTAATCTTTGTATTCTTAATATGGGTACAATAAATTGACTTGTTTCCAGATTTGAATTTAGTCACTTTATATAGTTCTAAGGTACTCAGGTACTGGAGACTTAAGGGTCAGGTCAGCGTAAAGTTCAGACTTCTGTCTAGAGCAGTTCTACCGAGTAGAAACGTAATGTGAGCCACACAGGTAATTTTAAGTTTTCTAGTATCCACGTTTTACAAAATAAAAAGAAAGCAATGAAGTTGATTTTAATTACATTATTTAACCCTAAACACTCTACTTATAGCCTTTCAACATGTAATCAATATAAAACTATTGGTATGTTTTATTGTTTGTCACTAATATTTTGAAATCCAGCATATATTTTATACCTAGAGAACATTTCAATTCAAAGTAGCCCCATTTCAAGAGCTTAGTGGCCACATGTGGCTGGCGGCTGTCATACTGGACAGGGTAGTTCTGGTGGCAAAATGGAGGGATTTTCCTCTCTTGCTTTATATTTTTATGAGCCTTGCATTTGACTGTAGAAATGTGGTGTATTTTGTCAGTCAGACTCAGATATTCCTTGTTCCTTTGCTTTATATAGCAGGCAGTTATGTGGTTGCCTCTCCTGTACATGTTGCAAACAGGATCTCAAAGTGTCTTTATGCCTTAACCACTTGGAACAGCAAATTGCCCTGCAAGTCTCCTGCTTCACTTGTTCTTACCTCCCACAGGTAGGAACACACCCCAATCAAAACCACGAAGGAAGATCCAATCACAAAGCTTCTGCTGGTGTGGGTGGTCATCCTAATGGCTACATTTAAAAATACTGCCTTTCTCTGATTTTATGTTAAAAACGTCTGTGATGAAAAACATAAAAATGCTGGAGGGGGGCACAAATAACTTAAAATTTATGGCAGGAGATCTTCTAGGCAATGGCATACATAGGAAATAAAAACAAAGGGAGAACTATCCTGAATAACATAGAGCTCACAGAATAAATGGGACTTTAACTTACATTTCAGCTTATAAAAACGACTTCATGTACTTTTGCTGACTCGTTCATGTTTCTAACTTACAGAATTCCTCCCTGACTCCAGAATGTTAATATTGGCGCTTAATGGGGAGGAATGCTACAAGGAATCCTCTTCTAAGCACTTTGAATGTATTAATTAATTTAATCCTTATAATAGTCCAATGCCCCTTATTATAAAGCTACAACAGGTTTGACCTATACAAACAAACAAAAACCAAAATAAAATGGTGGTTAGAGGATCAGTGGTGGGGGGATAAGACTGATGGTGTTTCAGGGTACAGACTTGTAATGAGTGGTAGATTTGCCATTGAGATCTAATGTACAGTTCATGAATAGAGACAGTAATACTGTACTATAAGTACGTAATGTGATAAATAAATATCACCTTAAATTTAGAAAATGTTATCTGTCAAATTTATCCAGTAAATAATAATAATAAAAAGAAACATTAGAAAACCTCTAACAGGTTTGAATCTCAGCTCTGTCACTTGCTAGTTAGCAAACTCTCTGCGACTCAACTTTCTACTTTGTCAAATATGAATAACAACGTCTCAATTCACAAGACTGTTGTGTAGATTCACACAGATTAACAAGATTGTTGTGAGGTAGTGTGTGAAATGTACGCAGAACGGTGCTTGACAGTGTAAGGTCTCAATAAACATTACTACTATTATTGGTGACAAATGATTACTTTACACATCTTGAGGAGAGAGGTTACAGATGTTCTAAGGCAAAGAGGCCGCAGGATTAGACTCTCTTCTTCTAGCCTTTAACAGGCTATTATTAGACAGTGGTTTTCAGCTTCAAGAACCACAATTTCCCCTGTCCATATATTAGAAAGTTTTGGAGTCTATGCTAACATTCAAGGCATTGGAGAACTCTTTCTAGAGTATCTAAGCCAAGAATGTATTCCAACATCACTGACATTTTAAAAGTAATTTAAAATAGGTATTACATGTACATGATGCAAAATTCAAAGAAAATATGAAAAGATATGCAGAGAAAAGGGTGTACAGTGTTATCATTTGTGTGTGTGTGTGTGTATCCACCAGAGATACTGTGAATATCCAAGCTTACACACTCTCTCTTTCAAACATTCAATCGGCAAATGTACTCAACTGAGTCTATTGTTTTTACTGATATACAGTATTGATTAGTGTTTCCCAAGGACACTTTCTTACAGGTGCACAATAGCTACCGACTCTTGGTGATCAGTCTCACCAAAGGCCCCAGAGAGGTGTCAGTAATCAGGTAAAAGAAGCAAGCAGGGGGTAAGACGAGAGGTCAAGGGAGGAGGGTGAAGCTGGTGAGTGACCCTGGCTGACAGACCTGGCTCTAAGAATTTTAAATGTACTGTCTTACTGAATTTTCCCAACCAGTTATTCTCTCCCATTTTGCAGATGAGAAAGTGGAGGTGTGGAAAGGTTAAGTGACTTGACCAAGGTAACACAGCTAGAAAGTTGGGAAGGCAAGATTCAGACTTAAGTCTGGCAGGTTTCAAAGCCCCAAGCCGAAGGACTTCCACCCTTGGGGGAGGACAAAGGGATCAGGTACCCATGAGGGTGGGGAGGGGCTGGATTGCCAGTTGTTTTAAATGCAGGGAAGGGGACTTCCCTGATGGTACAGTGGTTAAGAATCCACCTGCCAATGCAGGGGACATGGGTTCGAGCCCTGATCCGGGAAGATCCCACACACCGTGGAGCAACTAAGCCCGTGTGCCACAACTACTGAGCCTGCACTCTAGAGCCCACGAGCCACAACTACTGAGCCCATGTGCCACAACTACTGAAGCCTGCGCTCTAGAGCCTGTGCTCTGCAGCAAGAGAAGTCACCGCAATGAGAAGCCCACGCACCGCAGCGAAGAGTAGCCCCTGCTCGCCGCAACTAGAGAAAGCCCGCGTGCAGCAACGAAGACCCAACACAGCCAAAAATAAATAAATAAATAAATATAAATAAAATAAAATAAAAATAAATGCAGGGAGGGGTTGGGAGGTGAGATTTGAGAAACCTAACAATTATAACATCAAAACAACATGCAATAGGAAGAGACCATAGTCAACAACCCTTCTCTGTCTCAGCACCTCTTCAGACCTGTGGACTTTAAATGTTCACAGAGGTCAGGTCTAAGACAAGCACCCAATAATGGTGACATTTTGTTGGGGAAGACAGATGGTCTATCCTCGGTGCTGCCTTACTCCATCCCCAGAATCTTCACTTCAGAGGCTAAGTGGAAATCAGTTATCATCGCTTGAGCACATAACCAAGATTTCTGTAAGTGAAAATTCCTGAAAAAAAATAAGATCTGTTCTTCAGTTCTGGTGGTGGTGCTGCTATAACAAAATGTCACGGACTGGGTGGCTTAAACAACAGACATTTATTTCTGACAGTACCAGAGGCCAGAAGTCCAAGGTCAACATGTCGCCAATTCAGTTCTCGTTAAGGGTCCTCTTCCTGGCTTGTAACAGCTGAATTAAGATGGGGAGAGGGAAAGGGAGCTCCACACTCTCTCATCTTATAAGGACACTAATCCCATTGTGGAGGCTCCACCCTCATGACCTCATCTAAACCTAATTACTGCCCAAGGCCCCACCTCCTGACATCATCCCATTGGGGATTAGGGTTTCAACATCTGCATTCTGGAGGGGATGCTTACATTGAGTCCATAATATCAACAATGACACAATAATGCATGCATACAGAGTTTGGCAGTTGGCACAGAAATTTCACATATATCACCTCATTTACACCTCACATATGTTATTGGTAAGTTAGTTTTTATTTTCCTTGTTTTAGGGATGAGGAAGCTGAGTTGAGAAGGATTCAGTGATTTCCCCAAGGTCACCCAACTAGTAAGTGGCAGCAGTGGGGTGCAAACTCAGGTCTTCTAATTCCAAATCCCGTGTTCTTTCAGCTGCATGAGGAATCAGGCCACTCTGCCTCAAGTATTAACAACAGCAACAGTGAAGCAGGAACAACAACTGACGTTTATTTAGTGCCCTACTAAGTGTCATTCTCTTTGAAAACATTATCTCCTAGGACAGGTACAATTATTCTATTTTACATCCATGAGAAAACCTAAAATTATCACGATTAAGTCACTTTCCAAGATCACATAGCTACTGCATGACAGAACAAGTATTTGAACGAGGTCTGGTTGAACCTAAAGATTATGTTCTTACTAAATGCTCCGCACTAGTGGCCTTTGAAATGCTCTTTGAAAAACAGTATGTAAGATGAAAATATTCTGTTAGACATATTTATGGAGATTTTAGTCAAAAATGGATTTCTTGCCCTTTAAAAGCATTAGAGTCCTACAATGTACTCTATTGAAAGTCCTATTTTTTAGACACCACAGATGGAGGACAGATGTTTCTTTATACTCTGAAAGGTCCACTCTATGTAGCTGACCATAATGAGATTGTATCTTGTTCTGAATGTTTCAGAAAAGTGGCATCGGACAGATCATTCCAAATGAAAGCCAAATCAAAGGAGCGACAGCATAGATTTGATGAAAACAACAACACAATGTTATTCAGTGGTTTGGGTGGGAACTTTTCATTTCAGAGTTCATTCTGAACCACACAGACATTTTCAGAGGCGCTCTACCCTAAAATTCAGCCTGAAGGCAGAGAAGTGCACGTATGTCTGATGGAGACTTATGTGATGGGGTGGGGTGCCGCAGGTCCGGGTAGTGTGATGCTGAACTTTCTTTCAGTATGATACAGAATTACAGGTAGAATAAAGGCCCTAAGCCGTGGAGAGTGAGTGAAAACTTTGCTGTGAGTTAAGTATGACTATTCATGTAAATGGATGCTTTCTGTGAATTCAAGAGTCATACTTCAGTGCCTGGGCATATTTTAAATGCCCACTCAGGAAGAATAATTAAACCTTTAAGATAATACTTAGGGTAATATGTCATAGCCTTTGTTGTGTTTTGGAGTCACGATTGCAAACTGTGAAAGTCTTTCAGGACCAATAAATGAGTGCACTTACGTTTTTTTTTTTTTTTTATTTAATTAAATTAATTTATTTATTTTTGGCTGTGTTGGGTCTTCGTTTCTGTGCGAGGGCTTTCTCCAGTTGCGGCGAGCGGGGGGGCCACTCTTCATCGCGGTGCGCGGGCCTCTCACTGTCGCGGCCTCTCTTGTTGTGGAGCACAGGCTCCAGACGCGCAGGCTCAGTAGTTGTGGCTCACAGGCCTAGTTGCTCCGCGGCATGTGGGATTTTCCCTGACCAGAGCTCGAACCAGTGTCCCCTGCATTGGCAGGCAGAGTCTCAACCACTGCGCCACCAGGGAAGCCCAGCACTTACGTTTTGACCATGCTGATTTCCAGGTTAGGAAGTCCATTTATATTCCACAGAGAATCATAACATTTCAGAGACTAAAATTGGCCTTAACAGTCACCTAGCTCAATGCTCCTCATTTTACCGAAGAGGAAACCGAAGTGGGCCTAGTCAGGGTTAGTGACATTCTGGAGTCACTTAACGAGCCGGGAGAATGTTCCCTGAAGACCTCAAGGACACTAGGTCCAGGTTGTGGTTGTAGACTTGGTTGAGTTTTTGCATAGTATCTAAGAACACAAACTCTGAAATCAGATCTGGATTCTAAACCAGATTTTTTTGTTTACTAACTGTGTGTGTTTTTGTAAAACATTTAACAAAGCCTCAGTTCTCTCATCTGTAGAATGAACAAAAGATTTTTATGCTATAACCTCATCATACCCATTATACCCTCAAATCATGTACCCAAAGTTCTATTGAAACTTCCTCAGGCTTGCCCACAAGCCTCCGACAACTTATTGTTTTCACAGTCTGTCCACAGAAGTACCCACTAGCAGTTTCTGGCACATACACTTGTCCTTAAGCTTTCTGGCTGACCCACTGGCCCTGGGATGAGGTTTGCCAATGCCTGGCTTTCTGCTTTTCATTCATTCTGTATCTACAATGTGCTAGGGACCGTACTAGTTGAAGGGGATACAAAGAAGAACAAGATTTGGTCTCTGTTGTCAATTTACTGAGGAGGAAACCTATAAATAACTTCACTACGTTATTATAAAGTTCAGGAATAAAATCACTGAACTTCAACTTGGGGGAAGGAAGGTGGTCAGAGACAAAATATTTTGTCTTAGTCTTAAAGAATGAATGGAAGTTTGACAGGTAGGTAGGTAGGTGGGTAGATAGATAGATGATAGACAGTCTTCCAAATTTATACTGAAGGAAGGGACCTCTGATTTAGAGAGCAGCATGGGCAAAGGCATGGAGGTTTGGAAAGGCCTGGCACAGAGGACTGCCACGCCGTTCCCTGCGCTGGGTCTGTAGGAATGCACATGGGAAGTCCAGCACTGCCCCGAGGATTTGGAATCTGGCCAAAAGCAAACCACTGGGGTCAGGTCACATGGCTGCTTTGTTAAATCCCACAGTGCACCAAAGGGCAAGAACATTAATATTTCCAGTGAGTCACATGTAAATGACTGCCTCTTTCTCAAGGTACTTAAGTGGGGGTGGGGGGCTTCTTCCATACTGTGCAACAGAGTAAAGAGTCAACACAGTTACATCATTCTCGTCATGTGGCCTTGGATTTCATTTTCTCAACCTTCTTCTCTCTACAGTTACAAGAAGCAAGACTTTTTTTTTTTTTTTTTTTTTGCGGTACGCGGGCCTCTCACTGTTGTGGCCTCTCCCGCTGCGGAGCACAGGCTCCGGACGCGCAGGCTCAGCGGACATGGCTCACTGCCCATCCGCTCCGCGGCATGTGGGATCTTCCCAGACCGGGGCACGAACCTGTGTCCCCTGCATCGGCAGGCGGACTCTCAACCACTGCGCCACCAGGGAATCCCCAAGGCTTCTTCTCTTAATCACGCTGCCTGGCTGTGAGAGAACAGACAAGAGTGTGACTTAACCAGGGAAGGGGGGATATGTGAGGAGCAGGGCCTTTCCCAGTCCCCCTGTGGTCCGTCCACAGGCCTTCCCTCTATCCCCCTAAGCTTCCCCACACCCTGGTCCTCTCCCCATCAGAAATGGCCCTACTGGGAGGGGAAGACAGAACCCCTAACGGGGCAGGGGTGCTGACTTGTCCAAGTGCCGGCCAGGCACCCTGGTTGCCCAGGGCAAAGTGAAAAAAAAAAAAAAAGGACAAGGTTTAACGAGCTATGCAATCTTTCTCCAAAACCCACAGCTGGGCTACACCCGACCCTGCCTGTTCCTTCTCCCCCTACCCTTCCCAATGTGAAGCTGTGTGAACAGTGGATCCAAGGGCTCTGTCTCTGTCTCTGTCCAGGTGCTGAGCACCACCGCATCTGCCCTCCCCAATGATGTGGAATCCTCACTGGTGTGTGCTGTCCACAGATTTGTGAACTCCTAGTACAGTAAAACACTTTCATGTCAAAAAAAAAAAAAAAAAAGAGTGTGACTTGACTTCTCAAGAAGATTCTGACTGCCCTGTTCTCAGCAGTGCCCTCAGAGCTGGTGGATAAATGCTTCTTACCAATGGGAAACCCAACATGCCTTCCTTTGCACCGTAACTTGTTCACCTGTTTGTTCCCAGGGAGATTAGGATGCTTCCCAGGGCATGGTTTTCTCAGCCATCTCTTGGTTGCCCCTCCTCTTCATATTAGAAGAGAGAAGAAAGGGAGGAAAGAAAGGACCCATGTGCTCTGGATGGGTCAGATTCTTCTTGTCCTGGTCTGGTGTACTTTTCTCATTTGGAGGAGAACATGCCCTTCACACATGTCAGCCAGTAGGATGGTGAGACATTCATGGAGAATCTTAAAGCCCGGTGCTGAGGCTCAGGTAGCCATGGACGCTGTCTACACCAGGTTTACAGTCTAGTCAGGAACACAGATGTTAAATAAGTAGTAGTTACCAAGGTAATGGTATCTAGTATTACCAAGGTAATACTGTCTCAAAGTAGAGTGCCAGTTGCCATGAGAACGCACAATGGGGGAACGTAAATCTGGTCAGGCAGGTGCTACCGTGAGGAAGTGAGCATTTAACTGGAGAAGTGGGTGAACCCGAGTTAGTGTGACAAATGGAGCATGGAAGAGCCTTCCAGGCAGAAAGAAATACATGTGTAAAGAGCAAGGTGGAAAAGAGCATATTTTAAAAGATTTTTTACCACCTTTGGAGGAAAACTCATTAGAGCTAACACGTAGTGAGCACCCACTGGGGATCAGACAAAATGCTAAAGCATTGTACATAATTTCCTGGGATACTCCTGAGACCGAGAGGTTTGTTTCCATGATGGTGGGACCCTGTTTGTCTTGTTCCCATTGATCCCACTGTATCCTCAATACCTAAGGCAGGCCCTGGTTAGGAGCAGACACTAAATATTTGTAGAATAGAGTCTACATTTTACAGATGAGGAAACTGAAGCTCAGAGAGATAAGGTTACCCAAATCTTACTGGTAGAGATGAGATACCAGCCCAGGGTGTAGCTGAGAGCCTTCTCTTCAGCTGGCTGACAGCCCAGCTCTAAGACAGTGGACTTGCTTTCTCCTCTTCTTCTAGACACAGCAGAGCCAGGTCGAGGCCTGGAGCAGTCCTGAGCTGGGCACCAGAGCACAGAACAGGTACACAGCACACAGCTCCAGGACAGCCCACCATGGGTCTGGTCAGCCTGATGGGCACACAGTCTGCCCTTGAGCTGGTACCCAATTGGGGCTTTACCCTAAATTCAGGGAGGAGCTGACATCTCTCAGTACACCCAAGCCTGGAGGTGTGTCTCTCCAACTGGGAACCTATTAGCTGACCAAACACTTAGGCCCAGAGTCCCATGAAACAGAAATCCAAAACTGAAAGCTTGGAGGCATCTGTTGGTCCCAGATCAGACTCTGGGCTGGACATCAGTGGTGATGGATCAGCCTCAGATTTCACACTTTGGTGTTAAAGCCCAAGAGAACCTCCCAGGTCACCTTTGTACCTGTGCAACCTGAGGCCATTTCTCCTAGTAAGGGAAATGTAGCCAGAGCTGATGAAGGCCCTCCTGGGAATGCTCCTATCTGCCCTGCCCGACATGGCTCCTCTTCACCGCACACCTGGCTCTCCTGGTGGGGTGCTTGGCAGAGCAACACTTGAAAACCATCCCATCCTCCTTCACTGGCTATTATGCTTTAAGTTCTTCAGCGAATAAAAGACTTGTTCATATGTCATAAAACGGAGTCATTTACAAAGCTAAAAAATAAATGTATGACATGCTCAAGCTCTTAAGAAAATTACTCATTATTAACCCTCATCAACACTTCCCACTCACTGAGCATCTTATACAGATCCAAATACTGGAGTTGGAAGGCACACCAGGGAACACCTAAGCTCATCCTCTCATTAGCCTCTGTTAGACGGGGACCCTGAGCACACTGGCGTCCTCAGATCACACTGGAAACGGCAGCAGCAAGGGCCAATGCCGAATCCTAGAGTCACAAGGACCCCATATTCTCTCCCATTATGAGCTGGCCTCTGGCATCCTCAGCATCTCCAAACTCCCGAGCCACAGCTCACCCCAAGAAGCTGATTTCCTGCAGCCCCTCCGGTCAGGAGCTCAGCTGGGGCCTCTGCTGATTATCTGAGGCAGCATCCCAGCCATTTGGCTCATTTCCAGTCTTACAAAAATAATTTTCTGTGGGCGCTCTTTTCTAAGCTGGAGGAGTTAGACTCACCACCAGAAAGAAAAAAGGAGGCGGGCCAGTTTCTTTCATCTTCTAGAAGAATATAAAAAGCAGCTAATGTAATGGTGCGAAGTCACTTGGTAAGTCATCTTTTCTTCCTGAGCCAAGCTTGGTGAAGGGGTGGAGTGTCACGTGAGAGCTGCAGTCCCACTGTGTGAAGGGCCTTGGAGGCGGCTGATCTGGGCAGCTCACAGTGGGTCTGATATGCCCCTTGTCTTGAAGGGCAGGCATTTTGAAAAAAACAAGGGGGAATGCCAAGTGAACCAGTGCTTCAGGGAGTGGGTTCTTAGAGCTTGAGGTGAGGCTTTCTCCATGCTTAGCAGTGTGTGTTCAGCTAATAGGCAGAGCTAGGGAGGGACACACCATCGGCTTAGGGTGAGGAACACAGCTTCTTATCTGTAGCACAGGAGGAATTCAATAAGGACAGCATCACCCGTCCCTCCTCCTCACTCTCCAAACGTCTACATCAGCAGAACGAATTTAGAACCAATTTAGCCTGAACTGTGATTGGTAGTCATTTTGCAAGTCTAAGATGTCTGCCAGCCTCTCCCTATAATAAATCAAGACTCTCAGGGAGTTAAACTGGAACTGCAATTCTGCATAAAACCCAAACCGACTGGGAGCCCCATTTGTACCTTGAAGCAAAAACCAAAATGTTGACAACTCTTTTTAACAGGATGAGGCCTTCTTCATCCATCGTCTCCTACAGGGTCTGAAATTCAGAATGGCACTCTGTTCTTCTAATGAGAGCACATGTGCTCATAGTTTAGGTTAGGACATTGAAATAAAAACTCTGCTGCTTCAAAAATAACCATGAAGTTTAAAATTACATTAGTCCTTTGGATGAAATTGTTTTATTTATACGAAAGGGTGTTTAAAACTGTGTGTTTGTGTATATGTATGTATCTGCATGCATATCAATCTTTTCCCAGAATGCCTTGCACAGTCTAAAGGGCAGAATACTGCATTAGATGTCCAAATCCTAGGCTGTTCTCACGCCACCATCATTTGCTTGTCATATGACCTTGGCAGCGTACACTATACAAAAAGCAGAAATTTGGTGGTACAGAGTCTCCAGTTCAAACCTGGGTCTGCCACATCCTAGCTATATAATCTAACATATAACCCAATATGTCATTTAACCATCCTGGACCAATTTCTTTTTTCTATAAAATGGAGATCGTACCTATCTTAACACATTTTAAACATTTGTGATGTTACTATGACAAATGCTTTCGTAGTTCTCAGTAATGGTAACTACTGATGGTTCCTTTCAGAGTCTAGTTTTCTTACAAGTGAAATGGGGAAAGAAGCCTCACGTGCTTTGAGCCCAGTACTGCATTGGCACAGGAAGGGTGCAGGACATAACTAAAATGAATGCACCTTGTTAGAGAAGGCACAGGACCTGCAGTTAGGGAGGAGGCCTGGGCTCTTCCACTAGGCTTTGCTTATAGACTATCTGTGCTCCTGAGAGCCAGACCAGAGAGTGGAAAGAGCACTAAACAGAGGGACATGCAGACTTAGGTACCACCTCCCTCAGACAATGGGTTTGTGATCTCGGACAAGCCATTTAGGCTTTCCTTTTCAGAAAAAGTCTCCATGGTTTCTTCCAATTGGAAAGTCCCACAATTCTAGAATTACATTAGGAGATGAAGGGGGAAAATAAAAAGGATAGGAGGTGACTCTTTGGCTCAGGAGAAGGCAAACTAGGATAGATATGGAATAGGAGGAAGTGCTGGGAGTAAAGGTGATAGGTGACCAGTGAGCTCTGAAAACCAGAGCATGATCTGTGAGCCTTCAAACACCCAGGTGGGTGAGAGGGGGTAAAGTGCTAATCTTGGGTGCTGTTTACCTAAACCTCCGAAGAAATGGCTTTGCAGACCTGTAGGTTAAACAGGATTCCTCTCTGAACAGTCATGAGATGTTGAGAAAGTTAATTTTTAAAAATTTTTTAAATTTTATTTTTTTTGCGTTACGTGGGCCTCTCACTGTTGCGGCCTCTCCCGCTACAAAGCACAGGCTCCGCCGGACCGGACGGGCAGGCTCAGCGGCCATGGCTCACAGGCCCAGACGCTCCGCGGCCCGTGGGATCCTCCCAGACCGGGGCATGAACCCGTGTCCCCCGCATCGGCAGGCACACTTTCAACCACTGCACCACCAGGGAAGCCCGAGAAAGTTATTTTTTCATTTGTTTTCTCATCTGTAAAATGGGAATAACACACCAAATAAAAGCTTGTTGGATGGATTGAGACAGCACGCATGAATAACCTGGGGGAGCACCTGGCCCGTAGCAGGAGGTAAATAATGTTACTGTTGTAATGGATTTCCCCCGATATGATGTTTCTCCCGAGGTGACAGACTCCAAGCTGAAGCAGCAGGGGTGAAATGATTAGATTTTTATCTTTCCTCAGTTTGAAGCCATTAATGAGGCTTATGATGTATTGTTCTTCCCAGATATCACAGGTCCAGCAAATTTCCCTCAAGCCTCTTAATGCAGACTGAATCAATGCTCCTTCACTTGGCTACTTCTTCAGGATTTCCCTTTTCACAGAGCAGTTGCCTGAGACCGATTCAGACTGTTACGAAAAGAGTGACAGAATGGCTCTTTTCGCCCCATAATGATCTGAGTAGTTTCTTTATGAAATACTATAGAGGCAATAAGACAAGGATGTGAATCCTAACCCAGTTCAAGGAAAGACTAGAAGGAAACTCTCTTCACACAGGTGGCGTTTGGTCCCCCCAGTGTTTTAACATTTGCCTGGGTACTAATTTACAAGGAGCACCAAATATTATCGGAATAATTGGTAATAGGTCAGGACCAGTTAATGCGGGTTTTCACATGCCACTCATTAGGTTACCAGCCTAAGGAATGCAAATTGGTCCTACTTCCATTCAGCACAGTGAATAAGTCTGTTATTTGGAATTTGAAAATTGTGACAGGAAACCACCTTGCAGGAAGGGAGAATCTTGATAACTGAAAGACATTTATTTTTTCAAATACATTCTGACTTTATTCAGCATGTTATATGCAATGGTCCAAATCGATTATTCCTCTTCTGATAAAGTTACCACAACCTGAGGTAACTGAGAAACCATCCTTTCCCTACTAGAATCCCATTTGCCTCAGGTTCCTAAGGTTGCAAGCACGCCTCGCCAGCTGACAATCACATTCCCCTGGACATTGTGATTTGAAAGACATTTATTTTTTATTTTTTTTAAAGATTTTTTTGGATGTGGACCACTTTTTAAAAGTCTTTCTAGAATCTGTTACAGTACTGCTTCTGTTTTATGTTTTGGTTTTTTGGCCGCGAGGCGTGTGGGATCTTAGCTCCCTGACCAGGGATCGAACCCGTACCCCCTGCACTGGAAGCACCCCCTGCACTGGAAGGCAAAGTCTTAACGACTGGACTGCCAGGGCAGTCCCCTTGAAAGACATCTATTTTGATGAGTACAAACTAAAACATCTCCCTTGATATGATGGGCATTTAATACTCTCAAAGTTGGGATTTAGTAAAGGGTGATTTGTGTAAGCTTGGAATATGTGGTTAGGACAATGCTAAACAGCCCAGTCAGAGATAGAGACTGGAGGGTGTAGGGCCTGAGATCTGGAAAGGGCCAAAAGAGTAGGATGCTCTGAGGCGGAGAAAGAGAGGGGAGACCCAGCAGCTGAGAGGCCTGCTCATGAGGCCTGGGAAAAGAGACTGTCTACTGGGAGTGTTTGACAGAAATGCTATGAGGACCCCTACCTCCACCTGTCTCTCTGCTCAATCATCTTTAAGCTCTACCTTACTCTTGTGAGAGTTTTGCTTTTGGAGAAGGATATAGACAGCTGACATAAAGGTTCATGATTTTTACTAATAGAAAAGCAGTTTCCCGCATCTCTACCAAGTACACACTGAATGAATATTCAAAGCATGTTTAAAGGGGTGACAAACTGTTACCTGCCCAGGGCACCTGCATGTCTGGTCTGGTCCTGGTGCCGGCCACTGCATGGGGTTTTCTAAGTGCATCTCATTTGAGATGGAGTCACCGAGATTCAGTGAGGGCCACTGAATTCTCAAGATCTTACCTTGGGGGCGCTGGGGGCTGCATTTTATAAAGGCAGGGCAAGGAGAAACTGAATAAAAGGGGAGGAAATAGGAACCAGGCGAACTTCTATTTGATTTCTTCTCATCTCAGCGGCAGAGGGAGGCAGAGAGTAAAAAACGATGTGCCTGAGCCCTAAATGAATAAACAACAGGCCTGTGTAAAAAGGCAAACAAAATTTAAGGTATTTGTTATAAGAAATAATTTGAAAAGCTTCTCAGCAGCACACAGGCAGTTCTATAGAATCATTGGTATTTAGGAGGCAAGACTTAGAACTCTTGTCTAAATCATGATGAGACAACACAGGGTGGAGAGAGACTTGTATCTTCCAAGTCATTGAAAAATGACTGCATTTTTCGCATGTTGAAAAATGACTTTTTTCTGATCCTTCGTTGGCGTATTAGATACATATTCCTCTGTAAATATGGGGCTGAGTTCAAGGTCTGGCTTTGTGCTTTTGGATCAACTGCTCTCCTCTGACCTCGGAGATGAGAGGGACACAGAAAACAAGCTAGGAACCTGGATTTCAGAGAATCCACTCATGTCAGAAACTCAAACACGAGCTGCATCTCCAGAGCATCAAACGGTGGCCTCAACAGCACCGACACAGCCTCTGTCTGCACAGCCAGGCCCCCTTCACCGCATGTTTGAAGAGTGATTTTGGAAAGTGGAGGCGAGTGCTGAACAACGTGGAGCCACCCTTGTCCCCATGCTCATGGGCATGGGGGCAGGTGACTGCCCCGTGGCCTGTTAGACAGGACCCAGCGCCCAAAGCACCTTGCAGTGACGCCTTGGGTCAGGCACTGGCTTCGTTCCCTCAACATATTCCCATTCCTGAGGCATTTAGGGTGAGGGAAAGCCTTGCCTGAGGTATGCATTTCCTGGGAAAAATAGGACCATCTGGTTTCCTTCATCATCTGGTTCAGTCTATAACGAGTTCTGTCCTCCAGCAGAGAAAAGTTCTTACTATCTGCTTTCTAATGTGTTTCCGAAACTGTGTATGTGGTTGAGAGTCTTCTATCCAAAAGTTCAAACTATTATGTGCCTAATTTACTCGATAGTTCGAGTGTTTTCTCCCTTTACTAAACCTTCACAACATTTCTTGTCTTGTAGTTTTTTACTTTTTATTTACCTGGTCCACTATTCAATGTTAGTGCGAAACTAACAGTAGATGGAGAAACAGGAGCCAGGAAGAGAGGGAGAGAGATGGGTTGGTTTGTGAACATCAGTCCCCAAGGATGAACACTATTCGACAGATGGACTTATTAGGAGTGACAGATTCCACACCCTCAACACTCCCCCACAGTGCATTCTAGGATCAATTCAACAGTTTTCAGGGACCTGATAATTTGTGGCCATTGTAGCGTACACTGAAAACTCATACTACTGTTATGAGATTCGTATGTAAATCTAAACTCCATCATTTGGTGAACAATATAACAGTACAACTGCACAGGAAACCCTGGGAAGAGGAGGGAATCACTTCTGGAACTTGGGCACTGATACGTGTATACAGGTAAAATTAGTCCAGTCGACTTCTTCCAACACTGAACCTGTTTTTATTTGCCATTTATTATAAAAATTGAATCTTTATTTTACACAAAAGTTATTTTAAAAACAGTAAAGCTTACCAAAACCTACTGAATCTCAGGCAGAGGGATTTACCACCAAAATGCAGATTTACATGGTAAACCTGAGGGCCAAAATCATTCAACTCAAAACAATCTCGCATTTTCTAGTAATCCATTATCAGAAGCGAAAACCAATTATGTACATGTTTCAGAATATGTGACAAAGACAAAAAAAACAAATGCTAGCCTTCACTGTGAAGCTAACCAAAGAAAATGTCTCTACTCAGGACTGGCCCATTATTTTGCTGAGAGTGAAACATGTGAAGAGTTTTTAAAATATTTAAGCATAAATATTTAGGTTTATATACAACACACATATACACAAACACATCCATTCTAATTCCATGCCCCTCTGTATTTTTTAAATTGCACCATCTCTGTTAGAGATAACATATAACATGCAGGAGGCATTCCTAATTGTTCTTCTCAGCAGCAGTGTTCTATACAAGTCAAATGCAAAATTTAAATATGAATTAATTTCAACCAGAAGCCAGCTCAACTCAGTACTTTGGCTCATATGTTCTATGTTAATGCTTTAGGGTTGATGAAATTGTTCATATAAAAAAAAAAAGTTGAAGAGAATGTAGTCCATTACCAAAGGTACTTAGTAGATAGTTCCCAGTGGATGTAGAAGTGATGGACCAGAAACAGGAAGAAACCAATTAAATAGGACTGCAGTTTTTTCACTGCTTCAGCTTTCATATTCAGCTGAAGATAAGAAATAATTATATCCAGGGCATTTTGCAACAGTTACTAGTTTAGGCCATTTCATGTATATAATGTCTTCATAATTCAAACCAGGATGCAAAATAACTCCTCCCCTCTCCCACCAGCCTTCCTCTTGTTTCCAGAAAGAAATAAACACAGATTCTGATGCAATATACAGTTCCTGAAAACAAAGTGGATTTACAGTTCCATTCTCATCTCATGCTGCTGGTACAGATGAGGGATCATTGGATCAGCTCTAAACACTGCAGGGATGGGTCAAGTAGAACTATTCAATTAGGCATAATTACAGGCTCTGGCTTCCCCCCAAATAAATACATGCTCAAGTAGTATCGCAAGTTCTCTAGCACAAATATATTTTGTTACTATATAAATTTAAGGAGATGGGTGAGTGGAGAGGGAAAACAAAATACCTTACGTGGATGGGACAATGCTAAGAGAAAGTGATGATGGAAAGAGCATTTGATTGAAAATACAAGGAAATAAAGCTATAAATCCACAGAATAATTGTTTGATTATTTTAATGGTTTCTGAACCCATCAATATTATGCAATACTTTAATTCAACATACAAAATTTGAATCATGAGACACCTGAAGAACAGAAACAAATATTTTCACTATCAAACAATAATGTTTCGCAGATAACTCACTGCAGCTCACCACAGCACACACATTGGAGCTAGGCCACAACAATGAGACCTTGAGGATCTCTGTTTACCCTGTTTAACACAAACATTTGCTAAGTGACAGTGAAGCATGGTGATATCAGAGGAACAATGAAGACTGAGGATGAAGAATGAAAACACCGTATCTATGTGCCACACAGATATACCCTGATGTATGTTAGTGAAGGAACACTACACCTTACAAGAAATGCTCAAAACCACTTAGGTCGCTGACCAAGTTTGAGCATTTAGTTTTAACATTACAACTAAGAGAACAGAATACTCCATGATTACAAGTAAGGAATAAAAGAATTAATATCCTAGCATTAACCTACAACCTCTTACAACTTTAGAAAAATATTAAACATATCCAAAACTAATAGATTACATTTTGTATACATGTGGCGTGTGTGTGTCTGTGTGTGAGTGCAAGCTCATCATTGTGTATCTGTGTGTGTATGTAAATAAAATGAACCGATGCTAGCATAAGCCTTCAACTTTGTTCTAATAACATCCATGTTTATTTTTTGAAAAATGCACTACACATTCTTGGAAATCAAGTATCAACTAAAGTCTTAAAATTATAATTGAATAAACTTAATTTTCTTCATTTAAAATCCTCTTCCAAATTGAAGATCTGCTCCAACATTGCAGTAAAGGTGGCATCAAACATCACAATTTTGTGTGTTAAGTGGTGGTCTCAGAGTTCATGGCATCAGTGCTACATCATTTCAAAAGTTACCTAAACACTGGAGTGTAGGATTGAAATAAAGAAGTAAACCTAAAAACTATGGCATGAAGAACAACAGAGTTTGCATTAGTAACCAAACCCTAGCGTTTGGAAAGAAGCTTACAGAACTCATTATTGATCCTGATAGTAACTTGCTTCCAGAAATTTAGAAGGGTGATAAGGAAGGTTTGGCTAGTGACTTCTGCAGGTGAACAGAACTGGTGACTAGCCGGGAGGAGTTGTAGTTTGTCAGGGGAATAGTAGCAAATCTGAAATTTGTTTTAAAAACTCTTCCTGATAGAAGGGGGTAAGATTTTTCATACACATTATGGCTAATTATATGGCCCAAAACATTTAAACATATTTCCATGTATCATATTCATGTTCCAAACATAAGATAATCCTATCCAACACTGGAATCGGTACACGTGACAATTCTATCGTGCAACAGAGATGTGAAACATTAAAATGACAAAGAACTCAACATTCAAAAGATTGAAAATAACATAAAACCCTAGATATAGTCAGAATCTGTTTTCTGAAATCCTACAAGAAAGTTTCATCAGTTATGCCTGGCTCCCTGAGAACTTGAATGTTCTGACTAAAGGCAAGTTTTGGTAAGAATTGCATTTTTACACTGTTCTTTGTCATTCAGAATAAACAATAATGTTTTAGGCAGCTTTTGGTGTTTTATATTTTTTATAGCTATTACTCAAATTTCATTTGATGTGAACAATTCTTTTCTCTGAGTGTTAGTCCAGGGGTGTGTGGCAGGTGAGGGAAGCTACATTTTGCCATAATTTAGACTTTCATCTTTCTGGAAGGGACAAAGCAAGAGGAAACATACCATACAACACAATTCCATGTTTACAGTACTCTTTACCCATAGTGTTTTCCAGTTTTGTCTAGGTGCAGTTAATAGATTACTTCATAGTTACATCCAAAATGAGACAGCATCACAATGCCTAGACCCATTAGAGAAAAACACATTGAAAATGTACGTTTCCCCAAAATGAGTCAGTCGATTTTATTCATTTTACAATATGCATGATAATAAAAAGCCAAACACAAAGCTCTTTATAAAAAAGAGCAAAATGTATTCCAGAAAAGTTAGACAAAGGCATGAGATGAATTTCAGTTAACCAGATCTATTTCTTTGTGAGCTTTGAGAACTCATTTTAAGCACTGAATTTTAAGCTGAGTGTTTTACATTATAATCCTATCTAGAGATCATGCAGATGGAGAAGAAAGTATTTTGCTTAACTCTTACTTAATTTCTACAGAATGCTTTAAAATCCGTTTTAAAGATTCAAATCTGCACCTCTCCCCTCCGTCACAGTTTTTGAAGTAATTAAGAATTGTACCCGTACAATAGCACAGCACTAGGGAAGAGAGAGGTAGATGATGTGGCCATCCTCTTACAAGGAAACCCCCCAAATATTTTAGGGCATGAAACACAAGGCTTTTGTTATCCAAAAGTAATTAGTTGCAGAGTACAAAAACATTTTGGAACAGAATGTGCACAAATATGAGAACCATACGCAGCCAAAACCAAGTATATTAATAGTAAATTCTTAAAGAAAAGGATGTGTCCTCTGTACCTTACAAAAATTATTCTCACAGATTTTGAATCCAAGATTATACAATAAAAATATCTGTATGTTTTACATTTAATATAAAAATGATTAGCAAATAAAAAAGGCTTTGATGATATACAAGAAAAAATTTGAGTATACATTAATTTTTAGGATGCCCCGAGGGTGACATGCCCTAAGTACCCTGCTCCTGTTCTATGCAAAGGCCAAAGGCAGGCACTTTCTCAGGGTTCATCATTGTTGTTAAGAGAAAATCAGATGGAGGAAGACTCAAAACAAGCTGGGACAGGAAGTAAAAATTAAGCCAGAAGGAATTCTGCCTAGCACAATGTACCCTGCCTAAAACTATTTAAGACCATAAATCAAAGACAGTGCTCAGTGTACACATCAAGGGAATTTATGTTGATGAGTTTATGGTCTAGGTGATAAATATCAAAACAGGAAGTCAGTTAAAACAAGTATGCAAATAAGTAATACCTAATCTTCAAAAGATACAAACTGCAGTGTAGAGATTCAATAATTTCATGTCCCCATTCCACCCTCCAAGCGTACTTCTTATATTTCCATAAGTTAAAGATCAATTATTCACAAAACTTTAGTTCAGTGTTAATACTTTTTACCTGTTTAATTTAGGGATAGACACTGAGTTGCTTTAATAAGACATTGGGTTATAGTTAGTCATAATTATCCATTGTTCATCTTTACAACTTAGGAAAATTGAGTTCTCAGATAAAGCCCTGGAGTGTACTTTTAAAAATTATTTTCCTCTTTAGGTCAACATTTATCTAAGCATGTCTGCAAACGTTCTGTTACAGGGGGAGGAAGAGTATTGAGCAAATTCTCCTCAACAATCAGACAGCTCCGTTTGAGGGACTGACATCCTTCCAGTTCAGGAGGAAGTGTTTCCAGGTAATTACCAATGAGCTCCAGATGAGTAAGGTTCGACAGCTCACCCACGTGAGGGGACAAGCTCATCAGGCTATTTTTCCCCAAAAGTAAACACTGCAGCTTTTTGCACTGAAACAGCCCATCTGGTAGCATCTCAATCTGGAAAGGGAAAAGAAGAAGCCAGTAAAACTGTTTCTTGATGGCCTACCATAATACATCTATTTACCTATACCCCTACCTTTTCCCCAAAACATTTCTAGACATTTTACAGAGGTACATATAATAATGATGATACACTTGAAGTAGATGGGAAAGATAAAGGAAAAATACGGACATCCTGACATGGAGTCAGGATTGAGGCTACCTTGAACTTCTATAAACCCCTGCTGCATATGTGTGGGCAACAGATTTGGCTCTGACCATTCTAACAAGCAACACTCAGTTCTCAAAGGAAACCTAATCGGTTATATACTCATTGTCCCTGAGATAAAAAACAAATCAGTGGGCTTCCCTGGTGGTGCAGTGGTTGAGAATCTGCCTGCTAATGCAGGGAACACGGGTTCGAGCCCTGGTATGGGAGGATCCCACATGCCGCGGAGCAACTGGGCCCGTGAGCCACAACTATTGAGCCTGCGTGTCTGGAGCCTGTGCTCCGCAACACGAGAGGCCGCGATAGTGAGAGGCCCGTGCACCGCGATGAAGAGTGGCCCCCGCTTGCCACAACTAGAGAAAGCCCTCGCACAGAAACGAAGACCCAGCACAGCAAAAATAAATAATTAATAAACTCCTACCCCCAACATCTAAAAAAAACAAAACAAAACAGTGACTTAGGAGAAGTGTAATTATTCTTGAGTCCTAGTCAGAAATCAGGGATCTCAAGAGTCCTCATAACGAGTTTACTGTGTGGGATAATGAGCTATACTCTCAAGAACATCCCGAGAACAGACACAAGGCTATTTTTTAGGGTTTCACAGTAGAGACTGAAAACTTTATTCTGTTAAAAAAAAAAAAAGCTGACAGGAGTAGAGACAAGAAGATATGACAGACAATCTATACAATCTATACAGGATATGACAATCTATAGATATAGATATACAATCTATAGATATACAATAGATATAGATATACAATCCATGCAAGATATGACAATCACATGCACATTTCATTCCCCTCTACATACACACTCACGAGTATTTACTCTTCTTCCTGCTCTCTGAGAGTTTCGATTAAGTCATACGACACAGAGAAATCATTTAAAATACGATAAATAGCCTGCAATTAGGTCAACTCCTACAACTGCTCAACTGAACTGCTCCCCTATTTGGTGGGAAGTTTGCATTTGAGTTTCTAAGGGAGCCACAGTATGTATATGAAATAGGGTTTATTGGGGAAAGACACCCAGAGAAGGGCTGAGCACACTCAGTGTCCTCAGCTCTCATCCTGCCACTGAGGGGCAAGTGCGCTCCAGGAAGAGATGGATTGCATGCACTCCACCCTGTAATGTTCCCCATATTTATACAGGCCTGGACCAGGCATCTTTGCAACTATGAAACAATGTAGGCTCCTTTGTTCCAGAAGCGGCTTTGTTAGAAACAGGGATGAAACGGGCGCTCCAGATTTCAATCTGTTCCTCTGATGGGCTAGTGTAGCCCCACTGAGCCAGTTCTCTGCTGGAACTTCCGGGGCCTTCCAGAACTGTCTCTTCAAAAGGATAAACATTCCCTATACAGCATAAAAAATTGGTCAAATTGCATTCAAAAATGCTCATTATGTTGGAAATTGCCTTCTCCTCCATCACCCACATATACTCTCAGTAATGGCTATCCTTGAAAATAAATCTAATGATCACTGTTGCTAAGTCAGCCATGCATTACAGCTCATCATTCTACACCAAAATACTAGGTATAAGCAAAGGAAAATATCTACCCTTTTATTTCATTCCTTCTTAAGAATGCAGATGAAAAACCATAGATATGTCAATTTCAGTATAGAGATATGACAGAGAGATGAGAGACAGAAGAAATGTAACCTCCTTCTGATTAGAGATTATCTGCAGCTCAAAAGTAGTGTCAGTGACGTACAAGTAGAGGGAATGATCAGTCCTGTGCAATGTGCTCAGGGTTGAGAGTGCCTGCTGGTGCGAAAGGAGTGACTTAGGCAAAGAGGCTGGGAAGAGGGAAGACTTGGCTCACCTGTATTCAGTGAATGCCTGCTGGGAGCCTCATTTTGTGCCAGGTTCCCAGCTAGGTGTTGGGGATAAAGTAGTGAGCAAGACAGATGGGTCTCTCAACCTTGGCATTGTTGACATTTGGGGTGGGATAATTCTTTCTGTGGGGCTGTCCTGTGCATTGTGGAATGTTTAGCAGCATCCCTGGCCTCTACCTACTAGATGCCAGCGCCACTCCCCTCTCTAGTTGTGACGACTAAAAATGTCTCTTGACTAATGTCTTCCACAGTGTAAAACTGTCCCCATTTGAGAAGCACCGGTCTAAAGGGGGAGAGAAATATGAAACAATTATAGAAATCATTAGTCTACAACGGCTGCTAGGAAGAAGAGTGCCTTAACCAGGGCTGCCTCAAGGAATCCCAACCTCCCTTCCTCATTCAGCTTCCAGGCTCCAGCAGGTGCCTTGCTTGATTGCACTGATTTCCTATTGAATGAAGACCCTAAAGCCGTTGTCCTCATTCTCCTTCTGTCTGGCTGTCAACACTACCATGTCTCACCCATCTTCTTTCATCTCTCTCAATTTGTGATTTTAGCTTCTTCTCAGCCCCCAGAGTACAGGCGAGGGATTTCACCAGGCAATGAGAGCGAGCCTCTGGGGTTGGCCCCTCAGTTGTGTCGTAAAAGTGAGTTAAGGACTGTGGTTAGCAGCACACTTCCTGAGCGGTAAGTATCCGTCTCAGGGGCTTTCTCCCAGCATCATCACGCAGCTCAAGCACAGGGCCTTAACTCACGAGGCTGGGGAGCTGTGTTAGAGACTCAAGACTTTCTTTCAAGTCAGCAGTTTTATCTTGAAAAATAGACTTACAAATTTTGCCTGAGCCAATAAACTAAAAAAAAATGTTTAGATAGCATTTATTTATACTGAATTCACTTAGCATGCCCTTTCTTAAACTATATAATACATGAGCCAGAAAGGAAAAAAATTCCCCAGTGGACCACTGATTTCTTCTCAAAAATCAAAAGAAATGTTTACAGACTATCAGATGATAAACTATATAAACAGAATGGTTTTATAGAATAAACTGTATTACATATATTTAATAAACTATGAAATAAACTGAAAAAGAACTCACTATGGTTACATTATCACTCTACATCCTAGAATTTTCTGGCAACCAAATACTTTCAACAAAATGTATTGAAGCCCCCAGAACATCAAAGGAAGGATGGTTCTCATCCTATATTCATGGCTGCCATTGATAATTAAATATTCCACTGTTTCTCAGAGGCTGGGACCTCATTTCAGAATTCTTTTCAGTGTCAGATTTCCTATTTTTCTGCCCCTTGACACATGCTATCTCAGAACATGTCAACCTGAATCTATAAAATCCAATCATTTCAAGAAGCAAAGCTGAATACTTCCATATCTAAGTGGTAATATCAAAACCAACAAGGAGCACTGCTACATAAATGATCTGCAGAAGGAATTTCTACATTATTCACCTTCTGGCTAAAGTCTTTGAGTTGCATTAAATGCAGAAACGGAGAAACTGGAAGACCTAGGTGTAAATTGGAGTGGTTTTTAAGATTTGAGGAAGGTTATTAAATCCTCTCCCTTTCCTGTGCTTCTCCATCACATTCAACACCATCATAATCCAGTTACACTTTGGCACTGGATAGAGGTGGATGCTGCCTCTTCCTCTCCCATCATCTACACACACCACTGCTTCCCGTGGAACATCATGTGGACTGATGCATCTGAGCTGTAGGAGAAAGAGCACTAGAGCAGGAGCTGGAACATGGGTTCCGTCCCAGATCCATCGCTGGGAAGCTTTGGACCTCAGTCAAATTGCTCTGAGCCTCAGTTTCAGTATCAGTAAAGTGAAAGGGGTGGACTAGAACAGAGATTGGCAAAGTTTTTCTCTAAAGGAGCGGAACAGTAAATATTTTAGGTTTTGCAGGGCAAGTGGCAAAACTGAAAATATTATGTAGGTACTTACAATAACAAGAGAGAAAACATTTCATACATTTAAGTGATGTAATTAAAAATACAATAACACAATTGAGTACAATTTCTTTGTAATACAGGCCCACTAAGGAGAACAATGCAACTTATTCATGGACACTGAAATTTGAATTTCATATAATTTTCATATGTGATGAAATATTATTATTCTTTTGATTTTTTTCCCCAACCACTTAAAAATTTAAAAACCATTCTTAGGTCAGGCTGTGGGAGGATCTGGCTCCCAGGCTGTAGCTTGCTGACCTCAGGACCAATGACCCACAGTGTTCCTTTCAGATACAAGAGTCTCTTAATCTATATTCCTACTTCTAAATCATAATGATTAAACCTTTCCACAGGGTTTTGTTTCTTGACTGTCCTCTCCCAACCCTTGTGTATGCTACAACCAGAGCCTCCTTTGAAGGTACTGATTCAGGCTAACTAGCACTTTCAGGCTCAAGCCTCACCTCAGCTACTACCCAGTGACTCAAACTTGAACTAGACTGGTAGAATTCAAGGCACTCTCCACTCTGACCCACCTTCTAAAGGCTCTCATCTCTTATTACATCTGCCGATGCCTGTTGCAATCCTCTGGGCATGACCTCTATAGTCCTTTCACATTTCCCCAGTCAATGTTCTCAGGAACACTCTTCTCAAGAATTACCATGGAAAAGAACACCCTGCTCAACTATGTGTGGCAAACGTTGCACACCATATCTCCCTCTTGGAGAAGCACAATGCATGTTCATATGTTAAAGTCTCTGAGGAATCCTGCAGCAAAAATATGCTAAAAAATGTTTAATTTTTTTTGTGATAAAACTTATTACTATTCAGTGGAGTAAACTCTGGAGTGCCCTCTCAGTGAATGTCTGTCATTTGGGGGGCTGCCCCACATCTTCTATGTCCTGAGAATTCCCTACCTTATCTTGATGGGACTCTTGGTGGGAAGCAGAGCCCACTTCCAACTAGAGGAACTGAAAACAAAAGATCCTTGTGTTCCCAGATAACTTACAGCTCAAGTGTGAGCATTCTTCAGCTCTGTCAGGTGCTCAGACGTGGGCCTTGTGTCACAAAGCAGCAGAAACCATGAAGAACCGATTTTGTGGGCGGGCAAGGGCTACAGTAGCAGCAGCAGCATTTTCAGGACAGCATTGGTGTGCAGTGCTGGTATCGTCAGTGTCAAGGTATCTTCCTCATTTTACTTTTGTACTATGATTTTGGCTGCATTTCTTTCGCTATCTAACTTTGTGCTTGATTGTTTTCCAAGCTTCATTCTTCAGCCGTTTCAGTGATGAGATACATGACAGCCTTTCAATAAATGTATTTTCTGCGTAACCCCAGAGTTAGTATCTGTTGCCTCCATCTATAAACCTGACATCTATAAACACTGCCCAAGTCTTTAAAAAAGAAGAGTCTGATATATACACTACCAAATGTAAAATAGATAGCTAGTGGGAAGCAGCCGATAGCACAGAGAGATCAGCTCCGTGCTTTGTGTCCACCTAGAGGGGTGGGATAGGGAGGGTGGGAGGGAGACGCAAGAGGGAGAAGATATGGGGATATATGTGTATGTATAGCTGATTCACTTTGTTATAAAGCAGAAACTAACACAGCATTGTAAAGCAATTATACTCCAATAAAGCTGTTTAAAAAAAAAAAGTCTTTAAAAACTGTTCTTTCAGGAATCTTTACCAACTTCCATTCCAAATGGAGGAATCAACTCACATTTCTGTGTATATGCACGTCTAAGTATTTATGCAGCAGGTTTGATGTTTTATTTTCTGATTTTTATAAATATTTTGGTCTACTTCATAGACTCATGAGAACCTTAAGGTTTCAAGAAGGAACCTTGAAATTAGTTAAATCCCTATATGAAACATGAATCCTTAATTCCCTTTAACAATATTCCTACCAAGTGGTTGACAATTTATATCTGGACAGTTTTATTAATAAGAAAATCACTTCTCCCTTCTCAAATGTTCATTCAGTCTTTGGACAGCTTTCTGGGGAAAGATGAGAAATCTCCTGCTTGTCCAAGCTCTAACACTTACAGCTACTCCCAATAAGCTTTCTTTCCTATGTAAGGTCTTCCAAATATTCGAAGACCAATATTGTGGACTATTCTCTCTCCCTTCCCTCCCCAGTACTTCCTATAATTAGGATACACTACACCATCAGAGAGGAACGTTTCATCTGTCTGGTCACTGTCTTCTGAGTTCCAGTTTCTCCACATTCTTAGCAGGTAAGTCTCTTCATAGCTCTGATGAAGTGATCCTAACCCATTCAAAGGTGTCACAGTCATCGTTATGGCCCGGAGGATGCTCCACAACTGCTGGCTAGCCCACTTCTGAGACAACACAGACAAAGACACCGTTGTACTTTGGCCATAAACTTTCTTCAGCATAAGACTTTTCATATTACAAAGTACCCTTCAAGACAAAATATGTCTGACACTAACACCTAGTCTCCCTTTTAGCCACAATCAAGTCAGTAAACTTGGTGTCAAAGGTACCAATGATCTTAAAGTTAACATTGAACTACAGAAAGCCGTTAACCTGCTTATACATTTAGATAATTCACGGCCCGCTGACAATTTAACCAGCCACGACTTTCAAAAATGTATGGAGTGGTCAGGAGGAGCTTCAAGATGTCAGAAGAGTAAGACGCGGAGATCGCCTTCCTCCCCACACATACATCAGAAATACATCTACACGTGGAACAACTCCTACAGAACACCTACTGAACGCTGGCAGAAGACCTCAGACTTCCCAAAAGGCAAGAAACTCCCCATGTACCTGGGTAGGGCAAAAGAAAAAAGGATAAACAGAGACAAAAGAATAGGGACGGGACCTGCACCAGTGAGAGGAAGCTGTGAAGGAGGAAGGGTTTCCACACACTAGAAGCCCCTTCGCGGGCGGAGACTGCGGGTGGCAGAGGGGGAAAGCTTCGGGGCCGCGGAGGAGAGCACAGCAACAGGGGTGCGGAGCGCAAAGCAGAGAGATTCCCGCACAGAGGATCGGTGCCGACCGGCACTCACCAGCCCGAGAGGCTTGTCTGCTCATCCGCTGGGGCGGGCAGGGCTGGGAGTTGAGGCTCGGGCTTCGGTCGGAGCGCCGGGAGAGGACTGGGGTTGGCGGCGTGAACACAGCCTTTAGGGCGTTAGTGCACCGCGGCTAGCCGGGAGGGAGTCCGGGAAAAAGTCTGGACCTGCCGAAGAGGCAAGAGACTTTTTCTTCCCTCTTTGTTTCCTGGTGCGCGAGGAGAGGGGATTAAGAGTGCTGCATAAAGGAGCTCCAGAGACGGGCACGAGCCGCGGCTAAAAGCGCGGACCCCAGAGACGGGCATGAGACGCTAAGGCTGCTGCTGCCGCCACCAAGAAGCCTGTGTGCGAGCACAGGTCACTATCCACACCCCGCTTCCGGGAAGCCTGTGCAGCCCGCCACTGCCAGGGTCCCGGGATCCAGGGACAACTCCCCCCTGGAAAACACACGGTGCGCCTCAGGCTGGTGCAACGTCACAGTGGCCTCTGCCACCGCAGGCTCGCCCCGCATCCGTAACCCTCCCTCCCCCCGGCCTGAGTGAGCCAGAGCCCCCAAATCAGCTGCTACTTTAACCCCGTCCTGTCAGAGTGAAGAACAGACACCCTCAGGTGACCTACATGAAGAAGCAGGTCCAAATCCAAAGCTGAACCTCAGGAGCTGTGTGAACAAAAAAGAGAAAGGGAAATCTCTCCCGGCAGCCTCAGAAGCAGCGGATTAAATCTCCACAATTAACTTCATGTACCCTGCATCTGTGGAATACCGGATTAGACAATGAATCATCCCAAATTGAGGAGGTGGACTTTGGGAGCAATATATATACATATATATATATTTTTTCCCCCTTTTTGTGAGTGTGTATGTATATGCTTCTGTGTGTGATTTTGTCTGTATAGCTTTGCTTTTACAATTTGTCATAGGGTTCTGTCTGTCCTTTTTTTTTTTTGTTCGTTTTTAGTATATATATTTTTTTCTGCGGTACACGGGCCTCTCACTGTTGTGGCCTCTCCCGTTGCAGAGCACAGGCTCTGGACGCGCAGGCTCAGCGGCCATGGCTCACGGGCGTATCCGCTGCATGGCATGTGGGATCTTCCCGGACCGGGGCACGAACCCATGTCCCCTGGATTGGCAGGCGGACTCTCAACCAGTGTGCCACCAGGGAAGCCCTTTAGTATAGTTTTTAGTGCTTATTATCCTTGGTGGATTTGTTTTTTGGTATGGTTGCTCTCTTCTTTCTTTTTTTTATGATTACTTAAAATTTTTTTATTAATTATTATTTTTATTTTAATAACTTTATTTTATTTTATCTTCTTTCTTTCTTTCCTTCTTTTTTTTCCTCCCTTTTTCCTGAGCCGTGTGGATGACAAGCTCTTGGTGGTCCAGCCAGGAGTCAGGGCTGTGCCTCTGAGGTGGGAGAGCCAAGTTTAGGACATTGGTCCACAAGAGACCTCTCAGCTCCACGTAATATCAAATGGGGAAAATCTCCCAGAGATCTCCATCTCAATGCCAAGACCCAGCTCCACTCAACGACCAGCAAGTTCCAGTGCTGGACGCCTTATGCCAAACGACTAGCAAGACAGGAACACAACCCCACCCATTAGCAGAGAGGCTGCCTAAAATCATAATACAGTCACAGACACCCCAAAACACACCACCGGACATGGACCTGCCCACCAGAAAGACAAGATCCAGCCTCATCCACAAGAACACAGGCACTAGTCCCCTCCCCAAGGAAGCCTACACAACCCACTGAAACACCTTAGTCACTGGGGGCAGACACCAAAAACAATGGGAACTACGAACCTGCAGCCTGCAAAAAGGAGACCCCAAACACAGTAAGTTAAGCAAAATGAGAAGACAGAGAAACACACAGCAGATAAAGGAGCAAAAAAACCCACCAGACCTAACAAATGAAGAGGAAATAGACAGTCTACCTGAAAAAGAATTCAGAATAATGATAGTAAAGATGATCCAAAATCTTGGAAATAGAACGGAGAAAATACAAAGAAATGTTTAACAAGGACCTAGAAGAACTAAAGAGCCAATAAACAATGATGAACAACACAATAAATAAAATTAAAAATTCTCTAGAAGGGATCAATAGCAGAATAACTGAGGCAGAATACAGGTAAGTGACCTGGAAGATAAAATAGTGGAAATAACTACTGCAGAGCAGAATAAAGAAAAAAGAATGAAAAGAATTGAGGACAGTCTCAGAGACCTCTGGGACAACATTAAATGCACCAACATTCGAATTATAGGGGTCCCAGAAGAAGAAGAGAAAAAGAAAGGGACTGAGAAAATATTATAGTTGAAAACTTCTCTAATATGAGAAAGGAAATAGTTAATCGAGTCCAGGAAGCACAGAGAGTCCCATACAGGATAAATCCAATGAGAAACACGCCAAGACACATATTAATAAAACTATCAAAAATTAAATACAAAGAAAAAATATTAAAAGCAGCAAGGGAAAAACAACAAATAACATACAAGGGAATCGCCATAAGGTTAACAGCTGATCTTTCAGCAGAAACTCTGCAAGCCAGAAGGGACTGGCAGGACATATTTAAAGTGATGAAGGGGAAAAACCTACAACCAAGATTACTCTACCCAGCAAGGATCTCATTCAGATTTGGCGGAGAAATTAAAACCATTACAGACAAGCAAAAGCTAAGAGAATTCAGCACCACCAAACCAGCTTTACAACAAATGCTAAAGGAACTTCTCTAGGCAGGAAACACAAGAGAAGGAAAAGACCTACAATAACAAACCCAAAACAATTAAGACAATGGTAATATGAACATACATATCAATAATTACCTTAAATGTAAATGCATTAAACGCTCCAACCAAAAGACACAGACTGGCTGAATGGATAAAAAACAAGACCTGTATACATGCTGTCTAAAGAAACCCACTTCAGACCTAGGGACACATACAGACTGAAAGTGAGGGTACGGAAAAAGATATTCCATGCAAATGAAAGTCAAAAGAAAGCTGGAGCAGCAATTCTCATATCAGACAAAATAGATTTTGAAACAAAGACTATTACAAGAGACAAAAAAGGACACTACATAATGATCAAGGGATCAATCCAAGAAGATACAGCAATTGTAAATATTTATGTACCCAACATAGAAGCACCTCAATACATAAGGCAAATACAGCCATAAAAGGGGAGATTGACAGTAACACAATCATAGTAGGGGATTTTAACACCCCACTTTCACCAATGGACAGATCATACAAAATGAAAATAAATAAGGAAACACAAGCGTTAAATGATACATTAAACAAGATGGACTTAATTGATATTTATAGGACATTCCATCCAAAAACAACAGAATACACTTTCTTCTCAAGTGCTCATGGAACATTCTGCAGGATAGATCATATCTTGGGTCACAAATCAAGCCTTGGTAAATTTAAGAAAATTGAAATCGTATCAAGTATCTTTTCTGACCACAATGCCATGAGACTAGATATCAATTACAGGGAAAAAAATCTGTAAAAAATACAAACACGTGGAAGATAAACAATACACTACTTAATAACCAAGAAATCACTGAAGAATTCAAACAGAAAATCAAAAAATACCTACAAACAAATGACAATGAATACACGACGACCCAAAACCTACGGGATGCACCAAAAGCAGTTCTAAGAGGGAAGTTTATAGCAATACAATCCTACCTTAAGAAACAAAAATATCTCAAATAAACAACATAACCTTACACCTAAAGCAATCATAGAAAGAAGAACAAAAAAACCCCCAAAGATAGTAGAAGGAAAGAAATCATAAAGATCAGATCAGAAATAAATGAAAAAGAAATGAAGGAAACTATAGCAAAGATAAATAAAACTAAAAGCTGGTTCTTTGAGAAGATAAACAAAACTGATAAACCATTAGCCAGACTCATCAAGAAAAAAAGGGAGAAGACTCAAATCAATAGAATTAGAAATGAAAAAGAAGTAACAACTGACACTGCAGAAATACAAAGGATCATGAGAGATTACTACAAGCAACTATATGCCAATAAAATGGATAACCTGGAAGAAATGGACAAATTCTTAGAAATGCACAACTTTCTCAGACTGAACCAGGAAGAAACAGAAAATATGAACAGACTAATCAAAAGCACTGAAATTGAAACTGTGATTAAAAATCTTCCAACAAACAAAAGCCAAGGACCAGATGGATTCAGAGGAAAATTCTATGAAACATTTAGAGAAGAGCTAACACCTATCCTTCTCAAACTCTTCCAAAATATAGCAGAGGGAGGAACACTCCCAAACTCATTCTACGAGGCCACCATCACCCTGATACCAAAATCAGACAAAGATGTCACAAAGAAAGAAAACTACAGGCCAATATCACTGATGAACATAGATGCAAAAATCCTCAAAAAAATACTAGCAAAAAGAATCCAACAGCACATTAAAAGAATCATAAACCATGATGAAGTGGGGTTTATCCCAGGAATGCAAGCATTCTTCAATATACGCAAATCAATCAATGTGATACAACATATTAACAAAGTGAAGGAGAAAAACCATATGATCATCTCAATAGATGCAGAGAAAGCTTTTGACAAAATTCAACACCCATTTGTGATAAAAAGCCTCTAGAAAGTAGGCACTGAGGGAACTTACCTCAACCTAATAAAGGCCATATATGACAAACCCAGAGCCAACATCGTCTTCAATGGTGAAAAACTGAAACCATTTCCATTAAGATCAGGAACAAGAAAAGGTTGTCCACTGTCACCACTATTATTCAACATAGTTTTGGAAGTTTTAGCCACAGCAATCAGAGAAGAAAAAGAAATAAAAGGAATCCAAATCAGAAAAAAAGAAGTAAAGCTGTCACTGTTTGCAGATGACATGGTACTATACATAGAGAATCCTAAAGATGCTACCAGAAAACTACTAGAGCTAATCAACGAATTTGGTAAAGTAGCAGGATACAAAATTAATGCACGGAAATCTCTTGCATTCCTATACATTATTGATGAAGAACCTGAAAGAGAAATTAAGGAAACACTCCCATTTACCACTACAACAAAAAGAATAAAATACCTAGGAATAAACCTACCTAAGGAGACAAACTACCTGTATACAGAAAACTATAAGACCCTGATGAAAGAAATTAAAGACGACAAAAACAGATGGAGAGATATACCATGTTCTTGGATTGGAAGAATCAATACTGTGAAAATGACTATACTACCCAAAGAAATCTACAGATTCCATGCAATCCCTATCAAACTACCAATGGCATTTTTCACAGAACTAAAACAAAAAATTTCAAAATTCGTATGGAAACACAGAAGACCCCGAATAGCCAAAGCAATCTTGAGAAAGAAAAATGGAGCTGGAGGAATCAGGCTCCTGGACTTCAGACTATACTACAAAGCTACAGTAATCAAGACAGTATGGTACTGGCACAGAAATATAGATCAATGGAACAGGATAGAAAGCCCAGAGATTAACCCACGCACATATGGTTACCTTATATTTGATAAAGGAGGCTAGAATATACAGTGGAGAAAAGACAGCCTCTTCACTAAGTGGTGCTGGGAAAACTGGACAGTTACATGTATAACAATGAAATTAGAACATTCCCCAACACCATACACAAAAATAAACTCAAAATGGATTAAAGACCTAAAGGTAAGGCCAGACACTATCAAACTTTTAGAGGAAAACATAGGCAGAACACTCTATGACATAAATCACAGCAATAACCTTTTTGACACGCCTCCTAGAGAAATGGAAATAAAAACAAAAATAAACAAATGGGACCTAATGAAACTTAAAAGTTTGCATAGCAAAGGAAACCATCACCAAGACGAAAAGACAACGCTCGGAATGGGAGAAAATATTTGCAAATGAAGCAACTGACAAAGGATTAACCTCCAAAATTTACAAGCAGCTCATGCAACTCAATATCAAAAAAACAAACAACCAAATCCAAAAATGGGCAGAAGATCGTAATAGACAGTTCTCCAAAGAAGATACACAGATTGCCAAGAAACACATGAAAGGATGCCCAAAATCACTAATCATTAGAGAAACGCAAATCAAAACTACGAGGTACCACCTCACACCAGTAAGAATGGCTATCATCAAAAAATCTACAAACAATAAATGCTGAAGAGGGTGTGGAGGAAAAGGAACCCTCTTGCACTGTTGGTGGGAATGTAAATTGATACAGCCACTATGGACAACAGTATGGAGGCTCCTTAAAAACCTAAAAATAGAACTACGATATGACCCAGCAATCCCACTACTGGGCATATACCCTGAGAAAACTATAATTCAAAAAGAGTCATGTACCACAATGTTCATTGCAGCTCTATTTACAATAGCCAGGACATGGAAGCAACCTAAGTGTTCATCGACAGATGAATGGATAAAGAAGATGTGGCACATATATACAATGGAATATCACTCAGCCATAAAAAGAAATGAAATTGAGTTATTTGTAGTGAGGTGGGTGGACGTAGAATGTGTCATACAGAGTGAAGTAAGTCAGAAAGAGAAAAATAAATACCGTATGCTCACACATATATATGGAATCTAAAAAAAAAAAAAAAGGTTCTGACGAACCTTGGGGCAGGACAGGAATAAAGACACAGATGTAGAGAATGGACTTGAGGACTCGGAGTGGGAAGGGTAAGCTGGGACGAAGTAAGAGAGTTGCATGGACATATATACACTACCCAGTGTAAAATAGATAGCTAGTGGGAAGCAGCCACATAGCACAGGGAGATCAGCTGGGTGCTCTGTGACCAACTAGAGGGGTGGGATAGAGAAGGTGGGAGGGAGGGAGACGCAAGAGGGAGGAGATATGGGGATATATGTATATGTATAACTGATTCACTTTGTTATAAAAAAAGAATGGGTTGTCCCCTCATGGAGTAACCCTAAGGAGCAGAACTGAAGGGTCTTGGGGTATTATTCTTCCTACATATATTCAGAGATTGCTTAATAAAAGCGTGTTAATCTGTTCACACCGGAAGAAAAAAACAATTATGGACTGATTTAACTGTACAACAACTTGGTGAAACCAATGCCTTTCAAAAGAATTATTTATACTTTTTATTATAGGTTTAACAACAGAAAAAGTATAACCAAAATACTAATATTAATCAACTGCATAATTAAACAACACTTATGATAAATCTCTAGACCTGTAGTTTTCAAAGTATGGTCACCAGACCAGCAGCACCAACTTCACCTGAGATTTTTAGAACTGCAAACTGCAGACCTACTTACTGAATCAGAACTGTGGAGTGGGGCTCAGCAATCTGTGTTTTAACAGGGCCTTCAGGTAATTCTGATGTAAACTGCTAATCTAGATCAACCTTAAAGGAGTTTTAAAACCTCAAAATCCTTTAAGACATGAAGATGTTTTGTTTATTGTATAATGGGTTCTATCCTTTTACGTATGAGTAAAATCATAGAATTCTAAAAGTCAGTATGAATTGTGCCTCATTCCCCACCTCTCTGGTATTTTTCCAACAATCCATGGTTTCTGAAAATACTGTCTGGTGATTAACATGTTTACTAGCCAACACCATGCTGGTAGCTATATTTAGCATGAAATATGAATTATAAAAAGTCCAGGAGATAGTACCTTTTTGGGTAGAGCAGAAGAAAACAGTTCCCATTTTTAACTAGAGGAGGATCACTTTCATCTTTTGGCAGACCTGATTTCTGATAGGTTTTTTTTCTTTTTCCCATATGGATATTACCGTCATTCTCTTGCCCTTTCAGCCAGCATGATTTTTTGTCTTTTTCCTCCTCCTTCACATTTTAACCTAGGAAACTGCTCATTTATTTTGTTTTTTCTTGTTTCAGCAAAGTTAACTTTTCCTTAACTTGGCTTTACTGTTGCAAATTATGGTTCATTTTTAAAGCACAGATGCTGGAAAAAGCTTCCAAGGAGCCCTAGTGTTGCATTATAGAACCAGGCCTTTCATTTTGAATTGTCTTTCTAGACATGCATGGAGATTTCAAGTCTTTCTTACTGTATCACAAAAAAGACTTATGAATAATTCATGATCACAGTATTTTTAACAAAAAGTTCTCCCACGACAGATTTGGAAAGCTGAAAAGTTTTATGAAACTTTCTAAATACTTAAGACTTTTCCAAAATGAAAGCAAGCCCTGCCATAACTAATTAATTAGTTTAAAACACTTCAATTGTAATGTTTATGTAAAAAACAGAGAAAGAGGATAAAGAGAACACTTGTTGAGTATCTACTATGTGCCATGAACTGTGCCAAATGTTTATATATTTTTTCATAAAATCTCCATGACAACTTGTAAATTAGATGAAAAACTGATGCTCAGTGTTTTGATAATTTGTCCATGGTCACATGTCTAGAAGTGGTAGTCAGGCCGAGCTCAGGATGCTTAGTAAGACTTAAAGTCCATTATCTTTAACTACATCACACACTGCAACAGCAGATGCTCAAATAACTGGCCAAATAAAGGGCAGAATGGATTTACTTACATTGTTGTTGGTCACAGCAAAGTACTGCAAATTACTCAGATACTGGATTTCTTCTGGAATGAAGGTCAGGTGGTTATAGCTTAGATCCAAATAATGTAGTTTGGTGCATAGGAAAAGCTGCAGGGGCAGATTCTCAATGTTATTATGGTCCAAAGAGAGTTGCTCTAGATTAGATAATGCCCCAATCTGGGCCGGAATATAAGCTATGTTATTGTGCCACAACTTTAAGCAGGAAAGATTCTGGAGATGCTGAAAGCTAATGATCTCTTCCACAGTTTTAAGGTTATTTTCTTTAAGGTTTAACTCATGCAAATTGTTCAGACTGAAAATGGAGTGCGGAATGCGTTCCAGGTCGCAGCTGATCAGCTCCAGGCTTTTCAGATTGACCATCTTTTTCAAGTTGTTCAATACAACCAGCTTGCTCCCCTCGTTATCGAGGGACAACTTCTGCAGCGAAGGCAGGAGGTCTGTAACGACTTGTGGGATCCGGGAGATGCTGCTCTTCAAGTAGAGGGTCCTCAGGTTTTTCAAGTCCTGAAAGCCCTCCAAATGCATGGTACTCACCTGCTCAGGTAGAACACAGCCTGACAGGTAAAGCTCCTTGAGATTCTTCAGATGAAATACCCAGCGTGGAATTTTCCCCATTTCAGTAAATTTCAGGCGGAGGATTTTTAAATTCTCCTCTAGAAAGGCCAGGGCAGGATGGTCGACCACCAGAGACGAATGGTACACGTGAAGCTCCTTGAGGTTGACCAGCTGCGAGACCGCAGAAGGCAGCTTGACCTCAGGGATCAGCTCCAGGCTTAGCACTTCAATTTCTGTCAGCTCAAAGACATTGTCTGGAAGACCGTTTAGCATGAAAAGATGCAGTTCTATCTTGTCCTGGGAATTTTTCACAAGCTTACTTTTCAGTTTCTCGACCGTCCATTCGTTGTTGAGGTTGATCTGTTTCAGTTTGTTCTCACTGACCTCCGACAGGAATATGGAGAAGCGTTTGGAGTAAAGAGGATCATACTGATCAGCCAGATGCAGAATGAAGGCGAAGTCATTCTTGACATCCGGGATGTCACTGTAGTTGCTTTTTTCTCTCAGCGCCTCAAAAGAATATTGCTTCAGAGAACTCCGCAGCATCCACCACAAGCTGTAGGAGGAGGTAAGACCATAAAGTATAACCAAGATGACATAAAATGAAGCCAGGACCTTAAATATTTCTGCCAAGGAGTAGACACACTGGTAGCGCTTATATCCAGTAAAAGCCTGCACATCCACTGAACAGTCAATTTCAAGAGTAATGTAGGTTAAAAAATACGGAACGTAAGTTATGATGAGGACAAACAAAATGACTTTGACTATTATCTGCTTCAGATACACTCTATAAATGATATCCTTCTGTTCCACGTGCATGCGGAACCTTTTCACTTTTTCAAAGATGGCTTTGGCCTGTTCGCCCTCCTTCTTGTCCAGGACGCTAGAAGTTGGGCTTTCTATGCCAGCTGACTCTAAGCCAGGCTGCGGGTAGGGCAATGACTGCTTGTTGGAATCAACATCAGCTGAGCACCCTGAGGAAGAAAGCAAAACCTTGGACTTGGAGAGTGTCAGGGGCCTCACTGACTGCTCAGCCACCGTCTCTGACAGGGCACGGGTGGTCCATGGAGAATCGAAGCACTTGTGAAGGATGGCCACAAAATGCTCGAGCCTGGAACTGGTACTGGGGTAGTGCAGCCAAAAGTTGCTGCAGGCTGCAAAGATGAGCGTGTGCAAGAGCACCAGGTAGGGAAAGAACTTTGCGAACCAGTGGAGCTGCTTCTCATAACAGACGGCGTCGATGTAGGAGTACTGCTGTCGGTGGAGGTCGTTCTGGATTCTGAGGGGGAGCGGAAGCAGAGTCCCGGGATCGGAAGACGTGTTCACGCTGGCTTTCAGGATGTCCCAAGGCACGGCGCAGTGATTGTCGAATTCCACCTTACACGGAAGACAGCACAGAACCCTGCTCTGTGTGAGCTGGAGGGCTCCAGCCAGCACGGCCACCAGCAGCATGATCAGGGTGATGTAATACCAAAAGACGTCCCACCACGGTTTTAGGATGTGATAAGACGACTGGGCGTCTGCTAAACATTTTAGCTCTGTTAGTGTAATCATGACTTTCCCTTGTAGGAGGACAGAAACTGGAGGAGGAAAATAAAAGAAAAACCACTGAAGCAAGTACCCCAAATAAGCTTAAACTCTAAGGCTTGTACATAACCAAGTAGGATCTAACTCAGGGGCAAAACCTGGGAAGCAGGGCTGATGATCAAAAGGTATCAACGTTTCCTGGTTTCATTCGAAACCTTAGGCTATGCCAACGGAGCACTGTAAAGTCCCTTAGATGAGAGACCATTTGGTGACAGCCAGATTGGACCTGTAAAGGTATTTATTTGGTGCAGGAGGTGAAGCAACTATCTAGTTTCCTCCTGCATCTTCACTTCATGCTAAGCTACTAAAAACCAGAAGCCGAATTTTCTTCAATCAACGTTAGGAAAACTTGTTCTTATGCTACTAATTTCTAACAGCCACATTTTGTACCTTCCAAATGGTCTGAATAAGCTCTCTTTCACATTCCACTCCCAAAGTCTGGAGCATCGGGTACAACCTAAGAGTTGTGTTTCAACCATGACAAGGAACTTCCTTTGAGCAAGCACTGCTTTATAAAATTATCCCTTAGGATGAGAGGGATGTACCAATTCTATGTTCAGAACAAACTGTGATTTAATACATTATCTCCTTTCCCCCCAAGCTCTTGCTTTGTAACTTACGTTTGCATCCAACTTAGAATATTTAAAAGCTGGCACAAAATGGTAATGGCTTAAAAAATGGATGGGGAAGGAAGCCCCAGTTACAACACTGTGGAAGGGACTCTCTCTCATGTTTAATGTTTTGATGGCAAAGTACTAATAGTATAAATGATTAAGGGCACATGCTATTATTATTTTTGCCTTCAGAAAAACAAGGTGGATTTTGCATTTTCATATTTAAAGTATTCAGACGATGCTCTTTACAGAAATGAGTTATGTAGTATTCAGCCTTACCTAAATCGTTTAAAAAATTGTTAACTAGTAAAATCCAGACCACCTATAAGACGGCACAGAGTAAGACAGATAAAAGGAAATATTTGGATTTATAACAATTCTGGTTAAAAAAAAATCACAGTAGCATCTTTGCTGGTGATTCAGCTGCAACCTTCATCCATGGACTTCTCTTACACTTTTTTGAGTCTTAAGTCTTATCTTTCCTGGGTCTGAGTTTCTCTTTCTAGATACCCTAGTACGGGTAGCACCCCCAAGAAAAACTGTTTTGCTCTCATTAGTCTTCCTTCAAGGGACTGGTACCCTGCCTTGAACCCTAGAATCCCATTACAGAGGCTCTGATACCTATGAATAAGTGTCTTTTCTTTTGCTGGTCAGCCCTAACATATTCCTGACCATCTGACCCTGAACCCTATACCTTCATGCTCTCCCCCTTGCTAAGGCATCCCAGGATCCTTGATTTTAACTACTAACCTGGAGCACCACTTTCCACCTGCATCCTCTCTGGCCATCATCATATTATATGGATTCAACTTCCTCTTAGGACCTATGGTTTGATTAAATAATTTTCCAGAGTTTCCCTTCCTTACTCTAGTTTAGTGGGTCTATTTCTAACTCTCAACTCCTCCCCTTCTGCTTCAAGCCACTGCAGTTAATCATAACTGTGTGTCAAGACAAGACAAAAACCAAAAACAAGAGGATTATATGCGACAGAAAGTCTGGGCTTAGACCCCAAAATAGCATCAACATCATGGGAGGAAAGGAGGGCAGAAATCATTGCTGGATGAACATGTGAAAAATACCTAAGGATTTTAGTTGACATGAATGCACGCATTAAGCTAATTGTTCATAGCTATTATGCAAAATATAGCTATATGCTATCTTTATGCTAAATATAGCCATAATATGACTATAATCTGTGGCCATATTAAATCATGAACCCAGATAAAGGGGCAACAGTCCTTTTGTGTCTGCCTGGTAAGATCACACCTGGAACCCAACATTCAGTCATAGGTTAAAAACTAATTGGGCAACAAAATAATCAGGAGCTACTTGTCTACGAACCATTTCCTATGGAGGAACACAGGTAACTGACGACCCTCAGCTGAGATAAAAGATGACTAGGGGAACCTGAGAATTTATCTTTACATTTTTGCAGGACTACCTCTTGGATTAAAGAATAAGTGGATTTGTTCCAGAGGCAGAACTAGGTGGGTGCACATTTTAGAAAGTGACATTTTGATTTAATCTGTAGTAGAACATCCACAGAAATAGTTCTGTGAAATAGTTCAGGCCCTTCTCCTACCTGGGCTGACCTGAATAAGATGACCATCTGTCAAGGATGTTGCAAAGGAATTTCTTGTAATGGATAAAGAAAGTGAATGAGATCATCTCTAAGGGCTCTGCCAGCTCAAAGTCTATGGCTTTATTTGTCCCCTCAAAGATGCTGGGAGTTATATTCATTTCAGATACACAACTGAAATTGTAGAAGAATGTAAACACAAACAGCTCTAAAAATGAGGGTATTTGACAGACAGCAAATATTTATTCACAAAGAGCACAAGTCAACATTGGCCAAAACAATATACTTTAAATATTTATACTTACTATAATGAAAAAAAATGAATCCAATAAGTTGACTGTTCTTCAGTCAGGAGGCCTACACCTTTTGAAATTTCTTAGACACACCATCTCTGTGATTGTCTTCATTCTGTGAGAAAGTATAGATGTCTTGAAATAGCTGTGGTCATACAAACAAACAAAATTGGAGATACTGTCATTAGAGACCCTCTCCATCATAAGACATTACATGGCAAGTGGATTTTCATAGACCAGTTTACTTTTCACTGGGAGACATTCTGGCAAAGCTATTTATATAAGACCGCATCCACATACCAGATTGCACTCAGCCTCTGAACTTCCTTAACTTACAGAGAAGTTTCTACAGAAATTTAGATGTTAACATATTTTAAAATGCTGTATCTATAACACTTAGATGAACACTTAGCTTCTTCCAAGCAGTCTCCATATGCTAATTTTGCTCATCCAATCCTCATACACAGTTGGTCTTATTTGCATTCATCAGATGGCCTGTCAAACCATATAATTTCTGCACTTTATCATACATCTATCCAAATGAGACTCAGTGCTCTTAAAATTTAGCCTACTGATTCATTAAATATAGTTACCAGTCAATAACTTTGTAAGACACAGCTCAGAAATATGACTGAAATTCTCTGAAAGTATGACATTATTAAATGTAGCTACCCTTTATGTTAAAACCTATTGGTTTTTGTTTCTTACCTTATAGGTTAATGTAAGTCATTTTTAGCATCTACTTCAATCATTTGCAATAGCTTAAGTTACATATATACTGATTAGTTTGAAATGTGAGGAACATTCTAAAACACACAAAATTTTTTTTAGTTGGGTGTGAAAATTGCATTTTTTAGTGCCTATGTATCCTCTGAAAACTTGTTGAGAAGGTTTATATATTTGCCTGGAAGATACAATCCTTTTTTGGTTTATTAAGTACTCAAAATTCGGCTCAGAGTACTGACCCCAAATTGTATTTAAGGTATTTTTAGCAATACTCTTGCAACCTTGTCATTTTCAAAGATCAAAGAGTTAGCATGTCTGAAATTTACTTTGGTTTTACCAATCCATGTGTAAAGCCTTCTTTATAATTACTACTGAAGATCAAATTATTTTGCAGGCCAGAAAGCACAGTTAGTGTGTGACAGCTCAGCATGTATTAATTCATACTTAGCACCACTGGAATATGAGTTTCTTATTCACAATTCATTTTTAAAAGACTGACAACATACGATACACAACTGCATTTATGTGTAGTTAAGCACAATAAAGACATTTGATCTTTGAAACATTTTACATATTCTTCTACTGCATTGCATCTGTAATGTGCCAGGAAAGAATGCTACCCAGCTGTCATGATACTTCCTGCACAATACAGTTTCCTTTAGATATTGCAAATATATTTTCTACTTTAAGCACAAAAAGAAAGAAGAGTCACAAACCTCCAACTACAGTAATATTTTAAAATAATCCGAATGAGAAACTACTAACTAACTAACCTGTTAGCAAACCACAACTACTAACTAACTAACCTGTTTGCTAACTAACCTGTTAGCAAACCACAACTGACGACAAGTTCACCATATTTATTCTTTTTCTTATTTTATTTATTTAATTATTATTATTTTTTATTTGGCTGCGTTGGGTCTTCGTTGCTGTGTGTGGGCTTTTCTCTGGTTGCGGCAAGCAGGGCCTACTCTTCATTGCATTGCAGGGGCTTCTCCTGTTGTGGAGCATGGGCTCTAGGCGTGCGGGCTTCAGTAGTTGTGGCACGCAGGCTCAATAGTTGTGGCTCATGGGCTCTAGAGCACTGGCTCAGTAGTTGTGGCGAACGGGCTTAGTTGCTCCACGGCACGTGGGATCTTCCCTGACCAGGGCTTGAACCTGTGTCCCCTGCATTGGCAGGTGGATTCTTAACCACTGCACCACCAGGGAAGCCCTGCCCTATTTATTCTAACTGAGAATTATTTGTAAAGAATTTTTCCTGTTCATCTTTTTAAGAATTATAAACTTTTCCTCTAATCATCTAATTCAGATTTCCTTTGATGAGTTCCTCATCAATAAGAGAACAAATAAAAATCTGTTATTAATAATCTAATATCTGTTTTCCTACTTTCAAAGCACTTTCATTTACATTAATTTGTTTCATACCTACAACAAACCATTAAGATAAATATTATTCTTCACATTTTATAAACATGGAAAATAAGGCAGGCCCAAAGGAGTTATCTCGTCCAAGGTGACGAAACTGGCAAGAAATAGTAACAACTAGAACCCAGGTCCTCAGGCTAAAATCTTAGGGCTTGTCCACACCAGACCACACTGTCCAGACCATTTAATCCTTAAAATTAAGCCAGTCTGAGTTTTTTCAAAAGCTAAAAAAAACTTGAATATTTAACTCCCTTCCCTAACTGCAACGGACTGAATGTTTGTGTCCCTGAAAAATACATATTTTGAAATCCTAATCCCTCAATGTGATAGTATGAGGAGGTGGGGCCTTGGGAGGTGATTAGGTCATGAGGGTGGAGCCCTCGTGAATGGGATTAGTGCCCTTATAAAGGGGACCCCAGAGAGCTCTCCTGCCCCTTCCACTATGTGAGGAAACAGCAAGAACGTGGCCATCTATGAACTAGGAAGTGAGTTCTCATCAGACACAATCTGCTGGTGCCATGATCTCAGACTTTCCAGCCTCCAGAAACTGTGAGAAATAAATGTTTGTTGTTTAAGTTATCCAGTCTGTGGTAGTTTGCTATAGCAGCCTGAAGGGACTAAGACATCAACTTACCCCAACATCTGCATTATAACTGGGTTCCATTTTAATCTTTGAAAGACAAGGATACAAAGGATATCGCTTTCCGCAACGTCTCCATTTACATACTATATAATCTGCTTTCTCAGCTAGACTTTTTCTACTGAACATTTTCCACTGAACAATTTAAGACTTTATATAAATATATAGCATCTGGATTTAATGATGTATGAAAAGTCTCAAGCATTCCTATATGTTAAATGATGTTAATTTTTCTAATTGAAGTGCTTAACTGGAGAGTTAGAGCATAGCTGTCCTTCGTCGTTACAAAATTTAATACTGTTTGTGTGTCCAGGAAATTTTTTCCACACCATATTTTTGCAAACAATGAGGATCCAATCCAAATCAGATCTCTATTTCTAATATACAAATGCACTAAATCAGTTCAAAGAAACAATGTTAAAAGTAAAGGATTTTATGGTCCTAATCCCATTCCTTTAGCTTTTAAACCTCGTTAAAAAAAATCATAAAAGCTTTTCAAAGCACATGAATTCATCTGACAATCTCACCCCAAAGTCTCTAAGACTGGAACAACAACACTCAAGTTAGCCAGTCTTTACTTCCCACTAGTCCCTGTTTTACTTTGAAAGCATTTCAAAAACAACCAGTGAAAAAATAAACAAATGATGATCAGATGGTATTTAGAGTCATTGTATGATGAGAACTGGATGCTACTTCAAAGCTCTCTGTCTCTGGCCCCAGGCAGGGACACAGCCAAACAATACAGAATGGGGTTTCTCTATACTACTCTCACTGAAAATTGATTTTAAAATCACCTTACATCCTTTCAAAATGCTTAGTCCTACTTCTCATCAAGATGTTTCTTGGGTCTGGGCTTCCCTGGTGGCGTAGTGGTTAAGAATCCACCTGCCAATGCAGAGGACACAGGTTCGAGCCCTGGTCCGGGAAGATCCCACATGACGCAGAGAAACTAAACCCGTGCACCACAACTACTGAGCCTGTGCTCTAGAGCCCATGAGCCTCAACTACTGAGCCCGCCTGCCACAACTACTGACGCCCGAGTGCCTAGAGCCTGTGCTCTGCAACAAGAGAAGCCATTGCAATGAGAAGCCCGCACACCACAACAGAGAGTAGCCCCTGCTCACTGCAACTAGAGAAAGCCCGCACACAGCAACAAAAGACCCAATGCAGCCAAAATTAAATAAATAAAAATAAATAAATTTATTGAAAAAAAAGATGTTTCTCGGTTCTAACATATCTAACTGCAATTTTTTTTGTCTTTTTTTTGTTGTTTAACATCTTTATTGGAGTATAATTGCTTTACAATGGTGTCTTAGTTTCTGCTTTATAACAAAATAAATCAGCTATACATATACATATATCTCCATATCTCCTCCCTCTTGCGTCTCCCTCCCACCCTCCCCATCCCACCCCTCTAGGTGGTCACAAAGCACCGAGCTCTCTGAGTTCTCTCACTGAGAAACGATGTGTCAGTATCCAGGATTAATTTGCTCCTTTGCTTTATACTATTATAAATAACCCCATGAACCACTCTTCAGAAAACCGATGACAATTACTCAGCATTTTTCAAGCAGTTAAATGATCACTAGTCAGACACTAGTTTTGAGATCTAGAAGGGAACTAGGATTCATCTAGTAAAGTGTTTCTCTAACATCAATGTTCATAAATCACTGGAGAGCTTATGAAATCACAATGTGATAGGTCCCACCCTCGGAGTTTCTGATTCATTAGGTCTGCATTAGGCCGCAAGAATGTGTATTTCTAACAAATTCCTAGTTGATGTTGCTGGTGCAGAGACCACTTTTTGAGAATCACAAATCTAAGACAGTGGTTCTCAACTTCGGCTTCACATTAGAATCACCTGGGGTACTTTTATAAGAAACTTAAACCCAGGGCCACTCTTAAAGAACACTTTAGTTGGTCTAGGTGAGGCCAGCAATTTTTTTTTTTTTTTTTTTTTCAAATCTCCCAGGAGGAGAAAGCTCACAAGATAGATTGGCAATGAAATATCTGGGGAAAGTGCCTACCTTTTAAGTCTTCCTGAAGTTTCAGATGTCTAGAGTGCTCCCCACAAACTACAAAGTAACAGCTACCATCAACTACAGGAACCTTCAGAGATTCAGGTGTAAGGTGGGGGAATACTGAGTCACTGAGCTAGAGAGATTTGCAGGATGGATTTGAGGAGAAGGATTAGAAACAAGGGGCTTGAAAGGCTATTTCAATCACGTGGGCCAGAAATAATATGGAAAACTTTTGTAATATATTTGAAAAGAAGGCAGTGAATGAAATAGTCACTGTAAATGAAAATTCAATGCCACTTAGCAACATCAAATGTCCTAAGAGAGGTCCATGGATAAACGGGGTCAAAGGATTCCGATTCTGATCCTGTGGTATTATAGGATCTTCCACAGTTTATAGCACATAGTGTACAGTAAGTATTTGTACAATAAATAACTGAACGTACAAAAATGCAGAAGGCCGAAGAATATTACGTTCACATGTTAGGCAGGGTGTATCTAAGATGATTAAGCCTTTCCACAGAGAGGCTAGAACTTGGAAGCATATAGATGGGAAGGATTTGGCTAACTATTCTGCATATTCCAAACCTTAATAGCTTAAAATAGTTTTATTTCTTGTGATTCTGTGGGTGGTTCTTTTATTTCCTGGTGTTGGCTGGCACAAAGATGGCTGGAAGGTCCAAAATGTCCTCATTCATCAGGATGGTAGCTGGTGCTGACTGCTGGCTGGTACTTTGTGTGAGACTTCTCGTGGCTGTTTGAGTGTCCTCGCATAGCTTGGTGGCTGGGTTCTAAAATAGTGCATTCCAAGCAAAGAGGTAAAACCTGCAGTTCTTTTATGGGATAGCTCTCAAAGCTACACGGTGTCATGTCCACTATATTCTATTGGTCAGAGGAGTCAGGTACCAGCCCAGATTCAAGGAGGCAAATTCCTCCTCTCAGTGGGAAAAGTGGCAAAGAATGTGCAGCCGTGCTTAATCCACTGCAGGCTACTCTCTGCCCACAAATGATTTACATTCCTCCCACAAGAAAGCCTCACCCTCTGCCAAGTCCCCCAAAAGTTTCATTCTGCTATGGCATCAAGTTCAGGCTTGAAGTCTAGGATCTTGTCATCTAAATCATGTCCAGGATGCTATGGGACAACACCCTTAAGATTCTTAGAAGCCTTTCTATCTAGCTGAGAAGACGCACTGCCTTAAATCTTTTTGAAGTCTTAATACAGGGTCCTAAACCTGTGCCCTGGCTTTTATTTGCACCTTAAGACCGAGTTTTACTGCACTAGTGCTACTCTGGATCTGATCTTTCAACCTGAGGCCATTTCTTACTTTGAAAGAAACAGTTTTATTCACGACCCCAGAAAATTCTGGATTGGAAATATGTCCTCTAAAGTCTGCTTAAAGTCTGAACCATTTCTTCTATAATTAATCTCTCTCTTACAATACTTTGGTCATAAGTGGTTTAAAAAAGTCCACCGGTACTTCCAATGTTCTGCTGGGAAATCTAAGCTAGATCCACAAATCAGTTAGGTTCATTTTTTATCTTCCATGTTACTGTAAGTGTCAATCTTGTTAATCTTTTTGTCAATACATAACAAAGGTACCGTTTTATATCCTCCAATAGCAATTTCCTCACTGCTCTTCGAGCCACCATTAAGAATCTTCTTTTTTAAAAACTTTTATTTATTTATTTATTTATGGCTGCGTTGGGTCTTCATTGCTGCGTGCAGCCTTTCTCTAGTTGCAGTGAGTGGGGGCTACTCTTCATTGCAGTGCACAGGCTTCTCTTTGCAGTGGCTTCTCTTGTTTTGGAGCACAGGCTCTAGGCACACGGGCTTCAGTAGTTGTGGCACGCGGGCTCAGTAGTTGTGGCTCACGGGCTCTAGAGCACAGGCTCAGTAGTTGTGGCGCACGGGCTTAGTTGCTCCACGGCACGTGGGATCATCCCAGACCAGGGCTCGAACCCGTGTTCCCTGCATTGGCAGGTGGATTCTTAACCATTGCGCCACCAGGGAAGTCCAATAATCTTCTTACTTCCCCTTCAGGTTCACTGCTACCTGGTCTCAAAGCCAATGCCAGATGTTTTCTTGTGGCAACACCTTCCTTCTAGGTACTAATTTTTGTTTTGGTTCCTTACTGCTATGTAACAAACCTTCCCCAAACTTAGCAGCTGAAATAACCATTCATCATTTCTGGTGAATCTGTGGGATGATGAGGCAGTTCTGTTTCACATGGTGTTGGCTGGAACGCTGTGATGGCTGGAAGGTCCAAAATGCCTCAGTCACAGGGCTGGCATTTTGGCTGGCTGCTGGTCTGGAGCTCAGCTTGAGCTAATGACCAGGGGCTTTGCCACTCCTCCACATGGCTGTTTAGGCTGCCTCAGAGCAAGGTGACTAAGTTCTAAGTAGGAACGTTACAAGCACACAAAAGCAGAAGCTACAAATCTCCTCAAGGTCCAGCCTTAGAAATTACTCCACACCATTTCTTCCTTTTGATGGGGAGAAAAGGAAACAGATCCAGCCCAGATTCAAAAGGAAGGGAAATAGACTCCATCTCTTGATGGGAAAAATCACGAAGTATTTGCAGCCATCTTTAATCCACTATAGGAAGTTGAGAGCATTTAAGTAGTAGATGGTGCCACAGAAATGAATTAATTCTTTGAAAGAATTTAGTGAGTGAAGAATAGAATCTCTCTCCCCTTTATAACCTATCAGATGAGGAAGGACTATCAGACAAGGAACAGAATAGCAGGGGATAGAATAGCAGGGTCAGTGAGGTGAAAAATCAGCACAGTGTTTCTGGAGCACAGAAGTCAAAGGGTTTGACATCATAGTCAAAACAGAGAAACCAAAGGAGAATAGTGATGTAACTATCATTCCGCAGCTTCTAACACAAAGCTGTAGAGTGGAAATGGATCTGTGAAACAATCAAATAATATGCTAAATATTAGAAAAGTTACCCATATCACCTGAAGTCCCAGGAGAAAGTTACTGAATACGACAATTAAGAGCACGTGAACAACTCTAGAAATCCTAATTAAATCGGAGTTGTTGAACTTTAAGGAACATTGTTTCACTATTCCTTGTTTCTGACGGTTATGAAATACATCGTGCATTTAATTTAGACGGTAATTGTGTTTTTAGAAAAAGACCTCTCATTTCTTTGATGCTTTAAGTAAGCTACCAAATTATCTAGAATACATTTAAAATGAAGAGAAGCTACAGTCCCATTACTGTAATATTAACACTAGAGCATAAGCCACCAGTGGCTACATAATTCCTAGAATGTGTAAACAGACAGCAATCTCAAACCCTTCCCCACCATCTTCATTGTTTATAAAACCGTTTTCCTGACCCCCTCCCATCACCCCAGAGTCGCAAGCCATAAAGTCGAGCCAAACCCAGTCCCTGTGCCGTCCCTGGGGAATCACACATGCTCTCCTTTCAAATGACTAGCTGATAGCACTGATCCTCAGCCCATTTGCTTCTACAGTAATTCTTCCATAGGTGACCTACCTTTCACAGGAGCAGAATCATATGGACTATTTAACCCAAGAAGAAACCGCAGAGATCAGAGTCTAACTCTTCACAAATAAGGAAACTAAATTTCCAAGATGTTCAAGCAGCTTCTCTAGGGTCACAGGGTAGTAGAACATGGGCTCAAGGCCACCTTGCCTAATTTGAAAAGAACTGGGAGGCTGAGAGCATTGCTTCTGGTCACCTAGCCTAAGTAATAATAGGCCAAATAAAACAGGGTTTTGGAACATGAAGTTGCAAAAATAGTCCAGAACGTTTCTGTGTTATAATTTCTTTAAACTATAAATCAAAATGAGATTTTTTTTTTTTTAGCTCTGGGACACACAAACCAGTGTATTCTAGAAATACTTAAACATATGATTAAGCCGCTAGTCTTAACCTTTTCTCTAAAGTTAACGTTTATATACATTCAATTATGGAGGTTAGGACTACAAAGGCATACCAAGGAAATATGAGGCCTTGTTTCTGCTTTCATGGGATTTACAATCCTATTGTGGAGAGAAGACATGCATAGTTGGGAGTTAGCAGCACCATCTTATACTGTCATTTCAGTGCCAAAATGAGTGGGATGATGGCCAAAAGTAAGCAGTGCATTCGGTTCTACACAAACAAAATATCCAGAGAATGGGTGAAACATTACTGAGAATGGTAAAGCAGTACTTGTCAAACAAAGGTCAGGATTTAGTCTGTTCATGCAACAAATATTTAGAATGTTTACTATGTGCCAGGCAGAGTTCTAAGTGTTAGGGAAATATAGATGTGCAAGACACAAGATCCCTGCTCTTGGGGACCTTAGTGTGTAGTAAGGAAAGAGAGAAAATCAAATCCACACACATGATAAAATCAGAAATGTTATGAAGAATACATAGCTACTTCAGACTGGGGAGTGAGGAAAGGCCTCTTTAGAGGGACTACCATTAGAACACAGATCTAAATGGAGCCTACCAGATGATGATACTGGGGAAGATCGTTCCAGGGAGAAGGAGCAAGAAGCTTAGGATGCGTGCCGATCAGAAGGGAGGACACCTGGCTGGAATGTCAGAAGCCTGGGGAAAGTACAGTAACAGAGGGCCTGCAGTCAAGATAAAGAGTTTGGATAGTAAGTGGTATAGGAGTGGTGGAAAAGCCACTGAAGAGTCATAAGGAGAAAAGTAGCTGATCTGTTACTAGCTTTTAAGAATTCACAGTCAACTCAATGAATCAGCAGGGAAATGCGGATATACTCGAGAAGTCCAAGTATCTACCTTCATCTGTAAAAAGAATGGTGTTCAGAATACGGCAGGGGATAGATCTACTGTCCTCACCACTGCTTTACCTGGACTGTATGTTCAGAGCTGGGTGACACAGCTTTAAGACATATGTCATATTCACAACACCGGAGAGCCATGCAACTTAATACAGTGTACAAATTAATCATTCATCATGGCAAAATCAAAAGCTCTGCCACAGAGCTAATTCAAGATTAAACTTCCACAGCTGTAAAAGATGAATGATGTTTGCAGGAAGCAACAGGATATAGAACTTGTTTATTTCTGACTTACCTACTCTAGGAAAGCATGGCCATGTTTTCATTACCGAAACATGGCAAACCAATTCTATACATTAAAAATGCTACCCTAGGGACTTCCCTGGTGGCGCAGTGCTTAAGAGTCCGCCTGCCAATGCAGGGGACATGGGTTCGAGCCCTGGTCTGGGAAGATCCCACATGCCACGGAGCAAATAAGCCCGTGCGCCACAACTACTGAAGCCCACGAGCCTAGAGCCCATGCTCCGCAACAAGGGATGCCACTGCAATGAGAAGCGCGAACTGCAACGAAGAGTAACCCCCGCCCGCCGCAACTAGAGGAAGCCCATGCGCAGCAATGAAGACCCAAGGCAGCCAAATTAATTAACTAATTAATTTTAAAAAATGCTACCTTAAACAAAGATCAGAAAAATATAGACATGGAGTCATGGAGTCTAAGTCTCTCATAGACATTTATTATATTCCTTAGATCTTTAATGTTAAAAAAATGACAAATATCAAACACATACACATATCCTTTCCTACATACAAAACTAACAAAGGATAGGAAGATGACATTTTACCAAAATGTATACAGATTTAATTTTCTGTTTAATTGGTTTAAAAACATCAAAAGGACTTTACTCAAAACATCTGTAAGAATAGTAATCTCTTTTTACACACTAAGTATTCAGTACTTATTTGCCCCAAGCTACCAGTGTAATAGTAATTATCTTTACCATGTGTTCACAATTCAGAATATTACTCTTACCCTATGAATGCCTGGTCAACCGGAAACTCTGCAATTAGTTTCTATTTGAAAAATTCCTAAAGAGAAATCATAAACATATTGTTATATTTTATGCATCACAGGACTGCAAGACAATTTATCCACTTATGTGGTTCTAAAGTTCCAAACATCTATAATAACTTTATGAAACATATAAAAGATAACTTTTTTAAAAAGCCACTGCTGTTAAAGGGATCACTTTCTGACCTCTTACAAAAGGTGTCAACTAAAACCCAGGGAGAGAAACAAAATCACTGTCACAAGCTACACATTTAATCCCATCACCATGGCAATTTACAAGGCATAAAATATGAACTTTAAATTTTTAATGAAGAAAGAGGTAAGCATTATGAGGCACCACTCATTTTATAAATAAAAGATAGAAAAACTCATTGAAAATATCTATGCTTCTTACAGAAAATAGGGAAACATGGGGAAAAAACAACTTAATGTTTAGGAGCGTTTTCCCCTTCCAGTTTTGTTTTTGTTTTTGCTGGCCTGCTAGTTTTACACAACTATGCCATTATAAAATTCAGTGTTATGATACTGAGATCTCTTTTTGCCTCATCATTTCTCATAGGCTTTCTCGATGCTGTTGTAGTTTCTCGAAACATCATTTTTGAAGCATAATAGTTCATACATGGCTATGTCATAGGTTACAAAATCATTTCCCTACTGAACCTTATGTTTTCCCTTTTTATTACTAATAATGCTGTAAACATCTAACTCTGTTCATATGATTTCCTTTGCATAGACCTCCAAAAGTAAGAGTAATAGATCAAAGAGCACGAACAGTTTAAGGCTTCTGATATATAACATCAAATTACTCCCCAAGAGGATTATACTAATTTTCTCTCCTATAAACGATACGAGTAGTACACTCACCAGATGTGGGAATCATCATTAAAAATAAAAGTCTTTGCTAATTCCACACATGAAAAGGATCTTGTTGCTTTATCGTGCATTTCTTTGAATTGGGTTGAATGCGTCCCAACATGTTTTAACTATGAGTTTCATTCCTCCTTTCTGTTTCACATTTACCTAAACCAGAGTAATATTTTGCTGAGAAGATAGAAATGCAGAACTTAATGAAAGCTCTCTCATAATGACAACTTGTCATCTCAGAGTGCAGCCATTGCTGCCAAGTAAAAAAACAAAATGTGGCTCAGTTTCTTTATCCAGCTTAAAATCACTCAAATTAATTTTAGAAACAACAGCAAACATTATCACCTTTCTTCCTCCCCAGCAGCGAACCAAAGTATAAGTTGCAAGAATGAAATGTGAAAGTACTAAATGGCAACGCTTCTAAGAATAGAAATAAACAGTCCATATTAGGCAAGATCAAAACAGGACTTGGACTGTCACAGTACTTGTGACAGACCCAGCTGCTGAGGAAGCATCAGTGGGCTCCCCAGCTAGCTATGCTGGATGGGTGTTATAAAACCGGCTTTACCTACCCTCTGAAAAACATTTACTCTCCCCAGGGGCAAGACACAAGATGTGTATTTTCACTGAAAAATTCAATTCCAAGATAACCTAAAAAAATATATCCTGGAAGATTTGGAGATGACAAGCCTAACACTGAGAGCTCCCTTTCTCAAATAAGAGCTCCTTTCAGAAGGTTCCCAGTGAGGGACACAGAAGGGAATGCTCCCAACTGACTGTGGATTAAGGAACAATAGGGGATAATCAGCTTTCTTATAGAAAAACAAAAGGCCAAAAGGCTTTTACTTTGAAAACTGAGAAGTCTGGGTGCTCTTATTTCCTTCTGGTCAGTGGAGACAGTGGAGACTGACAAAACAAACTCCTTTGTAGTAAAAGCAAAGGCCTACTATAAAATTTTAGAATCTGAGAAAGGCTTTCCATTTGGGAGAATTTGTCTTTCAGTGATAGATTCCTTTTTAATTTTTATTTATTTAGTTAGTTATTTTTGCGGTACGCGGGCCTCTCGCTGTTGTGGCCTCTCCCGTTGCGGAGCACAGGCTCCAGACACGCAGGCTCAGCGGTCATGGCTCAGGGGCCCAGCTGCTCCGCGGCATGTGGGATCTTCCCGGACCGGGGCACGAACCCCTGTACCTTGCATCGGCAGGCGGACTCTCAACCATTGTGCCACCAGGGAAGCCCTAGATTCCTTTTAAGATTTAGCAAGAAGTCAAGAATCTTTGCAGATCAATATGGCAAGAATCCCTGCAATGTCACACTTATTCAACCTGCCTTGTGCAATTCCATAAGATTAAGGCTTTAGGCTGCGTAAAATTGAAGTATCCTATTTTCATTTGAAAGTTTCAAACTCTGAATACCAGATTTACTTAAGAGAGGGACATTTCACTTCACCATCGGTCCCACCCTAGAATCACTCCATGAATCACCGCCATGAGGCACACTGACCTCCACAGGCTGCGTTCACTGGTCTTCCATCTGCTTTCCTGGAATACTTTATCAATAGTTCTCTCACACTGTTTTATGACATGTAATAAGCTACTGCCTCAAGTTCCTTGAGGACTGAGGCAGAATCTTATTTATCTATATTCTCAGGATCTATCCCAGCATCTCTTTCCGAGGCTAGGTTAAGCGCCTCGATATGCGGCAGCTTCCCTGTACCAATTCATCAATGGGGTGTTGAAACATCTTTGGAAAGTTAGCTAAATTAAACTAAAATAGTATCTACCAGACTTTTCTCAGGGATTGTTCAGAATGTGGTTGGAAGGAAAGACAAAGAGACTTCTGGTCAGTTGAGATCCTGGGAACTGGCAGAAGGGGGAACTAGAGGGGCTCTTTGGCTACCCTCCTCCCTCTCATACAGCTCCTGGCTTCTCTTCAAAATGTTGTGGGGCTTCCCTGGTGGCGCAGTGGTTGAGAGTCCGCCTGCCGATGCAGGGCACACGGGTTCGTGCCCCGGTCCGGGAGGATCCCACATGCCGCGGAGCGGCTGGGCCCGTGAGCCATGGCCGCTGAGCCTGCGCGTCCAGAGCCTGTGCTCTGCAACGGGAGAGGCCACAACAGTGAGAGGCCCGCGTACTGCAAAAAAAAAACCACACAAAAAATGTTGTGAACAAATATTTAAAGACTAGCAGTCTGAAGTGACATCAAATCGTTAGCCTGCCCAGAGTAACAAGTTAATAGCCCACCTAGGGGGCTCCCATGTCTCAGTCCTGCCCCTGCGCTCGTCGTGAATATAGAGTAAGCGATTACTGAGTGAACCAATAATACCAGATCAGGTTTCCCCACCCAGTTAGGAACCAAGGGTATGGAGGAGCAGGCCTGGCTCTCTGGAAGACCTGTGCACACATCTGCTGTACAGACACGGTGGGCCTGGAAGGGTGATAAGCAAAGCAGTGGGGACAGAGCCTCAGGCGTTGCCACCTGCTGAGATTCAGAGGCAGAGGCTAAGCCTTCACCCTTCAGAAAGAAAGGAGAAAATTTCGTACTTGCCAGCTTACTCACCAAACATGACATCTCACAAGTCTGAATGCAGAAGTGCTGCCAAATTCAGCCTGACTGGCTACATTATAATGACAGTGAGTCAATGTGAATCAGTGATGGATCAATGCATAAATGCCACAGCAGTCTTAAATGACCTTAATATCGTATCAAATTATGATTTCAAAATTCTTCTTTTGTACAAATTAACAGTATAATGCAACAGGAATAAAGCTGGGACCGGCAGAAGCGTCAAGATACCACCCAACAAGGATACTGTGTACCATGCTGTTCTGTGCCCATTTCTTGCCCAGTCCACCTTCCCCCAAGACCACAGGGTCTGGGAAGGTAAGGACTTTGTCACCCAGGGCCTGCCACATATGAGATGCTCCCTAAGTGTCGTAGTTCCACAGCCCTGGGTGCTATCATCAAGCTAACAATATTTCAGGTACAGGGATGATTTCAGTCTCATAAAACCAGTAACTTCTGATCGTGATCACTATTAAGGAATGCTATATCTGCTCTACCACACTGTTAACCCAACAACAAAAATCAAATTGCCATGCATTGCAAATCAGACTAGTGTTTACATCAAGCTCATTTCTAACCACAAAACACAAAAGTTTAATGTTCACCAAGTACTGAATGACCGTTAAACACAAAAGATGTTTAAAATAAACACTGCTACTCACTCAACCCCCTCCCCCGACCCCCAACAAGTAGTTGTTCCACACTGGTGCTTCTTTGGCAACGAGGGAATGGTGAGTGCTCTACCGTTTCTATTAAACTGCATCACAAATAGCTGGTCAGATGCCTCCCTGCCTCTCACTATGAGCTCTTAGAAGAGTTCAGTGTGCAAGACAGGGGCTAACACACAAGAAGTTCTCAGTAATTGTCTGTTGAATGGAGAAAGGTGGTGGGAGGTGGAAAGGGGAAAGCTACCATTTTACTGTGCACTTAGTGAGGTACATATTATGACCTCAACTCAACGGTGGGAAGGGTGAGGATGGGAGGAACTAAGATGCTTGCTCAGGCTCAAGCTCACAAAGGAGAAGAATTCACACCATCTGCTACACCACCTCTCCAATAAGCTACGTTAAAAGGAGTTTTACATAGAATGTGACATCGCTTAAAAAAACACCGACAATATCTTTTAGAGAAACTGAAAGACACAATCTAACAATCAGATGTACATAGTTTCCCTGTTCATTACTCAGTATTCCATCTAGTGAAAGAGAATCAACAACTGCTCCCTGCATCCTGCTTGCCTCTATTAAGTAATGAAGATCAACGTGAACAGGAGTGCATCCTACTGGCACAGCCTCTTACAGAGAAACATTCACCCACCCCTGTAATGACAAGAGGAATAACCCAAGTTTAATCTGTATTTAAATGATCTTTTCCATGGGTTTTATTCCTGGCCTTCCTATTAAAATGTGGTTAAACTAAATTTATGCCACATCACCTAAATAGGACCTTCTTTCTGAATGACTTAATAAAGAAGTATCGCATGTCTTCAATCTGTTAGTTACTTTGTTAGGCTTAGTTCTTACCTGACACTCTTAGGAGGAAGGGAGTATAGCAGGATGGTTAAGATCAAGTTCTGACTGTGTCATTTACCATCTGCTTGATCTTAGGTAAACTAAGTATCAGTTTTCTCATCTGTAAAATAGAGATAATAATGGAGTTGTTTCAAGAATTAAATGAGATAACTATAAATCTAATGTTTAGCATAGCAGGAGGTACAAAGTAAATGCTCAAAAATGACAATTTATTAACTGAGTAGTAGGTTTATTTAAAGTGAATTCTTTAAAGGTTGGCTTTAAATTATCCTGTAAAGAGAAACCAGACTGGATATTAGGGGGTTTGGTTTTCCACCCAAGCTAGAGATTTCCATGCCATGTTTTGCAATGTATCACAAGACTCCAGTTACTAGAAAGTGTAGTGCAATATAAATATAAATGTAATTTACCTCAATTATTTAATATATGACACATAGGGAAGACCAAGTATCGTGAAGCCAAAACAATACAAGGTGATGCAACATTTTTAAGAAGTTAACCTGTGCAAGTACCCTCTACTTTTTGATGCAACGCCTGTCTTCCCAATCAAGCAAGATTCATGCTGCAGACAAGTCAGATATAGCCAGTATCACCCAAGGCCATGTTTTAAAATCTATAATCACGGATGCACAGCAATGTGAATGTGCTTCATGCCACAGACCTGTACACTTTAAAATGGTTAAAATCGTAAATTTTATATTACATATATTTTACCACAAAAAAGAAATCTATCATGTAAAACAGGAAGACTGTTCTGACTGCTTTAAAATGAACACAAATGGATTACACAAAATAAATATACAGCGGGCCCCCATGTACTAGAAAACATACCAACACATAAAAATATTATTTTACTGTGTCAAATTTGCTTTGCCCATAATTCGTAGGTTATTATAATAAATACTAAATATTTCATTATCAATTTTTTTTACCTTTAATTGGAAGGATTTGGGTGGGGGAGATATGTTCTCACTAATTTGCCTAGAAAAGGTGTGGGTCTCTTTTATACTAGATAAACAGCCATATATGAAGCTAACACATTCAAATATCTTCTAGTGACTAGCTAGGTAAACACACACATGAGATCTTTTTTTTCTCCTAAAATAACCACTGAAGCACCCACATGTTTACAGCAATCAATAATAACTTGAGATGAATTTGCAAAGTATTTGATCCTCTTGTTAATCTTTTATTTAGAGGTCAATTCAGCAGAAAGCATCTAGGACAGCCTTATAGGGTGCGAGTCGGGGTGAGGGAAGGGTTGGTGGTAAGGCAGAGAGATTTTGTGTGTGTGTGTGTGTGTGTGTGTGTGTGTGTGTGTAAGTGGTTAGAGAAGAGCCATCATAATCCTTTACCTTAGTCATAGCAGACATACTTATCAGGCACTTACACTAGTCCATCAATCAATCCCTGAGGCTTTCACAATAACACGTATTTTTGTAGGACTGCCTTGTTACTTCCTTGGCCTCTGGATTATGTGTGGTAGGATTGTCCATTCAAGGCACGAGTGAATAAAGGTAGTGATCCATATCAAATGAGAGACAATTTAATAGCAATAGCTGCTCTGCCTCTCTATAGGGCTATACTGAAGAAGGATGAGGGAATGTAGTGATGAAACGGGATGTTTAAACGAAGGAAAGTAACCATCACCATGGCACACAGAAGACGACTATGAGGCATCACACCCTAACAGAAAGAACCCTGACTAGGTGTCAGGAGACCCAATTTCTACTCTCTGCTTTACATCTAACTGACAGTATAGTGTTGGGCAAGTCATCTCACATCATCTGACCTGACTTCCCTCACTTGTCATGTTCGAGAGACAGACAAACGATAGCTGGACCCTCCACTTCCTGCATTCCTCTATCCTGCGAGTTGATTAATTGCTGCTGGAGCTAAGGGAGACCCAATCTGAAGAAACTCCTATGGAGTGGTGAGAATCAAGAAGGGCTTTGAAAGAAGAAGGTGACAGCACCAGGAAAAGCATTAACCCGAAGATGGCTGCTGCATGTTTCCTTAGAAAGAGAGCACACTGAATGATCTGCAATTGGAAACTAATAAATTGGGCTTGCCGAAAAGAGTAAAAGTGGGTCATAGCAAGAAAAGAAGGTCATCAGGTCAAGCATATGAGGAAAGCATTGATTTTAATTGAAGGGAAAAAGGTACGAGGGAACCTTGGAAGGGTCCTAATACTACCATCTCTCAGGCAGCGGGGTTCGCCAGGACTCAGTCACTGACCAGCAGCTTCTCTGCTCATCCACGTGCTCTCCTGGGATGACATCCTCTAGTCTTAAGAATTATCCAGGGCTTCCCTGGTGGCGCAGTGGTTAAGAATCTGACTGGCAATGCAGGGGACATGGGTTCAAGCCCTGGTCCGGGAAGATCCCACATGCCTCGGAGCAACTAAGTCCGTGCGCCACAACTACTGAGCCTGTGCTCTAGAGCTCGCAAGCCACAATTACTGAAGCCCTCACACCTAGAGCCCGTGCTCTGCAACAAGAGAAGCACCGCAGTGAGAATCCTGTGCACCCCAACGAAGAGTAGCCCCCGCTCCCTGCAACTAGAGTAAGCCCATGCGCGGCAACGAAGACCCAACGCAGCCAAAAACAAATAAATTAAATAAATTTAACAAAAAAGACAAAATAAGATAAAGGAATTATCCACCACCTCCCTGTAGATGATTCCGCAAAATTATATAACAAGCCCAGCTCCCTAATCCTAAACGGCAGAATCATCTCCCCGCTATCTTCCCAGCTATACACTGAGATGTGTAGAAAACAAACTCAGCACGTCCCAAACTGAACCTGCCATTTCTTCTCACACCCACACCAAACCTGCTCTTCCTGAGTGCCTGAATATTGGAAGCAACAATAACACTGAGAGCTGAATGATGTTGAAGGTTGACAGCAACATCAAGAGCTCAGGCACCTAACCCCAAACCTCCTTTTCCTCTATTTTCTGAAATCAATTGGTTCTTTTCTTAAACTACTCCCTTCTTTTGCATCCCTGCTACCACTGCCTTGGGTGGAGGCTGCCTCATCTTTGGGGAAGACAGCTGAAATATTCTCCTCTCTTCCCTTCCTTCGTCCCATTTCCACGTTGCAGCCAGAGAGCTCTTTCTAAAACACATCACCTCCTGATTTGGTTATTTGTTATTATAAGGACAGTGTCTCAGGGAGGTGGTGGGGGGCAGCAGCTGGCACTGGAACACGACGGAAACGAGTGCTATCCAGCTTTTCTTGTGGTTTTATTAGCTCTTGCTATTTCCTTCCCAGGAATGCTAGTGTCTGACCGCAAAAGGCTGGGCAGACTGGACATATTCTGTGATCACCACTCACTTGAGGACAGCTGGAATAGGAAGAATCACATGGCCACATGGCTCACCCTGGGCACGCACACAACCTCACAAGTTGGATATGGCTGCCTTTAACTTCAGCTCATGCTGCCCGTGTCATGGATTCTGATACAGTTTGGACTACTGCTGTGAGAGGAAGGAATTTTTAAAGCCTCTGGCTCTGTTTTTATCTACATGTTACTGGTGTCTATGCTCCCAGAGATCAGGCATTTTTACAGAAATTTTATTCTGCTTCCTGGTCAGAAGCAGTCATTGCTAGGGCAGTCAATTCTGGAAGCATAGAGCCATGATCACTCCTCCTGCTGAGATGTTGCTCTGTGGATGTTCTGGAGCTGCTTTAGGTAACTGCAAACTGCCCACTTTTTATTTATCTTCATATCTTTTGTTCCCCTAACCCTCCACTCCCCCCACAAGTGAGGGTAAGAGGTAGGGGCTGGTTTTCTCTGCTCCCGGTGTGGAAAATATGCACTGGAACGATTCCCAGGCCCATCTCCACCGCCATCTGCATGGGCTAAAGCAAACCACTCACCCAAGTCCAGGCCGCCATGTCCTCGGCTTCAAAATGTGGCCAATCATACTGGCCCTAAGCTGACAGTAGTGGTAAAAGAAATACTGTGGAAGCATTCTGAAATCATTAAAGGTGCACATAAATGTAAAGGGGAACTCATTAGAGAAAACCATTTTTTTTTTTTTTTTTGCCAGTAAAGTAATTTTAGAAGAGGATGTTTTTGGCCTTGGAGCATTATCCTAAACTGAAACAAAACAACCCATGGGGGCCTCCCTGGTGGCGCAGTGATTGCGAGTCCGCCTGCCAATGCAGGGGACACGGGTTCGTGCCCCGGTCCGGGAGGATCCCCCATGCCGCGGAGCGGCTGGGCCTGTGAGCCATGGCCGCTGAGCCTGCGTGTCCGGAGCCTGTGCTCCGCAACGGGAGAGGCCACAACAGTGAGAGGCCCGCATACCGCAAGAAAAACCAAACCAAAACAAAAAACAAAACAAAGAAAAACAACCCTTGAAGTGAGTCTTATTTACACCATCTTGGTTCCAAGGAAACAAAACGGCAAGTGTTACAAGGTCACTGACACCCCCTCACACTTAAGTCCTACTACAAAGTCAGAAAGAATTTTTTAAAAAGGCACAGGGGTCCAGGTAGAAATATGTGACCAAAACACAAAACTGGCAGTGGTCTCCTCACTGTGAGAAGATAATAATGCGAGCAGAAAGTTCTTCTCCAAATCCACCTTGCAATGATGGACTGAAAATGGACCATTCACACTATCAACTAGGGATTTAAAAAAGAAAGAAAAAAACAACACCTGCAACCTCTGGCTCACAGTGCCAATGAACTGCAGCCATGCCTGTCTGCCCAACCCAGAGAGGACTTTGAAAACATCACGGTCAGCCAAGACTGCTTATCTCTTCCAGCTCCTATTTTCGCTGGAAGAAGGTGTGGGAAGTAAAGGATTGAGCAAGAGAATTAAGAGAGAAATAGGTCAGTTTCGAAAAAAAACCAGCTCTTGTGTCATCGGTGTTTCAGGTAAAAAGTCCACTTTCACCTCGGTGTTAAATCAGTGCTTCATGTTTGCAACTTGGTTAATGGCTGCTGGTGGTCAAAAACATTGGTTTTCATTTGCTCCTCTGCTGGCGCAGAAAAATGTCTGGTCTCCATTTAGGATAAACATAGTGAGTTGTCTCTTTTTCCGACATTACCTTCTCTGACACCACCTGGGTGTCCTGCGATGCAATCCTATCCTGATACTTAAGTTAGTGCAAGATTCCACAGGTCTAAGTGCTCAGTCCCACAAGACTGCCCCCACTTTAGATGCCAGTCTCAAGTCCCAGTTACTCAGATTACCCACACTTTTGTTCAACTTAATTACAAATTCAGGGGCTCCCACAACCCCCTCCTCAAGGTTGATAATTCACTAGAATGACTCACAGAACTCAGGAAAACACTTTAGGTTTACAGGTTTATTGTAAAGGATACAACTCTGCACGAGTCAAACGGAAGAGATGCACAGGGAAAGGTATTTGGTGGTGTGTGTGGGGAGGGTGAGTAGTGGGTGTGGAGCTTTCATGCGCCGTCTGAGTACGCCACCCTCCCAGAACCTCGATATGTTCGCTCACCTGGAAGCTCCCACACTCTGTCATTTAGGGGTGTTTCTGGAAGTTTCATTACATAGGCATCATTGATTAAATCACAGGCCACTGGAGACTGAAAATCTCTAGCCCTTCCCCCGTCCTCAGAGGTCAGGGGGTAGACTGAAAGTTCTAACCCTCTAGTCACCTGGCTGGTCCCTCTGGCAACCAGTCCTCATCCTGAAGCTCCCTAGGGGCCCATCCAGAGTCACCCCATTAGCATAAAGCCAGGTAGGGCTGAAAGGGGCTCATCATGAGTAACAAAAGACGTTCCTGCCAGGAAATTCCAAGGGTTTTAGGAGCCCTGTGCCAGAAACTGAGGGCAAAGACCAAATATATATGTATTTCTTATTATACCACTCATAGACACCCACTGCATGAGAATAGTCTTACAGGAGGGCTAATTCTTATTCAAACTAGCTGCAATTTGAAACAGTGCCAAGCAGTCCACTTAGAAGGCCAAGCTCACCTGCAAGGGCCAAATAGAGCAGGCAGTCATTTAAGCCACGGATGTCCCGAGTTAATGACTTAGAGAAGTTACTTCTTAAGGGACCCCTTCTCTGACCAGGCCCTTCACAATGTGTTCTTTTAGTTCTCTATTCCTTGTTTTCACAGCACTTAGCACACACAGCTTCGTGTAATTGTTCGATTAAGGTTTACTTCTCTCCCACTAAAGTATAAGCTCTATACTTTAGAGACATATACATGTATATGTATATACATGTATATGTCTCTTTAGAGAGACATATAAAGAGAGACGTATACATATGTCTCATGCTCATCATTGTATCCCCAGGGCTTAGTAGGCAGAAGCTGCTAGTAAATATTAAATGAACATTAAAAGAATTAAAATTAGAACCCCCTCCCCCCCCTTGCTTGGAGCAAAGACCAGAACAACTTCCTATAGTGACCACAGTATCTTATCTTCAAATCACCTAATTCCACATGACATGCAAAGGCCCCTGAATCCTTTAGGAGATAAAGTCTCTATTCCAGCCCTATCAAAAGGAGAAAAGAGATTTAGCTTAGCCATGGCCTTAAGAATAATTTGAGGCAGCTCTGGAGACACTGAAGTGATAAGAGTAAGGTCAGGCTTCTAAAAGAACCCACAAAGAACTAATAGGAATCGGGTAGATTGTCCACATTCCAAAGAAGGTGAGTGGTAGGGTTTCTGCACATTGGGTTGGCCTTGGGCTTTGGAATTCAGAGGACTCTGCAGCTTCACTTGGTGTTAGCGAAGAAGAGAAGCCATGTTCTCTCTGGAACTGTGATGGCTTCCCAAGAAACAAAAGCCACATTCCCAGTCTGGAGGCTTAACACATGGCTTCCAAACGAGGGCCGGGCTTTGTGTGGCTCAGGGACAAATCCAGCTGCACAGCATGCGTCATCTCCTGTCAGTGACCGAGTTTTCTCCTTCGTGCACAGCAAATGAATCTACGGTTATTTCTTAGCAACAGACTTGAAGGTAGGACTGCAGCAAGAAAGCTAATGGTGTCTTTTCTTCCTGTCTCCATTTTTTTCCCTTAACCCCTACACAGGAAATAACATTTTTCTATTTACATTTGACAACATCGTGTGTTTCCATTGTGGGAAGTCTTATTCACGGAAGGAAGGCAACAACTTAGTCACTGTTAGTTGAACAGAGATAGAAATGAGGAGGGCCCTATGTGCCACCAACTTGTGTCATGGCCAGAGATGGGGTACCGAGAGAGTATAGGAGGACTGTCACATCTTGCATCCACTAAGTGTCCTCAACAATCATGATCTAGCTTCTGCTGGGTGCAAAGCATCATCATCCCAGATTTTGAAAGGGACAGAAAGGTGTCAAACTCAAACATGAGCTTCAAAAAGACCTTATGCTTTGGTAAATAAAGCATGAATACAAGAAAGATCAAACAAATGGATCACACAGTTATGTTTTAAGGCAATATATGCCAAAGTAATAATAGTCGTTGCACAGGTGTTACGAGTTGGACCAAGAAAAATGCATGGGATTTATATAAATGGGAGGTGAAGGGATGAGGGGTAGAAGGGAGGATTAATATTTTATGTGAAGGAATGAGGAACAAATAAAGAAGGTAGGAGGAAGCCAGGGTGAATTTAAGGAGTCAGTGAAGAGACATGTGTGGGTGGAATGGAAGTTTTGAGACAGTAATAATGGAGATAAGAGTGGAAAGTAGATTTGGGTCAAATAAAGTCTAGAATGTCAGGCTAAGAATTTTTCAAGACACAGCTCAGCCCTTAGCATATAACAGGCACCTGAGAAATAACAGTTTTGAAATAAAAATATCACTTGTTGAATTAGCAGTCATATATTTTTATGAGAGCAGAAAGGAATTTAGATTTGATCATACAAGCAGTAGGGAATCACTGATGGTATCTGAGCAGAGGAATGATGGAAAAAAATACATTTAAGGACATATTAGTGTATATTAGGGAAATTAATTTGAAAGCATCAGGAAGAATTCATTGGAAGGGATTTGAGAATGAGAGCAGGAAGCCTAATTCTATATTAGGGTATATATCAGATCACCTTGTAAAATAAAACATAAAGGACTTCATAATTAAAATATCAAGTAGAAAAGTAGTTATGCTTAAAAAAATTACGCTTTCAGATTAGCCAGTAAAATGATGCAACTGGACAAAACAATTAGATTTTGAGGGAGCAGACTTTTCCTAAAAGTCTTAATTGATGTTTTCAAAAGAGAAGTGGATTTGATGAGGTTTTCTACACTAGATAGTACTTGAAAACTTTGGTGGAAATTAGATGCATTGGGATAAAAATATCAGTTTTAGAGTTAGTAGCCAAATATTTCATGCAATGTTATAACACATAAGAACAGTCATTTAAAACACACACACACACACACACACACACACACACACACAAAATGGTGCCTGATACACTAGTGGCCATGTTAGATACACCCTAAGCAAGCCATCAGCCCCAGAGTATACTGGGCCTTTCTTTTGGAAAAATCATTAGGCATTATGTCACTCACCATGCAATCAAACCTCTGTTTAAAATCAAGTTACAATTACTCTAATTATGGGCCTACATTTCACTTGATTCACAGCTGGTGCCTAATCAAACAGTTCTGTAGGCTTCAACACAAGGTAACTTAATTAAATTCAGTGGCAAAAAGTTTTTTTTTTTTTCCCCTTAAGTTTTCTTTAAGCAACTGACTTACCAATTTAGGCATCAGAAATCTTATTTCTATAAAAATTACTACATGATCTAAATCAAACCAAAATGCATCCATTAAAAAACAATACTCATGTCTCATAAACACTTTGTTTAAATATTTCCCAGCAACAGCCTTGGGTGGACAAACCAGGAAGTGAAACCAAATATGATCACATCGTGAAAGCAGAGTAAAATGAAAGAGTACATTTGGAATTAGCTGAAGTACTATTAAGATTTCATTTAAAAACTCATCCCTTGGAAACATCAATTTAATTAAAGCAGTAATAAGAGGAATTGCAAAAGCAGAAGTCTTCATTTTGTTGTCTGGCAATTTCCCTCAATGCGAATGCCTTTTCCTGTGGCCAGGTTGGCTCATCTGAAACGCTAGCGCTTACCTGGTGAATGCAGAACAGGGTTAAGCTATCATTTTCATGCTACTAAGTCAGCCCTGCAACAAAACAATCACAGTCTTTAATGACTTACTTTGGAGAAATGTACCTTTTGCTTCTAAGGTAACAAGCAAATCCCATTTCTCCTAATTGTTTTACTGGGATTACTGTCATTCCCTGTATTTTACTTTAAATTATAAACTCCTTAAAAACAGGAACCATATTTTACAGTTGGATTAGATTGTTTTTTAACCGAGTATGAAGACCCAGACATAGCAAGAGTTATAAATATATAACGATTATTCTTATTGTTCAGGGATAGTGTCATCAAACAAGACTTGTCACAGTTCATATTTTCCTTCTAGTCAGAATCATAAATCCCTGCACTCCACCACCATATCCCTCATTCCCAGAAGGATGCCTGTGGAAGAGGCAGCTAGAAGATACCTGTGCAAAAACAGAATGAAGTCTCACTATTATTTTTTATTCTTATTTTTGATTTTAAGCAGGATTTGAGTAAGCTTAATATGAGAAATAATACAATATTTGTACGGGTATTTCTTAGCGATCTAAATAAGGTAGTTCCTAAACTACTTATGACTTCAGCAAGCAATCAGGTACCCCCGTCAGACACTGCACAAACACAATGCAAATGCGAACATCAGTGCTACTCTGCAGACAAAGCAGACACGCTGCTGCTACACACGAGAATGAAATTTAAAGGGAAGAAAAAACTATGTAAGTAGTGACATCCATTGGCATGTATATGTGCCTGTATAAACATGTGTGTGTGCATAACAGTATACATAATCATGCGGGTAGTGAATTCGATAAACATTTGCTAGCCTACTCTGTGCAAGAAGTGTATTACTCCTAAGAAGATGAGGCAATTCTATTGCCATCATGTAAACAGATTGAAGAGACTGCCTCTGAGTCTAATGAGCTCGTCTATGAACCCATAAGTCAGTATGGAGGCAGGCCAGCAGCCTAGGCCGTCTCCTTCCCTCTGGTCACCTCATTTTCTCCTGGTTACTCTCTCACTCCCTGTACTTTCACTCTAGTGCCTGATACTTTATGCTTGTAATTACTGGATTCTCTTGACAGGGGAGAATTTGTTGGAACATTTGCTGTGGTGTGGGCTAAATAGGACAAGAAGGAATGACAGTTACTAAATGACAATTTATTTGACTTCGGCATTTCACCTCATACCTACCCTTAAAATACTCAAAGTTAGGGAAACATACACAAAATGAATAGGGAACAGGAATACATATAATCAAGGATTAAACAGTATAGTTGAGACAACAATGAGATACATCTGCATAATGCTTTAAAGTTTATGGAGCGTTTTTTTCCCATAAGTCATTTAAATCACTCACTTGACTTTACGATAAGGATACCAGCTCAGAGAGAAAAAAATAAGCTGCCTAAGTCAGATGTCTGGTGAACAAGAGCTTGATCCCATAACTGACACCAAATATCGTGTTGTTCTCACCATCAGAAGCTGCCTCTCACAAAGGCCAACAATTATAGTTCAGGGAAGGGAGAAAGCAGCACAGCTGATGTGCGTCTGCGCCTTTCGGGATATGCAGGAGCTAGATCAGGAAGGGCAAGAGCAGGGAGTCTTGAGTGGGGAAGAGCAATGGGGCAGCAGGTCCCACTGGGGAGGGAACCTTCACAGCCAGAGATGACTTCACAAATAAGTGAGGCACTTAGGACAGTTAGGACTTAAGATTCCAGAATGAAGAGTATGGCTTGACCTGACTCACAAAAGAGAACCATTATAGATTCTAAAACAGAATGCAAGCAATGTTTTAGGAGAAGTAACCTAGTGGGGCATGGGAGATACACTGGGGCAGGAGAAGGGAGGGGAGGCAGAATGGAGGCAAGGGTACCAGGTAGGATCCTACTGCAGTAATTCAATAACTGAGTAGTCAGGACCTGAACAGGGGAGTGTCAGTGAAAATGACAGGAGTGAATTTAAGTAGCAGTAACAGAAAAAATCAGACACTATTGGCTGATGGGAGAGATGAGGAAAGGAAATAGGAATAAAGTTGGGTGAAAGGCTTGATCATAAAGTGTGAGTTAATATTCCAATATTCATTGGAAGATCAACGAGCTATCTGGTGAATTTGCTCTTTCACTATGAATCAAGGATAATTTACTAACATAGGTATAAATAGTTTTATACCTTTATTAGGGATTTGGTGTAGCTAAGTTTTGACCAAGTACTGCTCTTGGGAGTGAACCCCGTGGAAAAGTTGAAGGAGGTGAGGTAAAAAGGCCATTTAGGTTCAGATCATAAAGAGACTTGGGTACCATGCTATGGAATCCATGAAGGTTTTTATACAAGGAAGTGAAATGATCTGGTCAGTGTCAAATTTCAAATTTAGAAATTTAGTATTTGCTGCTTTGATAGCAGCATGGAGGGTTCATTAGAAGGGGGAATGTACGATATAGGTTAAGGGACCAGATCAATAGTCCAAGGGATAAAAACAAGAAAGAAGGCTTGAACTAAGATGTGACTAAGCGTGAAGGGAAGGGGGATAAAAGCAAATACTTTTAAGCACTTTTAAGTACCATCATTCTTTAGTACTTTCAAGAAGGTACTCTGCTAAATAGTTTATGGGCATGGGTTCTAGAGTTACTCAGGTGTTGATCAGGACTGGTGGCAGACTACATATTAAGCCAAGACTCAAGGACAAGAGAACACCCTGGTTTTGGCCACAAGGTCAATGGTGAAAATTGGTCAGTGGAGGCTGATGAATGTGGTTTTTAAAAACACTGAGTTTGCAGTACCTGTGGGTCATTTAGGTGGTGAGGTCTAGTAGGCAGCTGGAAATAAACTGGAGCCCTGGGGAGAGGAGAACATATGTGTTTGTTAGACTGTTCGTTTTTGCTGCTGACCTTGGCCAATGTTGGATTTAAAGACTTGCACTTGGTAATTTGGAATAGAGAAGTAAATGTAGATTGAGTCCATCTCCTGCATAAAGGAGTTAGTTCACTTAATACTTGCCTTTGTGAATATTTCTATTTAAAGATGAGACAATTTAATTATTTTATGAAGGCAATCAAATTGACTAAAACATGTCTATATGTTATAAAACACACACATACACACACACACACACAAACACACATCTCTTTGTGTGGCTTCTACTTGTCTGCCCAACTGGAGGTAAACAGGACTGGAAGATTTTTTTTTTTTGCGGTACGTGGGCCTCTCGCTGTTGTGGCCTCTCCCGTTGCAGAGCACAGGCTCACGGACGCGCAGGCTCTGTGGCCATGGCTCACGTGCCCAGCCGCTCCGCGGCATGTGGGATCCTCCCGGACCGGGGCACGAACCTGTGTCCCCTGCATCGGCAGGCGGACTCGCAATCACTGCGCCACCAGGGAAGCCCAGGACTGGAAGATTTTAAATAACTTCCAGGCTCCCTGTTGTAGGTGCTCACTACCATCCTGATCATGAATGGCCAACTCTCTAACAAAACGTGTAAGGGCATATTTTTCATTGTACTTCAGTGTAAAAAAGCTGCTCTCCCACGCTACTTAAACTTCATTTTGTCCTTTAAACCTGCTGGTTGGTTGTAGGAACAGTGAATATATTTAGCTCATCAACAGAGTTAATAGAAACAGGAAGGAATTTCAGATGTGGTATGTTTTATATTTTTATAAATATCAATCTTTCCTTTGCTAGCTTTGATAGAATTGGGAAATGTATCCTTGGGGAATCCAATTCTGAAGAATACTTCTTGTTTTGTTCTTCTCTATGTAATTTATCTCTGTTTAATGTACTATATAATTATTTTGTTTATTTTCTGTGTCTACCCACTAGACAGTAAGCTCCAAGAGCACAGACCTTTTATCTGTAAGGTTCAATGATGTATCCCCAGCTTTTAACTCAGATAATAGGAGCTCAATAAATAATTGCTGAGTGAATAAATCACAGTCCTATGATTACTGTACTTCAAGAACTTGACGTGTTTTTCCTTAGCAATCATGACTCAATCTCCATGTTCCAACTTCATCTTGAACCACGCTTTCTATTTACATACCCCAGAGAAATTCTTTTAGGACCTGTATCATGGTGGGATTCTGCAGGGCATTGAAGGTTATTGGTACAAAGAAATAAACATGGGGAAAACTGTAGCCAAGTGTCAAAACCTCCTAGGTTCTCCAGGTGATTCCTCTGCATAGTTCTGTCTTATAAGGAAGAGTTATGATTCTTCTACCCTCCTACTCTGACTTCTGGTTTCCTGATCTCAATTCCTGTTTTCAGCATCTGCTTCAAGCTAGACTTCCTTTTGGTATTCTGACCCCAGCTTACCTGAGTTTAACATCTGTTATTTTCATTGCTTGACATTTTGATTTTGTGGGGGGGGGGTGCGGGGGGGTGGTTAAACCTAGAGAATGGTCTAAGCCTGTATTTCTTACACAGCCTAGAAATCCACATAACTTAAAATTATAAGATATTATAGACTACTTTCCCCTCAAGGTTCTTATTGCCCTTCCCTGTCCCCCTTATAAATCTAATAATTTCCGCACCACTCTGTCTGATGGGCTAATCACCGTGACCACTTGCATTCCTTATTCTACATAAATTTTTTTTCTGGTCAACTACATTTGGTAAGTAGGAATTATTATACAATCAAAGACACGAAGAAAACTACTACCGTTCTCCAGATGCATATTACGAATGAAATTTAAAAGGACTTCAAACTTAGAAAAAAAGAGATGTATTCTAAGCTACAAATTTATGCTACAAATTATCCATTTGATGGCTAGATATATACTAGAAAAAATACTGTACTTCTGCACTTTTTGTGAGATGTACTCAGTATACAACCTAGGCTATGTGCTTTAAGTCATTGGATTGGGTCTAATTTAATTCATAGGCCAACAATTCCAAACGCATCAATTCTACCAGCAAGGCAATGTTTAGAAAGGCTCTCTTCATCTGCAGAGAAGACAATTCACTTGACAGCACTCCTTTCTTGAGAAATGACTCAAATCAGTTAGACTGAAAATACATCTAGAGGGTACACAGCTGTCATACAGCCCAATGTAGCCCTCTGAGCAATAACTTGATTCATTTTTCCCTATCTGTACAACTGGTTCTGCAAACAGCATTGCAATCCAACAATGCATTTTTGCCCCACTGTGAAGAGAGAGCTTTTCAGTGCCCGTGTTGGATTCCTTTATTCTTACAGGTAGGTAAACTGTACGTAGTGATTCCTTGATTTTATTTCATGAGAAACAGACATTTAAGCTCAATGATCTATGTCAACCACTTACAAATAAGGTCTCTAAAATTAGAGAATAATATTTTATCAATGTTAGCATCAAAGTCTGAGGGACAGACAGGTACCAGATTGCCTCCTGGGTATAGGCAACTTATGTATTTATATTGTAACATTCCTTAATTATTAAGTTTTTATTATGGAAAATGTAAAACATACACAAAAGTAGAGAGAGTAGTAGTATAATGAAGCCCACGTGCCCATCACTCTGATACAACAGTCATGATACCCACTCCAACTGGATTATTTGAAACAAATTCTAGACATTATATTTTATCTGGCTTATTTCAGTATGCATCTCCAAAAGGTAAAGAGTTTAAAAAATATAACCACAGTATCATAATCATACCCAGTAGTGTGCTGGTAGGTATTTTACAACCAGTTCTCTGGCCAGGGGGGCGGGGAGGGGGGAGGGGGATGGCCCTGATTTGTAGTCTTTGCCAATTTCCGTGGGCTTGATAATAAATGTACAGCACACGTTCAGTACCTCGACTGTGCAGAGACATTAGCTATAAATAACCTTAAGAGCACAGATAACAGCAAATTACAGAAAAATTAGTAGGAAGTGATAAATTTTGGGTGTTACTTTTATTTTAATACTTCAAGTTTGTATAATTTTTTAATGGTTGTGTTTAACAACTGGCTTGCAAAATTCCTGAAAACATAACAATCGTCTCTCGCCAACTCTAGCATACCACTGAATCACATCCAAATAATTAATAATTCCTTAATATTACCAACTATCCAAATTTCTCTATTTTTCCTCAGCAATAGAGAAACATTTTAAGCAGGAAGGAAGAGGGAACTTTGCTTCAGAAAGCTACAGCAAAGAGTTAGGCTTTCTAAACGGTTGGGTGCTTCTGTGTGTAACTGTCTGCTGTTAAAGGCTGTTTCCAGGAGGTTAAATTAGGTGCCCTCATACATATGTGCCTCTATATTACTGGGCAATCAGCAGTGTTTTTATTTCGCTTTTACTGCCCATTCTCAGGCACACGAGAGAGAGAGTTTAAAAAGGAGTAGAGAAGGAACTTGGCAGATGGGAAAATAAGTCCTTTCCAGGTAAACAACCATAAAATGATGGAGTGTTCTACAAGAAAGATTCCTAAGATGTGACACCTTCTGTCACACCACCGTTGAAACTCAGTTTGTAAAAGCCCTCTTTAAATGTGCCTTCCAGAACTGAATACGGCATGTCAGGTGTGGTGGCGTCTAAGACACCCCCTAAGTGGGTCTGCTGTCATCCCTGATGAGGATGCCAGGCTGCACTGTGACCCCACCTTCAGCTCATAGTCAAGTCCAACTTAAGTCTCGTAAATGAACTAGTGTCTACCGGCACTCACCCAGGCTCCAGAGTGTACATTCATGAACTCCCTCCCACCACCAAATGCGTTTCCAAACTATCTTTCCCACATCATTTCCCACTGTGCCTTTGAACAAACCCTTTATTCCAGATAGGCCAGCCTACCCACTGTCCAAAAATATTACATACCATTTTTATATTTTAAACATTTTATTATGAAAAATCCCTAATATAAAAGTATAAATAATAGTATAAGGAAGCCCCATGTACCCTTCACTCAGCTTCAACAATTATCAACTCATATCACACCCATGCCCAGGATTATCTTGAAGCAAACCCTGGACGTATCATTTCACAATGATTTCAGTACTGCATACATTCCGTCCCGTACGTCTCTGCTCAGATATTTCCCTTCCACCCCCTTCACCTTTCCAAATTCTATCTCATCCTGCCAGGCTCAGTTTGGGTCTCACTTCCTACATTGTTTCCACTGAACTTGTCACTTAGTTATATGTCTCCTTGGGCATCTCTCTTATTGCTGTCCTGCTGTTCTGTACCTCCTAAGCTGTATACTCACAATGTTATTAGCCTGGAAAGCAGGAAACTGCTCTCACTACACAGACAGTGCAATGATAATGCTTAGTAGAAAGAGTACTAAAGAATAACAACCTGGTTTTAGAAAGTTTATTAAAATTTGGTACACCAATTTCACACAGCATATTGACTCAATTGCTTATATGGCAAACGTCTCATGGCATAGAACAGGGTGTGCCCACAAAGTATGACAGGCCAGAAAGAACACTAGACATGAAGCTAAAATAACTAGCTCTTCTCCTAGTCCTTCTGTTTGTGTGTCACGTTGGGTTATATTGAGTGACTTCTCAAAGTTCACCTATAAAATAGGAATTAACTGTAGCCATTCTCTCTCTCTCTCTCTCTCTCTCACTGGACTGTCAGAGTCAAATGCGATTATGTATGTAAAGATGGCCTTGTAATTATAAAGCATGTTGTTGATACACATCATTACCTGTAAATGCAGAAACGGCTGGCCATCTGATTTGATAATAAGAAAAACTATTGCTTTGGATCCTGAATATATGAGAATAAATTTAAGCTCTCAACAGGGAAAATGGGAATGTGAAAGATAGTACAGAGATCAGATGGGATTTAGAACCAACAAAATTAACCCTAGAGGAATTCAAGAGCATACCTAGATTCTAGTTCAAACACCAGTGCCTTATAATTAAAACAGACCAATTAAAGGACCCCGAAAAAGAGACTGCAAAGGAAGCAAGATATACTGTCAGCTATTTAAGAAAAATTCCTGTTACATTACTTAAATGAAAAGGCAAAATTCAACATCTGATGCCCTCCTTCAAATAAAACTGCAGAATTATCCCCCCAAATGGCTATAATTCTGAATTTATTTTCTCCTAGGACATTTTCAAAGTCTTTGACTTCTCAACTTTTCCTTTTGTTTTGTCAAAGAACACTCATTACTATCACTCTGCAAACATTTATCATATTATACTAAACACTACTTAAATTACAATAGAATTGAGGTCTCTCCTTCCTCCTGCAGAAAAGAGGATAGATGGCTTTATCAAAAAAAATGCTGTTCTACAACTGACACTGCTAGCTGTCATTGGAGTCCTGTGAGAGACAGGTTCAGCCTATCTAAACCATCCATTAGAATATTAATATTACACGTTTTCTTGCAAGTAAACGAAAATTACAAGGGGTGAGGAAAAGGCTTAAATTTTTTAAAACTCTGGATAATCTAGGCCAATGTAGAAAAAAGGGTTTTTCAACTTTGGACATTAACAGAATTTAGCAATAGTTGGTAAAAACAACAGCTGCTAAGCCTGGTAAACCCACATGAGATTATTAGGTCAAAAATCACAGAAATACAGAGAACATTTCAAAACTCCCAGCACACTGACAACAAAGCACCAAAGTGAAATCTCATTAGGAAAGGAAATGGTTTTAGAAAGAACTTTTTTTTTATAAGACTGCTGCACCATGTGTAACATCTCTGAGGACTTCACTAGAGAGGAAAAACACAGAATCAAGAGTGAACTACAGAACAGTTTCCTTCCTCTGTTCCCTTTCCCCTCTCATCATTCTCCAATACACACACCAGGCAACTCTCTGCATCCTTACAACTCATTCTCCATTCACAAAAACACTGATACAGAGATTTTAAAAAAATCATCATTTTTCAAAACTGAGATCATATTGTTAGAATAAACTTTCTCTCGTCTAGATCACTTTAAGATAAGGAAACTACCAGTCACTGATTCAGTCATGCAGAACAGGAAAAGAAACAAAGGAGCTCCAAGGCTTCTAACAGATAAAAATGAGAATTTTATGCTATCTAGATTTATGTGGCTTTTGAGTATTGTTACCCATGCTGATCAATTATCATGAAAGACTTTTCAAAGTTAAAGTCTACATATTGCAAAATATGCATTAAAAATGTGAAGGACCATACTCTTTTTACTTGTTCATTTGCTGAATAATTCAAGGTTGAATTTCAGAGAATGTGAAGATTGAACAAATTTCAGGTTATAACAAAAACTTAGAGGCTTTTCCAATCTGGTCCTGGGACAGCTATAATTTCTTCTAATTTGTAGTGTTCCTGTACAATCAATAACTATATAAAAGCCTAATTTTCCAGCATTAGGTAATTTGACTCTAAAAATAACCAGGAAAAAGTCCATTTAAGCCTAGTTAACTGAAACAACAAATTATAAATCATCAAAAGACAAATCAAGTGGAACCTACCCTAATAGTTCTTCCTAGGTAGATAAGACAAAACAAGCCCAGTGTTTTGTGAGGCCCTTACAAGCAGCTGATGTGAGGCTGAAGTAGTCAAGTTCGCTCAGTATATTGTAACACTCAGTTGTGGAAGCTAATGCTCACTCACCGCAAGATAACCAACCACATGTAAATATTCTTCTAAGCCCTTTATATCAATTAACTTATTTATGCTCCCAACAACTCCATGAGGTTATCTCCACTTTACAGATGAGGCAACTGAGACAGAGTTATGGGATTTATCTATGCCTGCACAACCAGTAAACTCGTAAGACTGGCAAGAATGTGAATAATCTTCAAAGACATCTCTGAGGGGAATAAAAAGTAGCTCAGCTCAATAAAACGAACAGCACACTAAACATACATTCATTCATTCACCCCTTCCTTCAGTCATGGGTGTAGCAGGAGGAGTCAGCAAAATGACTAAGGAGAGTGAACTCTTATCCTGACTAACATCTACCTTATTTGCGAGCTAAGCTACACAGTCTCTCAGAACGCCAGCTTAATCTTAAAAACAGACGTAGCTCTACCTGGCCTTTTTCCCTTCACGTTGATGATAACATCAAATGCAATGGATACTCCTTTCGCCCAGGAGGCTTCAGAAAACAACTGCCCATGAAGGAGTAAACTCCTGGCAAATACAAGCCCTGCTCCCCCCATAAAACCTACCCAACGTGCCCACAGTTTTCAAGCCTTCTGGGAAACAAGGAACTGTCCTGTGTGGAGTGATTACCTGCTTTCCACAGACTTCTCCTGTGCAAAAAGAGTCGTTATTCTTCCCACAGAACACACACTACTTCTCCCAAGTCTTCTCTCATTTCTAGTAAGACACTCATGTTTAGAAGCTGTCTTAATCCATTCGGGCTGCTATCACAAACTCCCATAGACTGGGGGGCTCAATCAACAACATTTATTTCTCACAGTTCTAGAACCTGAGAAGTCCAGTACCAAGGTGCCAGAAGATTCAGTGTCTGGTGAGAGCTCACTTGCTGGTTCACAGAAGGACCTCTTCTCATTGTGTCCACACATGGTTGGAAGGGCAAGGAGCTCTCGGAGGCTCTTTCATAAGGGCACTAATCCTATTCTTGAAGGCTCTACCCCCATGACTTAATTACCTCCCAAAGACACCCCCCCAATACCGTCACCTTAAGGGTTAGGTTTTAACATACGAATTTTGCGGGGGACATACTCAGCCTATAGCAAAGCTATGATTTTTAAAGTTGTGCTAATATAAGTACATTCACTGGTAACCTGAAATTTGAGGATTTGGGGGACTCCATAAATAATCAGAAGGAACTTAGTCCCTTCCTTCTACAAAAAACTGAAAAGTTATAAATTATAGTAAAACTAGTAAAACTTCAGTAAGCATAGATGGACTTATGTAATTACCATGGGATGCTTGTGATGAAAGAAAATGAGAATATGTACTCCTATGACCTCTTCCTCAAGTTTTTTTCATATGAGCCTCCTCTGCTCCATCCCCACTGCACTACTGGGTCTCCCAACATGACCTCTCACATCTCCAACACATCCTCCACATAACGGCCAGCATCACCTCCCAAAACAAATGTGATGTTACCTTCTGCTTCAAAACCTTCCTTGTGGCTCCTGGGTTCCTCCTGATGAAGCTGAGTTCTGCTTATGGGGTTAAAAATGTATCTCTAAGGCCACCCCAGGCAGAGGCTGAGCCAGAATCAGCACTGGGAGTTCCAACTCCCACTCTAGTCTCCAGTGTTCTCATTCTTGCATTCATGACACAAAGGGGAATAGCTGACTTTGGCAGGGAGGGCTACACTGGGTATGTATTTAAAAAACTCAAAGTGTGAGATTGATTCCAAGCATATTTTCACATCAGTGTAAGAGACATTATAGCAGATAAAACTGGCAAATTACTACTTCATCAGGCAAAAAGAAAGGAGCCACATGGCCAAAGAAACAAGAATTTAGAGCCAAAAAGAACTTCAGGCCCTCATGCCACAATGCAACAGACACATAGAATGTTCACCTTCTTTAGCTCCAAAAATTTGATTCACATCCCATGACTTTACATACTAAAACATTGTGCTAAAAACTATTTTCCCTCTACATAAAACACAAACATAAAACATAAGTGATGCGTAAGTGTTTTATAAGTGATTATAAAACATAATATTCCGGGCTTCCCTGGTGGCGTAGTGGTTGAGAGTCCGCCTGCCAATGCAGGGGACGCGGGTTTGTGTCCCAGTCCGGGAAGATCCCACATGCCGCAGAGCGGCTGGGCCTGTGAGCCATGGCCACTGAGCCTGCGCGTCCGGAGCCTGTGCTCCGCAACGGGAGAGGCCACAACAGTGAGAGGCCCGCGTACCGCAAAAGAAAAATAAATTAATAATAATAAGATTCAATTTAAAAATAAGTGTCTGGAAGTTGGAATTGGTTAATTGGAATATTTTATTTAATCTTTGGGTATTTCATTATGGGTGTCTAAGAACCTGATACTTGAAGATGTAATATATGAAAGAATGAACATACATGTGGGAAGGTTAAAAACTACCTGTGGACACCTTCTCCCAAATCTTATGAAAAACACTAATTTCCATAATATAGAGAGAATATTTAATTGTAATTCTAAAACAAGCACAAAATAAGTGCACATTAGCTTAACCACTTATTTTTAAAAATTCAATGGATGGGATCAAATACTGCAAGCTATCAGTAATCAAGACAGATTTTTATTTAATTTTTTAAAAAGTCTAATACTGATAAATACTTTGAAGGGAGGAAAACCTAAGCTGGCAAATCTCCTCTACTGAATGATTAACTTGAACGATACTAACTCAAGCATAGGATTAACAACTGGTAAACCGTAAAACCAGCCCAAGATTCCTCCCATGTAATATGCTTCAGTAGATTTGTCTTTTGCAGTGGGGTGACTCTGTGCCATTAATTTCTGTACTACATCCCCTCCACAGGCTCCTAACGCTCTTTGCTCACCTTCATGATTATGGGTAAAGAAAGGTCTGGTGAAGTGTAGAACAATGGGAAAAGTAGGGCCTGAATCAGCTCATAACCCCAGTGCCCCCTCCCAGTTGGGTTGGTCCAGTTCTACCACCAATAAAGAACCACCCATGCCTGAAAAAACCCAGATCCCTTTTTTAGCATTGTGAACCATGTAGGAGATGCTTATTATATCTGCTTTGTTCTCTATTTCTACAGTGCCCATCACCATAGCAACAAGGCACACAGATGGAAAAGTAGGCTAGAAATACCTAGAAATGGGGGTGGGGATGGGGACTATGGAAGAAAGGGCCTTTCACTGGTCAAGAGAGAAAAAGGCTAGAATTCTTCTATCAACACAACACTACGGGGCACTTCTAATGGAAAAAGTAGGTTTTCTTTGCAACAACAGAAAGCAGCCTAAAAACTCAATAAATATCAGTGGTTGTAGGAGGTAGAGTGGCTAACTTTTGGAGGTGTTAAAGCCAGGTCTATTTTATTAGAAAATCTTGTGTGCAAATCAAAACCTTTGCACAGCATCCAATTTTGGAAATTACACATTAGTTCCACAGTGTGGATGATTACTACTTAAAATTTTTGGTTATTTTGTTGTACTAAAAGTTGAGACATCTGTTAAGGAAGTGTGGCTGGGAAGATAAGTTGATACAATGAACATTTTCCTGAAAGTGACAAGTTTATCTTCCAAGTTTTTGTACAAAATATCCCCAGAGGAAATCACTGGGTGGAGTGGTGAGGGTGACTGTTGTTTCACCCTAGGGAGTCCCTGTCCCCATCAAAACTGGGACAAGGCCTTTCCCACCTCCAGCCCCTTTGCTGTCTGTAAGAACATCTTCACACTCCAAGGTCTCTATTTTGGTTTTTGTTTGTCTTTTCCTTTTCTACTGCCAGCCTGAGTCCTCCTTGTTCATAATTTTCTAGGACATTTGGAATGCTTGGGATATTATTTATATTGTTACTGGTCAGGAAATAGAACAAGGAGCCACACTGGCCACATAAGCTACTTGGGGAGGTTTTCTACGTAAATAAAAATGGTATATATATTAAAAAACAAGAGATGCTTTATGGACCAAATTGAGAGAGTTTTAACACTAGCAACTTAGAGAGTTTAGCAGAAAAAGCAATGGACAACTTTATGGGAATCTTAGGTCCTTGACTCAGCCGCTAACTAGCTGTGACACTGGATGATTTTTACTTTGCCTTTTTCAACCTTAATGTCTTATCAGTAAAAAGAAAAACTGAGATGGAACAGGGATATGAACTTGAGGTGTTCTAAGGATGATTTCAAGGCATGTTAAAATGTTATGCATGTGTGTGTAGTATTCTGGGAAAGACCCTCAAGGATACCTATAATATAAAAAAGGTTAAAAATCGATACTCTGTAAGATCTCTTCCACACAACTCTAGAATACCATGACTTGAATCAACTTACCCAAATAAACTCAAGGCTTTGAGCTCAGACTCAGGTGAATGTAATACTCAGGTCTTCTCAAAAGTCCTCACCCAAGGGACGCTCTCCCTGACCACCCTGTGTCACCAACCACTACCAGCCGCCAACCGCTCTCTAGCCCTGTACGCTGCTTCAATGTTCATCAGAGCACTCAGTACATGATATTATATGTTGGATTTGCTTATCGTCTATCTTCCCTCCTCTAGGATGTACGCTCCATGCTGTTTGCTTCATTGTTGGATTTATTCTCAGTGCCTGGCAAATATTAAGTGCTCAAAAAATATTGAATAAGTGTTTTCTTAATCCATAAAATGAAGCATGGCAGACCCAAAATTCAAATACATTTTTTTTCTTTTAAAAAATCTGGCGGGGGTGGGGGTGCTTCCCTGGTGGCGCAGTGGTTGAGAGTCCACCTGCCGATGCAGGGGACACGGGTTCGTGCCCCAGTCCGGGAAGATCCCACATGCTGCAGAGCGGCCTGTGAGCCATGGCCGCGGAGCCTGCGTGTCCGGAGCCTGTGCTCCACAACGGGAGAGGCCACAACAGTGAGAGGCCCACGTACCGAAAAAAAACAAAAAACAAAAAAAACTGGGCCCTGCTAAGAGCAATGTACTCTACTAAGCATTTTGTGAGCGTATCTGTCTTACTTAATCTTCGTATGATCACATTAAGGCAAGCTTTTCAATTTTTAGAGGCTTCTATAAAGTAACACATCTGGGAAAAGAAGGCAGGCAACATACTGTAGAAAAAGTTGTTTCATCAGGTACCAGATCTACAGCTAACTTGCAGTCTGCTGAGACAAGCCACAATCCCCTTATACAGTATCCACATTTGTATCCTGGGAATAACACTTGCCCCATCTCCCACAGGTCATCAGGAGAATAAATGTGCATATAAATGCTTCAGTATGTTAGAAGTGATGTACAAATGTACAATAGAGTAAGCAATGTGGTGGGGGGTCCCTGTAAAGTGTTTCAGTAGAGATCTGCTACAAGCTGCTGGGAGAAGGCAAGAGCACAGGGGACATCTGTACAGCGTCCTTACATACAGGGTGTCAAGAGCATCCAGGATCCAGGAGAACCCAATAAAGACTTATTAATCAATGGGAATGATAGCCAGGCTCAACTCCTCTCCCTTCAGAATGCATTACTCTGTAAAGAAACAAATGTCCCAAACCTAGCCTGGGACCAAACCTTTTTGCATGTAATTCACAGCCTCCTCTTGGAAAGAAATTAGCATTCCTGATAAAACGCTGCAGAAAACTTTTTTTCAATGGGATTAAGACTTGCTCTTAGAAATCAGTCAGCCACTGACCTAGGAGACCGTCAGTCAAGCACCTGGTGATCCTTACCAACATTCTATTTGTATACAGTCTAACAATGCGTATAAAAAATTATGTATTATTTCTAAATACTCTAGGAGAGTTTGAGTGTACATCCCTAAAATGGATAATGGTGATTCTATCACTTTGGTATCAAATTAGCTTCCATCAAATCTTTTTAAAAGAGTGATAAGCTCTAACCATGCTCTTTCCCTTTTGAATGTTTTTGTCCACCAAGAAGAAATCTTTAAATTGGCCTATTGGGGCCTTTTTCCTTAGAGTTGACAGCGAATTTGACTGAAAAGTTTTCTTTAGCACCCAAACCAGTTGATCTTCAAAGTGGGGTAAGGGGTTTGGGGGCTTTTTGTTTTTGGAAGGAGGAGCACTCTGGTAGAATCTACTTCCAGATCACCAATTAACCCTCATCTATAAGTATGTGCTTCAGAACACCTGATGTCCAGCTGGTTCCTTCTGGCCATCTCCCTTTTTTCCCTTTTCACAGTCATCCGCTCCCCACATTCCACAAGAAAGGTAAACATCTCATTTCTCAGGAGTCTGCTTGTGGTGCATTGCCTTGGGGAGTAAAAATCTCCAGGGCTCCAAGCTGAGGGTCATTTGAAATACCTGTAGGGTTACAGATGTTAAGAAAGTGATGGACTTTCAAGACTGAGAAATCCTTTTGGGAGTTGGGGAAAGTATCCATTTCTTTGCTTCAAACAACACTGGAGGGAGACCCAATCAAGTTGTTAAGACAACAGAACATGGAAAATCATTTTTGTGATCAATCACTAGGTAACTTTTGTCATACACCTCAGGAGTTTAAAAAATAGAGTGGAATTATACTGCCTTCATTCCCATACACTTATATATGTGGTAAGGTGTCTTAAGCATTGACACTTAAAAAGAAGCCTCGATTACGAAGCCTATCTTATTTTAGCAATAAGTTTTACTTATGCATAAGTAAACTCTTTTTAAGCCCAGGCATCTCACTGAGAAGTTATTTTCCATAAAATTTTACCTATGCTTAATACTTATTCATCAAAATTCTAATATACTTGTGCTGGTCAATCGTATATTAGTCAAAATCATAAAAACTCAATCCAAGTGAAATTTTGTTTAACATTTAGAGGCTTATTGTCACAAGAACTTAAAAAAAATATAGTGTGTATATATGTGCATCACAAGAGTACGATAAGGTAATCAATGAAAGATTTTCAAACATAAGACTGTTAAATGGGGATTAGGTTATATAGAAGAAGAATGAAATGAGTTCCACAAGGGAAGCAACTATGTAAAAATTCCCAGCTTTTCTAGACCAGCTTGTTTGTGTGTTTTATAAATGGATGACATGGTAGATATGAAATCACTGTGGTATTTAATTTAGCTTCCACTGGGTACATTAAAAAGAGTGTTTTTTTAAATCAATATTTATAATATCAGAAGTGCCATTTTTTACAACTATAAAAAAATTTAGATATTAACTTTTAAAATGTATGAGGAGAGGACATAGTGTTTCGAAATCCTTTTAGGGGGTACTGGACAAAAATCATTATCAGACACTTTATTCTAAACTCCTTTATTCTAAGGACTTCCCTGGTGGTCCAGCAGTTAAGACACCACGCTCCCAATGCAGGGGATCTGGGTTCAATCCCTGGTCAGGGAACTAGAGCCCACATACCACAACTAAGACCCATGCAGCCAGGTTAAAAAAAAAAAAAAAAAAGGCTTCGCTGGTGGCGCAGTGGTTGAGAGTCCGCCTGCTGATGCAGGGGACACGGGTTAGTGCCCCGGTCCGGGAAGATCCCACATTGCTGCGGAGCAGTTAGGCCCGTGAGCCATGGCTGCTGAGCCTGCGTGTCCGGAGCCTGTGCTCCACAACGGGAGAGGCCACAACAGTGAGAGCCCCGCGTACCGCAAAAAAAAAAAAAAAAAAAAAAAAGTTGCTTCTATCTTGCTGTCCTCTGTGCCCGAGTTTAGTCCCCAAAGCCTGGAATTGAAAGCACCCTTGGAGATCCTAAACTGCCTGTAAGCCAAGAACCTGTGCTGACCATCTAAACTTTTGACTTCTAATAGAAAGAGCCAGAATTATTTCAGTAAAGTCCAAAAGCTGAGTCAAGCATCCCCTGCAAATGGCCAAATCCAGAACTCTAAACACAGTAAACGTTCAGTAAACACTAGCTCATTAACAAAATATTTTGGTCATTCAACTGATATCTATTAACAGCATATATACAATAACTCTTCTTCCTACTTCTAACCTTCAAGGAAATCTTTCAGATTTCCAAATACCAGTCAAAAGTACATTATTGAAACAAAGCCCTGGACTAGATAATAAGTATACTGAATTTTATTGCCTAATTCTTTCCCACATATCAGGTATAATGCCTGGCTCAGGAAGCTCACTCGGGAGATGAACAAAATTCATCCTTTATCATGAAGGAGCACCTAGGAGGAGGCAGAGGCATTCTCTGGCAGAGGGAATATAACAGATGCACAAGCATCAGAGGCAACACGGGGAAGGGATTCAGCAGCTCCTACGAGTGGTAGGCAGAGGGAAGGGTCTGGAATGGTCTCTCACAATAGGTATGCTTGAACTGACTCTTGAAAGATGGGCAGGTGTTTGACAAGGGGATATGGACAGAGAGAGAAAAGGGGAAAAAAAGCCACGGAGTGAAGCCATCTGGCTACCTTGTACCTTCCTCCCTGCACTGCAGACAGTTTAGGATGGCTGGTGCATGGGGGTGTTATTGTACGCGCTGTGTCCATGGTGCACGCGTTGGCGATTTAGAAATGACGGGGGTGGGGGGAGCGGGGGGCAGTGAGAGGTGAAGCTGGAGAGTTGTAGAAGCAGACGGAGGAAGACTGTATTATATGGCTCTCCAAGGCATTTGGAATCGATCCTTTGGCAAAGCAAGTCATTAAAGGATTATTAAACCAGGTAGTCGTGGTATGAAATTTGCCTTTCACAATGATTATTTTCCTGTTGTGTGAACAGCCAATTTTGTCGGGGGAAGATAGGAAAGACTACAAACTGAACTACCATTTGGAGGCAATTAGCAGCAGTCCTGGAAAAGACTCAAGGCAGTCAAGAGACTGTAAAGGAAGGGCACTGTTGGGAGGTACCTTAAGGGTGTGGCCTCTGGACAAACTGGTCACCATCCTTTAAGGAGCAGTTAAGGGGGGAACAAAGCAAAGAGAAGCCCAGAGTGAGTTCTATGCATTTTAGGGTTATGTAATTGGGTAAATGGTATTGCTATTTGCAAAAAAATGGAATCTAAAGATGATTAGCAAGTTTTGGTGGGGGAAAAGGTATCTTTGGTACACTAACTCCAGGCCCTTACTGTTCCATAAGTCAGGTAGCACCGGAGATATCATCCCCATTTTAAGTTCAAAGGGGTAATTTTTTTTTTTTGCCCCAAATCACATGTAGCAGTTTGGGGAGTCCACTACATACCAGGCTTAAGGGCAGATATACAAGGGAGCCAAGATCCATGCTTTCACGTAACTTATATTCTGGTGTGGGCAGGGAGGGAAACAGAAGATAAACAAGCCAGCAAACAATAAACCAAAGCCTGAAAGACTAGGACGGAGAATGGCAAGGGTACTTTATCTGAGGTGATCAGGGAAACTATAACTGAGGCCACTGGTGCTGACCTTCCATTGAGAAGGAAGCAGCTACGCAGATTCATAAGAGAAGAGCGTCCAGGCAGAGAGCAGCAACTGAGAAGCCCCAGAGGTAGGAACAAGGTTGGTGTGCCCTGAAGGAGGAATTCCAAATACTGGCAAGGGGTGAGCGAGAGGAAGCCCCAGCTCCAAAGGCATTCCTGGGAGGGCGGAGGTGAAAGCCTTGAGCCCCCTTAGGGCAGTGCTAGCAGAGCATAAATACTCTGGGAATCTGCCCACCAAGCACACAGCATCGTGCATCCAGAAACTGCATCATGACTCACACTTTTCGAACACAAGTCATTGCTCAGTTGCCTATTTCGGCATTGAAATAGGGCCAGGAACAAACTCACTTAGTTTTGCCTAGAGAGACGAACTTTAAAATCTTCAGATGAACAGAATTCATCTGCTCAGAGCAAGAAATAACCTGCAGTCCAATGGCAGGCGATTCTGCCCCCAAGGCTCCATCATGTCCTCACATGTTACACGGGAGCAGAGCCTCCCAGCCACCCTCCAAGGCCCTCAAAGGGACTAGAGAGGCAACATTTTCCCCAAAGGATGCCCCATGAGCGCAGCTGGGGAGGATAAGGAGAAATGGTTCCCCACTGCCAAGGTGCCGAGCTGGGTCCTGTCAATGAGAGCCTGAAAGCCTTGGAGAGACCGGATGTTCGGTTGCCTGCTGGCTCTGAGATGCGCCATCCCAAGCACAGCAGTCCAGCCAGCTCTCTGGAACACACTGCCTACGCCTCCCCTCCTGTGGTCATCTTCCACTGCTGCTTTGTGGTCTACCTATTCTGCCAACATTCCTTCATGTGCCCCCATTCAGCCAAATGCCTTCAAATTCCCCTCGCTAAGGGTGATGCAGATCAACCCTCTGACCCTCTTTGAAAAGATCCTGCTTTACAGCCAATTTTCTCAGATGCATCTGCTTGGTGTATCCAAAAGAAAAAAGTAGCTGAATTTAAAGTCTGTCAATATAGCATGAATAAATTAGAAAAGAATTAAATCGTTCCTGAATTAGGTGACCCCTTTCAGAGGATCACATGGAGAAGTTATATATTATGAACACTTAAAGATGACTCCAAACATTACGGCTGCTTTGGAACGGTGCTGGAAACCTGTGGCACACTCTGATCCCTGCTTAAGGCAGGCTCATCTCGTGTCCAAGCTCATTTCAAGCCACACTTCCACAACATCTCTGCTCCCGCTCCCTGGCCAATTTTTGTTCCTAAAGTCACCATACAACCTCCAACCATAAGACGCTTGCACATACTTTCACGACACCTGTATATCTCCTTCCTAATAACGTTGGGAGTAGCAATTTTTCATGTATTTGCAGTGATTGATTCTCCTGTCTCCCCCAGTAACCTGTAACCTCCATGGTGGTATGGACCACGTGCATTTTTGCTTACTGTTCTGTCCCTAGAACCCGGCACGGTGTCTGGCACACAGTAGGTGCTTAACAAATAGCTGCTGGAAAAAAATACTATGAAATATACTCATTGGTGGAACGTTTCTGCTTCTGAAAGTGCATGTGGCAAAAAATCATTCAAACCAAGGCTGGAAAAGGTTAAGGCTGAGCTATTCTGGTTTTTATTATATATATATATATATATATATATATATATATATATATATATACACACACACACACACATATATGTATATATACACATATATACATATATATATACACATTTATATGTATATATACACATATATACACATATATATGTATATATATATATACACATACAGGGAAGACTGCTAGGTTTAAACTGATTTTGGGGACAATTCTCAAAAAGTCTGACTAACAATTTAACAATACTCATTTGGAAATGTATGGAGGTGACCAATTTTAAAACTTTTTTTTAATGGAATAAGAGCTCATTTTCAAAAAGGTGCATCTAGATTAGGCCAAATTAAAAAAGAAAAGCTACCGCTTACTTCATCAGGCACAGTTTATTAGGTAATCTGCATACATTTTTTTCATTTACTCCTCGTATCTGAATCTTACCCCCAGGTTACAGATTAGGAAATTGAGGATGCAAGAGGCATACTGAGTAAGTGGGAGAGCCAGGATTCATATCCAGATCTTTTTGATTCCAAGAGCTATATCTTAAATCTAAGCCACACTATAAGCTAAGAAATAGGTGTGGCATTGAGTAATAAGGCGTTGCTCCCTCCCATGATAAGGTACAAGACTGCAGTCTAGTACCATCGATTGGGGCCAGTATTTAAAATAGGATTTGGATGCCAACGATGTGGTAGTAGAGAAATGAGACAATTCATGAAAAAGGAATAAGGAGGAATATGAACTAACATTTACTGAAAGCTTGTTTTATGCCAGATACTGGATACTGGATTAGATGCTTTCATGTTAAGAGTTCTTTTAATCCTAAGAATCCTGTGAGATGGATAACAATCGTCAAGAAAAAAAAAGGTGTAGAAAAACAGTGGTGTTCGACTACTCCAATGTTCCTTTCCCCCATCTTACTAAGGATGTGAAAATCCCACGTTTTAGCTGGGCATAAGGTTGTCTACAGTAAGGACAATATTCCCCAGTCTCTATTCCAGCTAGATGAGGTCATATTGCTAAAGTCTGGTCAATGAGATTTAACAAGAAATGTATGACAGCCTCCAGGAAATTTCCTTAAGAGACCCTGGGCTCTTGCTTTTTCCCATCTTCTTCCCTTCCTTTTGTCCTCCCTTCTATACTTGGAACCTGGATGTGATGGCTGAAGCTCCACTTAGGACCATGAGATTGAGGGCCTCATTTGATGTTTGGTAGTTCTGAAAGGTGGAACCAGCCTAGGTCTCAGAGGAGTCATAATACCAGCTCTGGACTGTCTCTCTATAATCTTTTTTTTAATGTAAAAGAGAAACAAACATCACTTTGTTTAAGCAATTTTTCTTTGAGGTCTCTGTAACTGACAGCTAATCTTAACTAATCCAGCAACTCATCCAAAGTGATAGCATAGGGTTCAAACCCTGGCTCATCAGTCTGCACAGTTCACGCTCTTAGGCAGAAGCCTGAAGAACTCCTGATTATAATCTGCAATAGACTTGAGGGGAAAATGTAAAAATGCTGAAAAAAATTTGAAAGAAGAAAAGAAGGAAGGTTTGAATATGCTTTCAAATCTGCATACCTGAGACAATCAAAGGGAATATGCTATTCGACAGTAAAAAATTTAGTCTCCATCGTAGATGGGCTGAGGAAGATCTCAGTCACCTGCATGGAGCTGGAAAGAGAAGAGAAATAGAAGCTGTGTAGCTGATAATGTCTCTGAAAGATGCTGTTGATGACCGAGGAGTGGGCATTGTAGAATAGAGCCCTGAAAATGGCCACAGGATGAAACAAACAACAAAGAATTACAAGGAATCCTGAAATTGAAGAAGCAGGAGATGAAGTTCAAAGATACACAGTCTGGAAAGAAACAAGCAGAATCATATGACCCATATCAAGCAGAATCACGTGACCCATATCACGACCAAAAAGGCAAAAGTAAAGGTCAAGGTTGAAGCTCTGACAACTCATTTTAATTCATTTCCTTTACATGGGTTCACAACAGCATTGCAGAAGTGAATTTAAATTGTGTTGCAATTGAGTAGAATCCTAAATAAGAGGAAGTCATAGAACAGGGAGTTTATTATTACCCTTTGTTCAATTTCTAAATGAACAGCACTGAAAAGAACTTAGCAGAGAGATACAGTGATTGGAGTTAGGTCTAATTTTATTTAAGATCAATCTTAATGATCCAGAAAAGGAAAAATAAGTTGTGTTATGTCTGCCAAAGACATTATTTTAAACACGAGAAAAAAACCTAAGTCATAACAAAGGTGTGTAGGAAGTTTCGAAAATATAGATAAGAAATAAAATGCAAGTGGGCAATAGCAATAAAAGAAAAGGCAGCAATATGAAAACAGACATGACAGAAATTAGAATGCATTTTACAACTGGTTAAAGAAATTCTATACTATAATTGGGCCTCCCAAATTCCTATAAGTGGTCGCAGGTCTGTACTTTTTGCAGAGTAAGCAATACTCCCTGCGTCAGAAGAGCAGTGAGGGACATGCTATATAGGAGGCAATGAAAACCATGCCACCGAGTCTGAAGTTAACACGACAGATTCAGCATACATTTGTTTCTGATAATATCAGTGTAAGCTAGAAGGATACTGGAAAGAGAAGCAAAAAATAAATTTGGAAATTCAACTTGAGAAACACTAAACAAACATCAGATATTAAATAGGCTATTTTTTATGGGCAGTAAAAAATCAAAAAGGAACATAAAAATACTTGGATACCATCAAAAAGGATTTTAAAATTACAAAAACTTTTTTATAAATAAAAATTTTGGCTTAAGCAAGAATCTTCTACATATTATTTCCAACCTTCAACTCCAGAAAACAAAAGAAAAAATCACAAATTTCAAACCACTGCAGGAAAATACCCACACAGCCTAAAAAAATGTGGAGGGATAATGGAATATTATTCAGTACTAAAAAGAAAAATTATCAAGCCATGAAAAGACATGGAGGAAACTTAAATGCATAATACTAAGCACAAGAAGCCAATGTGAAAAGGCTACAGACTGATTCCAACTATAAGACATTTTGGAAAAGGGAAAACTGTGGACACAGTGAAAATATCAGTGATTGCCAGGGGTTAGGGGGGGCAGGAGGGATGAATAGGAAGATCACAGAGGAGTTTTAGGGCAGTGATAATATGATATAGTATCATACTCTGATGATATTATAATGGTGGATACATGTTGTTATATATTTGGCCAAACCCATAGCATGTACGACACCAAGAGTGAACCCTAATCTAAACTATGGTCTTTGGGTGATAATGATGTCTCAGTGTAGGTTTATCTATTGTATCAATTGTACTGACTCTGGTGGGGGATGTTGATAATGGGGGAGGCTATGCATGAATGGGAGCAGGGGGTACATGGGAACTCTCTGCAGTTACTCTCAATTCTGCTGCGGACCTAAAACTGCTCTAAAAAATAAATTCTATTTAAAAAAAAAAAAAACTTGAAAGACTTGGTACCCTTTTCCAGTGATATTGATTAGGGCCCTTTTCATTTTAATTAACGTTGGTGCTTTCATTCTGAGGATTCAGAGGAATGAAACAGCAATGGGGAGGGGAATGGTCTTTAAAAAGCAAATCTTAACTAGTCAAATGAAAACACTCCCAATGTGAGAATCTTCCTGTTAGGCTGGACATGTTGGAACACTTTTCCAATTTAAGAAAAAAAGAACGTTTCAAAGAATAGTAAATTTAATTCTAACATGTAGTAGATATCCATCCAGTAGGTATCATGACTCAACTGTACACTCAGCAACAACACTGTCCCCCTCATTACCTGAACTAAGAGTAACGTCTGATATGTTAGGGGCCCAGTCACTTGTGGGATTGGCTGACATTTTATATTCCTTCAAGGGTGAAGCTGTTGACTAGGGAAGCCAGGGGCAAAAGAAAGTCACCTTGGCACTCACAAATCAAAGAGCATTTTCGGTTCTCAGGAGGTGGAACCTCAGCACGTGGAGGGTACTGGAATTTTTAAACAATTATACTGCAGTTTGATTGCTTCTGTGTACTACAACCTGACACTTAGGTTTTAGGAGACCTAACAGTCTGATAAAGGCACATACCATTTCATTTCCTCTTAGAAAGCAGTGTACACTTTGCCTATTTTAAGTTGGTTAACTATTTGCAATTTAAAAATTTCAGGGCTTCCCTGGTGGCGCAGTGGTTGAGAGTCCGCCTGCCGATGCAGGGGACACGGGTTCGTGCCCCGGGCCGGGAAGATCCGACATGCCGCGGAGCGGCTGGGCCCGTGAGCCATGGCCGCTGAGCCTGCGCGACCGGAGCCTGTGCTCCGCAACGGGAGAGGCCACGGCAGCGAGAGGCCCGCGTACCGCAAAAAAAATCAATAAAAATAAATAAGTAAAATTTTCATACCGATATCTTTTTACGGACTTAAAAAAAAAGTTTTTGGCAAGGCGAATTTATTCAAGGAAGTTCACAGGTAGGTTTTCGTTTTTAAATCAGGTTTATCCTTTTTTGGGGAGGTGGGAAGGCGGCTGCTGAGAGGGAGTCTTTCTGACCACAAAGAAGTCTTCCACAAATGTCATCTGACTAAAGGCAACCTATGGACTTTGGGAAGTCAGGTGAGGACACAGAGTGATGAGCCAACACCCAGCCTCCCCCCTTCTGACCTCTCAGCACCTGCTCAACTGCAGCCCAGTAAGGGGAAACTCCTAGCTACTCTCTCGAAATGGGTATAGGTTACTCCCTTCTCCTTCAAACAAACGAATGCCAACACCACCGTTAAACTGTAGGCGAACAATTGTAGATTTCCCACGAGCAGAAAATGTTTGCCAACCAACAGCGCCAGGGCAGGGGGCAAAGGAGAGCGACCCAAGCGCGGACGCCCTCCGGAGAGGTCTGCTCATCTAGGGAGGGCGAGACTCCAGCCCAGGAAACCAGAACCCGGTTTCCGCACCACCCTGAGGACTCACACTCAGGTGCGGCGCCGTGACTGCTGGGGGAGACATGCGACCGCACCGTCGCGCCGCCCACTCCTCCTGCCCCGAATGATCCCAGCACCCAGAAGTCCCTCGGGGGTATCACTTCTAGCCCAGAGACGAGGGAGTGGCAAAACCGCGCCTCATCTCTCTAGCTCAGCCACCTGCCCGCAGGCCCGGCTCGCAGGTGAGGCGCGGACAGGTAACCGCACCTGCTCGGCCAACCCCACCTGCTGCGTCCCCTCACCCGGTCCTCCGCCCCCACCAACTGGGTCGGCTCGGCTCCTCCTCGGTGACCAGGGGCGTTTCGCCCCGACCTACCTGCGTGCCTCCGGCCCCGGGATCCGGCGCTCCTCGCGGGGTGCGCCCCGCGCCGCTCCGGGCGCGCCGGCGGCGGCCCCGCGCCCGCACTTCCTTGCTGCCGGCCGCTGCGGGCTCAGCGGGAAGCCCCAGCGCTGCCAGGCTCACCGCCTCCAACCGGCTCCATTGTGACGCGGCGCGTTCCGCCGGCCAATCGGGGCGCGGCGGCGCGAACCGCTGACTAAGTTCGCGGGGGGAGAAGGAGGGGACTGGGCGGAGGCAGGAGGCGGAGGCGTTGGCCGTGCGGCGGCGGCGGTGGCGGCTGAGGAGAAGGAGGAAGGGGAGAAGAGGGTAGCAGCTGCTTCGGTAGTTGCTCCTGCTGTTAAATTTGCAGCAGCCTCTGCCCGAGTGTTTGCCCAGCTTAGGGACTGCGGGGGCCTGTGACTCACCCCTTGCTGATGGAAACAAAGCGCGGCTGCCATCACCCCGGGAGCGCGCCATGTGGCCGCCCGGCCCGCTCGGCTGGGGCTAGAAAAGCGGGGGGCTGTTTTCAAGAGACGGCAGAGGGGCTTAGAGCTATCCAGGTGCACATGCAAGGCACTTTGGAAGTACATTTATGTGTCGGACCACTGCCTTCTCACATGTGCACCCAGAGTAACTTGTTATTTACATAACGTGTTTTGAACCTGAAGGGAAGGCTCGGGTGGAGCTGCGGGAAATCCCTTTACCTTTCCTTATACTGCGTACTTAAGATGCAGGGCCGAGCCCCTGTGTGGCAGTTTACAGTTGTACCAAACTAAGCGGCTTAAGATTCTGGGCCTCCAATAGCATCCGTCTCGCAATATGTCGTTATCCTCGGGATGCGGAGGGAACAACGTGATAGAGGGGTCTCGCTTTACTCATAACTGGGCTTTTACTGCTAAGAAACTGCCGGTCTACCCTATCTACTGACCCGCTCTTCTCCCTCTACAGTTAAGTGGGAAAAGTTACAATGTGCCTTACAGAACAAACGAAAAAGTAATCCAAACCCAGGAATTCGGGGGACAAAATTTTTATCATCCTCATTCACCCGCTACTCTCATCCCCACCCCAGATTTAACTCAGTCTTTTTGCAGACTATCATCCTCAACACTGCGATTCAATTAGGCAACATTTATATCTTTGAGTTGCTATGGCAATCACATTACCATTAAAAAAAAAATGTACGGGAACCTCCGAAAGGAATAAAATAAAGACTATAAAAGACTCAGCATTTGGAGCTTATCTGATCGTTTTGTATAAATGGGAGTAAAGAAAATGGAACAACTGAGTTATATGAGACCAAGTGGTGTCAGACAGAGACTGTTGAGATTAGGACTACAATTTAAATTACCCCAAAAGGGAATAAGAGGGTTGTCTTTGTGACACCACTGCTCTATTCTCTCCTTGTCCACTCCATTCTGGGTTGGCGGCTGTCTTGGAGGAAAGGCTGAAAGAGCATTTCTTCATTTAGTCATTGATAGAGTCTTTATCGAACTTCTGAGAGTGAGACACTGTGTATGTACAGATCTGTTAAGCTAATTTAGATTTGAATTTGGTCCTCAAACTGCTTACAACCTGGAGAGGAAGATAAAAAGTATTCAGAATTAAATATGAAACAAGGAAAATGAGTGCTATGAGAAATACTGATTGGTTGTAAAGTCATGGCATTAAAATTTTTAAATGTCTAATTTTCCATATGTGTCTTTGAATGTTTGGAAAGGCATATTGTCTCCCCTTCCAAAACCACGAACAGAGAATCCATTCTTCTATCACAGCAATATCACTACTTGTGTGACTTGGAGTAGTAACTTAACCTCCTTGGGACTCAGCCTCTTCATCTATAAAATAAGAGATTAAAAACTAGATGATCTGTTAAGATTCCAATTCCAATGAGGGTATGAATAAAAAAGTGACTCCCATGCTTGGTAACCCAAGTCACCATTAGCAGGAAGTTAAAGTGCTCAAGTTCATTAAAACTGTATTAGCTCTGGGTTCATCTCAGATATGTGGCTTATGAATGTATTTATTCCAATTCTCATTAACAAAATCACCCTCCATGGTGACAACATTTATTACTGACACTGAAGAAATTGGGCTTCTGAATTTGTGATATATTGCTTCTGGGAATCCTCCTCTGAAACTGTAGCATCAAACAGGTGTTTCTCTTGTTTCTTCTTCCTTCTGTTTCACTTCATATAAGCTCCTGCTTATATCACAGGAAAAAAATGAATGACCCCAATGCTGTTCTCATAGAACTTTAATACTCTGCACATGACTCAAGCTCATAAAGAAGAGTATTTAGTAGTAACTAGAAATTATTGGCCCTGGGTAGGCCTTATAATGAGAAATAAAAATACTGTGTGACTTTTTATGCCTGTGCCCAGTTTTTCTACTACACTGTAATCTCTTTGAAAGCAGGACGGGTGGAGTCTTGAAATATGCTGTCCTTAGAGGAGTATCTGAAATTCTCTAAGGGACTCTGATCAATTATTTTGATCAGAGAATGTCAATTATTCTGATCCAAGGAAATTCTAAAAGACTCAGTCACTATTTCCACAGCCAAATTCGTTGAAGTCTAAAATAGTGTTTAAAAGTCCCATCACAGATATTAAGCACTTATGTCACCATCAATATGCTAGACATCGTGGACAATACCAAAAAAGCATCAAACTTTGTCCCTGACCTCAGCAGCTCGTAAGTTAGATGAACACATAGAAAACAATCAAGTGCTACTTATGCTCCAGTGAAGAGAGGGATCAGTGCACATGGTAATAGACAAAGTCTCATGAAGAAAGGGAAACTTTAAGTATTGAAAGAGAAGCAAAATTTAGAAAGACTAAATCCTATACCTTTGTCTTATCTACCCCAAATATTGTCTTAAAATGACCAATCAGGACTCAGTCAATCTCTTTCTGGTAAGCCGAGACTGTCTAGAAGAAGCAGAAGTAGAAATACTCTATTTTCTATAACATCCCATTGAGTAGAATAGCTAGTGGTAGGTTGATCACATTCATATGAAAAAGAGGATGACTATGGACAGCACATGTGGCTGGTTCCTCTGTCGAATGACACAAATAATAGAAATAAAAGGATCACTGCAATTTGGTCATCTGGTTGTTGAACTGCATGACCCACATGAAGTAATCAACTAACTGCTAGGTTTGGCAGGTCCCTTTTGAGCTGATTCCCTGAAAAAAAATAATCTGAGTAACATCAGCATTAAGCTATGCTCCATGCGGCTGCCTTGATAAGGGCTCCATTTCCTCTTTGTCTTGAGAGTTTTTATGATTAATGGAAGGCAGAATATGATCCAGTATTAACAGTTCTTTTCTAATTCTAAAATGATTTCTGATAATGAAAAGTACTCTATTTCCTTAAATTAATTAAACATTGAATGTCTGCAGTGTATAAAAGAAAGCACTGGACATCTGACAGAGGTGAGGGAGAATACCAAGATAAATACAATAATTCCTTTCCTTAAAGATATGTACTCTGGTGGAGAAGGTTTATCCAGATAGCATATAGCATCTTAAAGGGGAGGTGAGGTTGGTGGGCTATGTAGGGTTGGAGGAGAATTATATGAACTTGGGTCTGAAGAAGTTTGGCTAGCTTTAAGGTTCTAAATTGAAATATTACTTTTAACTATTTTCTGAGCGTTATGGTTCAAGTTCGTTAGTTCTACCAAGGCATCAAATCAGAAGAAAAGAACAAGAGCAAGAATGCATTCAGGGTTTTGCATTCTCAGAGCATTTTCCAGAATCCTCCTGGTTCAGCTGTGTATGACTGAGCATATTGTCACTGATAAAGAATTTTTATTTACTTTTGACCAAACACTTCACCACGTTTTCCCGACCTTTTCAACCTCCTGGTTGTAGAGGTTTAACATGAGCTTTCCTTGGGCCTGGGGAAAATTCTGAGAATGACACCTGAGAATGAGCTCAGTAGTGAGAATTCCAAAGATAGGATGAGTAGGACATTGCACATGTTTTTGGAATAAGGTAGCTTGACTAGAAACTAATTGAGCAGGGCCGGCTGTGCACTTCTGTGTGAGTTGATCCTTTATCATGGTCCCAGTATGGAATATTCATGACTAGTTACTCTGTGTTCTTACTACCCACTGTGCTGATTGCCCCCTCTGCCTCAAGTATACACTGCCCTTTCCTTATGAGACAGGGGCTAGGAAGATGACTTTCCAGCCTCTTCTCCAAAGGAAAAACAAGAATTCCTGCAGCAGGATGCCCAACATTCCCAGTTGATCTGTCTTCTGGGAAGATGCCCAAATATTTCTTTGGAAGCTTCCTACGCATCCCATTTAAAGACTATGTACTGTCATCTGGGTCACATATTGGAATCCACCACACAGCAGCCAGCCAATTATTGACTCTTGTCCCTTTCCCATCCATAAAAAGAAGACTTCTAAGAAAATATTTGCAAGTGAAGCCAGACTGAAAGCTTAGAATTAAAGCAGAGCTGGTGCCCCTCAGCTCCTGCAAAGTGGTCTAAAAAAAGCCTGGAGGAGTTCTGCTAGTGGCTGAGACAATGCTTGCTGAGATCCCTGTGAGGATTCAATTTGTGTTCCCTAAACCATGTTGAAATCTGGTCAAAAAGTTTCCTGGTACTGTAAAAGCAGCTGGTATCTGAGGGTCCCCAGGTCTAACACCAGCCAGACAGTGACTCTCCCCACCAACCCCCACCTTTTTTTTCTCAACAGCTGTCTGTGTATGTGCTTCTGTGTGTGTGTGCTTCTTGGCCTAATATAAAGCCATCTGTTAATTATAATACACATCGAACACTAGCCTTCAATTCTCATATAAAATGATTCTGTAAGAGTAGGAGCTAATATATATATATATATGGTTTATTAAGAATTTTAAAAAATAAAAATAAATTGTAAAAGAACAAGATTCAGAGCATTTTAGAGATGGAGGAGAAAGAGATATATGCCAGAAAGAACACAGAACCTGGTGTCTTGGGTTCTACTGGTGGCTCTTCTGGCCATGAGGCCTAGGGCAAGCCACTAACAGTCTAGGCAGGAGTTTCTAATTTCCAATGTGTTTAATATATCTATCGTGGACTGTATAAGGAAAGAAGATAAGTATAGTTCACGTTTCAGATATCTCAGATTTCATTTCATTTTAATCATTTACCATCCAACAAATATTTATTCTGTGCCTACTACGTGCAAAACACTATACTGGTTTTTGGGGATACACTGGTCCATGTGATAGATGTGATCTTTGCCCTCCTGGGGTCTATAGACTCCCAGCACGCCTCCAGGGAATATAAGACTGGACATGATAAATCAGTGAGGACTGACTAACCAAACTCTAGTGTGTCCCCACAGCACCATACTCTCTGGCTTTATCTCCTGAACTCTATGTACCCAAATGCAGACACACCTTTGAATTATCTGCTTCTTCTTCTACTAACTTCTCTCTGCAGACTTCTTTACATCCAATTCACCATCTGCATGAAATTGCTGTTTTTGGAGCATAATAGAGCAATAAGACATGTGCCCTGAAGAAGCTTAAAGTTTTTAAAACTTAAAAAAATAGAGGCAAATAGGTAGCTGGTTATATGAGCAAATATGGGGCCAAGTAGGATCTCCTAATACAGGATATTATCATGGTTCAGAACCTACAACTCAAATATACTTCATAATAGCTGTATATAACTAGGTTACCTTATGAAAAAGAATAGTAAGATAATAAACCAGGTGTCCTTTATCTCATTACAAAATTGAAGGGCAAAGGTAGTCAGGTCTTACACTGGTAGAGGAAAGAGTGGGTTAAAGTAGGGAAGACTTCTCAGAGAAATTCAGACCTAATGGGTAAATTACTTAGGGCTCAAAGGAAGCCTGTTGTTTTGGTGAGCAGAACAGCTTTTGGTGGCTGACAAAGGCCTCTGTGTAGGTGGGGGAGTTACAGACAGTTTGATTACAAGTAAAGATGAGGCAGAAGCAAACTGAAGGATGAAAACAGATACATGGGTGGGTGGAAATTTAGAATTTTATCTTCTTTGAGTGAACTCAATTGTCAAATAAAATTCCTGGATTTCCTTAACTTACTTACCAATTCAATAAGCAGATATAATATTTTGTTCTCTAGGGTCCTCAAGGACAAAATATAATTATAATACAAATAATTTCTATTTGTGGACTCTTTTATAGTTCATGCAAATTACTCAGATAGTGTATTATAGGCATTTCTAAACAATATGCTCTTACCTCTATAGTCTGTATACCTAAGAGTGATGGCATCTATTAGCAGTTTCTAGCCTTGCTGAGTCACTCTGTTAATCCTCCTGCAGCTCAGTCATCATTCAGAGGCCCAAAAGGTTGAAAGTTGACAGCTGCTTAACTACAGATCCCTAACATCCTCTGGAGGAATGCTGCGAGACTGTGGAACTCAGGAGGGCAAAGGTCACGTCCATCACATGGACTAGTGCGTCCTCAGAAACAGGTTCGGTGTTTTGAACATAGTAGGCACAAAACAAGTATTTGCCGGGTGATAAATGAAAGAGTGAAATGAAATGAAGTCTGAGACTTCTGAAATGCACATCTTCTCTATCTTGTGTATTCTAGGGTCATCTCAGGATTTAACCGCTAGCTCTGTCCACTTTAGTTCTCATATTTTAACATGTTCTTACTTGATTGAAAAATCAACAAATTTAAAAGACTGGGATTTGGAAGTGGGAAGGAGTACATGGGGGTGAGTCAAGAAGACAAGGGAATGATATACAGGTGGCAACATTCATCAAAGTTAGCTAAAAATATTACTTATTACAAGATTACTTATTATATTTCTCATGGCTATATATGTCTTCATCTCTTCCTCCTGGTAACATATATATCTACATTGAATTGGGCCACTTTTTCCAACTTGAGTGTCTTGTGACTTTAAAGTACCATAATATCTTAAGATTTCTTTGATAATTTTTGACCAAAGGATTGGCTTTAGAGATGCTGGAAACCATTTTGCTAGCATAAAGTAACAAGACAGTATAAAGACATGAGTCAGAAAGTCATGACTACCTTTGGAAACAGTTACTTGAATATAGCACAGTGTAAAAGCAGGGATTCTGGATTAAGACTACTTGGATTCAAATCGTGGCTTTGCCCTTATGAGCTGCTTGATGTTTGTCATTACTTAATTTCTCTGTGCCTTAGTTTTCTTGGAAAATGGGTTGTGAAGATTAAATGAATAGTATGGTTAGAGTAGCTCCAAGCACACAGTAAATCCCATATTAATCTTAGCTTTTATCATGATCTTGGGGAAGTAACTTACTGGGTTTAGAGTTTCCATGTATAAAATGAGAGGCTTTGACTAGATTATCTCTAAGGCCCTCCTGTACTTACTGTTTTCAAGTGAAGACAGTCCAGGCATTTTTCTACCATATATGTATGTGGTTAGAGATGGGGAAGTGCATGAGTAGTTAGTAAATGCTTTCCTTGACTGATGGAAGACGGGGCTATTGGGAGATTGAGATAACTTTCTTCACTAGACTCTAAATTCCTTGAGGGTAAGAAGTATATCTTTTCCTCTTCAGGATCGCAAGGACTAACATGGTACCTGTGGGGAGTGAGTGCTCTATAAACCGTTAATGAATGTGGAATAAATGTCTGTGTCTTATGTTTCCAGGTGTGTGGGAATGGAAAAGGGTCATAAGGCTTCCTAAGCCTTTTCTAGCTTAAAGCTACTTACACAAAATATTCAAGAAACATTAGTGCTCTCTACTGGAGATATTCATAGTGCAGGAATTCATGATAGATTGGTTTTTTGATGGCAGATTCTGATTTGACTTCAGAAGTCTTGGATTTTAGAAATGGAATATAGCAGGTAGACATATTTTGCTGTGTTGCAAGTACAGATTTGGTGTTATGGCATTGAGAATGGTGTGATTTGCACTAAAACCCAAGACTCTTTTCCTTGCCTTGCATTTCTGCCCTTTCTCCAGAGCACTTGTATCTACACATTTGTACAAATGTTGTGTTCTTTCTCATTCATTTTAAATAAAAACAGAGGGGTAGCATTAAATATAATATTAATGTTAAGAAAGTGAAAAGACAACCCACAGAATAGTAGAAAATATTCACAAATCATATATTTGATAAGAGGCTTGTATTCAGAGTATATAAAAACAAAATTCAACAATAAAAAGAAAAATAACCCAATTTTAAAACGGCAAAGTATTTGAATCAACATTTCTTGGGAAAAAAAAATATACTGATGGACAATAAGCACATGAAAAGATGCTCAATATCATTAGTCATTAGGGAAATGCAAATCAAAATCACAAGGAGATACTACTTCAAACTCATTAGGATGACTAAAATAAAAAGAAAATGAGAGATCTCAGTAAGGATGTGGAGATATTGGAACCTTTATAACATTCCTGGTGGAACTGTAAATTGGTGTATCCACTTTGAAAAACAGCCTGGCAGTCTCTCAAAGTGCCAAACACAGAATTGCTATATGACCCATCAATTCTACTCCTAGGAATATATTCAAGAGAATTGAAAACACACGGCCACAAAACCCTGTACATGAATGTTCATAGTAGCATTATTCATAATAACCAAAAGGTAGAAACAGCCCAAATGTCTACCAACTGATGAGTGAATAAACAAATTGTGATATATCCATACAATGGAATACTTTGTGACCATAAAAATAATGAAATATTGATATCTGCTACAACATAAATGAACCTTGGAAACATTATTCCAAATGAAAGAAACCAGTCATGAAATGTTACATAATATGTGATTCGTTTATATGAAATGTCCAGTATAGGTAAATCCACACACACACAAAAGAAGGTTAGTGGTTGCCAGAGGTTGGGGGAGAAGGGACAGAAGGTGACTGCTAATGGGTACATGGTTTCTTTTGGGGGTGATGAAAATGTTCTGATATTAGATAGTTACGATTGCTGTATAACTCTGTGACTATATGCAAAAACCAGTGAATTGTACACTTTAAAAAGGTGAATTTTGTGAATTGCATCTCAGTATACCTGCTGTTAAACAAAATCAATGTCCTCTAAACATACACAATTCTAATAACCATAGGACAAAGTTTCAGGCTTTGGTGGATCTTTTGAATCTGGACAATGCCCCATAAAGATCTCCTGTAGGGCTACGCCTGTCAAGGGATTTCTGGGGTTTTTTGTTTGCTTTTTTTTTAACCAAAGAAATAATCTGAGATTGTGTCGTTTTAATGCCAAAAGAACTGATTAAGAAGTGACAAAAGCAATCTACAGCTTATTTTGGTTTTATCAAATTTAAACTTTTTGCCTTTTATTAAGCAAACTATTAGTTATATTAATTTTTTAAAATAAAAACTATAAAAGAATGAATCCTCTCTCAAGTATTCCCCAAACTGTGCATTTGGGGTCTTATAATAAGTGCTGGCCAGGGCTTAAGGATGATGTGATAGGGGGAACTTTACGTAAACACACTCACCCCTTCGTATCCACAGGTTCTGCATCTGTGGATTGAATTTTAATTGGCTGTTGATTGAATTCACAAATGCAGAACCTGCAGATATGGAGGACCGACTGTACTATACCATTTTATATAAGGGATTTGAGCATTCATAGATTTTGATATCCATGGCAAGTCCTGGAACTAATACCCTGTGGATACTGAAGGACGACTCTATATTTCTCTTTTCATTTCTGTCAGTTTTTGTTCCATATCTTTGGTGCTCTATTGTTAGGTGTACATATGTTTATAGTTGTTATATCTTCCTGATGGATTGATAGTTTTAGCATAATAGAATGTCCCTCCAGCTTTATTTTTGTTGTTTGCATGGTGCATATGTTTTCATTATTTTACTTTCAATCTATTTGTAATTCTGACAATAACCTGTGTCTCTTGTAGACAGCACATATTTGGATCCTTTTTTTTAACCCAGTCTGACAATCTCTGCTTTTTCATTGGATTGTTTTGTCCATTCACATTTGTTATTAATATAATTGAATTTACACTTCCCATTTAAGTTGTTGTTTTTCTATGTCTCACCTTTATTTTTTTTGCATTAATGCCTTCTTTTTCATTAATTGAATATTTTCTAATATTGCATTTTAATATCTTTAATGATTTTATTGCTATATATGTTTAGTTATTTCCTTTAGGGCTTAAGATATACATCTTAACTTATCAAAAAAGGCTTCAGAATTATACCAGCAATTCCAAGGCAATGTAGAAACATCATTCCCATATAGCTCTATTCTCGTTCTCTCTTGTTGTGGTATTACCGTTATAGGTATTACCTCTATACTGTTATAAACCCAACAATACATTGTTATAATTATTATTACTTTACATAATTTTATGTCTTTTAAAGAAGCTGAGAGAAGAAAGGAGAGCAAGTGTATATGTATAGCTTTTGTTATATCAGCCTTCTTATTTATCATTTTAGGTTCTCTGCATTTGTTCCTATGGATTCAAGTTAAGTATCTGATGTCAATTCTTAACCCAGTATGGCTTTATTCTCACCAACCTCCTGTGCTGTTATTGGCAAATATATTAAATTTCTGTATGTTATAGGCCCATCATACAATTAAATATACATTGCTTTACGCTTTCTAAGTGATTAAGCGAAGAAATGATAAGAAACAGGCATTTATACTCTTTTATAATTACATCATTACCTTTATCAGTTCTCTTTGTTGTGTGTGTGCGTGCGTGTGTGTGTGCGTGAGCTTGTGTACGCTCGCGCGCTTGTATGTATTCAAATAAGTGTCTGAGGTCACTTCCTTTCAGTCCCAAGGACTTACTTTAGTATTTCTTGTAAGGCAGGTCTGCTAGCAACAGATTATTTCAGTTTCTGTTTATCCTAATATCTTTATTTCACCTTCATTTTTTTGAATGATAAATTTGCTGGATATGGGATTCTTGATTAGCAGTTTTTTAAATCTGAGGACTTAGAATATGTAATCCCATTTTCTCCAGCCCTCTATAGTTTCTGATAAGTCAACTGTTAATCTTATTGGAGTTTCCTTATAAGTGAGGAGTCATTTTTCTGTTGCTGTTTTCAACATTTTCTTTGGAAATTTTACTATGATGTGTCTATTCATGGATCTTTTTTAGTTTATCCTATTTGTAGTTTTTTGAACTTCCTGGTTACGTAGGTTTATATTTTTTCAGTAAAGTTGGGAAGTTTTCAGCCATTAATTTTTCAAATATTTTTTCTGCCCCTTTCTCTCTCTTGTTCTTTTCCCGGTACTACCACTACATGTCTGTTGGTATACTTAATAGTGACCCGCATTTCTCTGAGGCTTTGTTCATTTTCTCCTTTCTGTTCTTTGAATTACATAACTTCTATTGATCTATTTTCAAGTTCTTTAATTTCATCTTCTGCCAGTTTAAATTTACTACTGAGCCCATCTAGTGAATTTTAAAATTTCAGTTATTTTACTTTTCAACTCCAAAATTTCCATTAGGTTCTTTTAACTAATTGCTATCACTTTATTAATGTTCTCTATGTGATGTGACATTGTCATCATGCTTTCCTCTCTTCTAAAATCATTGTTTCCTTCAGTTCTTTGAACATATTTATAATGGCTTCTTTGAAGTCTTTTTCTGATAAATCTGACATCTGGTCACTCTTACGGGCAGTTTTATTGCTTGCTTTTCTTCTGGTATACAGGTCATATTTTCCTGTTTATTTTTCATGTCTCATAATATGTTTCTGAAAATGAACATCGTAGATAACATATTGCAGCAACTTTGGATACTGGCTCCACCTCTCCCCTCCTCTGGGGCTTGTTGCTGTTGTTAGCTTGTTTAGTTGTTTAGGAACTGACTGGGTTATTTTAGTTAAGTCTATTCCTTGCCCCTCCTCCTCTGCGCACTAAACACACATAGAGTCTGTGATGTTTTTCCTCAGGGGTTCATCCTTGGATGTGCCCAGTCACTCTGGGATAGCAAGGTTTTAGCGGGATTGTTTGTCTGATTACCTGACCATACCCACCTGTGAAACTCCACTAATGGCTGGTTAATTGCTCTATTGTTTGTAACAGTGCCCTGGGGAATAAATTGCTTTCCACATTAATCCAATCAAATTCAGGCTCCTTTGAAGTGATTGTTCCTGATAGTCAGCGTTTGAGGTTTATTCAGATTCTGGGAGGGTTTTTGCAGCTGTTTTCTTATTTTTCTCCAGCAACTGTTTGTCTTATCATTTAGCCTACATATCCTCAAGTAATTTATCAATCTCCTTCCAATTGCCTCTAACCAACAATTCTACTGTTTTTTTGAAAGTACCCTTAGGCTTGAACTTCACATGCTGTTTCAGATAAAGTTGATTCCTTTGGGGAGAGAATTTGAGCTCTTTGTTCTATGACGGCCTTTTCTCCCAGGCAAAATCTCTGAGTCACAACTCTGGTGCTGGCGTAAGAAACAATAGCTCAATTCTAAGTGACACCCCAGCTCAAAGAACTAAGTGCTCAGTGGATGTGGGGGCACAGCCCCAGATGTCCTTGGCTTGTTTCCCTTGGCATAAACCCCCTGTCCTTAGGGCTGAGGCAAGAGCAATTGGAATCTTGGTGTCCTACCATGCCCAAGGTAGAACCTTTGTCTCATGAGTGGGAGAAGGGAACCCCCACCTCTTGGTTGCACTTATCCAGAACTTCACCTCAGCAACATGTAGCTGGGGGCAGCATGAGAAACGCTGATATCTTGTCCTTCCCAGGAAGATAGGCTTCCAACGGGGAGCTGGGGGGAGTCAGAACCTTGTGTTCTCAGCTGTACCAGCCTGGGTGGAGTTCCCATCTCATTGAGCTGGGAATGGTGAGGGATAGTATGGATCTTGGTTCAAATACCACAGACTCTTGGAGTTTTATGGAGTTTTAGTAAATATTATTGAGTAAATATTTCCTCACGTGCTGTGGGCCTCTAGGGCCATTTCTATTTTTGTATGCCCACATGGCCAACTACTTTTAAATGGCTGTTTAAAAAATACTTTTCATCAGTTTTGCTGAGGAGTGAGTCTGAGTTGCACATGCCAGAAGTGGAACCAGGAAGGAGAAACGGATCCAGTATAGATTAGCATTGTCTTTAGCTGAGTGCTTGAAGTATTTGTGGTTGCTAGTGGAAGGCCTAAGATGTATTTGTAATACTACTACTACTACTACTACTACTACTAATTTTCTTAGGTTAGTATCCCAGAGGCAAAGCCTAAGATAGTAGTTCCTGTAGATGATTGGTTGATTGAGTCCTCTCAGAAGAAATCTTTAGAGAAGTGGTGACATGGGAGAATACAAGTTCCCAGGCATCCCTCAAGGGGGGTGGTGTGATCCTCTGTAGCAGCCAACACTCACAGCATCTAAGGATGGATACTCTGCAGTAAAGAGACTCAGAGTAGGGTTCAACAACAGCTGCTGTAAGAATCTAAATCAACCTCATGAAAGTAATTGTAGTAATAGTAATAAAAGTAATATAACAGCTACTTTCACTGGCCACTTTCTGTCTTTTAAGAAAGCTTACACTTACTATCTCTAATTCTCATGACTACACAGTAAATTAGATATTACTCTGTCATTTCTACAGATGAAGAGATCAGACCTGACCTGTTCTAGGTCACTCAGCTTGGTTGTAGATATTATTCTCAGATGCAACCTGTCTGACTCCAAGGCCTGTCCTCTGTCCATTATCTATACAAAACTGCCCAAGAAGAGGTAAAGAAACAAGGAATGAAAGAAAAATAAAAGGAAAAAACAGAGAAATAGTAAGCAAAAAAGCAGAGGCATGCCTGGGAGTGCATACCAACAGCCCCAGTAGCTATTCATTAGCACAAATACCCTTGGTTTTGGCCTAAGCCTTCTGGAGTCAGCCTTGTCAGGGCTCAACAATGCTGAAATCTCTTGGTTAATATCATCCAAGGAGTGAGAATTTTGGGGAAAATGTACATGGGCCCATTACCCACTCAACATGCTTAAATTATTTGGTTTAGCAAGGAGCAGAGCTATTTCTCTAAAACAAGAATCCCACGTGGCAATATTTTCCTTCAAATTAATTGGCAGTGGAGAGACTTCAAGTGGCCCTACATACGCCCTAAGCCCCATTGTGGTTCAAGTGCTAAATGTTTAGGTGCTCTGTGAACGTCAATTTAAACAGCATCCTGCAGCGATTTATTCCAAAGGAGCCAGATTTTTGTAAATAGAGGATACATGCACCTGGTCTCTTTTCCGTAAGTGACAATGTGATATTTCTTAACAAGACTAATGTAAAAGAAGACTTACAGGTCAAGCCATACTCATTGTTAGGTGCAATAAATGCTTTCTTTTTACATTGAAGACGTTTCGTGAAGTAGATCGTACAGATCATTTCAAAACCTTTCCTTTTTTAGGTTAGGTTAAAGAGAAATTGCCATTCGGTAAGAATACAATTCTACTTGAATGATAAGTTAGGCATCCAACTAAACTGATCTAGTGAACAGTGAACAGTGTAGTTGAAGTTAGAAATCACTTTGTCTTGCTAATTTAAAACATATTAGCGTATAAGTAACTTTCTCAATAGCACCTGTGACTCCAAATGGTGTGCCGTTTGAGTATCCCAGAAATATTGGAAAGTGGTGATTTTTATCTCGAAACAGGAACACTCCTAATCTCCTGAAACAGAAGTTATGCTTTCAGACCTAGAAACACCAATGCAAACTGACAAGTTAATAACTCCAACAACAAAATTACAAATACTTCATTGGCATATGAATAGTGTGGAAGTTATAACAAACACATTTGAGAAAAATTTAGATTTATTATATTCAAACAAAATCCTTTCAAAGTTTAATCTCACATCTGCTTTTTCAAAGCCAGCCATGATCGGTAACATGATTGAACCATATTTCTAATCCCTTGGGTTGCACATTGTTTTAATTTGTTATGCAAGAATATTTTTTAGCGTATGGCATTTCAATATTTTTTAAGGTTTCTTACAGCAGTTTCTAGGACAGTTTAAAACTAAATTTTCCTTGGAAAATGATTCCTTATCTGTACCAGTAGAAATAGATTCAGGAATCACAGCTGGGTTAGGCAGAATACATGAAGTAATGATACTAATGACTGATATCTGTTGCTAGAGGACCACTTCTGATGTTTAATTCCTTACAAAATCAGACTGATCTGTGATTCACTATTATTTTTTATTATTATTTTGATTTTATGATACAACTAGAACAATGGACAGTACTTTAAGACATAATCCAAGAGGAAAATAACCTGTACTCTGCATACACCAATTTTTAATATTTCTATGTGTTTTCTCTCAGTTGTATTCCATTTGCAGTGAATTTTTATCTTCAGTGGCCCTGTATTCGCCTTCAATGCCCCACAAGTCCAGACTCTCGGTGGAGCAGATAAGACCTTCTCCGTGCTTTCAGTCTTATTTCTCCTCTTGCTAACCCTTAAAAGTCTGCCCCAGGGCTTCCCTGGTGGCGCAGGGGTTGAGAGTCCGCCTGCCGATGCAGGAGACACGGGTTCGTGCCCTGGTCCGGGAAGATCCCACAAGCCGCGGAGCGACTGGGCCCGTGAGCCATGGCCGCTGAGCCTACACGTCCGGAGCCTGTGCTCCGCAATGGGAGAGGCCACAACAGTGAGAGGCCCGTGTAACGCAAAAAAAAAAAAAAAAGTCTGCCCCAGTTAAATCAATTCAAGAAGTGTCAGTGTCTGACAATAGCTTAATATTTGTTAAAATCAACAGTCACAAAAAGTCATTAAGCATTTACTATGTACTAGGTGAAGTATATGCTTATATTCCATGATATAACTACACACACTCATGCACACGCACACACAAACACACCCATCAGGCAGGTCCTTTCCATGGAAAACTAAAATGTAAAAATGGCCCTATTATTCCAAAAAAAATCAAATATTATTCCTGACAAGAGTATGTTTTTATATTTTTATTTTTATTTAAAGGAACTCTTTATTTATTTATTTATGTATTTATTTATTTATTTATGGCTGTGTTGGGTCTTCGTTTCTGTGCGAGGGCTTTCTCTAGTTACGGCGGGTGGGGGCCACTCTTCATCGCGGTGAGGGGCCTCTCACTATCGCGGCCTCTCTTGTTGCGGAGCACAGCCTCCAGACGCGCAGGCTCAGTAGTTGTGGCTCACGGGCCTAGTTGCTCCACAGCATGTGGGATCTTCCCGGACAGGGGCACAAACCCGTGTCCCCCGCGTTGGCAGGCAGATTCTCAACCACTGCACCACCAGGGAAGCCCAAGAGTATGTTTTTAAATACAGAATATAATAAACATTATGCAATACTCTTTTTCAAAATCTATTGACATTGATGAGTAAATATATAATTATAGGCTTACAAAGAACTAAGAAGAGACATATCCCATTTTAGGCAAGATCTTCATATAGGATCCAGAAACCCAGAATTACAAAACAGATTAATTAGGGGTGATTATTTTTTCCAAGCAAGGGTGCCACCTCACATGATTCTTTTAAAGTATGAACTCTGATTTAAAATATTTAATATTTCGATTTTAAAAATTCATATTTGTGCACTAGCTTCACCCGTAATCATTTCAGAGGCATAGATTTACCTCTCTGAGCTACTTCCTGAAAAATATATCCATCTGGACAGAGAGCTAAATTTAGGTCAAATTACTTTCTAAAATTTAAAAACATTGTATTTGATTGTCTTGGAACATTGAAGGTAGAGAAGAAAGAAGCAGAGGTGACTAATATTTATTTAATATTTAATTTTTCCAGACTCTTTGCAAGGTGCTCTGTGTCCTGCTTAGCATCAACAGTTTTTGAGGTGAGTGTTCCTATTATTACTTTGTAAATCAGAAACAGAGGCCCACAAATAACCACAGTAATACAGCTAGTAAGGACTGAAAAGAAGTTTATAATCCAGAGCCATAGGACTCCATAGTGCATGCCTTAAAAACAAAAACAAAAACAACCCAGTTTATCAACCATAAAAAAAAAGCAACTTAAAAAAGATCCTTGATTTTGGAAGAAGATAGTATGAATATTTTTTGAGTACAAAGGCCCACATTGTTATACTCCAACAACATGTAAATTAACTTTTCTAGTTAGCTTGCTTTAAGGTAAAACAATTTAGGCCCTAGCGAATTGTGGATTTAACCTCTTGAAAAATACTGAAAATTTACCAAGCATGAAGAAAACAATTCATAGCACACTGGCATATTAAATGCTCAGTTTTTATGAGCAAGCCATGCCAAATATAAGGTAATTTTAGCCATTGAAGTCTGTCTTTATGTAAATAGATGTCTGCTCTCGCTGGTGCCATCCCAGCAATACAGATGGGCTATTTGTTGCCTGGTGCCAGGCTATAGAAAGATCTTAGAGTATCACAGATTGGTCTGCTGTTAGAGTTGGAACTGAACCAACTACCATATGATAACTGCAGTCATCTATTTTGATAGTCAGTTCTCTTCATTAGTATTCATTTTTGCTCTGAGAATTCAGCTCTCACACTAAGGGTGGGTCCCTAAAAGCATCTGGTTTCCCCCTTCCATATCACTGGCTTTGGATATTTTATTAATTGCAGTGTGAGTTGGCATCATTTACTAGTTTCAAATACTCTTCAAATGCCATCAGTATAAATGTTCCTTTGTTCCTTTCTTCCTTCTTTGTGAAAAAAAATCACAGGGTTCTGAATCTCTGGCCCATTACGATGCTGTATTTTATTTCATTTTTGATATGGAGTGAGCATAGCCAATCTCTCAGAATGCGGTGAAAGATTTTTGCTGCGTGACTACATTTTTCTTGTATGATTTCTTTCCATCCTGACTTTCCTTTAATCCATCCTGTCTATTCTTGGAACTCCTTCTACTGCTTCTCTCCAACTTTCAACTCTTTTTCAAAGTGATAGATGTCACATCCATGCTACTTCAGAACTTTCATGTATCCATATTCAAGTAATGCCTTTCACCACCTTTACACTACTATATGAATATGAACCAAGAGGACTCAGGCAACTGAGGGATCTAGGTTATGAAATGCCTGGTTTATCGTTTTCTTGACCCACACTACCTCCAGAGTAGGAGTAAAGCTTGGAAAAATACTCAAATTAGATTCATGAAAATTCTGAAGTGGCGTAGAGGTGACATCTATTATTCTGAATGAATCCTATACATTAAAAGCATCAGAGTATCCTATAGCGTGCCAGTGTGGCAGCATACTGAACCCTGCCTCAGAGTCTGCAAGACCTAGAAGCCCCATGAGATACAGAGAATGACAGAACTTCAGATGACACATCAGATGTCAGCACGTATGCCGCCCTATCTTATGCAAGCAACTACATTCTGGGTCTTGAGATGGAAACACTAAGATTCATTTATTCCTTGTTCTACTCCTTTATTCACACAAACGTTTATTGATTGCCTACTATGTGTCAAGAACTCTGCTAGGAATAGAGCTCACAATCCTTTTCTTGGCATCACGGTGGTCTTTTCCCTCCTATCCCCACAAATCACAATGGTACCACAGTTAAGTATTTGCCAAGCATCTGTGCTGTGCTAGGCACTGTGCTGGTTATTTACATAGTATCTCTCATCATCATCATAATCTTGCATGGGAGATAGTCATATTCCCACTTTATAACTAAGGAAACTGAGACTCAGAAAGACCAGTTATCTTCTCAAAGTAAGTGGTGGAGCCTAGAATCCAAGAACCCTGGTTTGGTTGGACTCCAAACAGCTGTACTACAGCTCTTTTCTCCAATAAGCTGTAGAAAACCCTCCTGCACTGAGAGTTAAGGTGCTCAGCGCGCCAGACCAGACATCTCCCGCAGCACTTTGGAGCAGTTCCAGCTCTTGTCCAACCAGGACTAAGTTCAGGCTTCCTTCCCTCTCTAGGGTTTTGGCAACCGAAGGTTCTTCTCCTGAAACTAGTCTTTTTCTCTTGTGTCTCTTGCCAACGGTTGTCTAGTTGCCTAGTTAGCAGATTCAACTCTTATCTTCCTCTTTATAGCCCTTCTCACCTGTGTATCAACAAATTTAAAGTCATTTGTTCTCACTTGTCTTTCCTTTTTCTAAAATGCACTTAGTCTTTCCTTCTATGTGGTTAAAGTTTTTCTGTCATTTCCTAGATCTATTTAATGCTTTATTTTCTGGTGAGTGTATACATCCAATGATCAATTCTTCCCCCTCCTATCCCGTGCTGCTTCCTTGCAATCTTACTTAACTTATCAAGCCTGGTATCTGCTGCTTCTGAGCAAGAAATATTAGGCAAGTTGTCTCACCAGTATGTGCCTCAGTTTCCTCATTTGTACAAGGCAATAGTACCTACTTCATAGAGTTGTTGTAAGAAATAAATAAAATAATACAGTACTTGACCATGATTGGAACTTCGTAAGATATAAATGTTAACCGTTATTATCGTTGAGGTTTAGTAGCGCATGTCAATTCTTTTCATCAGAATAGGCTCATAGGAGGGACTAAGACCTGGCGATAAACCCACCCACAGGGGAGCTGGCACCTGAGGCATGTGCTGGGCTGGAGGTTTAAGCTGTTGGGTAAGCATGCTTTCTGACTTTCTGAGGGCTGAGTCAGATTCAGTCAGGCAAAGAGTTGGTAACAGAATTGACAACGATGTAGCAGGGAGTTCTGGCATTTGAGAAGATACAGCAGTGAAGACTTGAAGATTTGTCAAGCGCTATGAAGGCTAGGTTCTCCAGGCTGATTTCCAGGACAGGCCCCCAATCCTTTGGAAGGGACCTTTGAAAGAAGTCCTGGTAAGGAACTGGAATATAGGCGAGTAATCAAGAACTTGGAGATGGTCAGAAGCCAACTGTAAGCCACGGAGGTAGATGTGGGACTTGGGAATGCAGTGAAGGTCCAGATATCAGACGTGGGGCCTCACACCAGAGTCAGATTCAGAATAGAATGAAATAGAATAGAATAGAATAGAACAGAATGAAATAGAACAGAGCAACATGGGGCTCTGGGACGAGGGGCTGGGGCAGTCCTAGGCCAGGACTAGGGACCCAGCCAGCTGGTGAGGACTTGGATCCAGACCCAGCAATTCTGGGTAGGGAGAGATATAGAGATGAGAAACCAGGCTGAGCTGGATCCTTTATAAATCTAATATTTTATTAGTCTATATTAGATTTATACACCCTGAAAGTTTAGATAAGTACGTATATGTAGGTATCTTGATTTGGTGTTAATTAACTTCTTATTCTGCTACTACTGCGAAGTATCATAGAGATAATGAAAAATAGATGTGAAGGTGATTTTTAAGTTTGCGGGCCCCTCACTGTTGTGGCCTCTCCCGTTGCGGAGCACAGGCTCAGCGGCCATGGCTCACGGGCCCAGCCGCTCCGCGACATGTGGGATCTTCCCAGACCGGGGCACAAACCCTTGTCCCCTGCATCGGCAGGCAGACTCTCAACCACTGCGCCACCAGGGAAGCCCAAGTTTTTTTCTTTTTTAAAGCTTTTTAAATGTAAGGAATTGTGGCTGTTATTTATAATCATACCTTTTCACAACAGCAATGAAATTTTCCATTTAAATTCTTGTTTTTCTTCATAATCTAGCCTGAATAATATTGCCATTAAAATAAAAACAACTGGTATATTGAATAAGCATAGTTTGAGGGATATAATAAGAAAAGCAACTTTATTTTTGTCTCCCACTGATACTTTAAAGTGTATTCAGTAAGATAAATGTTTTTCCTGCTGCTGGATAAAAGCTCGAGGGGACTTAATGACAGAAAGTCCCATGGTTGCTTTAACTTGCAAAACAGAGCTTGATTCAAAAATTAGAATGTCTAGGCTAAATTTTAGTTTCATTTATAGGCAAGAATTCCTTCCCCTTTCCTTCCCCCTCTCATCGCTAGCTGTCTCCTTGCAACCTTGTCAGGGAGGGATTATGGGTTGCTTGTCCCACCTAAGCAGCCTCAGGGACAGACAAGAAGAGGACCAGAAAGTTCTTGCTTAACTGGTACTTTCATTCTGTCTCTTTACTCTCTGGGCCTGGTTGATGTTTAAAGCTGATGTTCTCTCTCTGGGGCCATTCTGGATTATTTGACAGCTCACCTGCTGGGCCTCTCTGACCTCCACTCCACAATGTGGGCCGTGCCCCTCGTTTGCTGACTACTGGCTCCCTCTTAGCTTCTAGGTTTTCAGCAGTCCACTCAAGCCCAGATTCTGTTGGGATCTCTTGCCATCAGGCCAAAACCCTGTTTGAACAGATGGGAGCACTTTTAAAATGATTCCAGGATGAGAGTCTACCTGTAGTCAGTCTCTGTTGATGAGCTAACAGCAGCCAATCTCTCGGATGTCTCTGTCCTGATACCTCAGGCCAGCAGTGATAGCATCCAGCCACAGTCCTCAGACTTGTCACACCCCAGTCCAGCTTGCTTCCACAACTGCGGGGAACACAGATTGTCTCCCAGAGTCTCCTTCAGGATTTCCTCGCCTCATTTGAAGAAGGACAAAGCTCTTTTCAATAGGTAAAACGCCGTTATAATTCCACCCTCTCAGTCTGCCCTCAACCATTTATATCATCGAAGTGGGTCAGAGGTTTTAAAGGTACCAAAATATGTTCTCATAATTTTCTTTGAAAATATATACATGGTCTGGCATCTCACTTTGGAATTCAATATCTATTGTATTGTCATGAATGAGACAAAATTTCCAGTTTGATATCCTACCATATAAACAAAAATGTATCAGTCAAAGAAGCTTCTCAACTCTTTATGTATAGGATACAGGGAAATTAGAGTTCATTAGGCTATAGAATCACTGGGAAAAATAAGAATCCTTACTTATTCTAAGGATTCTAAGAATCCTTACTTATTCTTATATTTGGAGTTCCAAGTCCAAGTATCTCCTGATCATAAGAGAACACGGAAAGTACGCTTGCCCTTTGCTTCCAGTGTACTTGGTATATCGTCACTATCATTGCTCTCACCATTGTTCTTTTACATTTATTAGATTTAAAGATCCTGGAGAATAAGGACATGTACCTATTTTTCCTTGTATTTTTGGTACCTAGCATAGTATTTGGGATATTGAGGAAACTTAATAAAAGTTTATTAAGCTAACTTAAAGAGATATGGATTTCTACTTGGGCTCTGATAATAACTGGGTGAGTGGCATAGGAATGCGGTATTCCTGTTTCCTAGGCTCCTTATCAGTAAAATGGGGAAACTGCTGTTATGCTAATTAAAGAGATGAAAACTATTAAAAATGACCTAAAAACCATTCTGAAAACAAAGTGATTTATAAATGCTAGTAATTACTTCCATTATGCCCTATCTCTTGCTGCACCATTTCTACAGATGTGCTGTCAAAATGACCTAGAATCTCAGATTTTGCCAGGCTTGTTGGTCGAGGGGGTGACCTCTGTGTTCCTCTACAGGATTTCTTTCTTTCTTTTTTTTTTAATTTTTTGGCCATGGCGCATGCAGCGTGCGGGATCTTAGTTCCCCCACCAGGGATCAACCCATGCCCCCCTGCAGTGGGAACATGGAATCTTAACCACTGGACTGCCAAGGAAGTCTCAATATAGGATTTCTTGATTTCACGGTCCTTGATAAGTCTTTATTTATTATGGATAAAATGAAAGAAGCTAAGGCAGCTTTTGAACTGAATTATACTTTTTGTTTTGTTAACCATGAAAGGTCATAGAGTGACATCAGAAGTGGTAGGAATAGCACATAGTCAATTTTTGACACATCTTTTATAGAAAAAAAAAAAAAAAAAACCTGGAAAACCAAGAGTCCCAGTCTGTTGTTCATTTATGCTTCTATGAAATAGGCCCATCCAATTCAGCATATGTCAATGTATTTCTCATCTAGTGTTATATAAAAAACTACCTCAAACCTTACCAGCTTAAAACAACAAACATATTTATTGTTTCACAGTTTCTGTGGGTCAGAAATCTGTGAAAGGCTTAAGTGGGTGGTGTTTCTCAAAGTTTCTCATGTGGCTTCAGTCAAGGTGTCTGCCATGGCTGGAGTCATCTGAATCTTAACTGGGTCTAGAGAATGTGTTTGGCTGACAGCTACAGCTGTTGGCAAGAGGCCCCAGTTACTCTCCTTACCGGTCCTCCATAGGATTGCCATGACCTGGCTCCCCACACAGTGAGTGGTCTAAGAGAGAGAGAGAAAGAGAGGCAGGAAGTGTGGGTGGTGGGTGAGGAGACAGAGGAGAGAAAACAATTCCCCAAACAGAAGCTTTAATTCTTTACAATCTAGTTTTGGAAGGAACATACCATCACTTCTACCATATGCTCTTGGTCACATAGACCAACCCTGGTACGGAAAAGAATCTAAAAAAGAGTGGATATATGTATATGTATAACTGATTCACTTTGCTGTACAGCAGAAAGTAACACAACATTGTAAATCAACTATACTCCAATAAAAAAAAAAAAAAAAAGAATCTGTCCCTCTCAAAACACCCAGTGATCACTGGTGTGAAAAGCACAGGATAACTGCTATAGACATTTCTGTACAAAAAGGGGGAACTGGGAGTCACTGATCAGAGCAGTTATAAAATCCAGTCAGACATGGTAGAAGTTCTTGATTACGTCTCCGGGCCTGGAAATACTTCATCATGGCTCTCTATGCCTTTCTCTGGCCTTCTGGCATCGTCCTCTGAGCAATCCTTCCTTTGTCATGAAAGATAGTGTGTGTTTAGAGCTGAGCAGTTTTCTCAGCCTGCTTCCTTCCAGTGAAATTTTTGTAGTCCAAAGGCCACTTTTCATATTGTTCTCATTCTGTTCCTCTCAGGCCAAGCTGATAAGGTTTCTGAATGTGTAATTCTTTTAAAAACATTGTGGATTTTCTGTGAATCTTATTAAGTTGAACCATTAGACAAAAGCCATACCTACAAATCCTTTCAATGGAGCCCCGGCTCTTCCTTGGTTTTTTTCTGAGAAGGCTGAGGAACAATACCCTTAAGCTTTCCAGAGGCCCTGTTGTTTGATTGAAAGCATCGTGATACACACTGTAATTCTCCTCAGAGAGTCTTTTTCTGATTAAATCACACTCTGAGGAACCACCTTTGATGATCCTGAGGTCTAAACAAAAGACTTTTCAGTCTCTGGTTTCATATTTGACCCGCTTCTACCCCCGCCCCCAGCAGTGCTCTGGATTTGTTCTTTGCATAGAAGCTGTTTCTTAATCTTAGGATCATTTGCCATCGTGAAAAGCTAAGAACTTTCAAAATCATTGATTCCTGGCTCCTTTGTGTTTATCAATTCTTCCTTTAGTTTATATCTCTCCTCCTGCCTTCTACTTTAAGCAGCAAAAAGAAGGCAGGTAGCACTTTCAACACTGCTGTTGGAAATCTGTGTCACCCAGTTCATTAGTTACATTTTTTTCTTACATTTAACACTTTTCATATAACTATGTGCAACACTGTTTCTGAGCTTTCTATTAAAATGCAAAGCTCTTCTTGATTCTGTGTTCCAATAACAGTTGCTTCCCTTTCTTGTAAGCCCTCACTCACTGCCTTATCAAACACTACAAGGCATCTATTAACAGCTACTTGAAGGCACTTTAGGCTTTCATTAATGCTCTCTTCAACGCCCATTGCCCAGTTCCTAAGCCATTCCCACATTTTAGATTTTTGTTGTTGCAGCATCCCATTTCCAGATACCAAAATCTATACTAGTTATCTATTGTGTCCTAAACTACTCTCAAACATAACAACTTTAAATAACAAATATTTATTATCCCACTGTTTGCAAAGGAAGCTTGGAGCAGCTTAGCTGGATGGTTCTGACTCAGGATCTCTCACATGGTTGTAGCTGAGCTGTCAACTGGGCTGCAGTCTTTGGAGGCTCGGGCGGGGTTGGGGTTCATTTTCTAAGCTCATTCCAATGGCTTTTGGCAAGAGGCTTCTGTTCCTCCTTACGTGGGCCTCTCCACAGGGCTCCTCATGACATGGCTTCTCCCAGAGTAAGTGATCCAGGAGAGAAAAAGCACATTTGCAAGGAAGAGGCTGCAGGTTTCTTATACTCTAATCTCAGAAGTGAATACCATCATATCTTCTGTATCCAAATCATTAGAAGTTAGTCATTAAAACTAACCTACACTTAAGTTTTACCTCCTGAAGGGAGAAGGTTCAAAGAATTTGTGGGCATACTTTTAAAACCACCACAGGCAACATGCTGACTGGGGAAGACAGTTTTAGATGGTTTTAATTTCTTTGACTCCCAGTAGTCTGATTTTAAGATATAAAATATCTTAAAGTAACCCAATCCCCTAAAAAAGAAGACTTAAGTAATATTAGCTATACATTAAAGGAATTGGTCATTAAATTTCACAATCTAGTTGAGGCAAAAAAGAAAAGGAAAAAGAAATCTTGCATGTGTGGTTAATTTGTAAAGCATTGACATCAATGAACTGAGCATATTGTATTAGCAGTGAAAATGGGCAACTCCTACTGATGACTTTGTCTTGTGGTTCAGATTTGTGGTTAAATAATATGTGGTCAGAGGTCTTTCATCACCTACCTTGTCATTATATACACTTCCTCTTTGTTGACTTATAGTTAACTTTGAACAATCAATCCATTCCGATCTAAATAAGTCTTTTTTAGAGAAAATTCATGAATCTGAAAAAATATATAATAAATGATATAAAAGCCACAATTAAATATTATTACAGATATGGAATAGATATAGTATAATTGTACCACTTAGAGAGGTACAGAATTGTTATAGAACCTTGCTAACTGTAATTTTCTTTCACCTTTTACATTTTCTTACATAGATGCAGAGCAAGGTAGTGTCAGTTCAATAAATACAGGCAACATTCAATGATTATAAAAGGTTGGAATGGTTCTAGAAGAGTTGTATTTTCATACATTGTTCTGGTAGGAACTGGAGTTCACTAGGAGAATTGAGGATAGGAGAAAGAAGCTTATTCCACTCTTCCTTAATATATCCACATGAGCTGTCTGAGTTAAGTATTCAACATCGGGTCCTGAAAATGGAAAAGAGGCCTATACATTAAGTAGAGTTGGCAAACAGGAAAAATACTGCCATTCATGACCTCTTTTTCTTAATTTACCCTTCTTGGCCCTGGACAGAAAATTGTACGGGACTTGGAGTGGCTGAAGCTAGTGATGAAGATGATGTTAGTGATTTCTCTCTTAGCCCTGAATGGCCATTGATCGCAAAGACTTGGAATCAGCTCATTCTGCACCTCACACCTCCCTTTTGTGGCCAAAACTTAATTTTCTGGCATAATTTCTCTGCTGTTTCTCACAGACCCCTCTTTTAGAGTTACATTGAAAACAAAGGATTATTTCTTACTCTTTACTTACTCCTACAACCAACTCATTAGAAGGGGGAAAACCTAATTATTATGAATTCACCTGCTTTATGTGCTCAACAGTTGTAGAAATCAAGACATCCTTGTCAACACTGACTGGTTGGATTGTTACGGTGGCCCTCTTGTACCTAGAGTCCATAAAAGACTTTAAGGCTTGTTCTATTGTTGTTTCCTCAATGCATGATAATTATAAGTAGAAATTTATGAAATCCCTGTATAAGTACGTTGACAAAGTCATATCTTATAGGAGATAATAAAATGGATAAAGTCTCAGGACTTCCCTGATGGTCCAGTGGTTAAGACTCTGCGCTCCCAGTGCAGGGGGCATGGGTTCTATCCCTGGTCAGGGAACTAAGATCCCACATGCCATGTGATGTGGCCAAAAAGAAAAAAAAAAAGAATAAAATTAATAACTTCCATGATTATGATATTTGTGTATATGGAACAAACTACAGCTACCAGAAGTATATAATGTCATTAGAAAAGTAAATTAGAATAGTATTAGAAAAGACATCTGATGGTGATTTGTAATGGTAATAAAAGAGGAACTTCCTAAGCATCAAACTTAAAAGGCTCTAGTGTGCTCATTTTCTAATAGATTTCTATGATTATCATAGCAGATGCTATGTATCATCATTAATATTTTGTCAGATAATTTTTTTAAATGAATTCACTTTCCACTGTAGAACTATAATAAGCAAAAGTAAAGGAATACTTTTTTCATATTTCCATTTTTAAATTAAAAAATAGAATTAAATATGACAATTCAGAAAAATGAACAAATTATTAGTGTTCAGCTCAATAAACTATCCCAAAATAAACTTACTGCGTAATCACCACCCAGGCCAAGAGACAGAGTATTGTCTTCGTTCTTCTCTCAATCAATGCCTCCTTCCTTCTTTCCCAGGAGCATACATTATCCTGACTTCTAGCATCATTTTGGCTGTTTCAAACGTTTACATGAAAGGAATAACAAAGCATGTATTTATTCTTCAGTGTTTGGCTAATTTTGCTCAACATTATATTTGTGAGTCATCAATGTTGTGGTGAGCTAGAGTTCTTTCATTTTAATTGTTATATACTATTCCATTTTATGGATATTACTATGCAATTATTCATTTAATATTGGTAGACATTTGAATTATTTCCAGTTTAGGGATACTAGAAATAATGATATTAGGAACGTTCTTGAGCATGTCTTTTGGTGCACACATGCATGCATTTCTGTTGGCTATAAATCGAGGAGTGGATCTGCTGGGCAGGGTTGTCTTCATTGGCATGCAACTTGTACAGCTACACAGTGCCCTGTGCTCACAAAAGCTCAGTACTTGGTTTAGTGCTCTGTTATTTCTGTTCTAAAATTCCTTTTCTTTATTGAAGTATATTTGATTTACAATATTGTGTTAGTTTCACGTGTACAGCAAAGTGATTTGGTTATACATTTATGTGTATGTATCTATATTCTTTTTTCTCAATTCTTTTTCATTAGCGGTTATTACAAGATATTGAATATAGTTCCCTGTGTTATACACTAGGTCCTTGCTGTTTATCTATTTTTATATATGGTAGTGTGTATTTGTTAATTCCATCCTCCTAATTTAGCCCTCCCCCACTTCCCCTTTGGTAACCATAAGTTTGTTTTCTATGTCTCTGAGTCTGTTTATGTTTTATAAATAAGTTCATTTGTACTGTTTCTAAGATTCCCCATATAAGTGATATCATATAATATTTGTCTTTGTCTGACTTACTTCACTTAGTATGATATTCTCTAGGTCCATCCATGTTGCTGCAAATGTCATTATTTCATTCTTTTTTATGGCTGAGTAATATTCCATCGTGTGTGTGTGTGTGTGTGTGTGTGTGTGTGTGTGTGTATATATACACTACGTCTTCTTTATCCACTCATCTGTTGATGGACATTTAGGTTGCTTCCGTGTCTTAGCTATTGTAACTTGTGCCATTATGAACACTGGGGTGCATGTATGTTTTCGAATTAGATCTCTCATCTTTTCAACCTCGAAATTCTTAATAATTTTATGTTGAAGCTTGTCTTTTGTAATTGAAGCCTGATGGAATAATGAGCATGTGCATAGCAGAGGAGAAAGGCACAATGTCCGTGTTCGCAGTTCCTGGTGGCTTCATTTGCCTGTGACCGAATGCCTGCAAGCATAGAATTCTGGTGGAGCTACTACTCATTGAAGTTCAACAAGATTCAAAACAAATTTAAGATAAATGTATTACATCTACAGACTGGGCTGCGTAAGAAGGGCACTGACAGCCTCAAGAGGCCACGCTTTCATTCAAATCAGTATTTGTATCAAGTGCAGGGAGAAGGTAATGCATTCTAAGAAAAACGACTTCCCTTTATTAGCCAACCACTTAACTCTGAAAATGATGACAGAGAAGGAAAGGGAAAGATGGGACAAACCTTTCCTCTTAGTCCTTTCTTAGTAAGGGCTAAAGTAAGCCAAAGGTAGAGAATGTAGATAGAATATGAACACATTAAGAAGTGAAATAAAAATAGCAGAGTTAGTTTTGTGCGGTGTTTCCACTGTTTTGTAGAATAAAGTACATCTCCATGTATGGGCTATAAAATACAAATTGTGTAATACTCGTGATTCCACATATGAGTCAAGTGCCTTTATATGTGCACTTAAAACTGGCGTTGTACAATACAGAGATTAATTTTAAAATTCAAGATAATTTAAATTTTTAATTTTTCTTTGCTTAGAATGGCATTAAAGAGCAAATAAACGACATCATGACATGTTGCCCGAGATGCTGTGCAAGAAAGAGAACATTTTTATGCTTTAGTACCTTTTGAAGTACTTTCCCCCTGCTATTTGAACAGATCCTTTAATTTTTTTGTACTGGATCCACAAATTATGCAGCCAGACCCGCTACATAAGTCTGTAGGATGTGCATGACCATTTTAGAAAATGGTTTTTCAAAGTGGTTATACTAATTTACACTCCACCTAAAGGGGACAAAATTTCCTGTGGTGTCATAAGTTTGTCAGCACTCGATATTTAGATTTAGATATTCTGATGGGTGTGTGGTAGTTTCCTAATGATCAGTGAGATTGTGAGCCTTTTCATATGTCTATTGGCCAGTTGGTCATCATCTTTTGTGAAGAAACTTTTTTTTTTTTGTGGTACGCGGGCCTCTCACTGTTGTGGCCTCTCCCGTTGCGGAGAACAGGCTCCGGACGCGTAGGCCCAGCCACTCCGCGGCATGCGGGATCTTCCCGGACCGGGGCACGAACCCGCATCGGCAGGCGGACTCTCAACCACTGCACCACCAGGGAAGCCCAGCTCATTGATTTTTGACCTTTTTCTTTCTCTAACATATGTATTTTAAGGCTACAAAAGTTTGGCTTTAGCCACATCCTAAAAGTTTTAGTATTAACTGTTTTCATCATCATTTAGTTCAAAATATTTTATGATTTTCATTGCAATTTCCTTATTGGCTCATGAGTTATTTATAAAGTGTATTTTTAAAATTCTAAATGTGTGAGGATTTTTATTTTATCTTTGCATTATTGATTTCTAGCTTAATTCCATTGCTGTAAGATAATATGCTCTATATGACAGCAATTTTTGAAATTTGTGATGACTTATTTTATGACCCAGAAAATGTTCAAAAAAAGGATAACTGTAGTTGTTTGGTGTAGTGTTTCATATGTCAATTAAGTCATTATCATGTTGTTGTTAAAAGTTTTCTAGACTTATTAGTATCTTTATCTCATTGCTCTAGTTAGTGAGAGAGACATGGTAAAATTTCCAACTCTGCATATGGATTTATGAATTTTTCCTTGAAGTTTGATCAATTTTTGCTCTATATCATTTGAGACTCTATTATTATTATTAGATGCATACAGGTTTAGAATTATTATAATTTCTTGGTGAATTGAAATTTTTATCATTAAATAGCTCTCTATCTATAGAAATGCTATAAAAGACAAATTAATGGACTGGAGGGGTTCCACATTTATTACTATGGAAAATTCTTTACTTGTTTAACTAAACGCCTTGTAACATGCTTATTACACTTTTTAAATACATGTATTTTAATTGTACTGATAAATTTGAGTTATTTCTATTGTACTGTAGTTCAAGGTTTGACATAAATGCCATTTCTACCATGAAGCCATTTTTGATATCTCAAGGTAAAATAGGTGCTTCCTCTTTAGGACCTCATATTAATTTGTACGGTTGTAAATTACACTGCAACATTCTATCTTATCTAAATGGAGTTTATTTCCACGGTACAATTAAAGTTATTGGGAAGAAGAAATTTTGTCTCAGCAAAATATATACACTCCAAAACATCTAAGATGATATTTTGAATGTAATGGGAGCTCAATATATATATTTGCAAAATAAATGGAACAATGAATGAATAAACAAGAATGCTGGATTGCAGTGAAAGCAATGTTGATTGAAATAAGAAAACCTAGGTTTATGTGCCATCTCTACCTTGGGCAAGTGCTTCAAATGTTTTTTGTGTCCTTATTTGTAAAATTGGAACAAATGCCTACCTCAAGGAGTTTTGAGACTTAACATAATTTATCTTAATGTATATTGCAGAACAATATACAAATAGAAGGTGGCCATTTGTATTCTAAAAGCATGGGAAGGGGAAAATATCTGCCTCTAAAGGCATGAAATATCTTTAGACGAATACACAGGGAACTCTAGGCAGGGGAACTGGGTGGTGAGGATACAGGATAGGAATATGACTTTTAACATTACATACCCATTTGAATTTTGGACCATATGAATATGTTTTACATATATATATTCTTTTTAATATTCCATATGAATATTTTAACTATTTAGAATAAAACAAATAGAATTTAAGAAAAACATAATGTATTGTTATTTCATTTTGTGTCAGAGAACTTGGTTCAGTAAAAAAAACACTTTTTGTGCTGGTAGTAATAATGACGATTGAGGTCATTATGTAAACAAATTAACTTTATGGATAGAGGTTTAAAGAATTTGTGAATTAACTACTTTGCTTTTATTATTTATTAGAAAGTTCTTGCTTTGATATTTGTACTCTAGCTCAGAGGATGGAGCATATATTGATTATTTCTTAAATTCATTATGTAGTTTAGGTTTGTTAGCTTATCACATAACTAAATTTGGAAAGGTAAAATAACTAGAGATTTCTGGAATGTGAGGTTCCTTGTCATTTAATATAATTTAGAAATGTTTCCTGAATACCCTGCCACAAATAGAGAAAATTATTTAGGGCAGCAAGCAGGGAAGTACTCCTACTCATGTATCTTTGGTGATGAATATTGTCCTCCTGGGCTGACCTGGCAGCATGTGTAGGGATACACATGACTTAATGAGAGGGGATAGGGCCCTCAATCACCTTAATCAATTATCAACCTTGGTGATAAATGGAGTGACACATGTGGGAGACTCCAGAATTACCTCCAGAATTTCTGTAGAGGTTTTCTGAGTCAACTTTTCAGTCATTTAAAATATTTTTTGGTATCCAGGAATACTTCCTAACACTTGGCTTTGTCTATGTTCTGGCAATTTTCAATTGCACTAGATGACTAGGGATCTGAAATCCAATCTAAGGAAATACTGTTCTCCTTATACAGTTCTTGTTGAACTTTAGTGGAAGAGGGGATTGAAACTAATGCCTAGTCTGAGGATGAAAGTTGGCTCTGGAGCTCATTCATCTCTGTCTCCCAGGTTGGCAGGAGTAAAGAAAAAATTGACTTCACTCTGTCTGCAGCTATTGTAAAATGATTTCTGATTTATTAAAACCTTTTCTTATCCTCCTTTTCAAACTCTCTAGCTTCACTAAATTCAATTTATGATGTTTTAAAACTAAATAAAATGAAAAAGACTTTGGGAGGAATATTTTCTATTTATAATTTGTTTAGGTATCCCAGTTTCTTAATCATATCTCTCAAAAGACTCAGGTTTTTTTTTTTTTTCTATCTCTCAAAAAGACTCAAGTTTCTTATCTTTTAAAAGCTGTTACATTTCCCTTGAGAGGTAAATGAGATGTTTGCCAAGAGCCCTGTAATTTCCAAATTTGAACATTAAAAATAAGTCACTAGTGGCATTATATTAACACTTTTTGATAGTCACCACTAACCTGCAAGTAATAAGAACTTGTTGTTTAGCTTCGGCTTGATTAAAAAACTGAGGAAGTCATTATGCAGTCATAATTTTTGGTTCTGTTGCTCAGTGTAAAATGTAGTATGAACCAGTTTTCTAGGTGTTTTGGTTATGTATTGCTTATGATTTAGGGTGGTTTGCTATGGAGCAACAGGTAACTAAAATAAAAGGCAATAAGAACTATTCATTTCCCCCTTATTCCACAATTTGAGGAGGGCTCGGTGGGGATGTATTGTCTTTGGGCCACGTGGTGTTGGCTGGGGTAGTTCAAGCTTCATGTACTTGTCTGGTGCCTCACCTGGAGTGGCTGGATCAGCTGGGGGCTGGCTGGTCTTCTCTCTTTCCTTTCAAACTCTCGTATTATCCAGGGCGTCTCTCTCTATACATGATTATCTATCTCTCTATGTATCTATCTATCTAGCCAGCATCTATCAATCATCATCTATCTACCTATCTATTCATCTACCCACCCACCCATTCATCCATGCACCCATCCATCCATCCAAGAGGCTTATCTCTCTAACATAGTAGTTGAACTTCTTTATATGGCTGCTACATTCCAAGAGAATTAAAACAGGACCAACCATATTTCTTAAGGCCTAGGCCTGGAACTGTCAAAACATCACTTCTGCCATATACTTTTTGACAAAACGAGTCACAAGGACAGCCCAGATTCAAAGAGAGGAAAAATAGCCTGCATCTCCTCAGGATGAAGTGTCATGATATACAGAGATGAGAGGAAGGTGGCCATCTTTGGAAACAGCATACCATGTCAAGACAGCAAGATCAGTCTATTAAAATATCTCTTCAATGAGTCCCTTTACTCCTAAAAAAGAATTAGTTCATGCCCCTAAAATGTGTCCTTTCATGGAATCTGGTCTTTTAATCTTTATCTGATTATCATCAATATGCACAGAAGGTTTTTGTACTTTGTATATTACAGATTAGATACTTAAGTTTGCCTTCCTTATTTTTTTTTTGTAACAACTACACAGACTTTTATGAAATACACACACTCATACACATACACAAAAAACACATGCAAAAAAATGATTTCTACAATAAGACAGATTTAGGTTTTAATCCCAGGTTTTATCACACATTAACTGTATGGCCTCGGACAAGTTACTTATACTCTACGATTCTGTTTCCTCACCTGCAAATTGGATTGACAGAAATATCTATTTTATAGCATAGTTCTGAGATTTGAATGAGATGGGAAATTTCTCATATATAAGCCTTCAATCATTACTATTATCATATCTTCTCTTATGACTTCAAAATCATTTATAAAATTACGTTTATTTTCACTCTTAGTTTTCAAGGTTCCTGTAACTTGAGCAACTGGGGGAATGGTAGTGCCACATACTGAGGTGAGAAAGATTGAGACGAGAGTATGTTTTGGGATAAGTAATTTTCCTGATAAACAATTATCCCAGAGGCTATTAGATGATATATGAGCATATACTGAATTGTGCATATATATTCATATATACATGCATACATGTAAATGTATACAGACACATAGCATGCAGACCCAGAGAGGGGATGGGGAAAGAAGAGAAGGAGGAAGAGACAGAAAGAGAGAGAGAGAGAGAGAGAGAGAGAGAGAGAGGGAAAATAATAAATTTTGGAAACAATGATCCCAACTGTTGATGAATGACTAAGGACTATTCATTACTCTTTGCTCTCAAAGGCAGAGATTTTACCTTATTCATCTTTCTAGTTTCCATATCACACACCACTGTCTATCACCTCCATGTGGTAGAGTATTCATATAATTTTTCTCTGCATTGTATTAACACATTCTTTATAGAGTTAGCTTAAGAAACGATCTGGCAACAATTTTTAGAGCTCCTCAGTATGCCACAGATTCAGTTATACCCAGTTATGACTTTCATTTGCTGGGTCTTTGAAATACCTTTCTTTGCTTTCTCAATATTGTAATAGAACAAGGAAGAACGTAAAGTGTGAGTATTCTCTTTGTCTTCTAAGGCCAACAATTTCTATTATAATTTGAACAAAATATACGTCTTGTAATGTATTAACATTCAATACTAATTAACATTTATAATTCATATGACATTTTCATAGTCATTACAGAATTTGATAAAATAAACCCTTGGAGTATCATCATTATGCCTATATGACAGATAAGGAAATGCTCAGAGAGTTTAAGCCTGAGCCAGTGCGTGGCAGAGCTAGGACTCAAGTGCATGTCTTTCAACTCCAGGATCTATGCAATAATAAAAGTTTTGGTAGAAGAATCATCTTTGGGGATGTATGTGAATTTAAATTATTCCTGACTCCTATTATTATGACTAATTTGAAATGACTCTACATATTTCAAAATTTCTAATTAAATTTTGGTAACATCTTTTTAAAATGCACCATCTGTGATTCTTCAGTAACCTTTCATGGTGGATCTGTGGTTTATTCTAAATATATAGGTTATTAATTCATAATGAAAGTGACACAATGCTAGTAGAAGAAATTCACCAGAAATGATGATAAATCTATCATTAAAAAAGATTTTAGTTATTCTTTTGGCTAGTTATGAATAAGATTTTTGAAATTAAAGTTATTCCAATTATAGCAAACTGGTACTCGTTCTAGGTTTTTCCGTCCCACAGCAGGTTTAGTGTTATACTGAACTTCATTCATGGCAAATGGATTCTGTCCTAGCACCGAAATTCAGTGATGTGGAGTTGTGGTTTCAATACCAGTTAATGGACTGGCTACTGCCCTAGATGCTGTTATTGATCATCCGAGCATTTGCTAGGATTGCCTTTCTGAACAGCTACTGATTAAGGCTCTTCTCTTACTAACAATAGCAAACACATAAGCCCTCAGCCTGTGCCAGGCATTACAGAATTATGTTTCATAGAGGTATTTAGTTCCTGACATGTTATGATAGTTTTGTCTAAACTTTCAAGAAAAGATCTAAATTAGATGACACAAATAGTCATTGCTCAAGGGAAGCTGAAACACTCTTGTCGTTTGTATATTCTTAAAAGCTTGCAAAACACTTCCTTAGAATGATCTAATCCTCAAGATTGCTTCAGGGGCGGGTATTATAATTGAAATCTTACAGTAGAAGGAATTGAAGTTTACAGAGGTTAAGTGACTTACCCAAGACCCCTTTGGTGGTGGCAGAGTAGGGACCCGGGGCATCGTGGAAAGAGCAAGGAGTCAGAGAGACTCAAATGCAAGTTCCACCATCTTTGCCATTTCCCAGCTCTTGACCTTGGACGGGTTCCTTAAAAGCATCTGAGCTAGTTTCCTCATCTGCCTTGGCTTTGTCAGAAGGTTGCTGGTAGGACTGAGTGAACTGATGAATGCGAAGTGTCTGACACCTGAAAAGTGTGTGTGCGTGTTAGTTACATTATTTAACCTTTGAGGAGGAGATGGGAGACGGCACAGCACTGTAGACCACAGCACTTCAAGGCAGAACTGGTTCTAACTAACATGTGCTGCATGATCTCGAGTGTGTTACTTGAGCTCTCTGGGTCTCCGCTTTCCTCTGTTGTGAAATACGTATCATAATATGACCCTGTGGAGCTGTGAGCATCACCATTGTGACACAGGTGAAGCTCGGAGCACAGCGCCAGGCTGTCAGGAGGCACTCAGTGAATGTCAGGGCTCCTCTCTCTGGCTTCCAGCCTGGTGCTGGTGTTAGGACAGCACTGGCTCCGTAGAGAGTGCCAAATGATTTGGTCTAGCATGGAAGAGCTGTGGTGGGCTATGCGGGTCATTCCATGGGTGAGGAATCTGAGACCCGGAAGGGCGAACTGACTTACCCAGATCACAGAGCTAATGGCAGAGTTGGAAGTTGAACCCAATTCTGATTTCAACTCCAGTAGTCTTTTTTTTTCTTTTTACAATATAACAGTAACTTCATAAATAGCATTATTTATACCTCTTTTGCCTTGTGAAAATGATTTTTATTAAGAACTAATTCATATGTGTAGATAGCGTTGCTGGAGAAGTTGAATCAAACCTGAATTGTTCTACTTCACTGACAGCCAGGTGTAGGACTTTAAGCGTAGAAACATTTCCTTTCGTATACTGAGCTATTCTCTGTAACAGGATCACAGGGTGTGTCTTTGGTTTCTGTGCCTGGTGTCTAAACCTGTGCCCCCTTGGAAACAAGTCACACACTTACAATGTCTACTTATTTGATTTCAAATTCCCTGTTGCTATTACTCCAGAGACTTGTGTGTATCCAATGAAAGATGTAGTAAAAAGAACCCAGTACTGAGGCATAAAGAAATCCAGATTCTAGTTCCACATTTGGTATTAACTGGTTGTTAAACCTTGTTGGTAACACATCTATTACCCCTCTGATGGCTGTAAGGATCCTGAAGTGAGTCTGGAATATTTTTATTGCTGCTACAACAAATTACCACAAACAGTGGCTTTAAATGACATAGATTTATTTTCTTATAGATACGGAGGTCAGAAGTCAGAAATGGGTCTTATGGGGCTAAAATCAAGATGTTGGCTCTTTCTGAAGGTTCACAGGAGAATCCATTTCTTTGCTGTTTTCACCTTGTAGAGGCTGTCTATATTCCCTGGCTCATGGCCCCTTCCTGGCATCACTCCCATCTCCTGCTTCCACGATCACATCTCCTCCTCTCTCTGACACTCCAATGTAGCCCTGGGATTACACAGAACTCACCTGAATACTCTGGAATACTCTTCCCATCTCCAAATCCTTGACTAGGTCATATCTGCAGAGTCCCTTTTGCCACATAAGGAAACATTCAGAGGTTTTAGATATTAGGATGTGGGCATATCTCGGGGGAGGCGGGATTATTCAGCCTACCACAGTAACCAAAGTGGTCGATGATAGAGGACTGGGGATTGGAGTAGGAAAGAATGAACTTGGTTTTAGTAACTTCATTTATTTCTTAAAATTGTGAACAATGGCAGGAAATATAGTACATGAACTTCAGAGTTATGTAGACCTAGATTCAAATTCCAGCTATGCCACTTACTAGCTGTGTGACCTTAGGCAGATAACATAACCTCTCTGAGTCTCTGCTTCCTCATCTGTAAAATGGAAATAATAATGTGGATTATTTTTTTTAATGTGAGGTTTGAATGAGATAATGCATAGAATGTCAAGCTATTAGATAATGACTAGTACAGGTCAAGGTCTCAGTAAATGAGGCTGTCAATACTACTAAAGCCCAGGTCTTGCTTCAAATTCAGTGTGTGACCTCAGGAAAGCTCTCTCACTTTTTTTTTCTTTTTAAAATTTGGAACTTGGGTGCAGAGTTGAGATCATTGTACTCCTTAGTGCTCATCTGGGCAAGGTATCACTTTTGTTTAATTTTCATTTAGTCAAGTTTCAATATTCTTATCTCTTCCTCTGGTTCTTATTCCCATTTCCTCCACTGCCTTCTCGACAAACCCTCTCGAATGTGCTTGCTATGTGTCTTTGGATTCATGTATATTCTTCTAAAATATACATTATGGTATAATACATGTACATGTTTTAAATTAAATGTTATGTATTGTACTCTACAGTGTGTCTATTTCTTACTTTTTTTTTCACTCACGTTTGCACTGTTCAGGATTTGTCTGTCCCAGACCATATTACTTATCTATTCCGTGGTGATGGGCATCTCTCCCCTCTACAGATGAATATCCATTTATATGCATCTTTATAGACTTGTGCAAAAATTTCTCTGGGACATACACACAGTAGTTAGAAGAAGGGCAACGAGATAAGTATTGACAGATTGCCCTATAGAAAGGCTACACCATTTCTTCTTCCACCTCTTGAACAAGTGTTCCTGTTCACTTGGTGTTTTTTGACTTGAATTTTTGCCATCTGAAGGGTACAAAAAGCTATTATTTATTTTTCAATTCCTTTAAGCACTATTGGACTTAAGCATAGTTTTATATACTTGCTGGTTTACAGGTTTCTCTGCTCTATGGCTAGAAATAATATACATAATTTATATAGATATTAATTCTTTGCTCATTTCTTTCTTGGCTTAACTAACTTTTTGTCGTTATTTGTTAATTTATTGGTGTCACTTGAATGTTTTAGATGCTACTTCTTTGTTGGGTTTAGACATTTCAAATTTCTTGTCCAAATCTTCATTCTTCGGTTAACTCTATCCATATTATATATTCTAGATATACTCAGATATAGATAGCATGTCAGTTACGCTGTCACTAACTTTGCCCAATCACATGTATTTTAAGACTGGGAGGGTTTCTTTGATGAAAAGAAACTCAACTATTTCCCTCTTTATGATGTATGATTTGGGGTCTTATTGAAAAGTTCCTCCCCACCCCGAGATAACAAAGATGCTCTTCTGTATTTTCTTCTACTAGCTTTATATATTCCTTCATACTTTTAGTTCCTTAAACCTTCGAGGCTCACTTTTCTGTATGGTATGAGGTAGAGATCCAACTTAATTGTCTCCCAGGCGATGACCAGTTTTTTAATACCATCTCACACACAACACATCCTTTCTCCCCTTGTCTTTTGTACTGCATCCATCATATGGCACATTTCCATATGCACATGGACCTATTTCTGAACTCAATATTTAACTCCATGGTCTATTTGTCCCTATATGAATGCCATGTGTTTTGAAAAATTACTATGGATATATAATGTGTCTTAATTTCTGGGGCAGAGTCCCTTCCCTTTTCTATACTTAAAGAACAATTTTTGGTATTCATGAATTTTTATTCTTCCACATCCTAAATGTGCCGAGGTCCCCTAAAATTTCTACTCTAATTTTGATGGAGATTTAATTAAAATGAGAAGTAGAATCTTTGATTTTTGGCTCTGGATGAGACATGAAGAGTAATGTCTATATATACTACAGAGCTATTTCTAACATTTACTACAAATTTTTGAGGGATAAAAAGTGCATTTATGCATATGGACTAGGGAGTATCTTTGAAATACAAACTGTGACTTTTTGTTTAACTTGCAGTTACAGCAAAAGGTGCAGTGTTGTGAGAATGTTTCTATAGTCGTAAAATTATAGCATTTGAATAACATTTTATGAAGTCCTTCCATGTACAGACACAATTGCCAACAGAAGCTCCCAACTTAAGAGATTCTGTGGCCATGGATCATTTCTACATAACGTGAACGCTGTGAGCTATCAAGTTCCTTCTGATGTGTTTTTAGTCCAAAGTCTTAATTCTGGAGCAAGAGATTAAATGTACACTTTTTGGGTGGTGTATCTACAGCTATCTAAACATTTATTTTACTCTGGAAGCACAGTTATTTAAATATTACCATGGTACATAAGCTCTCTGACTATATCACAAAAGCAGATCTCTGTCTCCAGAAACAAATATTCTGAAAAATGTGACCATTGGAGAGATGCCGGCCAGAAAATATTTTGCTGTATTCTAAATAGAGTGGGCCTGGCAGTAGCCCCATTTGCTTCAGTACCCATCTTATGAGTAGATCGGCGTCCATTTCCCATTTAGGTTCTCATTCTCCCACTCCTCATATTCTCAGTCTTTCTTGCCCTCGTCAGTTGGCTCTCAGGAAGTAGTCTGAAGCTCATCCAGACCAAGGCATAAATAAATGGTCCAGAAGACATAAAGTCCTGCACTCCCAGTGATATTTGCATTAGAACAGACATCTCAGTCTCAAACTAAAGATATGGATCTGCAAGGTAGGCAGTAATCCCTTCTGAAGCCCGTGAAATTACAATTCACATTCCATTTATGCACAATCTCAGCTTTAGAACTAAGGCAAGGATGCCAGCAAAAACAAAAAACCTAGACTTGTCATTAATTTTTTTTAAATGTACTGTTACCAGGTTACCTGTAGTGACTATAAAACTCCATGTAATTGCTGTCCTGTTCTTCCAGCCCCTAAGGGCTAGATTTGCTGTGAGCCTCTTGGGGAAGGGTGTGAAGATTGTCACTTGTCTCCCCTCTCCTCTCCTCTGGGCCTTCTGCAAGAGAGTGAGGGGACATCTGAGCGCAGAGGAGAGTTCCAGGAAGGCTGCATGACCCACCCAAACACAGCCTGGCCTTATTGGCTCAAAGCCCATCTAAGACATGGGACTCCAAGGGTCATGTCCTTGCATTTGTCCTAGACAATTACAATTGCCTACAAAAATACTTCATCTGGAAGGTATTTAGCATTCTTGATGGAAAATATGGTCTTAGGCAGCCTTCCTGAGAAGTAACCAGTCACAGAAGAGGCTCCTTCCAGCTAAGTCAGTCACTTTCAGAAGAAATATCACTTGACTACTATAGCAGTTCATCTGTAAGGAATATGATGGTTGTTTTGGTTGAATTTTACTCAAAAGGATTCAACTTAACCTTTAAAAAAAGTTTAGGTCAACAATTAGTCAGCACCTAGTTTCTGCCAAATGTGGACTGAGTTTTCCAAAGGTGTGTTGGGGTCGGAAAGAGCCAATGGGAAAAAGGAAGCAAGGGTCATTCTGAGTTCAGCTCAGGATTTAGAGTGTGCTTTCCCAAACTCTGCCTTACCAGGCCACCCACCAATTAAGTGGGGCAAAATGATTACAAAACTGTTCGTGTACTGGGGACCCAGTCAACCATTTTAAAAAGGCCCTGATTGGCAAGAACGCATGTCTCAACCATAGGTCAAGAGGAGAATGACCACACTTCACAGCAGATTCTGGACGTGAACTGCTTGGTTATGGTGAAAGTCTCAGAAAGTTAATTGTGGAGCTGAATAACCTCCACTCTGTCCCTTCCTAGTTACCTGGAACTCCTTAAAGAGAGAGACAATGGCTTACTTGTTTTGACTCCCTAATGTGCAACATAATGCCCAGCACATAGTAAATGCTTAATTAATATTTGCTGAGTGATGGGATCACATCAGCAGACTAATGCCGGGGAGCAACTTCATAATGTGGCTGTGCTATGAAGCCTCTCGGTGTGAAAGGAGGTGAAGATGTAAGTTCATTGGGGGTGGGGTGGGGAAGCCTCCTCTAACTTATAGCCAATCACCTCTGTGCTTAGAAACTAAAGAATGCAAGACACATAAAGCCAATGATTAGCTTATCAGACAAGGTATCTACCACCTTGCACTGGATCCAAAGGAATGCTATTATTTAGGAAGGAGTGGAAATTGTGGGGAGAAGGGAAGTCTGGGGCTTCAGGGCAGAGAAAAGAGAAGGAGGTACTTTAAAGGAAAAAGGGATTAGAAGAGGTCAGAAGAGACACTTCTACCCCAGTGGATATTTCAGACTTCTGGGCCTGTGAAACTATGAGAACAGGCAGACTTCCTGGATTTATGGCAGTCCAGGAGGCAGTAAGCAAGTGACCTGTTTTTAATGAAACATTCAGTAAGATGCAGGCCACTCACTGGTTCCTCACTGGCATTAAGCAATAGGAAAAGTATGGGAAAAAGTGAAACTGATCGATCACACCCACATTTACTTTCACCATGGTAGTACATCACCACCCTTTTCTTGTTAGACTTCTTTTCTACCACTTCTGCTCTGTGATCAGAGAAATGGGTTGAAGGAGTTTGGAGTGGAAAGCAAAGGGTGAGGTGTCTCATACCTGGATAAGAAACCTCTGGGGAAAATTTGGAATCAGACATGATTGGGGAAGGATGGGATTCTGTGTCTCCTTCACCCCTTTGTTCCTCTCATCCCCCAGCTGGTGTGGGTCTTTGAGAATGACCACTCTGTAATTATGCAGTGGGAGGTGGTCACTGCTGGGGGAATTGGGTGGTGGATCAGCCCTACTCAAACCCTCAAAAGAGCACACCTTTACCTTCGCACGCTTCCACCAGGATTGGTTGTCTGGGCCTCACCTGGGTCCGTGCGGGTCTTTTCGGGCTCTGCCCCAAGGTCTTTTGCAGCAACTCTGGCCTTGCTCTCATTTGTCTAAAATGGGACAGTCACTGCTTCCTGGGGTCTGGCCTCCTCCCTGGCCCCTAGCCTTCAGGGACCCACATCTTTTCTTGTTTATTTCCCCCCCTCCCAGAGGAAGTCTTTTCTCTGGGCTGAGGAAAGTCCCTCTATCCTGCTTGCTTCTTCCAAGACTCTCTGCTTTTAAATTCCCTTTTCCTTTTTGTCTCCTCCACAAACCTTCTAAGTTCTCCTGTGGGTTTAGTTTAGGCTTTGTGAAATAAAACCTGGAAATTGTTGCTTTTGGCTGTGCTACAGAACTCTCTGAAAGCAATGAAACACAGAGCCAGCTACTTGTTTGAAAGAGGAAGAAGAAGGGAGAAAATATAGGGCGGGGGGGGGAAGAAACTCCTAAAGGCTTAAAATATATTTTTTCAACCTTATATCAAGAATATTCAAGTATTTGTAGGTGCTCTGATCCCAAATAATCATAAAAACATAAATAAACAAACGTTTCCGTACTTGAAAGGGAGATATTTATAGACACATAGAACCTATGGGGCCCTATAAATGGCACTATATATGCAGTTTTCCCCAAGTGAATATAAAACTCCCCTGGGTACAATATCCTGAAATATTTGGTTTGCTGACTAATATTTCCTGCCATCTCCCAAAAAGTTGATTTCTCTTTTTTCTTGACTTCCTCCCTTTTTTGTTTTACTCTTAGGTTCTGGTGGATCAGATTTCCTTACATCTTCCTCTACCAAATTTGGCTTATTTGCCCTGAATCTCTTCTAACAAACTTTTACAGACTTTACTAAAAGTTTGTAAATTTCTTGTAAACTTGATTCTTTATAAAAGTTGCTTAAAATCTCCCCATCTTTCTCCCTCTTCCTCGCCTTCTCTCTCTGTCCTATGTCTCAAGTCCGAGAGCATGCCAGCTCTTTTAGAAAAATCCCTCTGCTGCCTTCTTGTGGACATCTGCGGATAAGTAGGCATGCTCCCCAAAGCTGCTGAAACTGGCTGGCTAACTGGCTATGGAAATGGGTGGGACGATCACTTGGCTCCCACCAATGAGCTCCTTGACGTTGCTTCCTTCCTGGCAGCATCCAGGACACTGACCCACAGTCGCAGCTACACTTGTTTTTTTATTTAATTGGACGGACTCAGCTAGTTTTTTGTTATTGGCAGCTTATGAATAGTTTCCCCTATTTTTCTGTCTCAGTTCCAAGGTTTGGAGTCAAGGAAGAAAGCAAAGCATTTCACAAATGTCTGAAGCTGCTGCCTGTGGAGAGTGGACGCCTCCTTTGGAGGGGCAGCCTGACACTCCCTGGATTGTTACAAAGGAGGTGTCAGCCTGACACTCCCTGGATTGTTACTAAGAGTGATCAGAATGGTGCTTCTCACGTGTCCAGACTGACCTTCATTCTGGGCACCAGGGTGTTACTGTGGGCTACTTATGTTGCTGTTTTTCTTTACCTCCAGAGTGGGACGTGTCTTCTTCTTCTTCTTTTTTTTTTTTAAATAAAAGTAATATGTTCATTTGTACATTCGAAAAATCAGATAGTGAAAGAAAGACAGTAGAAGTCACCTGTAATGTCAACACACTGACAAGCTGTTGGCAATTTGCACTGCATCATCCTACTTGTGTATCTATATCTCTGAAGAGTTGTATCCTATTGTAGAAGTGGTTCGACATCCCTCTTCTCACACAACACCATGTTGCAGTCATTTTTCTAAGCTGTGCTGTGTAATTTACATCATTCTTTTCACGCTGCGTAGCTGTCCTCGTGCTTGCATTAGTGCCTTTTCACTCGGCTTTCCCTTGTGAGGACGGGAAGATTTGTTGACTGACTGACTGAATTCATTCTATGGCTGGACCGACCGTACCAAATGTGTTTAAGTGATTTCTTTTTGCAGAGCCTATAGATGGTACCCTGTATTTTAATATTTTTAGCAACACTGCAAGAATGTCTTTGTGTACTTGGACACTTCTTTTCTCCCTCCCAACATTAAACTGAAACATTTTAAACATAAAGAAAAGTAGAAAGAATGATGCAGCAAACACCCTAACCTTTCCTCAAGATTAAAAACTTGTTAATATTTTGCCACATTTATTTTCTCTCTCTGCATACTCTTTTTGATAAACGTTTTAAAAGTTACAGATTTCATGATACTTCACCCCTAAGCATGCATCTCCCAAGAATAAGTAACTTCTCCCAAATAAACACATGCTATTAGCACACCTAAGAAGGTTAATAATAATTAAAAAAATTTTTTTACTGGAGTATAGTTGCTTTACAATATTGTGTTAGTTTCTACTGTACAGCAAAGTGAATTAGCAATATGTGTACATACATCCCCTCTTTTTTGGATTTCCTTCCCATTTAGGTCACCACAGAGCATTGAGTAGAGTTCCCTGTGCTATACAGTAGGTTCTCATTAGTTATATATTTTATACATAGTATCAATAGTGTATATATGTCAATCCCAATCTCCCAATTCATCCCACCCCACCGTTTCCCCCTTGGTATCCATACGTTTTTTTCTCTATGCCTGTGTCTCTATTTCTCCTTTGTAAATAAGATTGTCTATACCAATTTTTTCAGATTCCACATATATGCGTTAATATAATATATGTTTTTCTTTTTCTTACTTACTTCACTCTGTATGGCAGTCTCTAGGTCCATCCACGTTTCTACAAATGACCCAATTTCGTTCCTTTTTATGGCTGAGTAATATTCCATTGTGTATATGTACCACATCTTCTTTATCCATTCCCCTGTTGATGGACATTTAGGTTGCTTCCATGTCCTGGCTATTGTAAATAGTGCTGCAATGAACATTGGGGTGCATGTGTCTTTTTGAATTATGGTTTTCTCTGGGTAGACGCCCAGGAGTGGGATTGCTGTGTCATATGGTAATTCTATTTTTAGTTTTTTAAGGAAGCTCCATACTGTTCTCCATAGTGGCTGTATCAATTTACATTCTCACCAACAATGCATGAGGGTTCCCTCTTCTCCACACCCTCTCCAGCTTTTATTGGGTGTGGATTTTTAAAAAAAATTATTTATTTAATTTATTTATTATTTTTGGCTGTGTTGGGTCTTCGCTGCTGCGTGCAGGCTTTCTCTAGATGAGGCAAGTGGGGGTCACACTTTGCCACCGCGCGGGCCTCCCATTGTGGGGGCTTCTCTTGTGGCAGAGCATGGGCTCTAGGCACTTGGGCTTCAGTAGTTGTGGTGTGTGAGCATCAGTAGTTGTGGCTCGCAGGCTCTAGAGTGCGGGCTGAGTAGTTGTGGCGCACAGGCTTAGTCGCTCTGCGGCATGTGGGATCTTTCCGGACAAGGGCTCAAACCCATGTCCCCTGCACTCGCAGGTGGATTCTTAACCACTGTGACACCAGGGAAGCCCTGTTTGTGGATTTTTTGATGATGGCCATTCTGACAAGTGTGAGGTGATACCTCATTGTAGTTTTGATTTTCATTTCTCTAATAATTAGTGATGTTGAGCATCTTTTCATGTGTTTCTTGGCCATCAGTAAGTCTTCTTTGGTGAAATGTCTATTTAGGTCTTCCACCCATTTTTTGATTGGGTTGTTTGTTTTTTTGATATTGACCTGCATGAGCTGCTTGTATATTTTGGAGATTAATCCTTTGTCAGCCGCTTTGTTTGCAAATATTGTCTCCCATTCTGAGGGTTGTCTTTCTGTCTTGTTTATGGTTTCCTTTGCTGACAAAAGCTTTTAAGTTTCATCAAGTCCCATTTGTTTATTTTTGTTTTTATTGCCATTACTCTAGGAGGTGGGTCAAAAAAGATCCTGTTGTGATTTATGTCAAAGAGTGTTCTGCCTCTGTTTTCCTCTAAGAGTTTGATAGTGTCTGGCCTTATGTTTAGGTCTTTAATCCATTTTGAGTTTATTTTTGTGTATGGTGTTTGGGAGTGTTCTAATTTCATTCTTTTAAATGTAGCTGTCCAGTTTTCCCAGCACCACTTATTGAAGAGGCTGTCTTTGCTCCATTGTATATTCTGGCCTCCTTTGTCATAGACTAGGTGACCATAGGAGCATGGGTTTATCTCTAGGCTTTCTATTCTGTACCATTGATCTATATTTCTGTTTTTGTGCCAGTACCATACTGTCTTGATTACTGTAGCTTTGTAGTATAGTCTGACATCTGGGAGCCTGATTCCTCCATCTCCATTTTTTTTCCTGAAAATTGCTTTTACTATTCAAGGTCTTTTGTGTTTCAATACAAATTGTAAAATTTTTTCTTCTAGTTCTCTGAAAAATGACACTGGTAGTTTGACAGGGACTGCATTGAATCTGTAGAGTGCTTTGGGTAGTATAGTCATTTTCACAGTGTTGATTCTTCCAATCCAAGAACATGGTATATCTCTCCATCGGTTAGTGTCATCTTTGATTTCTTTCTTCAGTGTCTTAAAGTTTTCTGTGTACAGATCTTTTGCCTCCTTAGGTAGGTTTATTCCTAGGTATTTTATTCTTTTTGTTGCAATGGTAAATGGGATTGTTTCCTTAATTTCTCTTTCTGATCTTTTGTTGCTAGTGTATAGGAATGCAAGAGAGTTCTGTGTATTAATTTTAGATCCTGCAACTTTACTAAATTCATTGATTAGCTCTAGTAGTTTTCTGGTGGCATCTTTAGGATTTTCTATGTATAGTACCATGTCATCTGCAAGCAGTGACAGTTTTACTTCTTTGCCAATTTGTATTTCCTTTATTTCTTTCTCTTCTCTGATTGCCGTGGTTAGGACTTCCAAAACTATGTTGAATAATAGTGGCGAGAGTGGTCACCCTTGTCTTGTTCCAGATTTTGGAGGAAATGCTTTCAGTTTTTCACCATTGAGAATAATGTTTGCTGTGGGTTTGTCATATATGGCCTTTATTATGTTGAGGTAGGTTCCATCTATACCCACTTTCTGGAGAGTTTTTATCATAAATGGGTGCTGAAGTTTGTAGAAACTTTTTCTGCATCTATTGCGATGATCATATGGTTTTTATTTTTCAGCTTGTTAATATGGTGTATCACATTGATTGATTTGCGTATATTGAAGAATACTTGCATCCCCGGGATAAATCTCACTTGATCATGGTGTATGATGTTTCTAATGTTGTTGTTGGATTCTGTTTGCTAGTATTTTGCTGAGGATTTTTGCATGTATGTTCATCACTGATATTGGTCTGTAATTTTCTTTTTGTGTGTGTGATATCTTTGTCTGGTTTTGGTATCAGGGTGATGGTGGCCTCGTAGAATGAGTTTGGGAGTATTCCTTCCTCTGCAGTTTTTTGGAAGAGTTTGAGAAGGATAGGTGTTAGCTCTTTTCTAAATGTTTGATAAAATTCACCTGTGAAGCCATCTGGTCCTGGACTTTTGTTTGTTGGAAAATTTTTTGTGTGTGTGTGGTACACGGGCATCTCACTGTTGTGGCCTCTCCCGTTGAGGAGCACAGGCTCCAGACGTGCAGGCTCAGCGGCCATGGCTCATGGGCCCAGCCGCTCTGTGACATGTGGGATCTTCCCGGACCAGGACACAAATCCGTGTCCCCTTCATCGGCAGGTGACTCTCAACCACTGCGCCACCAGAAAAGCCCTGCTGGAAGATTTTTAATCAGGGTTTCAATTTCATTGCTTGTGATTGGTCTGTTCATATTTTCTGTCTCTTCCTGGTTCAGTCTTGGAAGTTTGTACTTTTCTAAGAATTTGTCCATTTCTTCCAGGTTGTCCATTTTATTGGCATATAGTTGCTTGTAGTAATCTCTCATGATATTTTGTATTTCTGCAGTGTCAGTTGTTACTTCTTCTTCATTTCTAATTCTGTTGATTTGAGTCTTCTCTCTTTTTTTCTTGATGAGTTTGGCAAATGGTTTATCAATTTTGTTTAACTTCTCAAAGAACCAGCTTTTAGTTTTATTGATCTTTGCTATTGTTTTTTTTTGTTTCTATTTCATTTATTTCTGTTCTGATCTTTATGATTTCTTTCCTTCTACTAACTTTAGGTTTTTTTTGTTCTTTCTCTAGTTGCTTTAGGTGTAAGATTAGGTTGTTTATTTGAGATGTTTCTTGTTTCTTGAAGTAGGATTGTATTGCTATAAACTTCCTTCTTAGAAATTCTTTTGCTGCATCCCATAGATTTTCGGTCATTGTATTTTCTTTGTCATTTGTTTCTATGTATTTTTTGATTTCCTCTTTGATTTCTTCAGTGATCTCTTGGTTATTTAGTAGCTCACTGTTTAGCCTCCATGTATTTGTGTTTTTTACAGTTTTTTTCCTGTAATTGATTTCTAATCTCATAATGTTGTGGTTGGAAAAGATGCTTGATATGATTTCAATTTTCTTAAATTTATTGAGGCTTGATTTGTGACCCAAGATGTGATCTATCCTGGAGAATGTTCCATGTGCACTTGAGAAGAAAGTGTATTCTGCTGCTTTTGGATGGAATGTCCTATAAATATTAATTAAGTCTATCTGGTCTATTGTGTCATTTAAGGCTGTGTTTCCTTATTAATTTTTTGTCTGGATGATCTATCCATTGGTGTAAGTGGAGTGTTAAAGTCCCCCACTATTATTGAGTTACTGTCGATTTCCCCTTTTATGTTTGTTAGCATTTGCCTTGTGTATTGAGGTGCTCCTATGTTGGGTGCATGAATATTTACAATTGTTATATCCTCTTCTTGGATTGATCCCTTGGTCATTATGTTTTGTTTTTCCTTGTCTCTTGTGACAGTCTTTATTTTAAAGTCTATTTTGTCTGATATGAGTGTTGCTAATCAAGCTTTCTTTTGATTTCCATTTGCATGAAATATCTTTTTCCATCCCCTCACTTTCAGTCTGTATGTGTCCCTAGGTCTGAAGTGGGTCTCTTGGAGACAACATATATGTAGGTCTTATTTTTGTATCCATTCAGCCAGTCTGTGTCTTTTGGTTGGAGCATTTAATCCATTTAGTAAGATAATTATCATTACATATGTTCCTATTACCATTTTCTTAATTGTTTGGGGTTTGCTTTTGTGGGTCTTTTTCTTCTCTTGTGTCTCCCACCTAGAGATGTTTCTTTAGCATTTGTTGTAAAGCTGGTTTGGTGGTGCTGAATTCTCTTAGCTTTTGCTTGTCTGTAAAGCTTTTGATTTCTCTGTGGAATCTGAATGAGATCCTTGCTGGGTAATCTTTGTTGTAGGTTTTTTTCTTTCATCACTTTAAATATATCCTGCCACTCCCTTCTGGCCTGTGGAGTCTCTGCTGAAAAATCAGCTTATAATCTTATGGGGATTCCCTTGTATGTTATTTGTTGCTTTTCCCTTGCTGCTTTTAATACTTTTTCTTTGAATTTAATTTTTGTTAGTGTGATTAATATGTGTCTTCGTGTGTTTCTGCTAGAGTTTATCCTGTATGCGACTCTGTGCTTCCTGGATGTGGGTGGCTATTTCCTTTCCCATGTTAGGAAATTTTTTGACTATAATGTCTTCAAATATTTTCTCATACCCTTTCTTTTACTCTTCTTCTTTTGGGACCCCTATAATTTAAATGCTGGTACATTTAGTGCTGTCCCAGTGGTCTCTGAGACTGTCCTCAATTCTTTTCATTCTTTTTTCTTTATTCTGCTCCTTGGCAGTTATTTCCACCATTCTATCTTCCAGCTCACTTATTTCTTCTTCTGCCTCAGTTATTCTGGTATTGACTCCTTGTAGTGTATTTTTCATTTCAGTTATTGTGTTGTTCATCTCTGTTTGTTTGTTCTTTAGTTCTTCTAGGTCTTTGTTAAACATTACTTGTATTTTCTCTATCTGTGCTTCCATTCTATTTCCAAGATTTTGGATCATCTTTACTATCATTACTCTGAATTCTTTTCCAGGTAACTTGCCTATTTCCTCTTTATTTATCTGGTCTTGTGGGCTTTTATCTTGCTCCTTCATCTGCAACATATTTCTCTGTCTTCTCATTTTGTCTCACTTACTGTGTTTGAGGTCTCTTTTCCCCATGCTGCAGGGTCATAGCTCCTCTTGTTTCTGGTGTCTGCCTCCAGTGGTCAAGGTTGGTCCAGCAGCTTGTGTAGCCTTCCTGGTGGGAGGGACTGATGCCTGCCTTCTGATGGGTAGAGCTGGATCTTGTCCCTCTGATGGGCAGGGCCACGTCAAGTGGTGTGTTTTGGGGTGTCTGTGGGCTTAGTACGACTTTAGGCAGCCTGTCTGCTCATGGGTGGGTTTGTGATCCTGTCTTGCTTGTTGTTTGGCATGGGGTGTTCAGCACTGGAGTCTGCAGGCAGGTGGTTGGAGCCAGGTCTTGGAGTTGAGATGGAGACCTTTGGGAGATCTCTCGCCATTTAATATTACCTGGGGCCTGAATTCTCTTGCATTTCAGTAACCTGGACTCAGAGCTCCCACCCTGAGGCTCAGGCCCGATCCCTGTCCTGGGAACCAATATCCTGCAAACCACACAGCTCATCAAAAAAAAAAAAAAAAAAAAAAAAGGAAAAAAAGAAGAAGAAGGAAAAAACAAACAATGAAAATAAAGGGTGAGAAGAAAACAAACAGCCAAAAAAGCCCACAACAAATAGCAAAGACAGAAGCAAGCAAACAACAACAACTATTAAAAACAAACAAACAAGCAGACAACCAAAGCCCCAGACAAGTAGTAAAAGCAAAACCAAAGAAACAAAAACAAGAAAGAACAAAGAGACACACACACACACACAAAAAGAAGCAAAAACAAAAACAGAAACAACAAAACCCAAGAGAACAACCAGCCAAAGAGATGAACCCCTAAATGAAATGGAACAATTAAAAGCAAAACTAACAAAACAAAACAAATGCAGAATGCAAACTGAAGGAAAAAGCAAAGAAAACAAAACAAATACCCCAAAACGCTATAAAAGATAGAAAAGATAAGCACAAATAGAACAAAGGAAAAAAGATAAAAACAAAATAGATAAAGGAAAGAAGGAAAAAACACAGAACAAGAAAAAAGTAAAGTAGAAATAGAATATAAAAGGATAAAAAATATTAAAAAAACTAAAGAAAAATAAAAACAAATAATAAAAAAACCCCACAGAATAAAACAATACATTAAAAAAAGTAATAATTATATTTTCCTGGGGTCTCAGCTGTCAGTGTTCTTGCCCCCACCATCAGTCACAGCCAACCTCCGCTGCCCCAGGAGGCCCTCCAAAACTTCTAGGTAGGTCTCTGGTCCCTCTGTGGGCATTGTGGGAGCAGCTCAGACTCTGACCTGGCACAACTCCTGCACGTACTAGTCGCCAAAGTCCACAGCTGCTAGAGCTAGACTGCCTTCATTTGTGGGAATACTCGTTGTCCATTCAGATATTCCACAGATGTAAGGGTTACCAAGCTGATCGCAGGGATTTGTGCCTTGTGCCCAGAAAGATTTTTGTTCCTCTTCTTTAGTTGCCCTGCCCCTGGGGCTCAGCTGTGGTTTTAGCTCCACACTGGCATGTGGGCCACCCATAGGAGTCTGCTCCTGAGGCTGTCCTGGAGCACTTGGATCTGCCCCTGTGAGGAGAGGGTGCACATGTGGCATGACTACCTAGGTCATGGGGGCCCTGGCAGTGACAGGTGCATGGGAAAGCCAGTGGCCATGGTTGCTAGAGATCTGGCCCTAGCTCCTGATGGCTGGTGTGAGAAGGTCAGCCCTGGTTGGGGCTTTCCTTAACGCTTGAAGGGGCAGGGGGCTGGTTTGTGGAGAGAGAGGCTGCAATGGCAAATCCACCCACTGTTCATCACTCAAGAGTGGTGCCTTGCTTCTATGGCAGTCTGGGTTTCCTACACAAGCATTCCTGGTTGTGGATTTCCTCCCTCCCTTCCCCTCATGCTGTCTTCTTGCAGCCAACAGCAGTCCTCTCCCTTGGTTTGCTCTCCAATCCCTACATTCCAGCTCTCAGTTCCCATGTGCACATGCGGACACACATCCCAGTCTGGGGTGCACAGGGCTGTGGCATGGACCACCTGTGTACATTTCACTCTGTCCTGTATGCCACAGACTGGCCATTTCACCCTCCTCCAACAGCCTCAGGTACTCCCCTTCTGTCCCAACTGACTTCTCCATCAGTGAGGGACCTTCTCCCAATGCGGGAACCTCCCCTCTGCTTCAGCTCCCCTTCAGGGGTGCAGAGCCTGTCCTGCTTCCTCTCCTCTTCTTTTTCCCTTCTTTCTTTCATCCTACCTGGTTTTGTAGGGATCTTTCTTGTCCTTTCCAGTGTCCAAGGTCTTCTGCTAGTTTTCAGCTGGTGTTCTGTGAGAACTGTTCCATCTGTCGATGTATTCTTGATGCATTTGTGGAGAGAGAACTCCATGTCCTCCTACTCCTCTACCATCTTAGTGATTCCCAATAATAATTAATAATTCTCTAATATAACCTGATAGTCATCCTATATTCAAATCTCCCCAACTGTGTCTAAAAATACTTTTATAGCTGTTTTATTTATTTATATTTTTGAATCTGGATAAACGGAGTTTCACTCCCTGTATTTATTTATATGTTATATCTGTTTAGATCAATCTAGAAGTGTCATCTTGTATTTTTAATTTATTATTCATTTTTTTAAATGACATGAATTTTTAAATAAATAGATTAATTTTCTTATAGAATATCCCAGATATTCTGCCTGTTTATTTTCTCATGGTGTCATTTACCTTGTTTTTCTTTCCCCCATGTTTACTATCACTGAAGGTAGATCTGGATACTGACTGGGATGACATGATTATAATCACTCATAGTTGTGAGACTTTTTGATGTTAAAGTTGTCCCAAATTTGTCCATGAGATGTCCGTTTGGCCAGCTTCTCTGTCCTTGATATGACCTCATTAATCTTTGAGTGTGCTTTTGCTTTCTGGCATAGAAATATATCATAGCCACACTTTATGTTTTTCCCCTACACCTACAATCTGTGATTTCTCCAAGGAGCACTGTTTGCTGTTGTTTTTTAAAAAATGAACAAAAATTATTCAAAAAACAAAAATCTGGGTGCTGCATTTGCTCATTATTATTAGAGTTCTGTTGCTTCAAGAACCTTTTAGTGGGCCAAACTGTTATATATATATACTTTTTAATTTTTCCATTCAAATTTATGTTATAAAGATTTTTCTTAACTCCTTTTATATTTTTATTTTAAACACTCACCAACCAAAGCTCACCAAAGAAAAAGATTTATTTAGCTTGTTGCAGAAAAGGAAAATGCACACCATAGGGAACCAGAGGTCATCTCAAACTTGGGAAATTAAGAAGAGCACAGGGGATAGGAGTTAAACATACCATAGTCTCGGCAGGAATTATTTAGAATTTGTAAAGTCTGTGAGTTGCTGCTATCGTTTGTAGTTTTATCTTTAGAACACCGAGTTCCCTATGAGTTTATTGTTAAGAATGTGGTCTCTTCTGAAAAAGGACTATGGGCTGAATGAGCTGGTGTTTGAGCTTAGATAATTTGTCTTGCATGTTATGGTTTGGTGTATTTTATATATTTTGTGAGCTATAGTACAGTTATCTAAGTTGTGGTTTTTCTTTCAGTTACCAGTTCCTCCCTTTAACCTAGCAGCCATCAGGGTTATATTTTTAAAAACAACTTTATTGAGGTAGAGTTGATATACAAAAACTGTACCTACATAGTGTCTACAAGTGATGAGTTTGGACATATGCATACAACCATGAAACCATCACCACAGTCAAGACCATAGACATATTCATTACCTCCAAAAGTTTCCTTGTGCCTCTTTTATTTTTGGTGAGAACACTTAAGAGATTTACCCTCTTAACAAAATTTTAAGTGCATAATGCAGTGTTGTTCACAATCAGTTCTATGTTGTATGGCAGAATTTATTCATCTTGCATAACTGACATTTTAAACCCATTAAACAACCAGTCTCCATTGCCTCCTCCCTGTGGCCCCTCCACAGCCACCACTTGATTCACTGCTTCTATGAGTTTGACTATTTTAGGTGCTTCATATAAGTGGAATCATGCAATATTTGTGCTTCTACGACTGGCTTACTTCACCTACATAATGTCTTCCAAGTTCATTCATGTTGTCACAAATTGTAGGATTTCCTTCCTTTTTAGGACTGAGTAATATTCCATCCCATGAATATACCACATTTTCTTAGTCTATTCATTGGTCATTGGACATTACTGTCGTTGGCTTTGTCTGCCTTGTAGTTCTTTTGTTTGTCTTTTCCTCTCTTACTGTCTTCCTTTGTGTTTTGCTGATTTTTGTTGTTGTTGAGATATTGTTGCTGAAACTTGCCCTCTGCTCACTGGTGCTGAATAGAAACGTGGAGACAGAGTTTTGGATGAAGTAGAAAAGAGTAGCTTTTATTGCTTTGCCAGGCAGAGAGGGCCACAGCAGGCTAATGCCCTCAAGACTGTGTGACCCACCCTAGAGGGGGTAGTGAGGAGTTTTATTGTGTTCAAGGAGCAGGGTGTGATCAACTCATGGACAATTCTTGGATTGGTTGGCATCAAGGTGAATTTTCAAGCAACATCAACCTTCTGCTTTCAACCAGTGCAGGGTTTATGTTCTTATGGTCAGCAGTTTTCATCTGGTGGGTATCTGCTTCCTCTCAAAACAACTTAGGAATGTGTGTCAGGCCTTTATATCTTTCAGGGAACTGTGAGTTCAGTGATTCTGCCATGTGGCAGATTTATAGCCTAAACTGTTACCCATTCCCCAGCCCAACAGCTATTCTTTGTTTCTACATCTTCACATTTCCCAATCATCAAACCTTGAGTCAGCCTTTAACTTCAAAAGACAAGGACACGAGGGCTTGTACACAGTTTCAATATTTTTTGATTGTTTTTTCTCTCTCTCTCTTGTTTTTAAGTTTTTTTTTTTTCTTTTGGCTGTGCCATGTGGCTTGTGGGATCTCAGTTTCCCAGCCAGGGACTGAACCTGGGCCATGGCAGTGGAAGCCTAGAATCCTAACCACTAGGCCACCAGGGAACTCCCTGTTTTCTCTTTTTCTTTTTGTAGCCTCTGTTGGCATTTTCTTTGTGGTTACCTTGAGGCTTACATAAAATACAATATCTTATAGTTATGTCTCTTTTTAAGCTGACAATAACTTAACTTCAATCACATACAAAAACTCCCTCCCCACTTTATGTTTGATGTCACCTTCTATATATTTTTATATTGTGAATCTATTAATAAATTTTTGTAGTTTTTATTCTTAAAACTTTTTCTTTTAACTCTTACACCATAATTAACAGTGATTTATATACCACTGTCACAGTGTTACAGTATTCTTTATTTGTATATACATTTACATTTATCAGTGAGTTTTATACTTTGATATACTTTCCTGTTGCAGTTTAGTGTCTTCATTTCATCTTGAAAAACTCCCTTTAGTGTTTCTTGTAAGGTGGTTCTACTAGTGACGAACTCCCTCAGCTTTTGTTTGCCTGAGAAAGTCTTTATGTCTCTTTCATTTTTGAAGAACAGTTTTGTTGGGTATAGTATTCTTAGTTGACAGTTTTTCTTCCATCAGCACTTTGAGTATATCATCCTACTCCCTTTTAGCCTGTAAAGTTTCTGCTGAGAATTTCACTCATGGTCTTATGGGTTCCCTTGTATGTTAGTTTTTTCATGCTGCATTCAAAACTCTCTCTGTCTTTGATATGACAATTTGATTATAATGTGTCTCAGTGTAGACATCTTTAAGTTCATCCTCTTTGGGTTCTTTAGGCTCAGTGAATCTGGATGTTTATTTCCCTCCCCAGATTTGGGGAATTTTCAACCATTATTTTTAAAATAACCTTTCTGTCCCTTTCTCTCTCCCTTCTCCTCCTCTTATACTGTGTACATTGGTTTTCTTGAATGCTCTCCCGTAAATCTCATAGGCTTTCTTGACTCTTTTTTGTTCTTTTCACTCCTCTGGTGGGAGTATTTCAAATGACTGTCTTTGAGTTCACTGATTCTTTTTTCTTCTTGACCAAGTTTGTTGTTGAAGCTCTCTACTGAATTTTTCAGTTCAGTATTTTATTCTTCAGTTTCAGAATTTCTGTTTTGTTCTTTGTTATGGTTTCTATTTTATTTTGTTCATGTATCATTTTCCTGATTTTTTAAAGTATTCTGTCTGTTCTCTCGTAGCTCACTGTGCTTCCTTAAGATGATTATTTTGAATTCTTTGTCAGGCAATCCACTAATCTCAAATTCTTTAGGATAAGTTACCGGAGATTTACTTTGTGTCATATTTCCCTGATACTTGTGTTCCCTGCTGCTTTGCATTGGTGTCTGTGATTTGAAGAAGTAACTACCTCTTCCAGTCTTTACAGACTGGCTGTGGCAGGAAAAGACTTTCAGCAGTTGGCCTGGCTAGAAGTTCTGGGAGACTCTCAAACATTTTCTATGGATGTGCACCATCCACTGCTCATCTTCCTCCTGGGAGAGAAGTTTCAGGGTTGTGTGCCTTCCTCCAATCTTGCAGAGCTGTGCTGCCCACATTGAGCTGCCATCCTTTTTTATCTAAGGCAGTGTAATGAAAGACCAGGATGTTGGATTCATGCCTCATTCCTCTCCCTCCCATCTAAGGGAGAAGTCTCAAGGTTGTGCTCCTTCTCCCAAACTCACAGAGCTGTGTGACTTCCATATACCACCTTTTCCTAGGGCAGTGCATTGAAAAGCCTGGTCACTGAGTGTAAGCTACCCTTGTCTCCCTCCCTCCTGAAGTAGAAGTCTCAGAATTGTGTGTCATCTCCCAATCTTGCAGAGCAAAGCCAAGGGCTGAGAGCAACTCCCCTTTTTTGCTGCCCTCATATTTATTTCTCATTTGAAATAAGGGAGCTTTTAAAAATTTCTCTATGCTTGTTAGTCATTGATAGAAGTGTTACAGCTATAAATTTCCCTCTAAGCTCTGTTTTTGCCACATTTGTACATTTGGACATGTGTTGTGTTTATGTTTTTATTCATTTCAAAGTATTTTCTAATTTCTCTTGCGATTTCTTCTTTGACAAATTCATTATTTAGGAGTATTTGTTTAATTTCTACATATTTGTAAATCCCCAAATTTCCTTCTGTTATTGATTTCTAATTTAATTCCATTGTGTTTGAGGAATATAGTTTACATGATTTCAATCCTTTAAAATGTATGAGGTTTGTTTTATAGTCTTGTATATGGTCTGTCTTGAAGAATGTTTCAGGTGTGTTTTTGAAGAGTGTATGTTTTGCTGCTGTTGGGAAGAGTGCTCTACATATGTCTGGTAGATTTGATAGTGATGCCGAGTCCTTTATATACTTTTTGATTTTATGCTTACTTGTTCTACCACCTAATTTAAAGATTTACTTTTGTCCTTGTGGTTCTGCAGTTTCACCATGTTGTGTCTATATGGATATTTTTGGAAACTTTTTTCATTGAGTAATTGGTCTTGAATCTGTGGTTTGGTTTCCTTTCAATATTTCTGGAAAATATCCACCAATACTTCTGTTTTTAAATTTTAAAAAACTGAAGTATAGTTTACATAAAATATTATATTAGTTTCAAGTGTACAACATAGTGATTCAACATTTATATACATTACAGGTTAATCCCTATGATAAGTCTATTTGTCACCATACAAAGTGATTACAATATTATTGGCTATATTCACTATGCTGTATGTTACATCCCCCTCACTTATTTATTTTATAACTGGAAGTTTGTACTTCTTAATTCCCTTCACTTATTTGGCCCAACCCACACTCCCTTCACTTCTAGTGACCACCAGTTTGTTCTCTGTATCTATGCGTCTGTTTCAGTTTTGTTTTGTGTGTTCATTTGTTTTGTGTTTTAGATTCCACATATAAGTGAAATCATATGGTATTTGCTTTCTCCACCTGACTTATTTCACTGAGCATAATAGTCTCTAGGTCCATCCATGTTGTCTCAAATGGCAACATTTCATTCTTTTTTAATGGTTGGGAAAGATTCCATTGTATATGTATACCATATCTTCTTTGTTCATTCATCTGTTGATGGACACTTATGTTGCTTCCATATCTTGGCTACTGTACATAATGATGCAATGAACATAGGGGAGCACATATCTTTTCAAATTAGTGTTTTTGTCTTATTTGGATAGATATCCAGAAGTGGAATTTCTAGATTGTACGTTAGTTTTATTTTTAAATTTTTGAGAAAACTCCTTTCTGTTTTCCACAGTGGCTGCACCAATTTACATTGCCACCAACAGTCCACGAATGTTTCCTTTTCTCTACATCCTCACCAACACTTGTTGTTTGTTGTCTTTTTGATAATAGCCATGAATAGCCACTCTGACAGTTGTGAGGTTATATCTCATTTTGGTTTTGATTTGCATTTCCCTGATGATTAGTGATGTTGAGCATCTTCTGATCTGTCTGTTAGCCATCTCTATGTCTTCCTATGAAAAATGTGTATTTGGTCCTCTGCCATTTTTCAATTGGATTGTTTATTTTTTTGGTATTGAGTTGTATGAGTTCTTTATATATATTTGATATTGACCACTTATTGAATATATATTTGCAAATACCTTCTCCCATTCAGTAGATTGCTTTCTGCTTTTGTTGATGGTTTCCTTTGTTGTGCAAAAGTTTTTTAGTTTGATGTAGTCCCCCCCCTTTTTTTTTTTTGCTTTTGTTTCCCTTGCCTGAGAAGACAGACACCCCCCACCTGCCCCAAATATCTCTAAGACCAATGTCAGAGAGCATACTCCTGATGTTTTCTTCTAGGAGCTTTATGCTTTCAGATTTTACATTTAAGTATTTAATCCATTTTGAGTTTATTTATATATATTGTAAAAGAAAGTGGTCCAGTTTGATTCCTTTTCATGTACCTGTTCAGTTTTCCCAACAACATTTATTGAAGAGACTGTCTTTTCCCTACTGTTTATTCTTGCCTCCTTGATTGTAAATCAATTAACCATTTAAGTGTGGGTTTATTTCTGGGCTCTCTATTCTGTTCATTGATCTATATGTCTGTTTTTGTGTCAATACCATATAGTTTTGATTAGACTAGATGAACACTTTAGACCAGATGTACATAGAACATTCCACCACAAAACAGCAGAATACATATTCTTTTCAAGTGCACATGGAGCATTCTCCAGGATAGATCACATGTTAGGCCACAAAACAACAAAACAACTACATCTTGGTAGTGTAGTTTTGATAACAGGATGTGTGATACCTCAGTTTTGTTTTTTCTTAAGATTGCTTCGGCTATTGAGGTCTTTTGTGGTTCCATACAAATTTTAGGATTATTTGTTCCAGATCTATAAAAAATGCTATAGGTACTTTGATAAGGATTGAATTGAATTTGTAGATTGCTTTGGGTAGTATGGATATTTCAACAATATTAATTCTTCCAATCCATGACTGTGGTATATCTTTACATTTATTTATATTGTCTTCAATTTCTTTCATCAATATCTTATGGCTTGCAGAGAACAGATCTTTTACCTCCTTAGTTAGATTTATTCCTAGATATATTATTCTTTTGATGCAGCTGTAAATGGGGTTGTGTTTCTTAATTTCTCTTAGTTTATTATTAGTGTATAGAAACACAAGAGATTTCTGTATATTGAGTTTGCATCCTGCAACTTTACTGAGTTTATTTATCAATTCTAATAATTTTTTGTGGAGTCTTTAGAATTTTCTATATATAGCATCATGTAATATTATTTCCTCCTTTTTACTAACTTTGGGCTTTGTTATTCTCTACTTTTTAAAGTTCCTTTAGGTATAAGGTTAGATTGTTTATTTGAGATTTTTCTTGTTTTCTGAGGTAGACCTGTATCACCATGAACTTTTCTTTTTGAACTGCTTTTGCCAAACCCCATAGATTTTGGAATGTTGTGCTTCCATTTTCATTTGTCTCAAGGTACTTTTTAATTTCCTCTTTGATTTCTTTGTTGAGCCATTGAGTTTATTTTTCATAACACACTTTTAAATTTATTTATTTGTTTATTTATTTATGGCTGCGTTGGGTCTTCACTGCTGTGCATGGGCTTTCTCTAGCTGCGGTGAGTGAGGACTATGCTTCGTTGCAGTGCACAGGTTTCTCATTGTGGTGGCTTCTCTTGTGGCAGAGCATGGGCTCTAGGAGCATGAGATTCAGTAGTTGTGGCACATGGGCTCAGTAGTTTTGGCGCATGAGCTTAGTTGCTCTGTGGCATGTGGGATCTTCCCAGACCAGGGCTCAAACCCGTGTCCCCTGCATTGGCAGGTGATTCTTAACCATTGAGCCAACAGGGAAGTCCCGAGCCATTGAGTTTTTAGAAGCATGCTGTTTAGTCTCCACATGTTTGTGTTTTTTTTCCATTTTTCTTTTTGTAATTGATTTCTAGTTTCATACCTTTGTGATCCTAAAAGAAGCTTGATATAATTTCAACCTTCTTAAATTTATTGAGATTTGTTCTGTGGCCTAACATGTGACCTATCCTGGAGAGTGCTCCATATGCACTTGAAAAGAATATGTATTCTGCTGTTTTGGGGTGGAATGTTCTATGTACATCTGGTCTAAAGTGTTCATTTAGTCTAAAGTGTTGTTTAAGGCCAATGTTTCCTTATTGATATTCTGTTTGGATGATCTATCCATTAATGTCTGTGAGGTGTTAAAGTACTTGACTATTATTGTATTACTGTCAGTTTCTCCCTTTATATATGTTAATATTTGCTTTATGTATTTATGTGCTCCTATGTTGGGTGCATAGATATTTGCAAATGTTAAATCCTCTCATTGAATTGACCGCTTTATAAATATGAAGTGTCCTTTTTTGTCTCTTTTTACAGTCTTTGTTTTAAATCTATTTTGTCTGATATAAGTATTGTGATCCAGATTTTTTTGTTTCCATTTGCATGGAATATCTTTTCCTATTCCTTCACTTTCAGTCTGTGTGTGTCTTGATCCAAAGTGAGTCTTTTGTAGGCAACACATATTGGTCTTGTTTTTTATACATTCAGTCACCCTATGTCTTCTGTTTGGAGCATTTAGTCCATTTACATTTAAAGAAATTATTGATAGGTATGTAATTATAGCCACTTGTTAATTGTTTTCTGTTTGTTAATATTTGTTTAATATTGCCTCTGCACTACCTCACTTTTGTTCTGGAACACCCATTTAATGTAGTTTAGGTTTTCTTGCCTTATCCTCCAAGACTCCTCACTTCTACTCTTCTCTTCTAAATTTTTTCTCCTTCTCCTTTCCCTTCCCCCTCCTCCCCTTCCTCTTCTGCTTCTTCTTCTCCTTCTCCTTCTCCTTCCCCTCCTCCTCCTCCTCCTTCTTCTTCTCCTTCTTCTTCTTCTCCTCCTCCTCCTCCTCCTCCTTCTTCTTCTTCTGCTTCTTCTTCTTCTTTCTCTTCCTCTTTCTCGCTCCTTTTCCTTTTCCTCCTCCCCTTCCTCCTCCTCCTTCTTCTCCTTCTTCTTCTTCTTTTTCTTCTCCTCCTCCTCCTCCTCTTCTTCCTCCTCCTCCTCCTCCTCTTCTTCCTCCTCCTCCTCCTCCTCCTCCTTCTTCTTCTTCTTCTTCTTCTTTCTCTTCCTCTTTCTCCTTTTCTTTTTCCTCCTCCTCCTTCTCCTCCTCCTCCTTCTTCTTCTCTGTCTCCTCCCCTCCACCTCCTCTTTCTCCTCCTCTGCTTCCTCTTCCTTCTTCTTGGTGCTGCCATCAGGATACTTTATTCTGACCTGTCTTCCAGTACACCAACTCTTTCTTCTCATGTCTCTAATCTGCTTTGAATAATATATTTTGGATTTAAAATTTCAGCTATTCCATTTTTCATTTAAATAAATTTCCATTCCTTTTGAAATCTTCTACATCACTTTATCTAGTTTCCTGTAACTAGTAAATATTTTAAAGTTTGTCTTTTATATGTATAAATGGAGAAACCCTATGAGTTTGTAATCTGTATTCAATATTTCCAATATTTAAAATTTGTTAGTCTCTTTTTACACCTTGTGGGTTTTTTGAGGTGGGGGGAGTGTTTGATCATTGTTTCTTTTTGATTATTTTTCTCTTTATTTCTGTTTAATTTCTTTTAAAATTCCTTGTCGGGATTGTATGATGAATAGGGTAAAGTTATCTTCCTTTGTGGAGGATTTAAGCTTAATTTTTAGGGACCTGTGACTATTACTAGTCCAGAATTGCCTCAGGCCAGGATCTTGGCTTGAGTTTCTGGACCATCAAAGAGATGCAACCCTGTAATAACTATATTTTCTATCTTCTGTATTTAATGCTTTGGCATCTTGGGAATTTGCTGTCCCTGGAGAGATTGAACATCCCAGAGCTAACCAATTCTTAGAGATAGAAAGGGACTGACTCCTTTGCAAGTATGCTTTTGACATACAAATCAACCAATCCATAGCCCATATTCCAACCATCTCCTCTATCAGCCCTTGCACTCTGGCCACTATATAACAGTCCTAATCACCTGAGGGTCAGATATCAGATAACTATAGATACCCCCGTAACCTAGAGCCCACTGATATTATTCCAACTAGCCAATCCTAACCCTGTTTGCCATACCTATTCCTTCTTGCAGAAATCACAATAAAGCTCTTGCCCATGTTTCATCTTGCTCCCTGTGTTCCTAACTGACCCTCATGCTTTACTGTGTGGCCATGCATGGCATGGCATATTCTCTCATCATGGGAACTATAAGCAACAAACTGTCTTTTCAATGGCAATCATCTCTGGATGTGTTGGCCTTACCATATTTGAATAATAAAATCTTCTTTTAAAAACAAACCCCAGGCTGCAAATATATGTGATAGCCAGTGATCTTTTTTCCCTTTTCTTTTTTCTCTTTTCCATATGTAGCAAATCAACCTTGGACATAAGGCATTGAGAGTGAGGGATGGCAGATTTACTTTTAGTTCACACCTTCTTTGCAGGTTTACTCCAGGTGTTTGCATCCTTGACTGCAATTAGTATCACTTGGGGAAGAGGCCTTAAAAAACACTCATGCTCAGCTCAAAATCCAGACCTTTTAAATCAGAGACTGGTGATAGTCCAGAAGTGAAATATGAGCATTTTTAAGAGAGCATCCCATTGATGTTTATGTGCAGCAAATGTTAAGAATTAGTGATTTAGCCTTTTAACATCTAAAAGAGGTCTTCTACGAGACTCTTTTTTGTCCTCCTAACACCCTATACTGACAAAACTTAACTTTGTGCCATTTTGCAAAGGAAAAATGTTTAAAGGGGTCAGCTGTAGTTTTTTCAAAATGCAGAATGAAGGGTAGACTTGGAGTTGGGAAGCAATGAATTGATCAACAACACAATCACACTGAGGATCACATGAGGTATATCGTGACCATGCTTAATATGCTAACATTGAACAAGTTTAGCACAGTGCCTGGAATATGGTGAGTGATTAATATATACTAAACTGTTATTATGTTTTCTATGTAATATAATATATAGTATTATACATTATAAAACCCATTCTAATTTTATCATTAAATGAGGCTGGGTTTCTAGTTAATGACTCTAAGAGCTGTGAAATAATGGATAATGTTCAGAAGGATGAGGCAGTACTATTCTATATAAAGCTAAGAAAAAGGCAATTATTCATTTGCCTCATAGAGATTAAAGAGCATCCTTATCTGAGATTATCTTTTGAAGCAGAAGTGCAAGCATCTAAAGTCACAGCAAGAATACTTTGCTAGGGATCTAGTATGGGAATTCCAAGCTTAGAATTTTTAATGTCCAAACAAAACATGTTTCCTCATTAATAAGACACATTTTCGTTGAAGCTTCATCACCTTTTGTGTCGAATGGCACTGTGTTATCATCTCATTAATCTTCAGTGTTCTTGAGAGGCAAGAGTATAGAATTATCCATTCCATTATATTGCCTTTACTTATCATAATTGATTCAATATCATGTTATAAAGCATAAGTTCTTTACCTTTTATTCTTCTTATTGTTAGCCATAGACTAGCAGTTTTTGATTCTGAATTATAATATTTTGTCGCATTTTCATGTTATTTTTTAAATTGAGATACAGCTGACATATAATATTATATTACTTTCAGGTATATAAAATAATAATCTGATATATGCATATATTTGTGAATTGATAATCACAATAAGTCTAGATAACATCCATTGCCACAAATGCTATAATATTTTTTCTTGTAGTGAGAACTCTCTTTTTGGATGATAAAGAATTCAACATTTATTAAGTATATATTATGTATCATGGTAAACAACAGTGACTTCAGTCTTTGAGGAAATAGTCTAGGAGAGGGGAGAGATAGAAAAAAATATCTACAATATTTCATCAGTGTTATAACATTACAGAAATATTAGATCATTAATGTGATAACCCCCAAGAGATAAATAAAAGAAGTAAGCTTCAAACCCATGTATATGCCCACCCTAACAGTATTGGCTTTTTTTTACAATTACAACTACACACATATTGGCTGCTATAAATTGTCTGTGGAAGTTTGGGCCTGTACTTTTTTTTTTTTTTTTTGTAGTATCTTTGGTTTTAGTATCAGGGTGATGGTGGTTTCATAGAATGACTTTGGGAGTGTTCCCTCCTCTTCAATCTTTAGGAAGAGTTTGAGAAGGATAGGTATAAGTTCTTTGTATGTTTGGTAGAATTCCCTGGTGAAGCCATCTGGTTCTTGTTTTTTGTTTGCTGGGAACTTTTAAAAATTACAGATTCTATTCACTTGATGAGAACGTTTAAGATCTACTCCCTTACCAACTTTCAAACATACAATACAGTGTTATTAACTATAGTCACCATGTTAACTGTAGTATATTACAGCCTCATATACTCTTTGGGCAAGCTTTGGCTTTTGATCTCTGGCCCCTAATCTCATAATGCCTTCAAAACTGATGGTACATTCCCTTGTTTGGCAAACACTATCAGGAAAAAGCAGCTTTAATGCTCCACCCAACTCTTTGAGTTCCCACTTTCCCATGAAATTTGACCTAATGATGTCATTCATTACTAGTTTGCCAAAAAATTTTATTGCTTTTAAAAAGATACATTTTAAAATCCAGAATTGTAAATTGTTTCCAGTACAAGACTTTGTCTGAAAACATTATTCAGATTAGGTCACTGTATTTCCCAATTCTTTGGCTTCAGTATTTCCAGTGCTTATTATCTGTTCATTCTGTCTCTTGCCTCTATTCTCAAACCCACTGTAGCAGTGCACTCATGGCACCAGTCAGCATACTTCTATGTCCTACTCCAGTGTCTTTCATCTATTCTGTCTCAGGCTTTTCTTCACAGCTGTAAGTTTAGAGGGGTTAAAGACCTCTATGGTAACTCTCAATCAATGGGAAACATGAGTTGTTGGGAAAATCCTCACATTTCCCTTCAAAGGGACACTTCTGAAATGCATTCCAAGTAGTTCTTCAGAATATCCATGTTGGGATTGATCTCCAGTTTCCCACAAGGGTAACCAGCTCAATAATTCACCTTTTTGACTTTTCCATTTCCCTCTTTTACTCTCCCTTTCCCCGCTTCTCCCTTCTTCTGGCTTCTTGTCATCACTCCTCAAATAACTATGTGCATCCAAGTCTCTTTTCTGAGAGGGAAAACCCAGGTAGAAACATTTTCTCCAAAGGAGCTTAAGACCGTACTACTTCTCTCTTCATTTCAATTAACCTTTAGAGAACTTACATTATAGCCAATGTTTACGTTAGGAAACATATAAAGGCAAAATTATCATTGCATGCATGTGATACATTTGTATATATGGATTTCTACTTTATTATAATTGAATTTCTATAGATTCTATATTGAATTTATATTGAATTCAGTGAAGTACTTTTCACAGGAACATTCATATGTTACTGGATAGATCATGATTTTGAGTTACCACATGATGGCAGTGTCTGCAAGCCTTTATATCTTAGGTTTGGCCTTGTGCCGCATCCTCGGGAACTGTGTTCTTTAATCTGTTCTTGAAATGGACAGTCTAGCAAATGCAGGCAGAAAAGTCTGTATAACCTTCACCAAGGCACAGCCCACTCAGGCTAGCTGAAGTCACCTTGACATGTACCCAGATGTTAGGCTTCCTCACTCATTCACAGAGGCCTGTAGACCTGGCCAGGTGTCCCACAACCAAACCAGCCTCTTAATCACTACCACTCACTATATTCTATCACCACTTGTTTCTCTTTGGCTTGTTTAGGAGCTACTTGCAGTGATATGCTGTTGGGAGTTGGACAATTATGTAGACATGTGGATGCATGGCTCAGGCACCCAGGTAGGAACTCACCTGGTTGATGCTCAGACATATGGACAGTAAACGCACTCCTTTTCCATCTCTCTGCTCCAAAACAATAAGGATAGTTAGATACTGTTTGACCCAAATGGCCGTAGAAGCAGATACTCAGCCTGAGACTTTGGACTTAGACCAAAGTTCACTTGGCCTGTAAAACAATGATACATGAGACAGTGACAACCCCTAGCATGTAGTAGCATCACACTTACCTAAACCAAGGGTGGACAAACTATAGCCCATAGGCCAAATCCGCCCTATTGCTTACTTTTGTAAATAAAATCTTACTGGAACATAGCCACACCCATTTGTTTACCCATTGTCTACGGATACTTTTGCTGAATAGTTGTGACAGAGATCTGTGGCCTGCAAATCCTAAAGTGTTTACTATCTGGCCTTTTATGGAAAAGTTTCCATAGACAATGAGAATGGTGAGGAAGGTGGAGAAGAGGAGGAAGGAGGAGGACTCCTTTGTTCTCACAGCCTGACTTCCTTGGGCGTCTTCCTACTGCACCTCCATTTTTCTCTTTTAAGCTGTTCCATTTCCTTCCTCACTAACAAACAGGCACACCCAATCACTTTCTTATCTGACTGAATAAATCCTTTTGAAACTGGTCCAATTGGCTAAACTTCTGTAGAAAAGGAGCTGTACCTATGTTAGGAGAGGGTCCATGTTTTGGGGAAGTACAAGAATGCCAAGCCAGTAGTGAGCATCCCCAGATAATACCATGAAGGGTTATTCATTTTCATCTTTACTTATCTTTATTTTCTAATTATTATAAAAGATACTTGTTTCATTAAATATATATATATATATATATTAGGGAACAGGTTAAAATGTTAAGAGCTCTTCACTAAACAAAGCACTCAGGAATCCTCGCTAAGCGAAAAATACTTGAAATATACTTGGTTTACATTTGTGCCATGGATTTTCTAATTTTCTTGTTTGTCAAGGAGACGTAAGCCACCATAAGCAACCTTACACCAGGGAGAGAGGTGTATCAAGAAGAGAGGCCAGGGAAGTCTTCAATGTGGAGAGGCCCAAAGAAAGCTGGTGGAATGTGTTAGGATGCAGCTGTTGGGTGACTGGACTTTTCTAACTTCCTCTCACCTTGCACCCCACACCCATATTTGTGCTGTAGTCACTAAATCTGGCATGACTCTGCTGTCTCAAAAACAGCGTGAATTACTTTCAATTTCAGTTTTATCCCGTTACTGTACTGGAAGGGGAGACTGGCTTGCTCAGTCTGTTTTAGCTTTGATAAAGGAGGGACAGAAAGGTGCAAGGAGCAAGTGAGCAAGGTGTGAGAGGCAACTGGAACTGTTCTTGGTGTGTGTGGAGCAGGTATGTCTATCTCTTTTATGTGCAACCCCAATTTGATTTCTGATTCAAAGTGACAATTGAGAGAGGGCAGGTTGCCTATTGTCTGGGGTGCAGAGGTCTATGGCTGGCTTCAGTTTGGAGGACGCTCAGCTTCTCTGGATCAGTAAGGTCTGCAAAGTGACGGGCACACTCTGTCTCCCTGGATGTGCTGCTCCTCGAAAGAGTCCTCATGGGAGTTTGCCTGTCTTGCTTTATCCAGCTCTGTGGCTGGCATTAGAATTCACAGAATAAGACAGTCTCTGCAGGGCTTCCCTGGTGGCGCAGTGGTTGAGAGTCCGCTTGCCGATGCTAGGGGAAACGGGTTCGTGCCCCGCTCTGAGAAGATCCCACATGCCGTGGAGTGGCTGGGCCCGTGAGCCATGGCCGCTGAGCCTGCGCGTCCGGAGCCTGTGCTCCGCAACGGGAGAGGCCACAACAGTGAGAGGCTCGCGTACAGCAAAATAAAAAAAAAGACAGTTTCTGCCAAGGAGGTTATAGGCAATTATCATCTGAAGAGATTGTTTCTTTTAATCTTTCTATCAGTCATACTTAAGAAAGCTTCGTAGCGAGAGCTCTGAAAATATCTATGTAGAGATAAATTTAGTCCCCACATAGCTGATTTTTTATTAGTTAAAAATTAAAAATATCTTCAAAACTCTCTCTTTTTCCTTCTGTCTCTCTGGCTCCCCCTCCTCTCTCTCTTCCCTCTCTCTTCTCCCCCACGCCCTGTGTTTGTTGGTTTGTTTTTCATAGTTACATTGGAGTCTTTTGCAGCATTTAAAAAATCTATACAATCTGGGTTTAACAACCCTTCTGGATGATTCTTCTGTAGATCAAATTTTGAAAACCACTCCTGAGCAGGACTGAACAGTTGTACTTTGTTAATTGAAGTTAAAAATTCTGTAGCCTATTCACAGCTAAGAAATCACAGATCTGTTTTTTTTGTTTTTTGTTTTTTTGGAGCAAAGAGAACAAAGAAGCAGTTTACTGAGGCAAAGGCAAAAGGAAACACTCAGAGGAGAGTGTGGGGCACCCCTGCAGGGTTTTTTGATTCCCACTTTTATCTTATTTTTAGCCCTTTGAATGGGTGGGGTCTTTTTTTTTTTAACGTTTTTATTGGAGTATAATTGCTTTACAGTGGTGTGTTAGTTTCTGCTTTATAACAAAGTGAATCAGTTATACATACACATATATCCCCATATCTCTTCCCTTTTGCGTCTCCCTCCCTCCCACCCTCCCTATCCCACCCATCTAGCTGGTCACAAAGCACCAAGCTGATTTCCCTGTGCTATGCGACTGCTTCCCACTAGCTATCTATTTCACATTTGGTAGTGTATATATGTACATATATACACTACCACTGTCTCACTTTGTCCCAGCTTACCCTTCCCCCTCCCTGTGTCCTCAAGTCCATTCTCTAGTAGGTCTGCGTCTTTATTCCCATCTTGCCCCTAGGTTCTTCATGACCTTTTTTTTTTTTTAGGTTCCATATATAAAGTTGTTTGCAGTTATTCCTCTCACATCTTCCTACAGCTTCCTTTAGTCTTCACTCTAAAGAGGGGACTGGACAACTGCAGAAATTATAATGTAGCTGCTAGAGGCCCATGTTTTCCTTTGTATTCTTTACTCCCCACACTGAAGAATTAGACAAAAGGAGATGGTGCAGGAGCAGTGTTTGAATTTGCTTGCTGCTTTGCTCTGATAAAAAATTTCTATTTGTAGACCTTGTTTCTTAGTAACACAGTAACAGACTGTGTTCAAATGCACCCAATGGACCAACTTGTTCAGTGCAATTATTATAGATAAATCTCCATCTAATTCAACAAACATGTACTGAAATCCTATTTTGTGTCACATGCTATGCTCAGATATAAGCTTATAGTATTTAATTTTATTATCAAAACATTCTCCAGGCGGGGCCTATAATTTTTCTCACATTACCCCTATAATTATCTTTTTTTTAATTTAATTTTATTTATTTATTTTTATACAGCAGGTTCTTATTAGTTATCTATTCTATACATATTAGTGTATATATGTCAATCCCAGTCTCCCAGTTCATCCCACCACCACCACCCCCCCAATCTTTAAAAACTTAGGTTTAGCTAGGTGAGACTCCTTGTTTAAGGCCACATGAGTAGTAACTGATAGAGCTGTTTTCTCGGGGTTTTTTTTTTGATAATATTAGATGTATCTTGAATACTTGACCTATGAATATAAAACTGAATATTTGAGATATTTGAATATTATATCATGTTTATATATTCTGATAATGAAACATGCATAGATATTATAGGAAACTTTTAATATAATAGCAATCAAAAATATGCTAGGAGACCCATGGTATAATTGTGCTTTTAATACTTAATTTTTCAAATCAAACTTTGCCTTGGAAAACAATGACAAGGAAATCCCATATCCTTTTCACCTAGCTTTACCCAGTGGTGATCTCTTGCTAGATTTGCTTTCTCTCTCTAAATATATGTATATCTCTCTCAATGTGATATAAAATGATATTTGCATTTTTATTCGTATTCTCATTTCTGGGACTAAGTTGCAAAAAAACCTGACCCTTCTCAGCTAAGTACTTCAGCCTGAATCCCTTAAGATACAAGACATTCTCCTGTCTCCTGCCTTCTCTTTTTGAAAGGGAGGCTGCATCCTTTTTATTGACCTCATTCCCACACAACTGCTGCTTCTTCTACTTAACGCTCTTCTATACCTGCAGGTAAAGGATGAGCACGTAGGATCACACTAAAGTGTTAGCACATTTCGGTGTATGATGGTCACTTGAAAGCTACCACTGGTTATTGATAAAGGAACTTATAGGATAACCAATGTCTTTGCAGTTGCAAATAATTTGCAAGTAATTTGCAATTAATTCTGCCAATTAATTGGTTGCAGTGGCATGGCACAGAAAAATAGATTGTCTGCTTTTTTTTTTAACTTTTTATTGAGAAAAAATATATTTAACATAAAATTTACCATTTTAACCATTTTACTTAGTTCAGTGGTGCTAAGTACATTCACATAGTTGCGCAACTATCACCACTATCCATCTCCAGATATTTTCACCATCCCAAATGGGAACTCAGTACCCTTTAAATAAGCAATAACTCCTCATTCCCTCTCCCTGCAGCCCGTGCTAGACACTATTCTACTTACTGTCTATGCATTTGACTATTTTAGGTAGCTCACATAAGAGGAATCATATTATATTTTTCCTTTTGTGTCTGGCTTATTTCAGTTAGAATAATGTCTCCAAGGTTCATCAATGTAACATATTAGAATTTCATTCTTTTTATAGCTGAATAATATTCCATTGTATGACTTGCCACATTTTGTTTATCCATTCATCCCTTGATGGACATTTGCGTTGTTTCACCTCTTGGCTAATTTAGATACTGCTGCTGTGAACATTGGTGTACAAATATCTGTTCAAGTCCCTGCTATTAATACGTTTGTGTATATACCCTGAAGTGGAATTGCTGGATCAAATAGTAGTTCTATGTTCAATTTTTTGGTGAACCACCATAGTGTTTTCCACAGTGGTTGCATCATTTTACATTCCCACCAGCAATGCACAAGGGTTCCAATTTTTCTACATCCTGGCCAGCACTTGTTTGCCTTTTTTTTTTTTGGTAATAGCCACCATAATTGGTGTGAGGTGGTATCTCATTGTGCTTTTGATTCATATTCTCCTAATGATTAGTGATGTTAGGCATCCTTTGATGTGTCTATTGGCTATTTGTATATCTTTGGAGAAATGTCTGTTCAGGTCCTTTGCTTATTTATGAATCACATTTTTTTTGCTGTTTCTTTTTTTAATTTATAAATCTTTATTCTGTAAGAGTTGTTCCACGTGTAGATGTGGTGTATCTGTGGGGAGGAAGGTGATCTCCGCGTCTTACTCTTCCGCCATCGTCCAAGAAGTATCCCACTTTGATATCTGTTTTTAGTAATATGACTTCTCTTTTTTTCTTAGTCAGTCTAGCTCAAGGTTTGTCAATTTTGCTGATCTTTTTGAAGAACCAATGCTTGCTTTTTTAAATTTTGTCTATTGCTTTTCTGTTGTTTATTTCTGCTTAATCTTTATTATTTCCTTCATTCTGCTAGCCCTGAACCTTGTTTCTTTCTCTAGTTACTTAAGTAGTAAACTTAGGTTGTTGACTTGAGGTTTTTTCTTTTTTATTGCAATTATTTACAGTTATAACTTTCCATCTTAGTATTGCTTTTGCTACATATTATAAGTTTTGTTATGTTGTGCTTTCATTCTCATTTGTCTCTAAATATTAACTAATATTTCTTGGAATTTCTTCTTTGACCCGTTGGTTAAGAGTGTGTTGTTTATTTTCCACATGCTTGTGAGGTTTCCAGTTTTACTCTAGCTATTAGTTTCTAGTTTTATTCCACTGTGATCAGAAAAGGTACTTTGTATGATTTCAGACTTTTTAAAATTTAAGGTTTGTTTTGTGGCCCAAAATATTGTCTATCCTTGGAAGTATTCCATGCACACCTGGGAAAATGTGTATTCTCCTGTTGTTGAATAGGAGTGTGCCATATATGTCTGTTAGGTCCAACTAATCTGTAGTGTTGTTCAAGTCCTCTATTTTGTTATTGATCTTCTGTCTGGTTTTTCTACCCATTATTGAAAGTAGGGTTTTAAAGTCTCCTGTTATTCTTGAGTGCTCTGTTGCTCAATTCTGTCAATGCTTGCTTCATATATTTTGGAGCTCTGATGTTTGAGGCATATATATTTAGAATTGTTTTATATTCTAGTGACTTGACTCTTTTACCTATTCATAATGTCCTTCTTTGTCTCTTTTAATAATGTTTGAAGTACATTCATTCTCTCTTGCCTCATACAGGTATAACCACCCCAGCCCTCTTTTCATTGCGATTTGCACAGAATATCTTCTTCCATTCTTTCACTTTTAACCTGTGTGTGTCCTTAGATCTAAAGTGAGTTAGACAACATGTAGTTGGAGCACTTTTTTAAAAAATCCATTCTGCCAATCTATGCCTTTTCATTGGAGAGTTAATCCATTTACATTTGTTAGGGGGAGTTTTATCTATCTGCATTTAAAGTTAGTACTGATATGGAAGAACTTATTTTTGCCATTTTCTTATTTATTTTCTATATGTCTTATTGCTTTTTGTTTCTCATTTTCTTCATTTCTGCCTTCTTTTATGTTTAGTTGATTTTTTTGTAGTGACATATTTTGATTCCCTTTGCATTTCCTTTTGTGTATATTCTATAGATATTTTCTTAGTGATGGCTGAGGTGATTACAGTAACACTCTTATAATATCTATTTTGAAAAGGTGCCAACTTAAGTTCAAATGCATACAAAAACTCTACTTTTTCATTGCTCTTCCTTCCTTCTCTTTATGTTATTAATGACAAAATTACATCTTTATGTATTGTCTATCCATTAACATAGATTTATAATTTTTATGTATTTGTTTCTTATACACTGTAGAAAATAGTGTAATTAAACCCCAAATTACAATAATACAGGTTTTTATATTTACTGATAAATTCCCTTTCCCAGAGATCTTTCTATATTCATATAGTTTTCTGGTTACTGTCTAGTATCCTTTATTTCAACCCTTTAGCATTTCTACCAGGACAGGTCTAGTAGTAATGGATATCTCAGCTTTTCTTTACCTGGAAATGTCTTAAGCTCTACCTCAATTTTGAGAGCAGTTTTTATGGAAAGAGTTCTTTTTTCTTAAAAAAAATTTTTTTTTAAAAAGTTGAAGTATAGTTAGTTTACAATATTGTGTTAGTTTCAGGCATACAGCATAATGATTCAGTATTTTTGTGGATTATATTTTATTAAAGGTTATTATAAGATAATGGGTGTGATTCCCTGTGCTATACAGTATATCCTTGTTGCTTATCTATTTTATATGTAGTACTTTTTATCTGTTAGTCCTATACCCCTAATTTGTTCCTCCCCTCTTTTCTCTCCCTTTGGTAACCACAAGTTTGTTTTCTACATCTGTGACTTTGTTTCTGTATTTTTTTCTGAATATACATTCACATTTGTATTATTTTTTAGTTTCCACACATAACTGATATTGTCTTTCTCTGTTTCACTTATTTCACTAAACACAATATTCTCTAGGTCCATCCATGTTGCTGCAAATGGCAGTATTTCATTCTTTTTACTGCCAAATAATATTCCATTGTCTATATACTACAACTTCTTAATCCAGTCATCTGTTGATGGGCACTTGGTTTGCTTCCATGCCTTAACTATTGTAAACAGTGCTGCTATAAACATTGGAGTGTGTGTATCTTTTTTGAATTAGAGTTTTCATTTTTTCTGGGTATATACCCAGGCATGGGATTGCTGGATCATATGGTAGTTCTATTTTTTGTTTCTTAAGGAATCTCTATGCTGTTTTCCTTAATAGTTGCATCAATTTACATTCCTACCAACAGTGTATGAGTGTTCCCCTTTCTCCACATCCTCTCCAATATTTGTCATTTGTGATCTTTTTGATGATAGCCATTCTGACTGGTGTAAGGTGATAGCTCATTGTGGTTTTGATTTGCAATTCTCTAGTAATTAGTGATGTTGGGCATTTCTTCATGTTCCTATTAGCCATCTGTATATCTTCTTTGGAAAAACGTCTACTCAAGTCTTCTGTGCACTTTTTGATTGAACTGTTTGCTTTTTGAGGTTGAGTTTTATGAGTTGTTTGTATATTTTGGATATTAACCCCTTGTTGGTCACATCATTTGCAAATATTTTTTCCCATTCTGTAGGTTGTCTTTTCGTTTTGTTGATGGTTTCCTTTGCTATGCAAAAGCTTTTAAATTTAATTATGTCTTATTTGTTTATTTTTGCTTTGATTTCTTCTGACTTAGGAGACTGAGCTAAGTAAATATTGCTACAATTGATGTCAGAATGTTCCACCTATGTTCTCTTCTAGGAATTTCAAGGTTTCACGTCTTACATTTAGGTCTTTAAACCATTCTGAATTTATTTATGTATGTGGTGTGAGGGAATGTTTTAATTTCATTATTTTACATGTGGCTTTCCAGTTTTCACCATACCACTTGTTGAAAAGACTGTCTTTTCTGCATTGTATATTCTTTCCTCCTTTGTCACAGATTAATTGACCATATGAGTGTGGGCTTATTTCTGGGGTCTCTATGCTGTTCCATTGAGCTACGTGTTGTTTTTTGGTGCCAATACCATGCTGTTTTGATTACTGTAGCTTTGTCGTGTAGTCTGATGGCTGGGAGGGTTATACCTTCAACTCTGCTCTTTTTTCTCAGGATTGCTTTGGCAATTCAGGATCTTTCATGGTTCCATATAAATTTTCAGATTGTTTGCTCTAGTTCTGTGAAAAATGCTTTGATAGAGATTGCATTAAATTTGTAGATTGCTTTGGTAGTATGGCCATTTTAATAACATTAATTCTTCCAATCCAAGAGCACTGGATGTCTTTCCATTTCTTTGAATCATCTTCATTTCCTACATCAATATTTTATAGTTTTCAGAGTATAGTCTTCAACTTCTTTGTTAAGTTTATTCCTAGATATTTTATTTTATTTTTGATGTGATTTTAAATGAGATTTCTTTATTTTCTCATACTAATATTTCTTTATTAGTGTATAGAAATCCAGGAGATTTCTGTATATTAATCTTGTATCCTGCAACCTTGCTGAATTTATTTATTAGTTCTAATAGTTTTTGGGTGGAGGCTCTAGGGTTCTCTATACAGAGAGTATCATGTCATCTGCAAATAGTGACAATTTTACCTCTTCCTTTCCAATTTGGATACATTCTATTTCTTTTTCTTGTCTGAATGCTGTGGCTAGGACTTCCAATACTATGTTGAAGAGAAGTGATGAGAGTGGGCATCCTTGTCTTGTTCCTGAATTTAGTGGGAAGGCTCTCAAGTTTTCACCGTTAAGTATTATGTTGGCTATGGGTTTCTCGTAAATGGACTTTATTATGTTGAGATATGCTTCCTCTATACCCACTTTGACAAGAGTTTTTATCATGAATGGATATTGAATTTTGTCAAATGCTTTTTCTGCATCTAGTGAATTGATCATGTGATTTTTGTCTTTCCTTTTGTTAATGTGGTGTAACACATTGATTTGTCTGTATTGAACCATACTTGTGACACTGGAATGAATCCAACTTGATCATGGTGTATGATTCTTTTTATGCATTGTTGATTTCAGTTTGTTAATATTTTGTTGAGGATTTTTGCATATATATTCATCAAAGATATTGGCCTGTAATTTTCTTTATTTGTGGTGCCTTTGTCTGGTTTTGGTATCAGGGAAACGGTGGCCTCATAGAATGAATTTGGGAGTGTTCCCTCTTCAATTTTTGGAATTGTTAGAGAAGGATAGGTATAAGTTCTTCTTTATATGTTTGGTAGCATTCCCCAGTGATGCCATCCAGTCCTGGATTTTTGTTTTATGGTAGATTTTTTGTTTGTTTGTTTGTTTTTACAGATTCTATTTCACTTCTAGTGATTGGTCTGTTCAAATTGTCTGTTTTTTCTTGACTCAGACTTGGCAGTCTCTATGTCTCTAGAAGTTTGTCAGTTTCTTCCAGGTTGTTCAATTTGTTGGCATATAATTATTCATAGTATCCATTTATGTTATTTCATATTTCTTAGGTTGCAGTTGTTATTTCTCCTCTTTCATTTCTTTTTTGTTTATTTCGGTCCTCTCTTTTTTTCTTGGTGAGCCTGGCTAGAGGTTTGTCAATTTTGTTTATCCTTTCAAAAAGCCAGCTCTTGGTTTTGTTCATCTTTTCTATTGTTTTTTGATCTCTATTTTATTTATTTCCTGTCTGATCTTTATTATTTCCTTCCCTCTGCTGACTTTGGGCTTTGTTTGTTCTTCTCTTTCGAATTCTTTTGGGTGGTGGGTTGTGATGAGTTGCTTCTTTCTTGTTGCTTTCAAGATTCTCTCTTTGTCTTTTGACAGTTTTATTATAATACGTTTCAGCATGGGTCTCTAATTATTTATCCTATTTGAGTTGTTGAACTTCTTGCATTTGTAGATTCATGTTTTTTCATAACATTGGGAATTTTTAGTGATTATTTCCTCAAAGAATCTCTCTGCCCTGCCTCTCCGCTTATGCTTCAGTGACTTCTGTAATGCATGTATCTGTCTACTTGACAATATCCCATAAATCTCTTAGGCTATATTACTTTAAAAAATTCTTTCTTCCTTCTGCTCCTGAGACTTTATAACTTCAGATATCTTAGCTTTAAGTTTGCTGATTCTTTCTTTTGACTGCATAAGTCTGATCCCTTCTAGAAATTTTCTAAATTCAGTTATTGTATTTTCCGGTTTCAGAATTTCTACTGGGTTCCTTTTTATTATTTTTATCACTTTGTTGATTTTAAATTTTTGTTCACATATTGTTTTTCTTTTCTTTCTTTTGCTTTCTTTTTAGAAATGTGTGGGTGGGATGGAGTTACAGCTTATTTATTTATTTTTTTAACGTTTGGCTGTCTCAGGTCTTAGTTGCGGCATGTGGGATCTTTCGTTGTGGCATGCAGGCTTCTCTCTAGCTGTAGTGCACGGGCTGCATAGCACATGGGCTCAGTAGTTGCACTGCGCAGGCTCTCTAGTTGTGGTGTGCAGGCTCCAGAACGCGTGGGCTCTGTAGTTGAGGCATGCGGGCTCTTTAGTTGTGCCGCATGGGCTCAGTAGTTGAGGCACATGGGCTTAGTTGCCCTGCAGCATGGGAGATCTTAGTTCCCCAACCAGGGATCAAACCTGTGGCCCCTACATTGGAAGGCAAATTATTCACCACTGGGCCATCAGGGAAGTCCCCACATATTGTTTTTCTGGTATTCTTTAGCTCTTTGTGTTTTCATTTAGCTTTCTGAGCATATTTAAGAAAGTTATTTCAAAGTCTTTGCCTAGAACACTTAGTGCATGTATTTCTTCAGGGATGTTTCATACTACTTTATTTTCTTCCTTTGAAAGGGCCACATTTTCTTTGTATGCCTTGAATGGGCATACATTTCTTTGTATGCCTTGTGATTTTTGTTTTGTTGTTGCTTTTGTTGAAAATTGGGCATTTATAAAAACAGCTAACTTTCCCATTCTTTGCATACTGGCTTTGTGCCAAGGAATTCTTTCACTAAGCTGGCCCTTGGTTTTGAGGCTTGGGATTAAGCTAAGGAGAAACCATAAAGTCTTTTTAGGCTTTTCTGAGCATGCATCTTCCCTGAATCTGTGTGTGCCTTTTCAGTTTTCCCCTGTATATGCTGCTTTTAAATATCTTAATTTCCCAAAGTTTCTCTCCTTGGGTCTTTTGATCATCTATTGTTTGTCTCCACCCTGAAAAGGAAAAATTCAATTTCTCCTCTCAACTTTCTGTTCTCCATACTTCACTTCTGGTCACCACATATCTGGGCACTTTTTTCACACTAAGCACTTCTGACACTAATTTCCAAGAGTTAGTCCATACCCCACAGGTTAAGGGCTCAGTCCCACAAGACTGGCCCCCAGTTCAAATGCCAATTGCAAGTCTAGGTTGTCACCTGGACTTCTAACTGGCTATACATTGGAGGTTCCCACCATCTCCTCTTCAGGTTCAATAATTTGCTAGGATGGTTTACAGAAATCAGGAAAAACAGTTTACTTACTAGATTACTGGTTTATTAAAAAAGGATACAACCCAGGAACAGCAAGATAGAAGAAATGCATAGAGAAAGGTAAGAAAAGGTTGTGGAGCTTCTATGTCCCCTCTAGACATGCCATCCTTTGACCACCTCCATGGTCATCAAGTCAGAATCTCTCTGAACCCTTTTAATTAGGGTTTTTCAGTTTTTTAAATGAAGTCTTCATTAAATAGGGATGGTTGATTAAACAATTAGTCATTGATGATTATGCAACTTTCAGCTCTTCTCTGATCCCCAGAGGTTGGGGGATGAAGCTGAATGTTCCATGTCTCTAATATCATGATTGGTTCTTTTAAGTATGAGTTTAGGTGGGTATGCACTTTATGTATCATAGGGCTTGGTATATCGTAGGCCTTCAGTGTGTAGTAACAATAACTTGAATTTTATTATTATTATTGAAGTAAAACTATAGAGAGTGATAATAGCCAGTGTTTCACTACAAACCTCATCAGAGATTTGAGGGAATGATGGAGGAAAACCTCTGTAGTCTGCTAATTCTAGGTTAGCTTTCATCTCATGGAAAGTACAGAATTCTTACCAAGTCCAACGTTGACAAATGCTTGTATGACTCTGAGTTAGGGAATGACTTTATAATCTTATTTCTACTAGGAAGCACTTCTAAGTTAGCAGGTTGCCATGGCATCTGGACCCAACATGATGGACCCCATTTGTCTGGTGGAACATGACAATGAGCTGCTGTCAGTGAACCAGGAAGCTCTACAGATTCTTGAGAAGATTTCACAGCCATTGGTGGTCGTGGCCATTGTAGGACTGTATCGTACAGGCAAATCCTACTTGATGAACCGTCTTACAGGACAGAACAATGGTGAGTGTTGTATTTGGTCAGGATCCATTTGTTTGACTCTAGCTGATATCTCAGCCTCTTAATTTTCTTCCCTGGTCATGTGAAGGGAGAGCCAAATTCCTCTCAATAAACCACCGTTTCACTTCTAATTCTCACCACTAAATCACTACCTTATTGTGATCTGTTATCATATTTTTTGTTTTATTCCTATAAAGCAATGTTTCTCCTATGTATGCAAAAAATCCTACCTTCTTCTACCTGCTTAAGTACTGGGCTCTTGCGATTGTGTCTTCTCTCTCTCGAAACACATTTTGCTTTTCTATGGAATATTCTCATCAACATATAAAGATGTTTCATTATATATTATCTTAAAAATCCTTCCTGGACTTCATATCCTATTGTGGCTAATACCTCTTCCCCTTTTCAAAAATTATTTTGTCTGGCAAAAAATATAATCTCAATTTCTTTTTTCCACTTTTTTACCTACCCATATTTTACTGCAATCCACTACTCTCTGTCTCTGAACCTCACCATTCTTTCAAAATACTCTTCTTATGGTCATCTGAGACCTCTGTTTTGTCTGATTCATGGATACCTCTTTGTCTCCTTGTTGATCCCTTGCTTGGCATAATTCTCACAATTAATATCCCCTCCTCCTTGAAACAGGTGACAGACAAAGTAGGACATTCTTGAGGAAATAGAGAAAGCACCATGTTGTATGCTGGGGTACTTAAACTCCAGTAAGTCTGACTTTGTAGCCCCTGGGCTGCTTAGATTATCTGCTGTAACTGAATGTTGCTTTCTCCCCTCCCCTTGCAGGTTTCCCTCTGGGCTCTACAGTGCAGTCTAAAACAAAGGGCATCTGGATGTGGTGTGTGCCTCACCCTTCCAAGTCAGACCATACCCTGGTCCTTCTGGACACAGAGGGCCTGGGCGATGTGGAAAAAGTAAGGCAGAAAATCACAGATAAATCCTTTTTATTCTAGATTTTCTCCTTATTGCTTGACGATCATAGACATTTAACTGCTGTTGTCTATTTGTAAAGTCTAGAAATCACCTATAGTAAAGGAGGCAGACTATGGTTTGTCTGAATCGCACTTCTAGGTAAGGTATCATGGTATGTTAGATAAAATCTTTTATTTCTTGGCACTGTGTGGATGACTTGATTACATTTAATAAATAATTGTTGAACAACTGAATTCTAGACCTTTGAACTTAGTACTGTAGATATCACTGACCAAAATAAAGGTCCTGTACTCAAAGAGTCTTTAGTCCAGTTGACAAGGCCACACATATGCAGTCGGGTTTAATAAAGTATGATTGGTAAAGAAGCAGGTTGGAGAGAGGAAGAAGTGCTGCATTGCAATCTCCAGCTTCTGTCAATTCCATGTGAGCTCTAGATTGAACCGTCCTTTTGAGTTATCCTGAGCTGGGACAAGGGTGCTGATAAATTATTGGAAGCCTGCTCTGGAAGCCTTTCTAATCAAGAGGCCTGACACCTGAAGACTGTCTTTCACCAGCACTCCCAACAGCGGGGGGACTAAGTCCTTCAGTCTTGAAAGGTGATCCAGGCAGCACCTCACAGTTTCCATAATTTACAGTTAAGTGTAAGGATGTCTTGGTAAGAAAGTGGAGAAACATCAACCTGGGAGTGAGGAAAGTTTTCTGATTCACCTTCTTAGCTACCAGATGAAGAATGTATTTGAGGGTTAGAGTTAAGATATGGGTTTATATTTTCTATGATGAAGTTCATCAACTACTCACAGAGCATTGTAGAATGCTGTAAGATACCTCTGAATGTGCTGTTTCTATAAAGGCATGTGTTTGTCCTACAAGAAACATTTTAAGATGGATTTTTGGTATATTAGCTTTCTACTAATGGATGAAATAAATTACTTTTTTTCCACTTACTTTGAGACTTATTTGGAAATAGTATCTAAATTTCTATAGCTTTCTATTTCTTCCCAAAGGAGAATTAGAAATTCTGTATTTATTTTAAAATCATATATCAAGCAATGATATAGTCTTGTTGTTGAAATAATTTATTGTTTGTCATAAATACCACTTCTTCTTATCCTAATTGATTATTTTTAAAAGTTGCATTTTGGGGAAATAAAGTGATGAATAGACTATTTCCCCCCCAAACTCCAATATAGACTCTTCTTGACATGAATCACAGTTTTTGCATTTGTTCTAGGGAATAGCTTCACAACTGTTATAGTAGAAATGATCTCTGGATTTATGCTATTACTTAGTGCTATGATTTATGCAAACAAATTAGCCTGGCCTTTAAGGCCCTTCATCAGGCTGCACTAGAGCTCAAATGTACTTCTCCACTCAACCTCTGCTCCAGTCAGATGAAATGACTCTATTTTCATTACAAGACCCCTGTATTCTCCCATGTCTAATTTTGCTTCTGTGAGTGTTTCTATCTATGGGACCACCTTCATTTCTTCAATTCCACATTCAGCCAATTCTTTAATACTCAGTTCAAGACTTTGAGGAGGCTTTCATATCATAGATTCTTTCTCCAGCTTTCATAGCTCTATTCTTCCTTGACAAACAAATTTTAATTTAACATTATAGCTATAAGTTCAACTGCTTATATACACTACTAAGATGTAAGCTTTTTATAGGTATTGTCATCTTTGTTGCATTTATTGTTATGGATGTTTGTCACTGCTTTGAAATAGGCATCTTGAAAGGAATAACTGTCATTTTTAACATGGCTTTTTGAAATCTAAGAAACAGTAGGGAGCATTCAGTAACTTCTTGCAGATATTTACTGACAGGATATAATTTAAATACCCAGTTATGCCAACTGTGGTATATTTAATATGGGCTATGATTAATAAATATTTGTAGAATAAATAAGTGCTAACAGTCATCATTGAATACATAATTACACACCAAGTACTGTACTAGATTTTATGTATATGTTATTTTACTTCATCCAATTGAGGGGAAAGAAAGCACTATGAAGATAAGAAGGATTTTATATATGAAAAAATTGGAAACATAAAAATGTCTTTGTAATTGTCAAAGTTGTTATCTGTATTTATGTTTCTCTTCAAACAATTTCTTTGCATGGTGAGTATGTCAGCTGAAATAATAAATGAAAATATGATAGAATAAGTGTATGAATGAATTTCTAATTTAGGAGTAAACTCCTAAGTCTCGTGTTCAAATGTGCTTTCTAGGGTGACCCTAAGAATGACTCGTGGATCTTTGCCCTGGCTGTGCTTCTATGTAGCAGCTTTGTCTACAACAGCATGAACACCATCAACCACCAGGCCTTGGAACAACTGCAGTATCCTTCCAGGAACTGAACCACCAAGTTTCATTGAGTTTTTGGGAATGGAGATAGAGTCAGTTTCTCCTTCCCTGTTATTTAGCTGCCTTTAGTGGAGTGGAGGGGACTCACGGCAAAAGAGAGTGATTATAATACTTTTTAATTAGGGAAATGTGGGAATTGTGTGTAGGGGTTTTCTTTTCCTTAACCAAGTTCCTAGTTATGTGACAGAGCTCACAGAACTCATCAGGGCCAAGTCCTCTTCAAGACCTGGTGTACTAGAAGATTCCACAGAGTTTGTGAGTTTCTTTCCAGACTTTATCTGGACTGTACGGGATTTCACCCTGGAGCTGATGTTAAACGGTCACCCTATCACAGAAGATGAGTACCTGGAGAATGCCTTGAAGCTGATTCCAGGTATCAGAGCATGGCCTGGACAGTGGATGGTCCAATAGAGGGTGGGATCTACTACATACCGTCCACCATCTCTGCGGCTGCATTTGTATTTGAGACTCGATCAAAGTCTGTAGAAACTGTGGCTGGAAAGCGTATTGCAAAGCTCTAGGGACTGGAGTCTAAGTTCTCTTAAGAAAAGTAAAGTGTAAGGTAAAGTGAAATTATTCAAAACCAATTTGTTTTTCATACCATTTTTAACTTAGCATCCAGATTACAATGGGTGCTAATTCTTCTAAAGACCAGACACTTGAGTTCCCTATTTTGGCTTCTGGTGTTTTTGTTGAGGAAAAAAACCTGACAAGATACTTGTTAGACATGAAATTAAAATGAAAAGTCAATCTAATGAAAAAAAAAAGTGCATTTCACATAGTTAGGTATTATTTTTCTCAAAGAGGGAACTTTCTAATCCTGTATAGTATATCATCTACAAAATGACTTTATGTTCTAAGTAATCCTGAAGAAGTGTGTGTCTTTTCAATCTATGCCTTTTCAATATTTGCAATAATTTTTAGAACATTCATTTTACATTCCATATCACACCTTTCTCCTAATTCCCATATATTTACCCATGCTTTAATTACAAATTAATAAATTATTTTAATGGGTTACATTTACAGTGGGTATATCTGATGAAATCTTGAAAGATATATCAATTCTGATTTATTCCTTTTTGTTTTCATTTTTCTATTTATGCTTTCTTTAAGTATTTATTGAGAAATTGGCTAGGTGGGAGAAGACAACTGTCAGATCAAATATAATCCTTTATGTCAAAGAGGTTATTGATTAGTGGTGACATCTTAAAATTACATTTTAGGTACATTTACCCTTCAGTGTTTTTTACTAAAAATTAGCTAACTCTGTACCAATTATTTTTTAGCATCAAAATCATTTCCCCTAAATAATCTGGTGTCATTCCTAATATTCCTGATATGTTCACTATCCCTTTTTTGTGGCTCTTCTTTTTAGTCCCACAGCTCAATTCCTACATGAGATTAAGTAGAGCAAAAAGTTACACTTGTCCTTTCATTCTTTTAGCCATTAGTTCAGTAAACATCTAATAGACAACTACTCTACCATGTGCGGGTCTGGGGATACCAGCCATAGATTTCTTTTACTGGATCAGAAGTCTCCCCAAATTTCTCTCCAGAGTTACATCATTGGTATAAGTTTGATGTGCATAGAAGTACTGAATGTTTATGTTAAAGGAGTTATAAACATAGAAGACAGCAAAGATAAACAAATCCCTGTCGTAAAAACCATTAGCTCCCTTGTCCCAAGACTCTTCCCAGTCTAATCTCTGTTTTTCTGTCCCTCAGGCAAGAATCCCAAAGCCCAAACATCAAATCTACCCAGAGAGTGTATCAGGCATTTCTTTCCAACACGGAAATGTTTTGTCTTTGACCGGCCAACAAATGACAAAGAACTTCTAGCTGATATTGAGAATGTGTCTGAAGACCAACTGGATCCTAAATTCCTGGAACAAACAAATAATTTCTGTTCTTACATCTTCACCAATGCAAAAACCAAGACCCTCAGAGAGGGAATCACAGTCACTGGGAACCGTGAGACTCTTTTTCCCATTTCCGTGGGACCATTGAATATTTTATATATGTGTTTTTCAGTAGTTTTGTGTGATTCCGTATAGAATTTAGGTTCTACAGACATTCATACTCCATGAAAAAATGTGTATATTTTATACTTATCTTACTTTCGGAGATTTAAAAATCTCTCCCCCAAATTGCAAGTTTTGTCACTGAAATCTGTGGCTTCCACTGATCTGAAAAATTCCTACACTAAGAAAAAAATTCACTATCTGGGTATAAAAACAAAATTCCATTTTCTCAGGGGAAGTCTTGTATAGTAAGTGTTCTTCACAAGGAGAATACAAAAAATATTTTGGGAGTTTACAGTGGTCCAAAAATAAATATTAGCCCATAAATCACTGAAAAATCCATTCAAAGCCCCAGAATTGGGAATAAATATAATCTGATATAATCTGATATACCCTGTCTCATCTAATACCTCTGTAATCTATCTTGTTTTCAATATTTCAGATATCCCCTAGTATTTTACATACAGGTAAATTTTTAATTTTTTTCAGCCCTGTGGGCTGGAAAACCATAAAAATGAAGAGTCAGTAGGGAAATGAAGGTAGGGATAGTAGAAGGGGGAAGTGGTGTGTGTGTGTGTGTGTGTGTGTGTGTGTGTGTGTGTGAGACCTTAGAAATGTAGCCTCAGAATCCTGGTGCCTATTGACTGATAACTTAATATTTATCCCTTAAATGTCCTGGCTTATTCAGGTCTGAGGACTCTGGTTGTGACCTATGTGGATACCATCAATACCGGAGCTGTACCTTGTTTGGAGAACGCAGTGACAACTCTGGCCCAGCTGGAGAACTCAGCAGCCGTGCAGAAGGCAGCCGACCACTACAGTGAGCAGATGGCCCAGCAACTGAGGCTCCCCACGGACACGCTCCAGGAGCTTCTGGAGGTGCACGCAGCCTGTGAGAGGGAAGCCATTGCAATCTTCATGGAGTGCTCCTTCAAGGATGAAAATCAGGAATTCCAGAAGAATCTTGCGGTAATTTCTCTTTAGTATTTGTCCCCTTCTCTTGAAGAAGGGGAGAATATGACAGAATGAAGAGGCATCTGTCAAAAGCCTAGCAGAGCCTTTATTGAACCCATGGCTCATCCCTCTCTCAAGGATAAAGTAGTCTGTGTTCCCATCAGGGATATAGGGCTTCAAAGGACTACATTTCCTTCTTTTTTCTGCCAAGCCTCAGGCAGTTTATCTGGAAATGTCTCTCATCTCTGATGTAAAATCAGTATAGATATCTTCATAAAGTAAATACTTCTGTGGATTCCAAGGCTGTCCAGAGCATCCAAAAGTCATTCTGAAGCTGGTTTCTTTTCCTGTGAACACATTCCCACGACCAGCACCCAAAATTTCTCTTATCAGCCCCTCATTCCAGGCCATTTTCAACGTAGGTTGCTCCTTGTATCATTGAATATAGAATCACTGAATGTTGCAGCTGCAAGGAACCACAGAGATTAGATAATGTGACTCCAACATTTCAGATGAAGAACCTGAAGGGGGGCTAAGCAACTTTCCTGTGGTCTTACAGAGAGTTTTCAAGATTGTGAGTAGATCACATCTTGTGATTGCTGTTTTATTCCCTGTACTCCAAAAGAATGCTTTTCTCCTGAGGACCACAGTCACACCAGTCCTTCTACCAGATTCCTTGGAAACGTATCTCCTCTGTTCCTTGCTTCTGGTGACATCTCTCTACATTTCCCTTGCAGGAAATCATAAAGGATAAGAAGGAGGGTTTCTTGCTGCAGAATGAACAGGCATCTGTCAAATACTGCCAGGCTAAACTTCAGGAGCTTTCCAAGGCCCTAATGGAAAATATTTCAGGAGGCACTTTTTCTGTTCCTGGAGGTCATGAACTCTACAGGAAAGCAAAGGAAATGCTTGAAAGCGAGTATTGCCAAGTGCCCAGGAAAGGAGTGAAGGTGAGGAATAAGGGGAGCATGGGGAGTCTACAGAATAGAGTCAAGGGGGGGTTCCTGAAAATCTGAGAGCACAGCACCAGGTGTGGGTAATGAGAGAGCATGGGCGTATCATGACAGTTTTAGCTCTTGAGGTCCATACAATGTTCTTTATTCCTGAGCAGAAATGTCCATTCCCCCAAAATGACTATGGATTTCTAAAGTTCATGAGACAGAACAGAAATTGTTCATTTCTTCATCCAACAACATGCTTTTTGATGTGCCAAGTGCAGACGATCCACAAATCAGAGTCTTTGTACTCAAGACTGATCACAAGAGAGGAAGTCCAATACACAGACAATTGCATACAAAGTTATAACTCTTGTGAACCTGTGAAAATGGGCTACATAGGTGATAGTAACAAATGTAATAATAAAAAAGTAATAATGATAGTAAGAATGCAGCTGACATATTTTGAACTGTTATTGCCTATAGCCATAATGCTAAGCTCTTTCGCTAGACTCTTTAATCCTTCAAATAACATTAAGAAGCATCTACGCTTATTGTCAACTAACTTGTCAACAAACTAACTTGCCTAAAGTTACAGACAGCAAGTAGCAGAGGAAAACAGCAGCACATTTTAGAGGCAGTATTTCACATTGGGAAGAGCAATATGGGAAAGCACCAGAGATCCTGGGTTTGTAGAACTGAACATAGTTCTGACTGGCTGGAATCTGGAGTGGGTAGAAGGAAGTAGCACGGAGCTAGATACTGGAGGAAGACAGGTCGTTGTAAGGAGCTTAGGCTTGTTGTAGTGAACCACTGTAGAATTTTAAACATGAAGCAAAAATTACATGGACATACTTGTTTTTGCAGCACTAATCTCCTCAATGGAATTTTAAGTTCTGTGCTCCTTCTTGGTTCCTCAGGCAAACGAAGTCCTCCAGAACTTTCTGCTGTCACAGGTGGCAATAGAGAAATCCATCTTGCAGGCAGATAAAGCCCTCAGTAATGGGGAGAAGGCTGTAGCAGGTACGGAGTAGGGCTCTGGCCGTCCCACAGTTCCCTCTGACAGGTGTGAGAGCAAAACCTTCCTGATAAGGAAGAAGGAGCCTCTTCTCCATCTGTGGGACAGCTCTGCTACATCCAAAAACAGCAAGGGGAGTTGTGGTTGGACATGGTTAGATGTCAGCCAGACAGAGCCTCTCCCATCACATTCTGAAATGTGCTCTTGGTGGTGTGGACACGGGGGGCGGATTTCAGAGATTTCCTACCTCCCTTTCCAATTTTATTTGGTCTCTGAGGTCAGGAGGGTAAGAGATCAGTCCTTACCTTATTTTCATCCCTCTCTAAAACCTTCTTGGGGCAGAGGAGCAGGCCAGGAGGAAGACAGCTGAGAGGGAACAGGAGCTGCTGAAACAGAAACTGCAGGAGCTGGAGCAGCAGACGGAAGCACGACAGAGGAGTCTCCAGGAAAACATAGCCCAGCTGACAGAGAAGCTGGAGAGGGGAAGAGAAAACCTACTGAGAGAGCACAATATGATGTTGGAGCATAAGCTGAAGGTAGGTCAGGCTGTGGCCTTAGTAGTGCTTGACGGTCATTACCCTTGTACATCAGGAAGGGGTGAGTGAAGGTTACAGCAAGACTATGGAGGGAAGCACCCCTGCCGTTTACTGCTTGTGATATATTAAAATCCTGAAGCCTTTGAATCCTTCCAAAAAGCCTTTGAATTCTACTGTATAAGTAGACTCTGGAGAGTTCAGCATGATTATGGCCCCCCCAGTCCCCTGGAGAATATAAATAGTGTTTGGATATCCATTTTGAGAATTTTTAAATGATCTCATGAGGCTTCATTAAACAGATATTCCAACCACATATATTTGATATGAACAGCAACCGGTTTGCTTTACCAGGATCATTGCCAATTACCAGGAACCATGCTACCACCCAGAGACCCTGAGGTAGATCTATGCTGTCATAAAACTATTGGAAATGTCCAGACTTAAAAACATAGAGAGGCAACGGCTTCTAAACTTGCTGCAATGTCTCCAGGTGTGGATAGATACCCAAGCTATCACGTGACATAGAGGGAATTTTCTCACTGTCCATCTGGATGTGTTTATAACAGATTTTTATGATTTGGGTGACCGCACCATCTTGAGTGGGACTGAGAATTAGTGCAATCAGACCAAGGTTACCTCTCACCTCTCATTTTTTGTCTGGAACATATATTTGTCCTCATGTCAGGCTTAGCTTTTTGGCAAAACCCAACGGTATGTGAATATTAGTAAGGCTGTAAACTGTACTTTCTCTTAGTGTTTAGGTCCAAACCAGTAGATATTCTGTGTTACAGAATTCTCCTTTCATGACTGAGTAAGAAAGAACAATTTTAGCAGTGAAACAGAGATATTTTGCAAAGTTTTAAAGTTTGACAAAATGTAATCCTTGAAAAAAAATGGGGATTTAAAAAGTTTTACTTCCCTTCTCTCACTTTTTTTTTTTTTTTTTTTTAGATCCAGGAAGCTCTGCTTAAAGAAGGATTTAGAAAGAAATCTGAGGAGATGAATGCAGAGATAAATCATTTGAAAAATATGATTGATAATACTAAAAATGATGATACTCCCTGGCTGGCAGTAGTCTTGGACAAATTTGGCAAAGAGGTCTCTTCACTATTGTGCACTCCAGGCAAACTTCTTGGTCATATTGTGAGTGGTGTGAGCTCCCTATTTAAAACGAAGTAGGTCTTCTTTTAAAGAAATTACAGATACACAATATATGTACATGCTCTGGCCTATGTTTGGTGTGAATGCTTTTCACTTTCATTCAGCAAATCTTTAAATATAAAAAGTGGTTACTAGAAAATATCAATGTCTGGCCCACATTAGATAGAATAAATGCATGGACACTTTGATATAGCATGTTCACTTTTAGGAAATATATGTGTGCAAAATCATATATATGTATATATACATACATACATACAAGAGACCTGTTGAGGCATCCCTTTTAATGGCAAAAGATTGGAAACTACTTAAATGTCCATCTATATAAATTGGTAATATACATTTTCCATGTACATATACTGGAATACTATGTAGCCAGTAAAAAAATTGATAGTGGAGGTTTATATGTATAAATATAGAACAACCTTGAAGATATATAGTAGAGTGAAAAAAATGAGGTACAAAACAGTTTGTATAATCTGTTCACCATAAAAAATGCAATTATTATGTGCACTCATATATATGTACACATAGAACGCCTCTGGAAGATTCATTAGAAAGTGGTATCATTGGTTCCTTCTGGGGAGAACAGCTTGGCATTAGTGATGGAGGGGACACACACTTTTCATTATATCCTCTATCTTTTCAATTTTGTAAAGAAAGCTTGTATTATCATTTCTCAAATGACAAAGAAAACATAAAGTATAATACTAAAAATGATAATAAATGGAATGTGAAATTGACTATTAGATGATGAAATTGCTCATTGCTTCTAGAAATGACATCAGTCTGTTCAATGAGTTGGATCAGAATACTAGAAAGCATAAAATTTGCATCCTAATCTTGTTTTCACTTTGCCTGTGTTTTTAATCCCTTATATTTCTTCAAAAAGAAGGTATAAACTTTCCTGTTACCCCTTGAAATCTCAGCTAGAGGAGCCTTCACTTCCTCTCTTTGAGTTACACTTCTAAGGTATTGGAAGAAAATTACTAAACATTAAGAATATGCACTGGTGAGAGGAATCCCATCGTTCTTGAATGTTCATTGATTGACTCTCTGCTGCAGGCAAGGGCCAAAGACGTGATGTATCATTGAAGAACTGGATGCCCTGATAGTACTGGGGATTATAGACCCTGATGCATGGAGGCCACCTGTTAGCATTTAAACATCAGAAGCCCAAGTACATACCATAGTGATGAGAATCATGGTTTGTCTTAGCTGAGGCTGCTATAACAAAATTACCGTAGACTGGGTGGCTAAGACAAGAACGTTTATTTTTCCCTGTTTCTGGAAGCTGTAAGTCCAAAAGCACGTGCCAGCACTGTTGTGTTGTTGGTAAGGGTCCTCTGGCAGCTTTACAGATGGCAACTTTCTTACTGTGTCCTCACGTTTTTGGAAAAGGGAGGAGGCGGGGAGAGGACCTCATGATTCTTTGTTATAAGGGCACTAATCAGATTCATGAAATCCCCATACTCATTACCTAATTTCCTCCCCAAAGGCCCACTTCCAAGCACATTGGAACATTGGAAGTTAGGGTTTCCTCAAATGAGTTTTGGAGGACACAAGCACTCAGTCTATAATGTGGTTGGAGTGGCAGCCAGCCAGACCTGAGCAGAGAAAACTCTGAATACGGCAAATAGAACAGGGTGTCTGTCGAGTCAAAAGGGAGGGGAGGAAACAATCAAATGGAGACAAGGATGTTTACCAGGAGGCTGAGAGGCAGCCTCGATAAAAAAGACACAGTCCATAGCCTTGATCTAAACCAATTTCAGATCATGAACCTATCACCTGGAGGAGAGGGCAGGATCCCAAGAGAAAGGACTCTGCAACTCTAGAACAAGGTTAAATGATAATGATTTCCCCAGTCCCCCTCCTAGGGGACCTCTGGAAATTCACTTGGTACCTGTGTGCTGGGAAATGGGAATGGCCAAACGTTTTGGTGACTCTTGGAATCAGGATCCAAGTTTGCAGTGATACTCAGATCCTGAAAAGACTTCACAGTCTCCCTGTTAAAGTAGAGGCACACAGGATCCTGGTAATAAATGCAGTCTTGGCTCAGGTGCCATGCAACTAATTTGGTCTCGTATTTGTTTTCAAATAAAAGTAAAGTTCATCTGAGGACAGAAACCGTTACATATTTTTCTGTACATCCTCATAGAGTATGTTTACGCACAGAGTGTACTACATAAGAATCTGCTGGAAAAACAAAAGACTGACACATGTGTGACTTATCATGCCAGATTTCTATGAACACTCTAAGCGTCTTTGTTAATAGATAGTTTGGATTTTACACACTAGATTAAGGTCTCTAAGGTGACCCTTTAAACCTTTAAGGTCTTAAAGGCTAGCAGAGCAAAAGAAACTTTTCTGATGTAGTCTTCTCAGTGACTTCGTGTATCACAGTTTTTGTGCCTCTGCAAGGATGTTAACACGTCTTCACTGGAGCTTTAAATGACTCTATCCAGTTGTGGCTTCAAGTGTTCAGAAGGAAGAATAGCTTTGACTTTTAAGGAAGAAACCATATAGTAATGAATAGGCTTTAATGAAAAAGCAAACTGTTCTATAGAAATATTGTGTATCTGTTCTCATTGAGAGCTTGAATTAAGCAGATGTTCTAATCCCGTAGACTAGAGACACCCCGAATTGAAGAACAGAAGGAAGTCTTGACTTTTTTAGATTTGACATATAAGGGACATCATACAGTACTTGTCTTTCTCTGTCTGACTTATCTCACTTAGCATAATGGGCTCAAGGTCCATCCATGTTGTCGCAATGGCAGAACATCCTTCCCTGTGGCTGAATAATTTTCCATTGTGTACATGTACCACTCCTTTTTTATCCATTCATCTGTTGATTAGTGTTTAAGTTGTTTTCATATCTCGGCTATTGTGAATAACAGTGCAATAACCATGAGAGTACAGATATCTCTTTGAAATACTGTTTTTATTTCCTTTCAATAAAAAATAATAAAAACAGCTTGTATTGATCACTTATAAAGAGAAAAAGGCTTTCAAAAGTAGTTAAAAATTTATTCACACATCTAGTACTCATTAAGGAATACTTAGTTCCAACTATTTACACTGTTTACTAAATTCTCATGCCCTACCTGCCATTGTTCTGGATTGTGTGAAGAGAGCAAAGTAAAGATCTTGTTCTCATGCAGGTTACCCCCTATAGGGAAGTTACATAATATTATGGCAATATTTAGGCAGTAATAAATGTTGCAAATATATATATATATCTTGCCTGGATAGTGATTAAGACTCAGAGTAGAAACCAAATAGTCCTTCCTTCTTTAAGTTTGGTTTCAATCTACTCCATCTTGCCTGGGAATATAATTGTGCATTATTGAATCCTAAGGACCAAATATAATAACGTTAAAGCATAGCAAAACCCAGATGCATGGTGATTGAAAGAATAAATAAATAGATGAATGTTTGGATGAATAACCGAGTGTAATATTTCTTTATCATTTCAAGAGGTAATAAATATCCCTACCATTACCCATAGTCAAAATAATAAAGGTGTTTGCTGAGAATATTGTTTTTCCATCTGATGGAAACAAAATACAGAAAAGATCTCAAATCTAAGACCCTTGGATTGATGCCAGCATCTTGATAGCTGAACTGGAGGAAGCTGAAAACTGAGCAAACTCTCTCACAGAGCAGAGTTTGAGCTTTATAGCTCTGAACCCTAACTCCGGGGTCCCAGAGTGAGGCTAGGACAAGAGGTTTCTGACCTTAGGCAAATACTCATGTGATTTTCCATCTAAGGTCTGAATGATGGAACATTTTAACTAGCTAAAATGAGTTTTTTCCAGCCCTTTTTATTTTCTTTTATTTTTGCGGTATACGGGTCTCTCACTGTTGTGGCCTCTCCCGTTGCGGAGCACAGGCTCCGGACGCGCAAGCTCAGCGGCCATGGCTCATGGGCCTAGCCGCTCCGTGGCATGTGGGATCCTTCCGGACCGGGGCATGAACCCGTGTCCCCTGCAACGGCAGGCGGACTCTCAACCACTGCGCTACCAGGGAAGCCCCTCCAGCCCTTTTTAAAATAGAAAGATCCCTTTGTCTCTCTAATAGTAGTGTCTGGAGTGCTTATCATTGCTGGTCTTTGCCTGTTTGCTCTGAGATCTGTTCTGCTCCTTTCCTGTTGCTCTCCATTGCTGTGGAAATTAAATCTCAGCACCACACATATTCCTGCTTTCCTTTGCCTGCCTGCTGGGTTCAGCCACGATATGAGGCCTTGGATGAAAACTGTGAGTGGGGAGGAAGGGACAATTTGGGGTCTCTGCTTCCTGTGTTCTTCAGGTAGTATCTGGGAGGAGGTACATCTCCTCTGCGGCTCCAACTGCCCCAGCAGAGGCCCTGTGACGCATCACTTCCTGCTGTGAGGCCCAAGCCTCTGGGCTTCAGTATCAGCACCTTGTCCCTTGTCTCTCCAGCCTTAGACTGTTGCTTCTTCCTGCAGTTACTTAGCCCTGGGGTTACTTCACAGGCCCCTGTCTTTGATCTCTATTCCTCTATCACCTGTACAAATGTATTATGTGTAAACAAACTAAAGTGGTTTCTGTGCTGTACCATGACTGATATATCAACTCTGGACTCTGTACCCCTTTCCGTGGAAGTGTGGCTTCCTTACTCAGTATTGTTATTTGAATGGAAGCCTTTTACTACATCAATATCATCTTATTCCCTGACCACTGTCTTTGTGCTCACTTGTCCCAGGTTGCACTGAATATGGTGCCCACTCTTGGCCCCGTTGATTGGTCTAGGGAACAGGCCCAGATCAAACATGAATTAATGAATTCCTCCCCTGATATATTTGGAGTAGGAGAGGTCCCAATCTCTCTCTGTCCCTGTTGACTGTACATTAATATATAAAATGCAGAGACTATCAAGTTCTATTTTCCTTCCACCTAAAATATTAATTTTTTTTCATTATGGTGAAATATACACAACATAACATTTACTCTTTTATCTATTTTAAGCGTATAATTCAGTGGAATCGAATATCTTCACATGGTTGTTACAATCATCACCACTATCTGTCTCCAGCCCTTTTCATCATCCTAGACTGAAACTCCGTATCTAATAAACAATAAGTCCCCATTTCCCTCCCACCTATTTCCCAGGAATCATTAGTAAACTTTCTATTTCTATGAATTTAACTACTCTGGATACCTCATATAAATGGTATCATACGGTATTTGTCTTTGGGCTTACTTCACTTAGCATAATCTCCTCAGGTTTATTTATGTTGTAACATGTGTCAGAATTTCCTTCCTCTTTAAGGCTGAATATTATTCCATGGAAAATGGATACTGAATTTTATTTTTATTTTTTTTAAAAGCTTTATTTTATACAACTTTTAATGTTACACTTCATTTACAGTTATTCCCTGTGTTGTACAGTATACCTTTGTAGCTTATCTTACACCCAATAGTTTGTACCTCCTCTGCCCCCACTCTTCTATTGCCCCTCCCGCCTCCCACTGGTAACCACTAGTTTGTTCTCTATATCTGTGCGTCTGCTTCTTTTTTGTTATATTCACTAGCTTGTTGTATTTTTTTAAATTCCACATATAAGTGATATCATGCAGTATTTGTCTTTCTCTGTGTGACTTATTTAACTCAGCATAACGCCATCCAAGTCCATCCATATTGATGCAAATGGCCAGATATCATTCTTTTTTATGGCTGAAGAGTATTCCATAGTGTATATATACCACATCTTCTTTATCCATTCATCTGAATACTTAGGTTGCTTCCATACCTTGGCAATTGTAAATAACACTGCTATGAACGTTGGGGTGCATGTATCTTTTTGAAATAGTGTTTTGTTGTTGTTTTTTTTTCGGATACATTCCCAAGAGTGGAATTGCTGGGTCATATGGTAGTTCTATGCTTAGATTTTTGAGAAACCTCCATACTGTTTTCTCTGTGGTTGCACAGATTTACATTCCCACCAAGAGTGTACCAAGGGTTCCCTTTTCTCCACGTCATCTCCAACATTTGTTACTTGTGTCTTTTTTGATGATAGCCATTCTGACCAGTGTGAGGTGATAATATATTCCATTTTATTTACCCATTCATAGGTTGATAGATAACTGTGTTTCCATTTTTTGGTTGTTGTGAATAATGCTGTTATTACTGTATTGCAAATAATGGTGTACAAATACATGTTTGAATTCCTGCTTTCAGTTCTTTTGAGATATATAACTAGAAGTGGAATTGCTGAATCAAATGGTAATTTTATGTTTAATTTTTTGAGGAACTGCCATGATGTTTTCCACAGCAGCTGTTTCATTTTACATTCCTACCAGCAATGTACAAGAATTCCAGTTTCTCTACAGCCTTACCAAAACTTGTTTTCTGAAAAACAAGCTTCTTGTATTCTAAAAAAAATAGTAGACATCTTAATGTGTGTGACATGTATCTTATTATGGCTTTGATTTGCATTTTTCGAATGACTAGTGATGTTGAGCACCTATTGTCTTCTTAGTTCTGGAGGCTGGGAAGTACAGGATCAAGTTGCTGGCAGATCCTGTGTCTGGTGGTTTGTAGTTAGCTGCTTTCTCATTGTATGGTCATGTGGCAGAGAGCAGAAAGAGATCCTATGTTTAACTCTCTTTTTATTAAGGCATACTTCCATTCATGAAGTTTCTACCTTACGATCTAATTACTTTAAAAAAAACCCACTTCCAAGTACTATCACATTGGGAATTTAGGCTTTAACAGATGAATTTTGGGGGAACACAAACATGATGTCCATAGCATTCCATCACTGGCTCCACCAAATTCATGTCCTTTTCACATGCAAAATACATTCACTTTATCTCAACAGGCTCCAAGTTACAATTCTTAACACATTCCAGCATCAGCTCTAAAATCTAAAGTCCAAAGTCTCATGTAAGTATAATCTAAATCAGATATGGTGAGGCTTGCGGTAAGAATCATCCTGAGACAAAATTCTCCAGTTGTGAATTCGTGAACACAGACAAGTTATATGCTTCCAAAATACAATGGTGGGACGTGGATAAATAGCATACGGATAGACATTCCATCCCAAAAGGGAAAAGTAAGAAAGAAAGAAGGAAGGTATGCATGTCCCAAGCAGGTCTAAATCCTAGCAAGGTAAGCTCTACTAGATCTTAAGGCACAAGAATAATCCACTTTTTCTCAGTGCTCTGCCTTCTATATTTATTGGGAGAGAATCCTGCCCCAGGACCCACTGGGGCATCAGCCCTGCCTGCACAATTCTGCCTGGTGGGGGTTGTATGGCTGAGTCTGTTCCTGGCAGGGGTCATGTGCCTGTGACTGTGGGGTGGAGGTCATGCTGCTACAGATTCTCTGCTGGGCATTTTTCCCACCCTTTGAAATCAAAATAAAGTCAGACCTGTACCCCTACCTCCCAAGTCCCTGCACTTTGTGCTTGTGGTGGAAGTGGCAGCCCTGATGATCTCTGAATTGTATCTGGGGGTTCCTCTTCCCTTATCTTAAACAATAGCACATATTAGCAGAAAAATAGTACTATGGTCCAGTTCTCTTGGGTCTAAGAAGTCCAACAGTCTTTCTTCATTTTATCCTATTTTCTCTGTTGCCTGTAGTTCAAGCTGGCAGTGTTTCTGCTGTTACAGTCCCATCTCTATTCTTGCTTTTTGTTGAGATGGCTAATTAAATCCATGCTTCACACCACACTGATTTCCTTATCAAATGGTCCTGCCTCCACAACCTTACTGTGCTCTTCTGAATACATTTTCTTATTTTTTGTAATATGGTCAGCCTGAGAATTATCCAAATCTTTACCTTCTGGTTCCTCTTTCGTTAACAATTACTCCATCATTTTCTCTCTTCTCATATATATATTTTATTTTATTTAAAAAATTTTTTTTGCGGTACGCGGGCCTCTCACTGCTGTGGCCTCTCCTGTTGCTGAGCACAGGCTCCGGACGCGCAGGCCCAGCGGCCATGGCTCACGGGCCCAGCCGCTCCGCGACATGTGGTATCCTCCCGGAACGGGGCACGAACCCGCGTCCCCCGCATTGGCAGACAGACTCTCAACCACTGCGCCACCAGGGAAGCCCTCTCTTCTCATATTTTACTCTAAGCAGTTAGAAGGAATCAAGCCTCTCTCTCAACACTTTTCTTAGAATTTCTTCAGCTAAATATCCAGTTTCATCTATCTTCTACCAAATAGTAGAACATGAACAAATTTGGGCAGGTCCTTTGTCACTTTATAAAAAGAATCATCTTACTTTCAGTTTCAAAAAAGATGTTTCTCATTTCTGTCTGAGTTCTCACCAGTATCATCTTTTTAGTACTCTTCACGGCAATATTGGTTTTTTGGGGTTTTTTTTGCATCTACTTCAAAACTCTTCCACCCTCTATCCATTACCTAATTCCAAAGCTGCTTCCACATTTTTAGGTATGCGTTAAACTTTAGCACCTCACTTCTTGATACCAAATTCTGTCTTGGAGGGAACAAGCATTCAGTCCACGGCATCAAGAGTAGGTGTTGAGGATTTTGATCTGATATCAAAGGTGGGGAAATTCAATAAACTAACTTAGCAGGATTCTTATTAAAGTTGGGCTAGACGAGTTAAGGACAGGGGTCAAGGTCAAGTCCTATTTGAGAAGAGTGCTCAGAGGAAACCTAACTAATATTTGGTGAAAGAGAACATCTTTGTCACTGGGCAGGGGCTATATGTTTAAGAAGCAGATTAGACCCAAATGAAGAGAAACTGATTGAGGTAGAGAAACATCAGAAAAAGTGATGCATGTTGAAAATTAGGGTAGTAATGGAGGGAATAGAGCAAATTATCTAGCCTATATGTAATCAGAAGTAGTAGCAGAGGAAAGAGAAAAGGGACAGAGGTCATATTTGAAGATACAGTGTCAGAGAATTTCCCAGAACTTTAAAAATCATCCATGTGCAAATGCAAGATTAAGTCCAAGTAGAAAAAAATTGTAAATATACACCTGAGGAATCAGAGCGAAATTATAGCATACAAATGAGAATGTCTGAAAAATATTTACAGAGGAAAAACATTTAGTTTACAGCAAGGCAAAAGAAAGCTGATTTCTCAGTAGCATCAATGGAAGTGGAATGATAGTGCAAGAGAAAAAGTTCATGGTAAAGAAAAAGATAGTTGTCAACCTAGATGTATGCAGGGAAAAAAAAACTTTCAAAAATGGGTACAAAATTCATATCTGGAGCAGAGTTTACCATGAGCAGACCAACTCTAATGGAAGTTCTAAATATTTTACTTTAAGCAGAAGTAAAAAGATCCAAGAGAAAGGAAGTCTAAATAATATATACTGGGATTGAAAAATGAGAAGACAGAATTAACATAAAATAATTCAGAAAGAGTGGGATACAGATCAAGTGTTCTAAGGTCTTTGAATTATCCTGGAGGAGAGTAAAGGTGAATAATTTTGAGTTTGACGATTTAAGCATGAATTTTTTCACTTAAATTGTAATCAGATAAAGAACAGAGAAGCCTTTCAATTTCCATACTGTGAGGTATAAAAATGATTTTAACACATCTCAATAATTCATAAAATAAAAGACCAAAACGTCAGAGAAGTTAGAAAATATTTTAAAAACATGATGAACAAACTTGGCCTAATGTTCAGTTGTAGAGCCTGCACCCCCAAACAGAATACTCATTCTTTTAAAACAGACTTGGAACCTTCACATGAAGTTTACATATATTAAACCACAAGGCAGGATTTGTAATATCTTAGGTCGGTTTCCCTAAAAGCAGAGACTGAGAGATGTAGTTTTGTGCAAGTGACTTATTGAGGGAGGGTTTTCAACAGAAGGGGTCTGAGGTAAGCAGGAGAGGGCAAGAAAGTAAAAATTTAAAAAGGTTATAGTCTCAGGTAGAAACTGGCTCCAGGCTCGTCCGGGAGTGGGATCTCTGTAGCACAACCAGCACTAGAGTTGGTCCCTCCTTGAAGCAAAGGGTTGGATATCTATAGCCCACCACATCAGGCATTGCCCGTGGGTCATCCCCTTTGGGCAGAGCAGTTCCCATTTACTCAAGGGAAATTCTCCAGAGAAGAGGGCTAACCAAGCCTATTATGACAACCACATATGTCTTCAGACATTGTCAAATGTTACCTGGAGGCAAAATCAGCACCATTGGGAGCTACTGAACTGGAATAATTAAAACCATCTGCATGCAAACACATCTCCATCTCATAATTGGTGCTCCAGGGTTTGAACAGTCTCAAGGACTGAAGAAAAGCATGGAGGAAGGGGCCACTTAACAATGTCTACAGAAGATGTCTTGTTTGCCTTAAAATATGTTTAAATTGCCTAACTCTCTGTGTAGAAGATAAAAGTAACAGGGTTCAATCCACTGACTCAGGCTGTACTTCCTCAGGTCTCTGTTTTTTGTTGCTTTGTTAATGGGGAAGGAAGTGTGCCCTACTTTACTAAATTTTTTCAATAACTTTTCATTTTTTATTCAGAATGATATTATGTAAACAACTGGACTCAGAATAAAATCCAAAGCTCTCAGTATTAATTCAAAACAAGGCTAAGTAAAATCCCTAAATTTCCCTGCTTTGTATAATACATTTATCTTTTAGAGAGAGTGCTTTCTTTTGAGACACAGAACCATCAAAGGCAAACCCAACGTAAATGATGATGGTGATGATGATAATGATGATGATGACAAGAGCAACAAATACAACACTAGCAAGAGTCACCTTCATCAATTCATGCTTTGCTTATTATTGATGGATTTTCTATATTTTTTAAAAACAAAGTTACACTGCAGAGAGCAAAAGTCATACACAGTTCTGAATGACATCAATGTGGATACTTTTAAATATAACTGCATTTAGTCACTCAGAAAATATGTATTGACCACTGACCATGTGCTGGGTACCGTGGGAGGTATTTGGGAAGGCATCGAGCATTCTGTGGTTAGTATAACAACCGCGGTCCCTGCTCATGCTTTTTCTTTTAGCTCATGAATAAGACATTAAAACAAGGTATACAAACAAGTATGATGTTTGAATTTCTGGTAAGCAATGTAAAGGAATACAGCACAGGGTGCTATGAGTAAGTACAGACAGGAGACCCAGTTTAGGTTAGTCAGCCAGCAAGCCCTCCCTGACAGAATGAGAGCTCAGATGAATTTTAGTAAGAGCACAATAAGGAACAAAGTGAGAGAAGTGAACTCTAGACAGAAGGAGAGTTTGTGTATAAATTCCTGATTGGAGAAGAGTTGGGTTGTGTTTGGTACCTTAAGGCAGGGCCATATGCTGAAGCTGAAATAACGCGTGAGGAGGGGAGGGGCGGGCAAGAGCTACATGATGTAGGATCCTGTAACCTCCATATGGAGAATGCCTGCTCTTAAGACTTTTATGCAGAAAGGTGAGGTGACTTACCTTGTATCCTAAAAACCTCACTGCACCACCGGGGAAGCCCATAGTTTATGTTTAAGGTGAAGAGTAATTCGTTTTCAAATTGATCTAGAATAACAGTTTTCCAGCCAGGCAAACAATCTCTTCAATCACTCAAGGCCACTTGAAATGGCATTTCTTGTAAACATAATTCAGACTGAAACTGAAAGCACTGAAGAGCTCCTTTTATAACAGGCTCATTTCTAGGAAATCAGCATGTTTTCTGTACGAGCAAAAGGAGAGCCTGATTTTGAAAATCTAAATCCGTAGCATAATGTGAAAAGTGTTCAGACAATGACGTCAGTGTCCCTAAAGTGCTTCTGCAGATTTTCTTTAGACACCGCACCCTTCCTCTGGGGTACACTGTATTTCACTGGCCAGAAAAATCCCATGGATTGTTCAACTTCTGCTTAGCTGGGAATGAAACACACCAGGACCCTGTGGGGCTCCTGGGCACGGAAATCTTTCAAACCGTTGCCAACCAGGGAAGGGAGGGGATGCAGAGACAAGGGAGGAGCAGTCAAGAAACAATAGTGCAACCTTGGGGCAGGGTCCTGGTTCCACTTCAAGGGACACACATAATATCTTTGAGTTCTTCTGAAGAAACAAAGGCCACAACAAATGGAAGATGAAGTACTTGATGAAGCATTCTTCATTCCAGAGAGAAAGTGATCGTTTGATAACCTTGAGAACCACAGCTCATCAGGAGATGACCTGAGGCCAGATTAAAAGAATGTAGGCCCTGCACACACCAAGATCCTTATTAGCAACCCCAACATTGAACCATTGCTATAAAACTTCCCAGCTAATCCGTCCAGTTTGGGACACACAGCTTTTGAGGGCAAGAGCCTTCTGTGTCCCCCTCTGCCTGGCAAAGCAATAAAGCTATTCTTTTCTACTTCACACAAAACTCTGTCTCCAAGTTTCAATTTGGTACCCCGTGCACAGAGGTTGAGTTTTCGGCATCAGGAACTTCACCAACTCCCAGAGTGGTATAATTCAAAATGTGTAATTCAATTTAAGCTTCATGTCTCTGTCCTCCTATGGTACATTTTGCCAAAATTTCCAAAGCAAAGTTATCTGGCCACTATTTGAGCTCTTAGAATATAGCAGAATAGATATTGGGATAACATTATCAAAAGATCAAACAAAGGTTCATTATTTTAACATCTGACCCCCCCCCCCCCCCAAAACTTGATAGAGAGGAAAATGCACATGTCTGTAAAATGTTTTGGCCTGCCTTCTGGAGCAGAGAGGGAGAAAACAAGCATGTGTCAGTGTCGTCCAAGTCACTGTGCCTGACACACAGTGAGGCCAAACAAACCAAAACGTCAGAGTTTGGAGCAGAGAAAGTTTATTGCAAAGGCCAATCAAGGAAAACAGGAGGGTCCTTCTCAGAAGGCCTAAACTCTCTGATGGTTTTCCTGGAAGCGTTTTTAAATGTAAAATTTGCAGGATGTGTGTCTTCCTTTGGATGTGTTTGTTGTGAGGTAACAGGGTGATATCTCTGGAATCTCCACCTCTGGTTCCAACCAGTCTGAGGTCTATGAGCTTGTGGTCAACATATAGTCACCATCCTCCACCTGCCTGGGCATCTTAGTTTCTGTGTAAGAACTCAGAGATATGTATCCTTGTATTATCTCTATCCCTTCCAGAGGAACTAGGAGTCCTGTGACTCTATTGTCCTATTAACTGCTTAAGCCTGCTCTTTGGAAGTCAGGGAAGGCTTAGGAGACTAAAACCTTTTTTTTTTTCTCTTCAAACAAAGAACAGGACACACAGATGGGCTTTTGTACCTGGGAGGGCCCCTTAGGGTCCTGCTAGGTTTCATCAGCAGAAATCTAAGCAATAAAAATGTTGCTAAATTGCTTTGTTAGAGAAATTTGAATTGCTCCCCAAAGAAGGGAGCGAGTAATGGAAAGAATAAAATAGGGAGAGGAGAAAGGATCCAGCAAGGTAGAAAGGGCTGGACTTTGATGGAATGAAGAGCTCATGGTTCCCTTCAAAGTTGTGTTGGGCAAATAAATCTTAGGCATAAAGTTGTTCTCCCCCATCTTCAGTAAAATCTATTACACTTCCATGAGCTTTTTGGATGGTCTGGCATTGTTCAGTGGGTTTATAGGAGGTGCTATCTGCAGCTCTGACTCTTATTGAATTACCATCTAAAAGGTGAGAGGTCACTTTCCCCAAGACTGTAAAAGTCATGCTGCAAGTGATCAGACATTGAGACAGCATGATGTCAGCCAGCCCTAGAAATGGCCCAAATGCCACAGGAAAAAATAAAAGCACTCCTTGATCTGTTTTCCCCTTTGGGAGGCTGTGTAATTTAGACAGACTGCTTGAATTAGATAAGTGAGTTTTTATTCCCATAAATCTTCTTAGCAGAGTGAAGAAGGCTGTCGTGTACTAATCAACAACAATAAAAAGAAAAGAGCTCTGAAAGTGAATTCCTAGGGAAGGGAATAGAAGTCCATGACACATAATATTGGACTGTTCTAAACTCTTTGCTGTGTCTCATGCGTCAAGACAGAGTGTCCTGGTGACTGGGTTCTCTGCATGAGATTGGCTCTGAGGTAAGTACTGGAGGATGAGCTACAGACTCATGTGCTGCCGAAAACTAGGGATGGTCTTAGAAGTATTGAAAAATGAAAGTAGCCTAAATGTGTTTCAGTGGGCAAATCCAAATGTTATATCTATATCTGTATAAACAGCTCTACAAGGATACATACATCCACACACAGATATCAAAACAAAACCAGAAAAAAGATCATGTGAAAAAAGAACTGTTAAAAACAGCTACATACTGTGGACAAAGAATGCCACCTGCCATGTCAGCAGACAGAGGATGTTGTGGCTATCAAGACATCAGCCACCACAGTGGCCCCCAAATGTGAGCCCTGAGGGAACTAGGATGGATGAAATGGCACAGGACCAGGTGGGGCCCTCTCAGGTACAAATACTTTCTGTGCTCCTCCTTTCTTGTTTGTAGGAAACAGGCCTTATTTAGCCTCGTTGACCTTCCCTGAATTCCAAAGGGCGTATTCAAACAGTGGCTTTTCAGGGAAGGGAGGAAATGAGGACATAAAGGAGGAGCAGCTAAGAAACAATAGCGCAGCAATAGGTCAGGGTTCTGTTCCTCCTCAAGGGATATACATAACAATATCTTTGAGTTCTTCTGTAGGAACTAAGACCCCCCCGGCCCCCCCACCCCCCAACCCCCCCACCCCCCCACCCCCGGCCCCAGGTGAAGGAAAGTAACTTCAGGCTGAGCACAAGATTCCTGGAACACCGCCCTGTTACCACATCACCAACCAATCAGAAGAAAGTCTCCACACAGTGGAAGATAAGGAAGACTCTGCTCTTCTCCACAAATGTTTCTCCCTGTAAAAAGTATCATGGTCCAGCAGGATCTCTGTAGTTGGTTTCTGGACACAAGTTGCCTTCTTCCCAGGTTGCTGGCCTCCTGAATAAAGCAACCTTTTCTTTCCAACCAACACTTGCCTCTCGAGTATTGGCTTTCAAGTGATGATCAGCTGAACCTGCATTTGGTAATATGGAGATAAACAGGCTGTCAGCCACCAGCCCACCACCCACTGCAGCTGCCCCCATCAGGGGATTCAGGGTGGAAAAGAACAGTATACTGGCCTTAGATAGTTACATTGCATATCTAAGGAGTGATTTCAGTGAGCCCAGACACTTGCAACTTACCATACTTAGAAAAGTGCTAAATTCATTAACTTGAGACATCTGGTTTTCTTTAATTAACAGTAATCTTTTGGTGTTCTGACTGCCTGGTTTTTGTGGCAAAAACTCATATATACTGCTCCTCCCTTTCCTCTTCTGAGCAGTCTCTCAGAGCTATCTGAGGGGCTGCCTTCCAGGTTTAAGTCCTCAGAAAATCTGAATAAAACATGATTCTCAACTTTTAGGTTGTGCATTTTTTTCAGTGGACAATACATAAATGATATCATTTTTATAACAAAATCAAAAAGCAGATGTCAAATGGCCAATAGATATGTGAAAAGATGCTCACTGTATGAGTCATTTAAATTACAATATGTTACCCTACACATCTGCCAATATTTAGGCTTGATGAGGTTGTGGATCTCCTGGAAATCTCTACACTGCTAATGCAAATATAAATTAGTACAACTATAAGGTTGTTTGACAGTGTCTTCTAATGTTGAACATATGCTTTTACAGCTCATTTTCTATGTATATATAAAAGAAGAATGTGCACATATGTGCATATTTGAACTGAAAGAGATGTACAAGTATTTTGATAACAATTTTGTCATAATCCCAAAAACTGGACAATGCTTAAATGTCCATCAACACTTGTGTGGATAAATAAAATGTGGTATACATTTAGAATGGAATACTATATAGCAATGAGAATAAATGATCTACATCTACATATAAAATATAGACTAAACTTACAAGCATAATATTGAAAAGTGTACTAAAAGGCGCATATTTTATTATTAAATTCATATAAAATGCTAAAGCAGGATAGTGGTTATGCTTGATGGGAAGAGATGGGAATTGGTAGAACCAAAATGGGAGCATGAGGAACACTTTGGGGGGGTCCAGTTATGATCTAATTTTTGTATTTAGGTGTGGCAATGTGGATGTGTTGTGTTTGAAAATACATAGAGTTCTACATTTATGAAATGTGCACTGTTCTGTATGTATATTTATGCCCTAAGAAGTTTGTGTAAAACATATATAGGAATAAATCTAACAAACATATACAAAGGCTATATATGGAAAAGTACAGACTATTACTGATAGATTTTAAAAGGCATAATAAATGGTGGAACATATAAAGATCAAAGAATGCAAGATTCATTTTCTTTTAAAGTCATTTATTCCCAAATTTATCTATGGATTCAATGCAATTCCAAACCAAATTCCAAAGGGTATATATTTGTGAACAAAAAGATAAGGTTATTCTAAAGCTTACATGAAAATGCAGAAACCCAAGAACAGCCAAGGCAATTGTGAAGAAGAACAAAATAAAAGAACTTATTCTATCAGATGTCAAATCTTATTATAAAGCTAGAATAATTAAGATATCAGGATATTGGTGCACACGTAAAGAAATAGATAGATGCAACCAACTAGAGAGCTCAGAAACAGACTGACACATTTATGGAGGGGTGATTCATGGCAACTATAGGAAAACCATATTTTTTTGAATAAATGGTGCTGGGTCAGTGTTATATCTATGGAGAAACAAACCCCAAAGCCTGATTTTTACAACACAACATTCACAAAATCAATTGCACAGGGATTGTAAATCCAAATGTAAAAGGCAAAATAATCAAGTTTTAAGAAAACGTTAGAGAGATTATTTTCATGTCCTCCAGGCTTAGAAAAAGGACACTAAAGTACTGACCACAAATAAAGAATTGAAAAATGTAACTACTTAAAATTCAGATTCCCAGTACATCCAAAGACACCATAAAAGAATGAGAAGCAAATCAAGGATTTTAAATATATGTATATATATATGTACAGGTATGTTTGCAGACATGTATTATGTATGTATATATGTATGCATACACATACACAGAAAGAAACTCAACCTTAGAATATATAAAGGGACCATCAAGTGAAGAATAAAAGACAGAAAACACCTAAGACTAATAAGCGAGATCTTGAACAGGTAAGACCAAAATAAGGTATCCAAGTAAGCAATAGATGTGAAAAGTTGCTGCACCTTACTATTTAACAATAATAATTATCTAAGAAAATCAAACTAATCTGCAACTTAAACTAGACACTCACAAAAATGACTACAGTTTTGAAGTCTGGCATTTCCACATGATGGTGACAATATGAAGCATTGGAAATTTTATACATTTTTGGTGAGAGTATAAATTGGGATATCCATATTGGAAAATTGTTGGATAATATCTACCACTAAAGGAACAAATGTATATGATAGGATCAACTAATTTTAGTCCTAGATATATAACCAATTGAAATATTACTTATGTGCTCAGTGCCATAAATGACGTCTCAGGTTCTCATCAACAGTAGAATGGATAAAACAATTGTGGTATATTCATGAAAAGGAAAACTATGCAGCAATAAATATGAATAAATAAACCAACAACTTTAATGAATTAAAAGTTGTAGTGTTGAGTAAAAGAAGTCAACACAAAATAAGCATACTGTATAATTCAGTTTATACACAAAAAGACACAAAACAGACAATAATCTATGTATTAGGATCCAGAGGTTAGAATTTAGAAGTTAAAAGATAAGAGCAGAAATAAATGAAATAGAGACAAAGAAAACAATAGCAAAGATCAGTGAAACTAGGTTCTTTGAGAAGATAAACAAAATTGATAAACCTTTAGCCAGACTCATCAAGAAAAAAAGGGAGAGGAATCAAATTAATGAAATTAGAAATGAAAAAGGAGAAGTTACAATGGACACCACAGAAACACAAAGGAGCATAAGAGACTACTACAAGCAACTATATGTCAATAAAATAGACAACCTAGAAGAAATGGACAAATTCTTAGAAAGGTACAACCTTCACAACTGAACCACAAAGAAACAGAAAATATGAACAGATCGATCACAAGTAATGAAATTAAAATAGTGATTACAAAACTTCCAACCAACAAAAGTCCTGGACCAGATGGCTTCACAGGTGAATTCTCTCAAACATGTAAAGAAGGGTTATCACATACCCTTCTGAAATTCATCAAAAAAAAATGGCAGAGAAAGAACACTCCCAAGCTCATTCTATGAGACCACCATCACCCTGATACCAATCACCAGAAAAGAAAATTGCAGACCAATAACACTTGTGAACATAGATGCAAATATCCTCAACAAAATATTATCAAACCAAATCCAACAAAACATTAAAAGGATCATCCACCATGCCCAGGTGGAGTTTATCCCAGGGATGCAAGGGCTCTTCAATATACACGAATCAATCAATGTGATACACCACATTAACAAACTGAAGAATAAAAAACATATGATCTTCTCAATAAATGCATAAAAAGCTTTTGACAAAACTCAACATCAATTTATGAAAAAAAATCTCCAAAAAGTGGGCATAGAGGGAACCTACCTAAACATAATAAAGGCTATATATGTCAAACACACAGCAAATTTCATTCTCAATGGTGAAAAACTGAAAGCATTTCCTCTAAGATCAGGAAAAAGACAAGGATGTCCACTCTCGCCATTCTTATTCCACATAGCTTTGGAAGCCATAGCCATGGCAACCAGAGAAGAAAAAGAAATAAAAGGAATCCAAATTGGAAAGAAGATGTAATAGAGTACTGTTTGCAGATGACATGATACTATACCTAGGAAATCCTAAAGATGCTATCAGAAAACCACTAGAGCTCATCAATGAATTTGGTAAATTTGCAGGATACAAAATTTATACACAGAAATGTCTTGCATTTCTATGCACTAACAACAAATGATCAGAAAGAGAAATTAAGGAAACAGTCCCACTTACCACCACATCCAAAAGAATAAAATACCTAGGAATAAACCTACCTAAAGAGACAAAAGACCTGTACTCAGAAAACTATAAAACACTGGTGAAAGAAATCAAAGATGACACAAACAGATGGAAAGATATACCATGTTCTTGGATTGGAAGAATCAATATTGTAAAAATGACTATACCACCCAAAGCAATCTACAGATTCAATGCAATCCCTATCAAACTACCAATGGCATTTCTCACAGAACTAGAACAAAAAAAAATTTACAATTTGTATGGAAACACAAAAGACCCCGAGTAGCCAAAGCAATCTCAAGAAAGAAAAAAGGACCTGGAAAAATCAGGCTCCATGACTTCAGACTATACTACAAAGCTACATTAATAAAAACAGTATGGTACTGGCACAAAAACAGAAATATAGATCAGGATAGAAAGGATAGAATGGAACAGGATATGGAACAGATAGAAAGTCCAGAGATAAACCCATGCACCTATGGTCACCTAATCTATGATAAAGGAGGCAAGAATATACAGTGAAGAAAAGACAGCCTCTTCAATAAGTGGTGCTGGGAAAACTGGACAGCTACATGTAAAAGAATGAAATGAGTACACTCACTAACACTATACCTAAAATAAACTCAAAATGGATTAAAGACCTAAATGTAAGGCCAGATACTATAAAACTCTTACAGGAAAACATAGGTAGAACACTCTCTGACATAAATTGCAGCAAGAACTTTCCTGATCTGCCTTCTAGAGTAATGAAAATAAGAATAAAAATTTTAAAATGGAACTTGATTAAACTTAAAAGTGTTTGAAAACCAAAGGAAACCATAAGCAGAATGAAAAGACAGCCCTCAGATTGGGAGAAAATATTTGCAAATGAAGCAACTGACAAGGGATTAATCTCCAAAATATACAAACAGTTCATGCAGCTCAATATCAAAAAACAAACAAAACCCCAAAAACCCCACAAACATCCCAATCAAAAAATGGATGGAAGATCTAAATAGACATTTCTCCCAAGAAGGCATACAGATGGCTAAAAAGCACATGAAAAGATGGTCAAGGTCACTAATTATTAGAGAAATGCAAATCAAAACTCCAATGAAGTGTCACCTTACACTGGTCAGAATGACCATCATCAAAAAATCTACAAATAATAAATGCTGGAGATGGTGTGGAGAAAAGGGAACCCTTCTACAATGTTAGTGGGCATGTAATTTGGTACAGCCACTATGGAGAACAGTATAGCAATTCCTTAAAAAACTAAAAATAGAGCCACGATATGATCCAGCAATCCCACTCCTGGGCATATATCTGGAGAAAACCATAATTCAAAAAGATACATGCACCCCAATATACACTGCAGCACTATTTACAATAACCAGGACATGGAAGGAACTTAAATGTCCTTAGACAGATGAATGGATAAAGAATATGTGGAATATATATATATATATATATATATATATATATATATATACACATACATACATACACACATATATACACACAATGGAATATTACTCAGCCATAAAAAAGAACAAAATAATGCCATTTGCAGTGACATGAATGGACCTAAAAATTGTCACACTGAGTGAAGTCAGACAGAGAAAGACAAATACCATATGATATTGCTTATATGTAGAATCTAAAAAAATGGTACGAATGAACTTATTTACAAAACAGAAAGAGTCACAGATGTAGACAACAAACTTACGGTTACTGGGGGGAAAGCGAGGGAATGATAAATTGGGAGATTGGGATTGACATATACACACTACAATATATAGAATGAATAACTAATAAGGACCTACTGTATAGCACAGGGAACTCTACTCAATACTCTGTAATGGCCTATATAGGAAAAGTAATCCAAAAAAGATATATATATATATATAACTTTTTTCAGTTTGCTGTATATCTGAAACTAACACAACATTGTAAGTCAACTATACTCAAATAAAAATTTTCAAAAATGTTTCTTTGTTAGTTTTCTATTACTGCACAACAAATTTCGCCCAAATCAGTGATTTGAAACACCAATTGTAACTTCAGAGTTTCTATAGGCCAGGAATCTGAGTGTGGCTTAGTTGGGTCTTCTGCTTCAAGGAAAATTGGTTTTCCCCCAGAATATAGAAATGTTCCCAATCTTCCAGATACATTCGCTTAAGTAGTTGTTCAAGGGGCCAAAATTATACCAAATTGTAAACTACTGATGGCAGGAGAACTACCTACTGACTCTAGAGTTATGGTGTTTTGGGTAATTGTCTAATTCTATTTGCCTGGCTTTCAAGACCCTTCTTGTTTTGCCCTGAGTCTTGTTTCTAGTCTCATCTTCCTCTCCTGCACACCTACCTGCTGCTTTGGTCAAGTGGAATAATTCTACAGTACCCGCAGTGGACTTGCACTTTCTAACATTTCTGACTTGACCTGTGCTGGTCTTTCCACTGGCATGATCCCTTCATCTTTACAAGTCCACATGTCATAAATTTTATAAAGACCAGGTATTTTCAACCTACTGCTACTTTTCCCAGTCAGACTTATTCTCTTCTAGTTCTGATCTCAAAGAGTACTTGTACCCATTTATTGAACTGACCACATCTTCCTTTACATTATAGTTTTTGATTCTGCACCTAGCAGAGATTATCATCTTGGTTGCATTTTATTTAACATGTTTATTTCTTCTCTAGGAAGTCATCTTCTTGAGGGCAGGTGAACTGTGATATTGAACTTTGCATTAACAAACAAAATACAGTGCTGTTATTTAGTAGATGCCCCCAAAATAATTGTTGGATTTAATTTATAGCACTAGTGTCCCTAATATAGCCCATGATTGATAAAAATTTACTAAAAAATTGCTCCTATATCACAATGCACCTACTCTCTTCTTAGCACTCTATTAAATATTTTACACACATTGACACCAACATCAACCACTTTTTTCAATTTTTTAATTGAAGTATAGTTGATTTACTACATTATGTTAGTTTCAGGTGTACAACACAGTGATTTAATATTTTTATAGATTATACTCCATTCAAAGTTATTACAAAATAATGGCTTTATTTCCCTGTGCTATGAAATTTATCCTTGTTGCTTATTTATATTACACAGAATAATTTGTATCTCTTAATCCTCTAGCCCTAACTTGCCCCTTCTCTCTTTCCTCTCCCCTTTGATACCCACTAGTTTCTTCTCTATATATGTTAGTCAATGTCTGTTTTGTTATATTTACTACTTTTTTGATTCCACATATGTGATATCAGATAGTATTTGTCTTTCTCTGTCTGGCTTTTTCACTAAGCATAATACCCTCTAGGTCCATCCATGTTGTCACAAATGGCAAAACTTCACTCTTTTTCATGGCTGAGTAATATTCCATTGTATATTAAATCACTACCAGTTTAAAACAAGTATATATATAAGGCCAATATATAGGAAACTCATGCTAGACACAAATAAAAAAACTACAATTGATACACAAAACTAGAGAAAAAGGAACATAAGCATGCACTAAAAAAAAATCATTAAACCACACAAGGGATGAAACAAAAGGAAGAAGACAAGAGAAGTGATGAACTACAGAACAATCAGAAAACAAGTAACAAAATGGCATTAAGTGCATGCCTATCAATAATGCCTTTATATGTCAATGGTCTAAATGCTCCAATCAAAAGACAGGGTGGATAATTGGATAAAAAAAACAAGACTTATCTACAAGTTGCTTGCAAGGGGCTCACTTCAGAGCTAGACACACAGACCGAAAGTGAGGGGATGGGTCTTTAATCCAATTTGAGTTTATATTTGTATATGATGTTAGAGAATGTTCTAATCTCATTCTCTTGCATGTAGCTTTCCAGTTTTCCAAGCACCACTTATTGATAAGATTTACATTTCTCCATTTATTCCAAGAGGGAAGTTTATAGCAGTAGAGGCCTACCTCAAGAAACAAGAAAAATCTCAAATAAACATCATAACCTAAAAAGGAATTTAAAAAATAAGAATGTATAAAGCCCCAAGTCAGCAGAAGAAAGGAAATAATAAAGATATGATAATAAATAAATAAAATAGAGACTAACCATCCCCACCAAAATCAAAAACAATATGAAAAGGTCAATGGAAACATAAGCTGGTTTTTTGAAAAGATAAACAAAATTGATAAACCTTTAGCCAGGCTTTTCAAGAAAAAAAGAGAGAGGACTCATGCAAAATAAGAAATGAAAAAGGAGAAATAACAACTGATATTACAGAGATACAAATAAATATGAGAAAATACTATGAACAGTTATATGCCAAAAAATTGGACAATCTAGAAGAAGTTCCCAAATTTCTAGAAACGTTCAGCCTTTCAAGATCGAACCAGGAAGAAATAGACAATCTGGACAGACCAGTCACTAGTGGTAAAATTGAATTAATAATAAAAAAAGCTCCCAGCAAATAAAATTTCAGGACTGGATGGCTTCCCAGGGGAATACTGCCAGACACATACAGAAGAGCTAGTATCTATCCTTCTCAAATTATTCCAAAAGATGTAAGATGAGGGAACACTCCCAAATTCATTCTAAGAGGGCACCGTTACCCTGCTACCAAAACCAAAGACACTACCAAACAAGAAAATACAGGTCAATATCTCTGATTAATACAGAGGCAAAAAACCCTCGACATCATTCATTTCTTTTAGCAGTTAAAGGATGCCCTGAGAGTGGTTACTATAAACACCAAAGTTGAGGTTTGAACTTCAGATTGTCTTCAAAAGTTATGATTTCTGCCCTACTATTTAGTTTATATATACTTCAGCTGAAATAGTGAATGAGCGATTGAATGAAGAATTGGATGCCTAAATCCCTCTCTGCAACATGTTTCTTAGGCTGATCGTAAAAAAGACTCATGGATCTTTGCCTTGGCTGTGTTTCTGAGCAGCAACAATGCCCAATACAGCATGAGAACCATCAAACACCACTGCTCTGAAGCAGCTACAGTATCCTTCCAGGAACTGAATGACCGTTTTATTTCGCTAAAGGAAATGATAACTAAGACTATTTCTCTCTCCTGTGATTCAAAATCATGGTTGAAGATAAGAGGATGCCAAATGGAATTTTTATAAAATTTGTTTCTAAGTGACATCTGGAAATTGTCTCCTAGAGGGCTTCTCTTTCCTTAGATAATATCCCATCTGTATGGCTGGACTGAAAGAGCTACTCAAGGTAAATCCTCTCCTAAACCCCCAAAAGTAGATGATTCCAGTGAGTTTGTGTTTCTCTCTAGGTTTGTTTGGACTGTATGGGATTTCATAATGAAACTGAAGATAAACCAATACCCCAACATCAAAAATGAAAACCTGGAGGACGCCTTGAAACAGATTCCAGGTATCAGAGTGTGGCCTGGGTGGTAGATATTTCAGTAAGATATGGGATTCAGCATTGACATCAAGTTTTATATGAGACTGGATGGAGACCCATGCTAATGGTGATTACTGATTTTTGAAAAATGATTGGGAATACTTTTTTGAATTAATTTTTAATGAAGTATAGCTGCTTTACAATGTTGTGTTAGTTTCTACTGTACAACAAAATGAATCAGCTATACATATATTCCTTCTCTTTTCTATTTCTTTCTCATTTAGGTCACCACAGTGCACTAAGTAAAGTTCCCTGTGCTACACAGTATGTTCTCATTAGTTATCTATTTTATACATAGTAACAATAGTGTATATGTGTCAATCTCAGTCTCCCAATTCCTCCTACCCCCCCATCCCCCTTGGTATCCATACATGTGTTCTCTACATCTGTGTCTCTATTTCTGCTTTGCAAATAGATCATCTATACCATTTTCCTAGATTCTACATATATGCGTTAATATGCGATATTTGTTTTTCTCTTTCTGACTTACTTCACTCTGTATGACAGTATCTAGGTCCACCCACGTCTCTACAAATGACCCAATATCATTCCTTATAATGGCTGAGTAATATTCCATTGTATATATGACCACATCTTCTATATCCATTCCTCTGTTGATGGACATTTAGGTTGCTTCCATGTCCTAGCTATTGTAAATAGTGCTGCAATGAACATTGGGGTGCATGTATCTTTTTGAATTATGGTTTTCTCTGGGTGTATGCCCAGTAGTGGGATTCCTGGGACATATGGTAGTTCTAGTTTTAGTTTTTAAAGGACCCTCCATACTGTTCTCCATAGTGGGTGTACCAATTTACATTCTCACCAACAGTGTAGGAGGGTTCCCTTTCCTCCACACCCTCTCCAGCATTTAATGTTTGTAGATATTTTGATGATGGTCATTGTGACTGGTGACACCTCATTGTAGTTTTGATTTGTATTTCTATAATAATTAGTGATGTTGAGCATCTTTTCATGTGTTTGTTGGCCATCTGTATGTCTTCTTTGGAGAAAAGTCTGTTTAGGACTTCTGCCAATTTTTTTATTGGGTTGTTTGTTCTTTTTGATATGGAGCTGCATGAATGGTTTGTATTTATATTTTGGAGATTAACCCTTTGTCAGTCTCTTCATTTGCGAATATTTTCTCCCATTCTGAGGGTTGTCTTTTCATCTTATTTATGGTTTCCATTGCTGTGCAAAAGCTTTTACGTGTAATTAGGTCTCATTTGTTTATTTTTGTTTTTATTTTCATTACTCCAGGAGGTGAAAAAGGATCTTGCTCCAATTCATGTCAAAGAGTGTGCCTATGATTTCCTCTAAGAGTTTTATAGTGTCTGGCCTTACATTTAGGTCTTTAATCCATTTTGAGTTTATTTTTGTGTATGGTGTTCGAGAGTGTTCTAATTTCATTCTTTTACTTGTATCTGTCTAGTTTTCCAAGCACCACTTATTGAAAAGGCTGCCTTTTCTTGCCTCCTTTTTCTTAGATTAGGTGACTATAGGTGCGTGGGTTTGTCTCTGGGCTTTCTATCCTGTTCTATTGATCTATATTTCTGTTTTTGTGCCAGTACCATACTGTGTTGATGAGTGTAGTTTTGTAGTATAGTCTGAAGTCTGGGAGCCTGATTCCTCCAGCTCCGTTTTTTGTTCTCAAGATTGCTTTCACTATTCAGGGTCTTTTGTGTTGCCATACAAATTGTAAATTTTTTTTTCTCTAGTTCTATGAAAAATGCCATTGGTAATTTGATAGGGATTGCATTGAATCTGTAGATTGCTTTGGGAACTATAGTCATTTTCAAAATGTTGATTCTCCCAGTCCAAGAACATGGTATATCTCTCCAGCTTTGTGACGTCTTTGATTTCTTTCATCAGTATCTTATAGTTTTCTGCGTGCAGGTCTTTTGCCTCCTTAGGTAGGTTTATTCCTAGGTATTTTATTCACTTTGTTGCAATGGTAAATGGGATTGTTTCCTTAATTTTTCTTTCTGATCTTTCGTTTTTAGTGTATAGGAATGCAAGAGATTTCTGTGTTAATTTTGTATCCTGTGACTTTACTATACTCATTGATTAGCTCCAGTAGTTTTCTGGTGGCATCTTTAGGATTTTCTATGTATAGTATCTTGTCATCTGCAAACAGTGACAGTTTTACTTCTTCTTTTTAAATTTAGATTATTTTTATTTCTTTTCCTCCTGTGATTGCTGTGGCTAGGACTTCCAAAACTATGTTGAATGATAGTGGTGAGAGTGGACATCCTTTTCTTGTTCCCGATCTTAGGGGAAATGTTTTCAGTTTTTCACCATTGAGAATGATGTTTGCTGTGGATTTGTCATATATGGTCTTTATTATATTGAGGTAGGTTCCATCTATGCCCACTTTCTGGAGAGTTTTTATCATAAATAGGTGTTGAATTTTGTTGAAAGCTTTTTTTGCCTCTGTTGAGATGATCATATGGTGTTTATTCTTCAGTTTGTTAATATGATGTATCACAGTGATTGATTTTTGTATATTGAAGAATCTTTGCATCCCTGGGATAAATCCCACTTAATCATGCTGTATGGTCTCTCTAATGTGCTGTTGGAATTGGTTTGCTATTATATTGTTGAGGATTTTTGTGTCTGTGTTCATCAATGACATTGGTCTGTAATTTTCTTTTTCTTTTATTTCAAACATTACATTTATTTTTTTTAACACCTTTATTGGAGTATGATTGCTTTATAGTGTTGTGTTAGTTTCTGCTGCGTAACAAAGTGAATCAGTTATATGTATACATATATCCCCATATCTCCTCCCTTTTGTGCCTCCCTCCCATCTTGCCTTGCATTCCTGGGTAAACCCCACTTGATCATGGTGTATGATCGTTTTAGTGTGCTGTTGGATTCTGTTTGCCAGTATTTTGTTGAGGATTTTTGTATCTATGTTCAACAGTGATATTGGTCTGTAATTTTCTTTCTTTCTTTTTTTTTGTGATGTCTTTGTCTGGTTTTGGTATTAGGGTGATGATGGCCTCGTAGAATGAGTTTGGGAGTGTTCCTCCCTCTGCAGTTTTTTGGAAGAGTTTGAGAAGGATAGGTGTCAGCTCTTCTCTAAATGTTTGATAGAATTCCCCTGTGAAGCCATCTGGCTCTGGACTTTCGTTTGCTGGAAGATTTTTAACCACAGTTTCGATTTCATCACTTGTGATTGATCTGTTCATATTTTCTCTTTCTTCCTGGTTCAGTCTTGGAAGTTTGTACTTTTCTAAGAATTGGTCCAGTTCTTCTAGGTTGTCCATTTTATTGGTATATAGTTGCTTGTAGTAGTTTGTTATGATCCTTTGTGTTTCTGTGGTGTCAGTTGTAACTTCTTCTCATTGTCTCTTCAGTTATTCCACACATGCAGGATTTACCAAGCCTATCTTGGGGATTTAATCCACGGTGTGTGCAGCTGCATGGAAAGATTTCCGCTCCTGTTCCTTAGTCGCACTGCCCCTGGGTCTCAGCTTTGGTTTTGACTCTGCCTCTTTGTGTGCACCGCCGTCAGGCATCTGTTCCCTGCCCAGGCAAGAGGGAGCAAAAGTAATGGCTGATTGGGGCATACTTACTCACTCAGGCCAGGGAGGGGTATGGCTGTCACTATTAGGTTGTTCATGAGTTGCCGGCGGCAGGGACCAGCAGGCAGTTGCAACAGACTGTGGTGCGCTTGCTCTGGTGGGAGTCCCTCCCAGTGCCCACAGAGGCAGGAGCTGGTGGCTTGGGGTGGTGGTGGCCCCACCCTCCACATGCAGTCAACAATGGCGCCTCACTTTTCAGGCAGACCTCGCTTCCTCTAGAGACATTGCTGGTCATGCATCCCCTCACTCCCATCCCTCTGCTGTATCCATTGCAACCAACTGCTCATTTCCCCAGATCGTCTTCCAACCCCATGCTTTAGCACTCAGCTCCCACCAGCACTGGTGGACTCTCATCTCAGGCAGGGGCTTCCAGGGTTGATTCCCAAGGAGGCTTTGGGATGTTCGGCGCTCAGGCCCCCGGAGCCCACACGGGTGGAGGAGACCCCCACCAGAGGGGTGGGTGAGCTTGCTCGGATGGGAGTCCCTCCCAGTGCCCGAGGAGGATGAAGAAGCTGCCGGTTGAGGAAAGGGGTTGTAATGTGGCCCCGCCCCTTGAGCACCACTCAACAATGATGCACTGCTTCTATGGCATCCTGGACTTTTTCTGCAAACTTTCCCGGTTGTGGAGCTCCTTACTCCTGTCCATTCAGGCTGTCTTTTCACAGCCAACAGTGGTCCCCTCCCTGGGTCCGCACTCCAAATCCCACTTTCCAGCACCCAGCACCCCTCCACAGCAGGCAACTCATGACTCAGGCTGGAATGCATAGTGCTGCAGTGCAGACCACTCGATAAGTTCTTACTTTGTCCTGACTTTCACATACTGCCTGCTGCATTCTCCTTTGGTCCCCTGAAGGTCCTTTTTTGTCCCAGCTGATTTTCCCACTATGAGGAAGTTTTTCTGAGTGCGGGGACCTCCCCTCCCTCCCCTTCAGCTTCCTGCCAGGGTTGCTGGTTCCTTTTTTGATTCCTCTTTTCTTCCTTCTTTCATCTTACCCAGTTGTGAGGGGATTTTTCTTGTCCTTTTAAGTGTCTGAAGTCTTCTGCTAATGTTCAGCGGGTGCTCTATGAGAAGAGCTCCATCTGTAGATGTATTTTTGAGGTATTTGTGAAGAGCGACAAATTCCGCATCCTCCTATTCTGCCATCTTGACACAGGAATACTTTTTAACGGGTTACTATTACCTGAAAAACTTCAGCAACCAGAGTTTAAGTTCACTAAGGAAATTTAAACTCAATATTGGACCAAATGATCTTAGACAAATTTGTACCATATAAAGAGTTCCAGGTTACCATCAGTGCTATAACTTCCCAAGACTCACATGCTTGTCTTCCTTACCAAATGCTCCTTTAGTTCTATATAGAGAAAAGAAGCTAATCAGATTGGAAGTTGCCATGCAAAAAATCACACTGAAATAAAAGGACTTAAAAATTAAAAACATACATCCAAAATATATTTTACTAGTGCCTGGGTAGTTACGTATTTCAGAGAAGGATATTTATACTTTAAAAAGTCAAGAATAGGGAATTCCCTGTGGTTCAGTGGTTAAGGCTCTGTGCTCTCACTGCCAGGGGCTTGGGTTCAAGCTCTGGTTGGGGAACTAAGATCCCACAAGCCTCATGGTGCAACCAAAAAAAAAGTCAAGAATAAAACACTGACATACCCACCAGTCAGATGACAAAATCCTTCATTTTACATTTCTCACAACGTCACCTTTTCCCTTCTTACAGCCTGTCCAATAAAGGCCAACTCAGTAGATTTGGGGCTTCTTCAAATTCCAAAGAAATGTCTGGCCCTTGACAGGTTCCTGGAAGAAAACCTCTAAGTCCTTGAAATCCCTGCCTCATAAGAATATTTTGTATATCTATGTAGAGCTTAGAGCCATACCAGGTAGTTTATGCTGACAATGTGATGTATGGTGAGGGTCTTGGGGTAGACTGTATCAGTTTGACATCTGAAGGGTCTGGAGTCTGAGTAATTAAGAGGATTCCCACATGACTGCCTCCAGTTATACTACTGGACGCCAAGGCTTGGACCAGCTGACCTGGTTGGCAATATCCCATACATCTTGTCACACATTGTTTCTGGGAGACTTAGATGTTGCCTGTGCAACTCCACTGGGAGAGGACAATTAGGAGTCTTGCCTTGTCTCTCCTGGAATCCATTCTATGCACCTTTTGCTTTTGCTGATTTTGACTTGTAGCCTTTCATTGTATTGAACTGTAACTTTGAGCATAGAACTTTTTTGAGATTTTTGTTTATTTCTGTTGAATTATTGAACCCATAGGGTGGCTTTGGGGACTCTTGAGTCCAGCTGGCTCTCAAAATGGGATTTTCTAGAATGACTCTGACTCACTGAAACAAGGCAAAATCATGGTTTTGGGAAAGGAAGTAGGAGAGGTGGTGATGAGGAAGGTCTTATTGTGCCCTAACTGAATAGGGCCTTAGTCTTCTCGATCCACAATCTTTAAATAGCCTTTTAACAGGGTTCTTGTAGCCATCAATGAGATCTTAAATAGAGCCTTTCAATTAGAAAGTATCAGATTTGACCTTATACTCAATATGGGATCCTGAACGATGTAAAATTTGCTTTGTTTGTTTCTAGATCTGCATGTGTCACCCTATAAAGTAGAGAAGAAAATTCTTTGACTCAGCATGGAGCTTGATGAACAATTTTTCACACAGGGTCAGCATTGAATTATTTTTTAAATGTGGGTGGCCATGCTACCTCATTTGGAATTGAGAATTAATTAGCATCAACCCTACATTACCTCTCAAAAGGCATCATTTGGACTAGAACACATTATAGGGATAATTCTCAGGTCTGGCCTATCATTAACCTCTCCTTACCCCAGTGAGATGGTGCTGAGGGAGTCTTAGGAAGATTCAAATGATGGATACTCTCAGTACCTAGGTCCAAAAGTCTGAAAATATTGGATGACCCCCTCACAGAGTACTCTAAGGTGGTAGAGAAGCAGACATGCATCCTTAGCTGCTGAAGTTGTTAAATGCAATATTTCACCTCTTGATAATTGGGAGTTTTCAAAAGTACACTGTCTCTTTTGCAAGTTCAAGAAGAACTGCTTAATGAAGGATTTAAAAAGAAATCTGAGGAATAAATGAAGAGATAAATCTACTGAAAAAAAGAGATCGAAACAGCTAAAAACAATGTAAACTCAGGATTTTCAGTTTCTTGATGAAGTTGGCAATGGGATCATTATGGGACTACATGGTGATGTTAAGCTTTTTGAAAGAAGAAAAACTTATTTTAAACTAGTCATGCACAAATTAAAGCAAGAATATCCCATGCAATTCTGAAATAACAATTATACATGAGGGGGATCCCTCTGTAATCATATGATAAAACAATCCAACAATTAGCACACTGGTACTGACACCTGACTATTTAAGCAGCAATCAAACAGAAGAGAAAGTTTAGAAATAGACTCAAATTCATATTGAAATTTCAATACTAGATGGATCTGGTGTTTGGCATTAATGAAAGAATATGGAGAATTCAGTAAAAGTAATACCATTTTTCTCTCTTTTGTTGAAGTACATTTGATTTACAATATTTTGTTAGTTTCAGGTATACAGCATACACCAAAGTGATTCAGATATATATATATTTCAGATCCTTTTTCATTGTAGGCTATTACATAATATCAAATTTATTCCCTGTGCTATATGGTAAATCCTTGTTATCTATTTTACATATAGTGGTGTGTATGTGTTAATCCCATACTCCTAATTAAGCCCTCCTGCCCCTCTTTCTCCTTTGTTTTCTGTTTTGTAAATAAGCTCACTTGTATTATTTCTTTTATTTCTTTGAATCATCTTCAGTTTCCTTTATCAATATTTTATTGTTCTCAGCTTATAGGTCTTTGACCCCGTTGGTTAGGTTTATAATTACATATTTTATTTTTTTTGACCCAATTTTAAATGGGATTTTTCTTTTACTTCTCTTTTAGATATTTCATTGTTAGTTAAAGAAATTCAATAGATTTATGTATATTAATCTTGTATTCTGCTATATTGCTAAAGTTATCTATTAGTTCTAATAGTTTTTGTGTGGCATCTTTAGGGTTTTCTACATAGAGTATCATGTCATCTGCATATAGTGCCAATTTTACCTCTTCCCTTCCAGTTTGTTTTTCTTTTTCTTTTCTGATTGCTGTGCCTAGGACTTGTAATTCTATCTTGAATAAAAGTGGTGAGAGTGGGCATCCTTGTCTTGTTCCAGGATTCAGCAGGAAGGCTTTCAGCTTTTCACCATTCAGTGTTATATCGACTGTATGTTTGTCATAAATGGCTTTTATTATGTTGAGATATGTTCCCTTTATACCCTCTTTGGTGAGAGGTAGCCATATGAAAAAAATACAAAATTGGAGACTCCCTTATTCCTTTTACCAAAATAAATTTCAGATGGATCAAGTTGAACCATGAAAAACCGAACTAAAAAGTTAGACAAAGGGCAAGATGAAGAAAACATTTGCAACTTATATCAGACAAGGAGGTAATTTCTTCATGCCATTAGGAGCCTTGCATATATCAGTGAGAAAAAGAGCAATGGCTTCACAAAAAGAAAGAACAAAAATCGTAGAAGAAAATACGGATGTTATTTACTGATAACAAGCAGATGTGCAAATCAAAACTATGAGTTACATGTTTCCACTTCTAAAATTATCAAGAAATAACACATTTGTTGTGACACTTGGTTGGCAAAGGGTTTGGGGAGAGGGGAATCTCTCATATTTGCTAGTTACAGTACAGATGGTAAAATTATTTATCAAAATTCTGAACGCATGAAAACCTCTGACCCAGCAAGTCCACATTAGGAATCTATCTTACAGATATACTTGCTGTGGTGGAAAATGACTTATGTCCCAGGATATTTGTTGCAGCATTGTTGTGAGAGCAAAAGATTGAAACAACTCCAAAATCCACCTGTCAGGTACTAGAAATGTAAGTCATGGGACATATGCATAAAGGAATACAGTCACTAAAATAAAGAGGGAAATACTATTTTAAGTAATGTGAGAAAATCTGCAGGATTCAATGTAAAGTGAAAAAAAGATGCATAAACTGTATAATTTAAATCATCACATGGATAAAATAATAATTTGTCCCACTCCTAATCTGCTGTCATCATGAAGCTTTGCCTTCTTATTTGCTCACCAGGATAAAATACCTTTTTTGGTCTACGCAACTACATCAAATGTCCAGGTTCTGTCCAAACCATGGGGGCCAGGACAATATTTCAGTCCAAGCAGCATTTCCTATGACCTCTCTTAGTATAAACAACATAAATATGGCCAGTTGGGCTCTAATGTCTGATAGAGTTTTGGATGTAGTCAGTGCATTTTAAATACTTTAGCCAATAAATAAGTAGTTGAATTGCAATACCTGCTACATAGAAAATTCTCAGAAAATATTACTTGAAATAGTTTTCTTTTTCAAATTGGAAAATATCATCGTATATGTGTACTTTTATAATGAAAAATATTGATAATTCACATTCATTGAAAATAAATTTGCAAAACACACAAAAATATAAAAATACCCTTCAATCCTTGCAATGACCTAGAAATGCTGTTAATTTTAGTGTGCTTATTCTTCTAGGATTTTATCCTCGCCTTACTGATTTATGCTTCTTTTAATTAGATCCATATTGTACATACCACAAATTAAATGATTCTTATCAATATTTCCAAGTTTATCTGCATGCAATAAATCACTTTCAGTTATCTGGGAAGGGGTTAGATCGGTAGACAGGAAATTCAGATCACAAAGTTCACATAACCTTTCTATCGTCTCTGAAATGATTTTTTGTTCTCTGTCGCAAACAAAGACTTTATTGGTCAGAAGAAAAACATGTGACTTCCGAGCATTAGTCGGATTTCAATGTAGCCCTGCTCCACTTTCACTTTCATTCTCAGTTATATTAATAGAAAATGGAGTATCGAATTTTGTCCTGAAGTTGACTCAGAAATTTCACACCCACAGAAGGTAAGGATAAACTTTAAACCTTATCATTTGCAAAATATTAATTAGACAGAAGAAGTTAGAGAAGGCAAGAGGAGAGACAGGTAAATTGTTGAGTTCTTCCCCAATTTCTCTCAGATAAACACTGAATATAGCCACAAATCTGTTGACTTACTGGTCATTTCCTCATCTGAGCCTATGTTCCTGATAGCTTGGATAAGAATCTGAATTTTAGATCAGGTTTTAAATTGTCCAGATTTTCCACAAAAAGGGTCCAAATTCTATTTACTAACTGTGACATAAAAGAAGCAAGAGTTTTATTTTCTGTGTTTTTTTTTTTTGCTGCTGTTGTTATTGTTGTTGTTTTAACTTTGTTTTGCGGTACAGCATTTATAAGCAAATGTCCTAAGTGGCCCTTTCATTAGTAGAAGAACCTTTGCAGTAAGTTTCAAAGCTTTAAATGAAAGCATAACATAGAAACAGAAAAGTGCACAGCTCAAAAGTGTTCAGTACGTGAAACACACAAAATGAACCCATTCCTGTAATTGTTACCTAGGCAAAAAAAATAAAAAAGGGAGCAATCTCAATACCCCAGAAACTTTCTTATGCCCCTTTCACTCAATAACCCCTCCATCCTGCTCAAAGATGCCTACTCTCCTTACTTTTCTCATCAGAAGCTAAGTTTGCCTCTTTGTGAGCTTTACATAACTGGAATTCAACAACATGTATTCTATTGTGTCCAGTTTGTTTTCCTCAATATTATAACTGTGAGGTTAATCCGTGTTGTTGGGTTTAACTATAGTTTCACTATTTTCTTTACTATAAGACATTCCATTGTACAAATACATCACAGATTATTTAGCTATTTTACTGTGGATGGACATTTGGGTTACATTCACTTCAGAGCTTTTATATATACTGCTGCTTAGATCATTCTGTCCCTATTTTTTATGCACATGTAACTACATTTCTGTTGGATGTGTACTTAGGAGTGAAATGGCTAGGTCAGAGGGAACTTAAGTTCAACTTAAGTCGATGATTCCAAACAGTTTTCCTGAGTCTACATTGAGTCACCTTGAAATAAACACGTTTCCTAAAAGAAAAATAACCTTTCAGAAGCATTACTAGTCTGAAATAATGTGTGTATATTTAATGATTCTACCTCTTCATAGTGGCAGACAGTTTATATTTATTTGGATATGGTGTATCCATGGCAGCTAACAAAATAATGTGTGGAATGAATCAGATATCTCTGATTCAACAGGCTGTGTATAATATTCCAGGAAGTAGGAGGAGCAAAATGGATGAAAAGGAGAGAAGAGGAAGAGAACAAGACAGAAGAAGGAAAAGAGAAAGAAAAAAGGCATCAAGGATGCTGATTCTGTCAAACTTTGGTGAAATATACTGGGCATACAATCTTAGCAAAATTTAGCTACAGCTTTCCTCAGTTATAAGGACTTGATCTCTTTCTTCAGGTTTGATCATTTCTCCTACACTTTGGGAAGAATATTTGCTGGGTAGTTCTGCCACTGTCACCTAATTCTGGTGGTCACGTTTGGGGTGGAGCACCTCAAGATACACAGAATTAGCCCATCTGACAACCAGAACCCACTACGACCTGGGGCCCTGGACCCTTCAGAGAGCACTCATACACCTGAAACCGATACAACACTGTTGACGAACTATATTCCAATATAAAATAAAAATTAATAAAAAAAGAAAAAAATGTTGCCAGAATCAGAAGCATCTTGTAATTCTCCTTTTTATTTCTACTCAGAATAATATTAAGTAAAGAACTTATATCAGAATAAAATCCAACACCATCATTAAAATTATAAGACAAATCTAAGTAAAACCCCTAAGGTTACTGCCTCTTGTACGACATACGTATTTCAGAGACAAGCGTTTCTTTTCGGTCATAGAACCATGAAGCTAAATCTAACATGAGAAGATGATAATGATGATGATGACAACAATGATGGTAACAAGTACAATAGTAAAGAAGGTCATATTCATGAAGTCATGTTTGAGCATCTTGAGGTAGATTTCCCACATTATGTCCTACCAGGTCAAACACCCAGGATGCTGTGAGCCAAACTCAGATGTAGACCTGACTGACATAGGGCATGTGCTTTTAAACATGATTGCATTTATTTATTCAATAAATAGTTATCAACAACTGACCATGTGCTGGACACTGTGGAAGGCATTGGGGAAAACAGGAGGAATACCGGGGTTAGTAAAACAGCCATGGTCCCCATGCTCATGCAGTTTTTTAGTTCACAAGTAAGACATCAACAAATTGTCACACCAATAAGTGTAATATTTCAGCTTCTGAAAAGCATTGTAAGGGACTAGTCCAGGATGCATGAAGAAGTGTAGAGGGGTAACCCAATGTAGATTTGTTGGTCGGAAATGCCTCCCTGAGAAAATGAGAGTTAAGATGAATTTTTTTATTGGAGTATAGTTGATTTACAATGTTGTGTTAGTTTCTGGTGTACAGCAAAGTGATTCAATTATATATATATATTTTTTCTTTTTCAGAATCTTTTCCATTATATCAAGAGTTTATTACAAAATACTGAATATAGTTCCCTGTGCTATACAATAGGATCTTGTTGTTTATTTCATATACAGTTATTTATATCTGCTAATCCCTAACTCCTAATTTATCCTTCCTTCCCGCTTTCCCCTTTGATAACTGTTAAGTTTGTTTTCTATGTCTGTGAGTCTGTTTCTGTTTTGTGAATAAGTTAATTGTATCATTTTTTAGATTCCACATATAAGTGGTATCACATGATATTTGTCTTTGTCTGACTTTCTTCACTTAGTATGACAATCTCTAGGTCCATCTGTGTTGCTGCAAATGGCATTATTTCATTCTTTTTTTATGGCTGAGTAGTATTCCATGGAATATATATATACCACATCTTCTTTATGCATTCATCTGTGGACGGACATTTAGGTTGCTTCCATGTAAGATGAATTTTTACCAGGAGAAAACTGAGTCAGGAAAGGAAGGAGGGAATGGAGTTCCAAGTAGAAGGAGACTTTGTTCAAAACTCTTCACTGAGGAACAGCTTGGTGTGTTTGGTCCTGAATGAAGGCCCATGTGGTAAAGTAGAGATAGCTTGGGTTTAGAGAGGGGGTAGGCAGGAGCCAGACTATGTCGATTCTTGCAAGTCACAGAGGAGACTGGATGTTATACGCACTGCAACTGGAAGCTTTTAACTTTTTAAAACTTTGGGGCATAAAAACAACAGGATTCATTGTGTTTTGTTTTGTTTTTTTTAAATCACTATCTACTGAGTGGAGAATGAATTGAAAACAATCGAAAATAATGATTATAAGTCATGATATCAGCCCTATCAATTGTTCCCTCTGCAGCTTCCTGTATTGACCAGCCTGTTTGTAGAAAGATTTAAAAGATCTAAATGCCACACACTTGCTCCTGAAAAGCAACAGTAAAAAGGGAAGCGCTGGAACTCCCTCCTTAGCCCCCAAAAGTTACAGGCATTTCCAGGTATCACATTGTTAAATGACCTACTGTAAATGTTCTCCTACTCAATGTTTTCCAGCCAGGAAAATAATCCCTTAGGTCAATTCAAGGTTACTCAAAACAGCATGTTCTGGGATGGAATTCAGATTGAAACTGAAAGCAATAAACAGTTACTTGTATAACAGGCTCAATTCTAGGAAATCAGCTGCTCTTCTGTTCTAGCAAAACAAGAACATCACTCTTAAAATATTTAAACTTGTACCAGACTGCATAAAAATTGTTCAAAGGACAATGAAGCCACTGTTCCTGAGGATGGCTTTGAAGATGGTTACTAGCTACCTCCTTTTTCCACTGTGGCCCCCTGTGTTTCCCTGGCTAGAAAAATTTCACATGCAGCTTCTGCTTGTCTGGAAACATCACCAAAGGCTCAGAGCTCACAAAATGTATAATTCATTTTAAGCCGCATGCCTCTGGACTCCTGTAGGACATTTTTTCACATGGTTTCCAGAGCACAGGTGTCTGCACAATTTACAATGCCCCACATTTTTAATTCAGCCTCCTACTCTCTAGCAGTGGAAGAGTTACTGGGATAACATATTATAAAAAGGTAAAGCATATGTTTAGTAGTGAACATTTCACACCAAAATTCTTGCTGGAAGGGGAAATGTGCATGTCTGTAAAAATTAATTGACATGCCTGTTGGAGCAGAGGTAGCAAATACAAGGATGTAAGTCCCAGTGGAAACCTGTTTGTTCCAAAAAGCAAGGTAGTGAGTAGAGGAAAGCAGACAGAGTAAGGAAGAGAGAATGGAGTCATCAAGGTAGAAAGAGAATGAGTTTTGGTGGAGCAGAAGGCTTGTATACCCATCAAAGCTGTGATGAGAAAAGAGGTCTTAGGAAAAGAGATGCCCCCTTCAGTACACCTTTAATGGAATCTACTACACTTAATGCATGATTTTTATATAGCCTGCATTTGAGAGTAGGAGCTGCTGTTTCCAACTCCACCTCAGATAAATTCCAATCCAAAAACCGAGTGTTCACCTTCACCATGACTGAAAATTCATGCTACAATAGATCAGACAATGACTCAGTATGGTCTCAGCCAGCCCTGGAGAACCACCTAAATGTCATATCACAGGAATAAAATGGAGTCATTCTTTGATCTGATTTTCCTTTTAGGGGATGTATTAGTTAGGATCTCTAGAGAAGCAGACCCAATAGGAGATGGATCTATCTATCTATCTATTTATCTGTCTATCTATCTATCTATCCATCTATCTACCTACCTACCTATCTAGAGGTAGGGGTGTGTGTGTGTGTGTGTGTGTATAGATAGATAGATATAAAAATAAAGAGATAATATGTCTATCTATGTATCTATCTGTACACACACACACACACACACACACACACACACACATACATTAAGGATTTGGCTCTTGTAATTAATTGAGAAGTCCCATGACCTGCCATCTGCATGCTGGAGACCCAGGAAAGCTGGTCGTGAATTCAGTTTGAGTCCCAAGGCCTGAGAACCAGGGAAGCCATTAGTGTAAATTCCATTCCAAGGGCAGGAGAAGATGAAATGTTCTAGCTCAACAGTGAAGCAGCAGGGGAAAAAAAGGAATGAATTCCTCCTTCCAATACTTTTTGTTCTATTCCTGTCTTCAGTGGATTGGATTTTGCCCACCATGTTAGAGAGGACAATCTGCTGAGTCCACTGATTCAAATGCTAATCACATCTGGAAACACCGTCTTAGACACACTCAGAAATATTGTTTAATCTGGGCAGTCCAAAGCCAGTCAAGTTGAAACATAAGATTAACCATTATAAGTTCACCTTTTGTCAATTTGGCACCCATATACAGCTCCTTAAATCATAGTTATTCTCCAAATAAAGACAATAACAAGGTCATAGTTCCATATAACATGATACAGCTACAGTACACACATTCAAAAGTGCACTAATCCCTTCCCCAGAAAAGGAGGTAAAGTCCTTGAGTAATGTTTACTCTTCTCCTTGATATCCCATAACTTAAATACTGTGATGTAAAGTTAACGGTGCTTAAAACTATGATGTAAAATCAGTAAGTCTTATGTTACTTGAAAGACTAAGAGAGGAAAGAAAACAAAAATTTGTATATATACACATACATGCAAACATATTATAGCTAAATAAGGAGGAAATGCTCATGACAATTACAGTCTGTGTTTCTGTAACTAGTCATGTGGTATGTATAACTACCTTTTGCTACTACCCACTTCATATTCTCTTTGCCTTTAACAAGCATCTCAGCTGGTCATGGTTCTTTACATGATGTGGGGTGACCCAAACCTTCATTTCTGAAGGGTCTGGACCATTAGTAGTCCTGCCTGGATTGGGTTATTTTAGTGTTCTGTTGACCTTAATCATTATGAAACGGAGCAGGGCCTCTGGGCCTTCCCCCCCATGTCCTCTGCCTGCCTTTTGTCTGTAGGAAAACTTTATCCAAAGAATAAGTTTAATCAGAGAAGTGAGAAAATATAGAAGCAAAGAAAACAGTCAAACGAGACCAAATAATATTCGTTTAGACATTAAACAAAGACAAGGACCTTTAGTTCCCTCTTCAAGGGCTATAGATAATATTCTGAGCCATATCGTGTGAGCTGTCTTCTAGGTACTGAGACCCCTACCAGGAGAAAGAAGTTAACTACATGATGACCAGACTGTAGCCATGACATAAGCTGCCACAATTCTGAGAACTGGCCTCAGGGAAATGGGAACAAACCGATCCTGGAACTGAAGCTTCACTACTTAAAACAATCAAGATGATGCTGAGCCCATTGCACAACCAATTTCAAGATGACTGTCAGAGTTTACTGTGCTACTTCTGCATGTAGCCCCCTCCTCCTGCCTATACATCCCTGAAACTTCCCTTTAAAAGCTCTTTCCCACTGACTGTCAGTGGGGGGAGTTGGCCTTTGGACACGAGTCCACCTCTCTCCAGTTGCTGGCCTCCAAAATAAAGCAAACTGTCCTTTCCACCAACCTTGCCTCTTTATTGGCTTTCAAGTGGAGAGCAGCTGGACCCCACTTTCGCTAACAATTATGCATGGTAATATTAAGGGATGCCCTAAGGATCCTCTATATTCCAGACACACTCTTCCCCACCTCCATTATGGAGTAGTAGTCCAATTTCCCCTTGGTAATCAGGGTCAGTCATTCCAGCCAACACTGTCACTCCCTTCTTTGCCTGTTGATTCAGAGGCACAAGGACACCAAAGTGGCCAGATGGCAGTCTTAACTTCTAGTTCATTGGAATCTTTATTGTGTCTCCTGGTAGAAGCATTCCTACCTCTGGAATTAAGACCTCTAAACTAGCAGAGCATAGAGTTGTGAAAAGAGGAGGCAAAACTTTTCCTAGGGGGTCCCTAGTGGTAATAGTGAGTGGTGCCACTCCTATTTCTATCCCTTGATTCCTGGACTCAAGAATCTTGACTGTCAAAGAATCAGCAACATATATTGGACACTGATTCAGAGCATATACAGTATTTTGAAGAAACCTGCCCCAGCCTTGCAAGGTTTGTGGACACCTAGCTGGCACTGTAATTGAGTTTTAAAAGGGTTATTTCACAGTTCTATCAAGCCAGCTGCTTCAAGATGGTGGGGAACAGTAAGATCAATGAATTCAATGAGCATGGGCCTATTGTCACAGTTCATTTGCTGTGAAGTGAGTTCCTTGATCAGAAGCAATGCTGTGTGGAATGCCAGGGTGGTGGATAAGGCATGCTGTAAGTCCAAGGATAGTAATCTTGACAAAAGCATTACATGTAGAGAAGGCACCATCATGGGCCATGTCAGTGGTTGGTGTTGATCTCTGCTACTGGCTAGATACTCAGCAGTGGTGTTAGCCAGAGCAGCCTTGGTGAGCAGAAATCCATGTTGTTGAGCCCATGTATGACCTCCATCCCTGCCACCCTCCCTCTTGATTACCAAAATCCTTCTCTGCTGAGGGTCACACTTAGGTGACAATTCACATAGGATGCAAATATCTTCATGTTTTTTACCCATTCAGAGAGAACAGTAGACATACATTTTCTCCAAATTCTTTCCCATCAATTTTCCAGTCATGTTCCTTTTAAGTCCCTGATCATCCAGCCAAACCATTGTCCATTAGGCCATGAATCAGTATATAATCTATGTCTGATCATTTCTCCTTTTAAGCCAGGTGAACATCCAGGAGGTGCACTGCTCAATACCAGATGGCATTCAAAAAAAATCAATTCCAGGTGGACTGTAGATCAAAATATGAAAGAAAAAATAAATTTTTTTGAAAATAACAAAGACATTATTTTTACATCCTCTGGGTTGAGAAATAGGACGCAGAACATTAAACAGGAATAAAGAATTGATGAGTTTAGATCTATACACACAGACACACATACACACAGCTCAAATTCAGAATATATAAAGCAATCTTTATATCAAGAAATAAAAAAGACAACCTACTAGAAAAATAAGCAAGAGTTTTGAATAGGTGTGACAAAAACGATATCCAAATAAGCGATAGATATGAAAAGATCCTTAAACTCTCTGATTATCAAAGGAAAGCAAATTAAACCTGCATTTACTACACTCACCACACCCTCACCAAGATGATTACATTCTAAAAGTCTGACATATCTAACCGGTGGTTAGTATGTGGAACATTGGAAATTCTTATACATTGATGGTGAGAGTATAAATTGAGACAACCACATTGAAAACTATTCATTAATATATGAAGAAATATGTTTTTACTGAACTCAACAACCTGAATGACTGTAAAAACATAATGTTAAGCAAAAGAAGTGAAATACAAAAACAAAACATCCTGTATAATTTAATTCAGATTAAGATGAAAGACAGTAGTAATTTATGGTGTTAGAAGTCAGATTAAAGTTTCGGAATTAGTTATCTGTTACTACAAAACAAATTTCTCCAAAATTTAGTGCTTGAAAAAACAACATTTATTATCTCACAGACTCTGAATGTCAAGAATCTAGGTGAGTCCTCTGTTTCAAGGTCTCTCCCTGCTGCAAAGTGCCATTTGGGACTGCAGTCATCTCAAGGCTTGACAGGGAAGGATTCACATCCCAACCTTACTCTTGTGGTTGTTGGCAGCATTAATCATTATGAATTTGGGGCTAAAGCCTTCAATTCCTCACTGGCTGTTGCCTAGAGACCACTCTCAATGTCTTGCCATGTGAGTGTCTCTACCATGGCAACTTGGCTGCACCAGTGTCACCAAACCAAGAATGGAAGGGAGGGAGGGAGAGAGAGAGAGAGAGATCAGTCTTTTATAGCCTAGTCATGGAAGTAAAACCTCACAACTTTCACCATATTTTTAGAAGAAATTCACTAGACTCAGCCCACTGTCAGAGGGAAGAGGATTGCACAGGGGTGTGAATACTAGGAAGTGGAATAGTGTAATGAAGCTAGGATCATTGGGAGCCATGTCAGAGGCTATCTACCAGTTTCCCTGTGGGAGGAGGGAGTTGAAATTGCAAGGTTCTATGACTGAGGTTCTGGGAGTATTTGTAAATATCTATTCCTTTACTGACATGAAAGCAGGAGAACATATCTACTTTTGGAAAAGTATCTAATATCCATACTAATTAGATACTTTTTATCTAATTAGATACTAATACTAAAAGTATCTAATTAGATACTAAAAGTATCTAATGTAGATGTGTAATTTGGTCACTTCTCTTTATGTATATGGTTTTCCAATAAATATTTTTAAAGTGAACACTGTGGAATAACATCAACATTAGGGCAAAGACAGATGCTTTCTTTGTCTCCCCCCTACAACGTACGACCATTAAACATCCACAATTCAGCATAGATACCTCTGCCCAACACACCAGGAGAACTCCATAAACCTGTACATCTAAAGGTGGGTGAACTGTGACACACAAAGGACGTAGAACGGGAAACAGTGGAGGCAGTGCCTGCAGTACTTGTCCCCGAGCTGCAGCAGTTGAGCTGGCAGCCACAGAGAACCCAGAAGCAGCAAGGGAGGTGGCACACACGACTCTGACCTCCTGGCCATAGCAATGCTTGTGGAGACAGATATCTAGGCAGCAGCAGCGGTGGGACCTGTGACACCATCCCTCCAGCTACAGAGGCACGCACAACTCCAGCCCTCTCATCCATCACCCACAGCAGCGTTGTCGGCGAACCTAGCAACCCTGGATATGGCAGAAGTGCCCATGATCCCAGCTCCCCTCCCCCTTCTCCTCCCCCAGCAGAGGTGGAGCCTATGACTCAGGAGATCTTGGATGCGGTGGAAGCACCTCCCATTTTGGTGCCCCGGACTGCGACGCCAGGGACACGAGCAGTAGCAAGGCCCTAACAACCCTAGAGACACAAGCAAGGACAAGAAGGCACCAAAGTACACCTCTGACAGAGGCAGTGGAGGGTGGAAAGTGCCAACTCTCTAATATAACCAACCAGAGTCACGCAGGTAAGAGAAATCAAAAACCTGTGCTATAGCGCCACCTACTGGAAAACAAAAGACAGGCTCTCATTTCTAATTTCTAACCTGTTGAATCATTAGAATCAAGTAAAACACACACACACAGACACACACACACACACACACACACACACAGCTTTATATAAAGGTGTTCGCTACTTCAGACGCACCAGCAGAGGAACAAACAATTCATCACAACATGAAGAACAACAGTAACACTGTATCACAAAAAGAAAGTGACAATTCGCTAGAACCTCAGAAAGGCAGTAAAATGAGCTCAGGAATAAATGAACAGAAGGAATACTTTGCTAAAGGGATTGAAACTCTAAGAAAAAGTCAAATAGAAATTCTGGAGCTGAAGGACTCAATAAACAAGATGAAGAATGCATTAGAAAGTGTTGGAAATAGAGCAGACCACATGGTAGAGAGAATTAGTCAGTGTGAAGATAGAAATCTAGAAATAATACAGGCAGAAGAGGAAAGATAATTACGATCTTTAAAAAATGAGGAAATTCTATAAGAACTATCTGACTCTTTTAGGAAGGGCAACATTAGGATAATGGGTTTCCCAGAAGAAGAGCAGATGAAGGGAGCAGATAATTTATTTAAAGAAATGATAGCTGAGAATTTCCCAATCCTGGGGAAGGAACTTGATATTCAAGTCCATGAAGATAAGAAAGAGAACACCTAGTTACCTCAATGCAAAAAGACCTTCTCCAAAATATATTATATTAAAACTGTCAAAAGTCAATGGCAAAGAAAGAATTGTAAGGCAGCCAGAGAAAAAAAGATTTTAACGTACAAAGGAATCCCCAATAGGCTATCAGCAGGTTGCTCAGAATAAACTGTATGGACCAGAAGAGAGTGGAATGACATTCTCAAAATACTGAAAGGTAAAAACTTTCAGCCAAGAATACTCTATCCAGCAAAGTTTTTTTATATAAATAGAATCCTAAAATTTGTATAGAATCTCATAAAGGCCTGAATAGTCAAAGCAATCTTGTGAAAGAAGAACAAAACTGGGCAAAGGTTGGATCCCCATCGGGAAACTAAGATCTCACATGCGGCGCCGCGCAGCCAAGCAAAAACAAAAACAAAAAGCAAACAAAAATGGTATACTCACATAATGTAAACATACCTTGGGGTTATATTCACTGTTACTGTAGACTTATTATGGTTTCTCATAGCCCCGAGGACAGTTTGGAGTAGAAAAAAATGCAAATGATTTCAAAGTTCTCTTCCGTGTACAATTTGGCTTGTGGTTTCAGATTGGCTTGTGGTTTCAGTTTGGACGGGGTTTCAGTTTCCTGCAGCAACATTTCAAAAAGCCCCTTCCACTTTGTTTTTGTTTCATACTGTAATCCTCTGCCCTCTGGTAGAGTGGAGTGGAAAGAAAAGAAGTCTCCAGGACTGGATAAGAAAAAAGTATATCAGAAACCAACACAGCTAACCTGAGGGACAGATTTAGAACTCTTGCCAATTTCTCATTGAAGCACCTTTGTTACCAGCTCTAAAAGATCTCTGCTGCTGATTTCACCGTTAAGGTAAGCCTGGGGCAAGGGTGGAAAGGGTCAGGGTGTCTTAAAAAGTCTGTTCAGGATACATGGCAGCTGAGCTCCGCGTGGACTATCAGCTCTTATTAAAGGTAAATTGTGGTGTTGTCAGACAGGCAGCAGAATTCATTGAGTGCCACTTCCGCTGAATTAGACAAGAGCTCCGGGACTGAGAGTTTGAAATGTCTTCATACTGTCTTAATTGCCACTTAAGTTACCTTTGATAAAACCTGATAAATATCCTTCAAACTGAAACCTTAACTTTTGAAGAGCTATGACTGTACTATTTTCATGAGAAAGAGCATGGAACGAAATGTAATGTAAATGGTTTGCTTACCTTGTTAAGGACAAAAAGAAGAAAGAAAAAAGTTGAAACCCAGAATGAACAATGAAGAAGTTTTATGAAAATGGCTATATATTTTAGTCATAGTCCTGCACTTTTTTGAAGATGAATTTCTTCCTTTAGAAAGAACCCTGAATGAATTAGTCTTGATTTATTGACACCCACTCATTCCTTAAGGCCTTTTGTGTCGGACTTTGTTTCTACTCCTCTAATAATTCTACTGTTATGAATCACTTTTTGTTTTTTATGTATTTTTCATTGTTGTTTTGTTTTGTTTTGGCTGCACCGCACGGCACTTGGGACCTTTAGTCCAGGGACTGAACCCCTGCCCTCTGCAGTGGAAGCGTGGAGCCTTAACCACTGGGCCTCCACGGAAGTCCCAACGAATCACTTAACACCGTCTGGAAATTTTGTTTACTCCTTGAAACTTTCTCCTCCTTTGAATTTCTTGTCACGGCACATACTTCGCGCATCTCCTTCTTGCTTGATTTCCATTTTTCTCATTAAGAAGAGCTTTTTCCTTTTCCTACCAACTCAAACCAAAAACAACACAAAGTAAAGGCAACCAACATAAAAGTAACACAAAACCCATCTAGAATTGTATGACTGAAAACAGAGATGTCTTCTTCTAGAAACTCCGTCAGTAGTCCTTCCGAGCCTTTTCTCTTTTATTTCTTAGCATTTTCCTTCTTTACCATTTTTTTCCCTTTCCTACAGCTCTCTCTCTCTTTTTTAAGCTAGCAGTTATACTGATGTATATAAATAGTTATTTATTTACTTTCTTTTTCTGAAGATAGGCTTAGAGTGTTAAGTGAAATGCCAGTGTCAAACAGAGAGCCAGGTGGAAGTCTGAGATTAGAAGTCAGATCTGCCCTATTTCAAAGTCAAAATGTATATTTGTATTTCTGTGTGTTTTGATGCATTCTTGCATTGTTTTTATTTACAAAAGAGTATGGGGCTCTAACAGAATTAGGGAGAAGAATGCAACTCAGAGCACACATCACAGGCTGAGTTATGATAGAGTAATAGTTATGTATGGGGCTATAGCTATGTATGTTATGTCATACATAACAATAGTTATGTATGAATCTGCAGAGATGTTTTGGAGATTGGGCTGCCCTAAAAACATTAAAGATGTTAGCCGGGTAACATCTGGGGACAATGTATAAAATACTTTCATTAATATAGATACACAGCACTAAATGTTATTCATTAGGAGGTCTGAAAATTCAGACAGACTAGCTTCCTTTCCCATTAGTGACCTCATTCCAAAGCACAAGAGCTTGTAGGTTCCCAAAATCTGCAAATAGATTTAGATTGTGTATCTTCTGTCTTTCTAGCTAACTGTTATAGATCATCACTGCCAGGTCCCCATATCTTTCGAACCTAGAAATGATTATGACCCCTGCTATATACAAATCAGATACCAGAACTCAACAAGCATAAGGTGCCAGTACTGCATTGGAAGTGGATTAGAGTGAAAAGAAACTTTGCATTTGGGAATGTAAAATTATGTGTGATCCCCTCTTTTTGGATGTGGCTTGGACTGAACATTTCCTGGCTCCCATGCCCTGACGCGATGACATTTGCAATGGATATATTATCTGTTGCCAAGCAGTTTCTGTTTTTATTTATCTGTCATCTGGATAATCTCTGGGGCATTGGCTATGAAGAAAGGGGGAGAATGGGTCTTTATAACTTTTTAAAAGCTAGCAAGGGAATCCAGACCTTTGCACTGTAAGATTTCAGTTTTTTAAAAGAGGCAAGCAGATGGTGGATTTTTAGCTTCTGTTGAAAATAATCACTTCTAAAATGGAAGAAAATTGTTCTTTATGATGTGGCAAGGCAGAAAAGCAAGCATTTGTTTTCATCTCAGATAGCTTAAACATGTTTTATTGGGGACTCTTTAGGTTACAGAAATTGATGCCCAGAAATTAGAAAATAAATGGTTAAGTATTATTTAAGAAAGTATTTTCACTCACTTTCTCATTCATAAAATGATTACTCATTTAAGTTTTGACTGAAGAACACATATTAATAGCTACATAAAAAATTCTTTAAAAGTAGAGCTTTAAGAAGTAAACAACTGTTATTTGTTGGATAATGCTATGTAATGACCTGGCAGGATTTAGTATAATACACTTTGACTGGACACAGCCCTAAATCAGAGAAAAGCAAGTTGATACAGTGTAAAAGCAAGAAGTGTCATGTAACAAATAGTGGCCATAAAGATTCAATCTGGGGATTCAAAGAGGTAAAAACTAAGAAATAGAAGCAAACCAAAACCAGTGGGGAAGCGTCAGACTCAAAATAGCAGTAAACTAGTCTCAGAAAATGGTTTTCCATAAGGCCACCCAATATTTAAGAACCAGTGGGGTAGCCTATAGTAGAACTCTGAAGGGACTAAGACCTAAGTTGCTATGACCCTCTTTGCTCTTTTGTCTTTTTTAAACTTCTTCAGAAACTTAGGCCATGCTGCAGAGTGGTACACCTGCAGTTTGAGGAAGCAAAATGATTTTTCTCTGTTTAAAGTCTAGAAATTCCAGTCTATCCCATCACTTCCCTTGCAGGTCAGGTGACCCCCCTGAACATGGCCCCAGTGGTTCACATGCCAGAACCCTTGTGCCTCATCGAGAACACTAATGGGCAACTGTTGGTTAATCCGAAAGCTCTGAAGATCCTGTCTGCCATTCAGCAGCCCGTTGTGGTGGTGGCTATTGTGGGCCTCTACCGCACCGGTAAATCCTACCTGATGAACAAGCTGGCTGGGAAGAACAAGGGTGAGTGGCACCAGCAAAGCCCAGCCAAGTCCCTTCTGCCAACCACACTCCCAGCGTGCAGGAAGGTGATGCGAGGACAGGAAGTTAGAGATGAGGAGGAATATTGAAAGCTAATGTTTGGGCCACAGATAGTTAATTATCTTCTGGGAGATAAAGGGTTGAGTTCTGCTTCTGACATATCACCTCTTTTTTTCTTAGAAAAATCATACTATTTTCCAATTATAAGAGTAAGACATCATTAAAATACTTCTACATATGTAATTACAAATGATTAAAATTTTAATAGCTTAATATTCTTGCAAAACAATCCATCAAATTTCCAGCCTACAGTACTTGGTATTCTTATTATCTCATCCCTCTATTGTAATTCAGATCAATACTGGGTTATACTTTCTGCCATATCTTCATCTTGCTTTCCTTAAATGGTAACTCAGTTGTCAAGAAAGTCTCCAATTTCCAGATCCCCTCCTCAATTACACGCTCTCCACTCCCCCTTGCAGGTTTCTGTGTTGGATCCACGGTGCAGTGTCACACCAAGGGCATCTGGATGTGGTGTGTGCCTCACCCTGAGAAGCCTAACCACATCCTGGTTCTTCTTGACACGGAGGGACTTGGAGACATAGAGAAGGCAAGGAACAAGGATTCCTTTTTTTTTTTTTTGCAGTACGCGGGCCTCTCACTGTTGTGGCTTCTCCCGTTGCGGAGCACAGGCTCCGGACGCGCAGGCTCAGCGGCCATGGCTCACGGGCCCAGCCGCTCCGGCGGCATGTGGGATCCTCCCGGACCGGGGCACGAACCCGTGTCCCCTGCATCCGCAGGCGGACTCTCAACTACTGTGCCACCAGGGAAGCCCAGGATTCCTTTTTAATCAACCTCCTCATCCCTGAACATTCTTTACACAGGGAGATTTTTTTTTGTACTTCTGTTTGACCAGAGTATACATTTTATCCCCCTCTCTATTTTTAATAGTCAAAGTTTGGAAACCTGAAGTGAGAAAAATATATGTATAAGCCAGAGTCATAATTGGGAGGCTGTGCTAACATGGAGATAGGCACTTAACCGGACTGCAGAAAGGTGCTACAAACAAAATCACTGTCACGAGTCTGACCCTGTAGAGGATAGAGATATGCAGTAAGCTTCAGGGCAGCGGGACTTGAGTCCAAATCAGGGTCCTGGCACTAGGAGCTCTCGGACTCTGACAAGCAAAATAAGTCTCCTCAAATCTTCAATTTCCCCTTTGGTCTCATCGATTTTATCATTTGCCCAGGAGTAGCGTGGGATTTTTCCACTTCTACGCTGGTAAGTGTCTAACAACCAGCCCACTGGGGAAGAAAAGCCTTGCTTTGTAGTACTTGCCAGATATCCAAGTACTCCCATAACAGCTCACTCCAAGCTACCAGAGTCGTCACTAAACTCAGGGCTCAGGAAAGATGTACACAGCCAGCTCTCGTGAGCTGGCTCGAGCACAAAACTGGATCTTTCCCATGAGCTCTCGTTTTTTATGTCTTCATTTTGCCTTTAATTTACCACAATTCAAAATAGTTAACTCCTTTTTTCTTTAGTTTCCTCACCTGTAACATGGAGACAGTAGTTAAAAACTTATCTCGACGGTACCAGGAATCAAAACATGTTTCTGCTCCAGTCCTGCTGACCTGTGCAGAATTATCTCTGATCCATTTTACATTTTAAACATTATCTGAAACCTCAACAAGGGGAAAAAATATGACAGTAGTCTGGAGAAGAGGCTCTGGGGCTCAGGCTGATAAGGACTTTACCTTTCTCATCCCTGCCAGATTAGATAATCACCTGGAGAACTGTAAGAAATGGCCTCCACGTACAGGGACTGTATATCTTTGTATCTTAGCATCTTCTTTTTTTGTTGTTGTTGCATCTTCTACGTACAGATCCCAACACGAAGAAGGTGCCCTGGAGCCCAAGGTTGGGGGTATCCAGTTTAGATTACATGTTCTAAAAGAGGGAGAGAACCATTTAGAGGTTTGCATCGAATACACTGAAGGTTCTCCTTTGCAGGGCTCCTGATCCGTTTGTGTAGTAGAGAAATACCAAGTCAGTTCAGAGAACTGCCTTATTCCCTTTGCAGTTTATTCACATCCTTCACCCCCAGTAGGCTCCTGAATATGTATCCCTAATACATCCCTACTCTTTGAGCAATTCTGGTGCTGAAGCTTAGCTGTATGCTGTCACTTGTCCCATCCCTCTCTCTAAAAGAAAAACGTATTGAACCGTCCGGTATTTAAAAGCTACTCAATAAAATAGATGCATGTATTATGTATACAGACCAACTTTGTTTTACACAATTGAAAATCTTGATTTTAAGCACTCTGGTTACCTTCATGAACTTTGACTATCCATTTTTCAAATACCTAACCAGTTATAAGAGGGACTGATAAGTTAACAAAATATGGCTTTGTATAAAATTATCAATGCTAATGACAGAACTATTCAAAGCTCATTATTTCTCACAACCATTTCTGTTCGTCTTGGCTAACATTTGTAAGTCAAGGGTCTTTTTTTTTTTGTGGTACACGGGCCTCTCAGTGTTGTGGCCTCTCCCATTGCGGAGCACAGGCTCCGGACGTGCAGGCTCAGCGGCCATGGCTCACGGGCCCAGCCGTTCCGCGGCATGTGGGATCTTCCCGGACCAGGGCACGAACCCATGTGCCCTGCATCGGGGACTCCCAACCACCGCGCCACCAGGGAAGCCCAAGGGTCTATTTTTAATAACTGCTCATATGCGAATGCCATGAGACATGACTGAAATTTGTTCTGACTTCTAGGATGACAAGAAGAGTGACACCCAGATATTTGTACTGGCACTACTACTGAGTAGTACCTTTGTATATAATACGATGAACACAATTGACCAGAGGGCTATCGACCTCCTGCAGTATCCTTTTGTTGTCCAGGATGGCACCAAAGCCAGAGAGAACTGCTTTATTCACCAGCTATGTTCATGAGTCCTTGTGTATCAAACACAAAAATGAAAACATTGTAAACATTAAAAGGACAAGACAACCCTCAGAATGGGAGAAAATATTTACAGATGAAGCAACTGACAAAGGATTAATCTCCAAAATACACAAGCAGCTCATGCAGCTCAATATCAAAAAAACAAACAACCCAATCCAAAAATGGGCAGAAGACCTAAATAGACATTTCTCCAAAGAAGATATACAGACTGCCAACAAACACATGAAAGAATGCTCAACATCACTAATCATTAGAGAAATGCAAATCAAAACTACAATGAAGTATCACCTCACACCGGTCAGAATGGCCATCATCAAAAAATCTACAAACAATAAATGCTGGAGAGGGTGTGGAGAAAAGGGAACCCTCTTGTTCTGTTGGTGGGAATGTGAATTGGTTCAGCCACTATGGAGAACAGTATGGAGGTCCCTTAAAAAACTAAAAATATGACCCAGCAATCCCACTACTGGGCATATACCCTGAGAAAACCATAATTCAAAAGGAATCATGTACCGCAATGTTCACTGCAGCTCTATTTACAATAGCCAGGACATGGAAGCAACCTAAGTGTCCAACGACAGATGAATGGATACAGAAGATGTGGCACATATATACAATGGAATATCACTCAGCCATAAAAAGAAATGAAATTGAGTTATTTGTAGTGAGGTGGGTGGACCTAGAGTGTGTCATACAGAGTGAAGTAAGTCAGAAAGAGAAAAACAAATACCGTATGCTAACACATATATATGGAACCTAAAAAAAAAAAAAAGGTTGTGAAGAACCTAGGGGCAGGACAGAAATAAAGACACAGACGTGGAGAGTAGACTTGAGGACATGGGGAGGGGGAAGGGTGGGCTGGGATGAGGTGAGAGAGTGGCATGGACATATATACACTACCAAGTGTAGAATGGATGGCTGGTGGGAAGCAGCTGCATAGCACAGGGAGATCAGCTTGGTGCTTTGTGACCACCTAGAGCGGTGGGATAGGGAAGGTGGGAGGGAGATGCAAGAGGGAGGGGATATGGGGACATATGTATACGTATGGCTGACTCACTTTGTTACACAGCAGAAACTAATGCACCATTGTAGAGCAATTATACTCCAATAAAGATGTTGGGGAAAAAAAGGGGCAAGAAAAAGAGTCCTTTTATTTACTGATGAAATGAGGATTGGTTATAACCCAAAGGGAATATAAAAGTATAGGAGGGCATGGAATTAAATATGGTTTAGACGCAGTTCTATTTCCAACAGTTTTCCTTAATTGCATCTCAGCTATGTGACAGAACTGTCAAATCTGCTCAGAACAGTTACCTCACCTGATCTTGATGGGGTAGACAATGCACCTGACTTTATGAACGTCTGTCCAGACTTAGTGTGGACTGTGAGAGATTTCTACCTTGACCTGGAAGCAAATGGGCGACTCATCACAGCAGATGAGTACCTGGAGAATTCATTGAGGCCAAAGCAAGGTAACAGGGACTTCAGTTTTGGAAAGAGGGAGAAAAGTAGCACAAGAAATTATCTCTTGTGTGTTGCTGGTTAAAGTTATAGTTTCCTATATTTACTCAGCTGACTAAATCATCACATAAATAATTAATACTATTGATTTAAAGTGAACTAATACATTCAATATTAAATTGTATTACTCCCTTGTTCTTGGAGCAAATTACTTTTCCATTTTCCTTTCTCTGATTGATCACGTTTTAAGTTTTTGCTTAGGGTTTGTGAAAATGTAGTGAAATAAATAACAGTAGGTAGAAAGCACATTTATTTGTGGGAAAGAGATTAAAATGAAAGTTAACCCTATACTAAATAATTCTATTTTTCCTTCCTCAGGCACCGATCGACATCTTCAAAATTTTAATTTGCCCCGTCTGTGTATACAGAAATTCTTTCCAATAAAGAAATGCTTTATTTTTGACTTGCCCACTCATCGGAAAAAGCTTGCCCAGCTTGAGACACTGCATAATGATGACCTGGATCCTGAATTTGTACAACAAGTGGCAGATTTCTGTTCCTACATCTTCAGCCATTCCAAGACTAAAACTCTTTCAGGAGGCATCAAGGTCAATGGATCTCGTGAGTACTTCTTCAAGGATTTTCCTTCAATCCAAAATAGAGAATGGGAGCACTGCTGTAGTTTTCTCCTCCCACTATTGAAATTACATAATCAGCTACTACCAAGAAAACCATATGTATCATATTTATTAAATGCAGGTGAGTACCAAAAATATTTCTAGGATTTTTTAGCAATGCTTGCAAAGTAAGGTAAATTAGGAATATAACCTGATGAAAAGGTCAGGTTAAAAAAGTTCTACCTATAAGTGGTCCACTGTTGAACTAGACTAACCCACATGGGTTGGCAGCATTTGTTCTACTGATATTATGGATACTCATTATGCCTTTGATAGGCAGAAGATGAGGAAAACACATACATTCTCTGTATAAATAGAATGTGCTTGATACAAACATTAAACAAGCAGATGCCCAAGTTGTCTAGAACCCTTAAAGAAATCTAAGCAGACTTCTTGGTCCAGTTGTTCCTAAATACTCTATGTCTTGGAACTTTGTCAATTATTGCTACGCTCTAAAGGGAAGTTGAGTGCAAACAAAAAT